>NC_030386.2:39278795-39997545 GCF_001625215.2 Daucus carota subsp. sativus | reverse complement strand
GCATCAGCTCCATGATTGCCAATGCGCCGCCAGCAGCTCCGGCTGCCTGTAAAGGAAATCAAGTTATCCATTAGTTTCTTTTCTTTATATATAATTTAAAATTCAGGTAGTGTTGTAATTTCAGTTCTGACAATCAAAATCACTATGTAATATTAGGGATATAACGAGAAATGACAAATACCACAGACTTCATAGCTCATAGGATATCGAAGTCATCATAGACATAATGAAAGACAACCTGAGAGGATCAGAAATTATCATTTTACTCTTATTAGCTGCCTTGGTGAATGTTTACAAGCAACTTAAACGGGCAACTTCAAGTCAATAACAAGAACACGAAGAAACAAATACACGTTTAAGGATAAAGATGGTAACTTTGTCATTTTAATGTGAATTATAAATAATTTTGTATCCCTGGCATTGTAAATTAGTGGACACCATGTTCTCTTGTTAACAAGAGTCTGGAGGTTCTAAGCGTCTGCAATCAACCAGTATGTTTTGTTGATGAGAGAAAAGGCCTGAATCTTTATTTTAAAAAAAAGGGATAATAGCTTTTGTACTAATTACTGAAGTTGTTTGTGAGAGAGTAATAATCTGGCTAGTCTTCTGGCTTACTACTTACAAAAGTGAAATAAGGGACCAGTTGATAAAGATGTAGATACTCGAGCAACAGAGCATATTTAAACATGGCATATCCCATGTAGAAAGACACCGGTCCCCCATTTACAAGATACTGAAAGCCGGAATGCATCCCAATCTTTTTGAAAGAAATACCTAACCAGCTTTACATAGATTAATAGATTCAATCTAACTAAACCAACTTACGATATATAAATAATTGTAAAGGTCACAACTTTACTCTTATTAGTCTTTAATATGATACTAGATCCAAACTAAACCAACTTGCAATATATAAATTATCGTAAAGGTCACAACTTTACTCTTACAAGTCTTTAAGTAATAGATTCAATCTAACTAAACCAGATTACATTACATTAAAGCATTAATCATCGTAAAAGGTCATATCTTTACTCAGAGCTTTACACTTATCATCATAAAGACTTTGTTTCCGGTTTAACACTTCATCTAAGTACCTAACGTCGTGAAGATGCGGTTCCACACTTGAACCAAGTACCTAACACTAACAAATAGCAAGTAACACTTGATCTAAGTATTTAACTTCATAAAGACTTGGATTCTGGTTCCAAACTTGACCCAAGTACCCAACAGATAGCTAGTAAACACTAGATCATCGCAACAAACACACACAACTTCCTTATCATACCAGTAACATATCATATAGTACATCATAATAAAATTAGTGTCCTCAATCAAGTATCAAATAATCAACATTCTTGATCTAAATCAAAATCCCAGCAAGAAAATACATAAAAAAGGAGAGAGAGGGAGGAGGGAGGAGGGAGAGGGGGGGGAGAGAGAGGGAGGGAGGAGGATGGGGGTGGAGGGGGAGGGAGAGGGAGGGAGAGAGAGAGAGGGGGGGGGAGAGAGAGAGAGAGAGTCATATACCTGAGCAGGAAGCCTGAGAGAAGCAGAGAACAAGGACTCATTCCTAACACCAGCAGCATAAAACACAGCAAAATCAGTAGGATTAAAGCTGGCGCCGCCCAAAGCCTCAGCAAGAAATCCAAACAGAAACAACATAATAAGTACAAGAAAGGCCATACAAAACAGATCAAAAAACAAGCCTTCAACACCAAGATAAGTGCCGATCATGAAAGTTATCGTCCCCAACGTAGAAGCAAGGAAGACCCACATGAAAGTCAGTATTGCATCGCCTATTGCAAGCTTTATTGCACCCATTTGAAGCTCCGTCGGAAATCTTGATTTTCCGGCGAGTTTGACTATGGGTGACTAAATGAATTTCGACACTGACTTGGTGAAGAGTAGAAAATGAGTAAACTTATTTGTATGTAGTGACAAGGCAGTATGGGCGCGTTTCTCGAGCAAGACGCTTATCTTTTGGTCTATTGGCCCACCTGTGGGGTAAGTGGGCCAGGTTTAAGACAGTTAAGTCGTAGTAAAAACTTTTTTAATATTTTTTGCTTTTATATAATTTTATTGCTTACGTTTGAAAATAAATTCAATCCAGACTCTTTTTAGAAATTGTATAAAGCATCAAAGGTTTGATCATATTTTTGTCCCGCTTATGGTAAAAATTATGTAAAAATACAATTTTTTTAAATATATACTTATTTCAGATAAGACAAAAAGTAAGTATACTGTTCAGAATTTTTTATTTTTTGACAAACTCTATCAATATTTGTTTGTCTGCTTATAAACTGCGTTCCTGTTTAAAAGTGGGTACTCTAATCCAATCTGGGTTGCATAGTTTATGGCTCCTTGTTTATTTGTTTATAAAAAAGCCTGAAGCACGGGTTACCAAAATTATATATAAATGAAACAATCACAAGTCTAAACAAACTTTGACAGCAATACCGGTTACTACATTTGAAAATTGAAAGAAACTTAAAACTTTAGAACTTCAAAATGTTTACAACTAAATAACCAAACAAACGCTGCAAGCATTATACAGCTTTGTGTCCTTGGAAATGCCAAGTTCAAAAAAATCCCAAATCCCGCACGGCTTACAAGCATGAAGAAAACTAAGCTAGGTTTACCATAATTAGATACGATAAAGCAAGAAACATTAGGAGCATGCTGGAAATCCTTTTAAGACTACAACAGCCTCTTGAGACATCTATGATTGTTGTTCTTGAACGGATTCAGCCTCTTTCCCTGGAACCCCTACAGTTGATGAGCCTGTTGCTGCTGAGGTCATGACCTCACCAGGTGGTGGGTGGTCAAATTTGCATGTAGCACCATATTTGCATGCACCAGTCTTCATGTAATAGGGGCAGTGAACAGCACCCTGTCAACACAATCCCATACTCTTGTGTCAGCAGAAGTAAGAATTAGGATGATTCACAGCACTAAAAGCACATTCCAAAATTAAGGAGATAACATTTTGGTTCTTTGCTCATTAGAACTGAAATGTTTCAATGAAGAAATAAGACATGTTCATAGTTTAATTTTTCTTCGTGTGTAGGACCTTGAGAGTCGAGTCGAGTCGAGATATGAACATAAAATCGGGCATATAGGTTGACAAAGGTCTTATACCCTCAGAGCATATGTACAAGTGCAAGCTACCACTCCGGACTTGTGTATACAACCTTAATCCTAAAAATATCAACTGGATTTTATTTTCAAATGTTAAAATATGGAAGTTCCTTTCGTATTTAGTATCCAAATATTGTTTGTTCCAAGTTAAAACTTCACAAAATATATCTTATATAGATATCTATAACTTCGGTGCAGATTATAATAGTTTTAATGCAATACTTTCTTCAAACACATTCACCAGAATTTGTTGCAATTGCTATACAAAAAAAAAGGAGGTTTTGTGTGTTTGTATAGTTCTTTTCTCTATTAACTCATAAAATAAAACTCAGAATATCATACCTCCCTCCTAGGGAGACCTGCAAGTGTGAGCTTCACGCTTTCTTGTTGAGATTCCTTGGCCAACTGTGTGTGAGCGAATCGATTGATAGGGTGATGGAATTTGCACCTTTCTCCAAACTTGCATTCTCCGCTCTTCATATAGAACTGAAAAAGAACAATGCAGACTGATTACTGAAGGTTTAGTAAGACATATCCATAGAGATACAGGTGAGAACAAGCAACACACGTCGCATTCAATCTGTCCAGGTCGTTGAGGATAGATAGCTGGTCCCAATCCTAGCTGCATCGAAGAACAGAATATAAAAATTGTCAGTTATCACTACCAAGTAAATACTAAATGACATATATTTTTATGCAATGTTAAGCTACAGGGATTGCAACAGTTCTGACTTGTCAGTATATCAGAATGCCTGCTCAAGATATGATATCTGAACCCCAGTCCCTTCATCAATTCATGTTAGAGCTACCAATTCCCAAGCTTTGCATACATAGATGATACGTGTATCAATAATTTTATGTGCACACATAATTATCACATACATATAATACAGATAATACACTAAAAGGTCAACCCTAATGTGGTTAGTCGTGTCATCTTCTGTTAGGAAACAAAGTAATAAGCTACTTAAGGATCCAACTATAAAATTATATAGATAAGCTTTAAAGGCATGCATCAATCCACTATCAAGATAACCTCAAGACATTATACCTCAAAATAAGAACCTAGCCCATTTTAAATAACAGTGAAAGCAATGCACAATAGAGCTTAGAATCACATCCAAAATTAAAAAAGCTTGTCAAAGAATTAAGCTAATAAACAAATGCACGAGCTGTTTTATCTTACCGTTGACTGGGTCAGCCTAGGGTCAATACTTTGAATCATAGATGCTGCTGGGTTGACAACACCAAAGTTCAAATGAGCAGCAGGAGTTGTTGCAAAAGATGCAGCACCAGCAGGAGGATTGGTTGCTACAAAAGATATTAGAAGAGAGCTTTAAGTGGGAGAGATATGAAGAAGGCTATGGAAACTCCCAGTTATACACACACATACCATATATGTCTGGATGATTATAGCGACAAGTGGCACCATACTTGCAACTGAAAGACAATTAATAGTCACTCACTGACAATATAAAAACAAAGTGATAACATTTTATAAACTTAAAGTGTTGTGACTATGAGAGATACCAACCTGCCAGTTTTCAAGTAGAATGGGCAATCCACTTCACCCTGTTTCCATAGAAAATAAAATTGGACAACAGTGACCCGGGTTATTCATAACCAGACATAAAGTTTAAAAAATAGTTTAGAATATCCTATAGATAAAATCAAAGGAACTGTATACATGTAAAATCCCATAGAGACGGGGAAGCAAACCAGCAATAGGTTGTACAGGCAAGTAACTAAGTTTTTTTAACTAAGTTGGGTCTTCTAAATCGAGTTTTATACTAAATAAATTTTAAAGACAATGGGAACCTGGACAAGGTGGCTGTATATACATTCACTAGTGCTATTTACTAAGGAAAGAGATGCAAGCAGGTGACAGTGAATGCCACAAAAGTGCTTCTCCCAAATCCTCCTCTGTACTTAATATATAAGCATTGTAATTTCTGCCTATTCAGTAGAAGTGAAAAACCTTTTTAAATAACGGTATCTATAAGAATTTGAAGTGAGAGATCAGTCCTAGAAATTAGAAAGACCAAAGAGAGAGAAAAGAACCAAAAAAAATAAAAAAATTATACCAGAAATTTCATACCAACACTTTAATTTCAGATAGTTGATCTACTATTATAATTAGCATTGATGGTACACCTATATGTTCTAATAGAATAACACAGAAACGGATGTTGAATAGAAGGATAGCTGTTCCACTTAATGTTCACATTAGTTAATCATATGCATTACCGGTCTGACAGGAAGACCCTTGGAGTTGTGCAATGATGCAGGCGTTGCTATTGGCTGCACCGGCATCACACTCCCATTCTTAAGAGCTCCTTCATTTCCCGAGCCATTTACTTGACCAGATGAGGGAATCACGATATCTTTTGGGTGATGAAATTTGCAGCTAGCACCAAATTTACAATTACCGGTCTTTGTGTAGAACTGCAGAAACATTATCCACTCGAGGATCAGCACACCAATTAGTAAACAAAAGGCCGCCTTATGAATACTTCTGAGCACATAGAAAATAATTGCTAGTTAAAATGAAGAAGAAAGTCATACAGCGCATGGAGGTTCAGATGGCCTCTGGGGTAAGACTGAAGGATCAGCATTCTCTGCCACACCCTACATCAAAACAAGTTAGCTACTACCTACTAGAGTCGTAGAAGTATCAAAAAAGTATCAAGTTAGCAATAAATGATTGAAGATCATGAGTCCAAATGCACCTACCAACGGAGCTACTCTTTCTTTCGGATGATTATATTTACACCTCGGACCAAACTTGCATTTCTGAGTCTTTATGAAGTACTGAAAAAAAGAATGTCAGTAAAACAACAATACATGCAATACAGCCAAAAAGAAACTTGTAATAAAAATCAATCCAGTCAGAAACTTTGCTTACAGGACAATCTGGTTCTCCCGGTCTCTCAGGAGGCGCTTCACTAGTAACAGCAAGGGGTACCTACACAACATAATGAATAATAGAATAGAAGTTATAGATGCATTAGGCATAATAGGCTTATAGCAGAGCCACTAAAGGCAGGAGGTGCTATTCACATGGCAGAAGAAAAGCCACACACCCTTAGTTCAAATAGTTTAGATAAGCTTGTTCGTTTTCCCTGTCTCTAGATGTCTACTACTCACTGATCGTCAATCTAATTTTAGATTGAAGTCACATACACACAGTGACAAAGACAAATATATAAATGTATGTGTAATGTTATGCCAGCAATGATGCTATCAATACCAAGTTTAATGAAAACGTAATATCCAGATGATTGGGGACGAAGGGACAATAAGGTTTTGATATACATATGGTTCCCAGGAAACAAAATTAATGTAATTATATGATAGATTTAATCTTAGAACTTTTTACGTAAACACCTGAAAATTTTTGTAAGAAACTCTATATCTCTGTAGACTGTAGATTGTATAATGGAGTACAGATGCAAACACCATTAAAATCCAAATAGGTAAACATGACAAAACATGCATGTTCCCATATTCTAATAACATTTTAAACTATTTCCAAGTGAACAAATTTATTATTCGAGTCATATTAGCGTCTGATAACCTAACAACTCTAACAAGAAAATACATACATATTTCAAACCCCAATCACATACTGTATCTCAACAGACCTTTTATGTGACACATCTACAGTAAACAACAACGGTTATGGCCGGTAGATATCACACTTCAATTATCTATTTCGATTTATAAAATATGGCATAGTAACTTAGAAGATATTACGAAATACCAAACTAGTACACATTAAATATTCAGGTATAGTATAGTCCAGTATACA
Source organism: Daucus carota subsp. sativus (assembly GCF_001625215.2). Lineage (NCBI taxonomy): Eukaryota > Viridiplantae > Streptophyta > Magnoliopsida > Apiales > Apiaceae > Daucus > Daucus carota. The sequence goes on along the minus strand of NC_030386.2, from coordinate 39,990,596 downwards.
ACCATTTCAATATTTAAAAAACATGGTATGTTATTCAGCCGCCTAGGTAAAGTCGCTATTTGCTTACCATCATCAATTGTTTAGGAAGCATGGATTAAGCAGGGGTAACAAATACAAACTAGATCAACTGACTGTGCATATAAATAACACTTCCAAAAAAAGGTTTGAGTCACGTGAGAGAGAAGATATTAGGACTCGGATCTATAAAAAATTCATCTCATCCTTATTAGTAGGTGCTGTTTGCAATAGAAAGAGTTAGAGACATTGAGTAGCATCGTGAGAACTTACGAAAACTGAAAGGGGAAGAAAGTCATGTATTGATAAGTGTGGACAGATTATCATATTTATATGTAGCAGCCAATGACAGATTGTCCAGGTTTCCGATGTATAGAAGATTTTTAAATTAAATACAGACTTAATCCATTACTATAAACTTTTGACTCTGGTAAGGAAAATACTCATCAATTGTACTAAAGCATTGGCTTTCCTCCGGACCAAGTTGCAATGTATTTTTTCTTAACAAATCAAGAAGATAACTTATCTATATTTGCTTGGTCGTATATAAGATTAAATCTTTACCATCCCGCCTTCAAAAAACCATGAAAATTACCACGATCAATTTTTTTAATAGATCTGTCCATTTTGAGGCCTGCTTACAAGTATTAAGTTACTAACTATTAACAAGCTTGAAGACCACATAATGTTTTTGCCTATTTGTAGAGTATTAAATAACTAGTGAGGGGTTAATATGAGCCTACAAAAGCCAACATTATGTACATGACATCTGTAATATAATAGTCAATAATAACCAAACCTGAATCCTACATTATAACAAAGCTAACCTGATTTCCTAACCCAAAACAAAGTCCAGCACATAATTACCAGTTCTAAAAATATATAAGATAGAATTAAAGATTTCTTTCACATAAAATTATACATATTCTTCACTATATGGCTTCCAAAGTCTTTTACGCTGCTTCAAACATTTATATATTCCTTTGTCATATTCAATAAATCCAAATAGTTCCCTATAAATAACTTAATACAAATATGCACAGTAATATTTACCAATAAAATGAATTTAAAACTAAAACAGCTCCGTATTATCATAAATTAATACATGTACACAAAGTAGTTTTAACAGGCGGGAAAAAAGTGTGTATACCTTTAACTATTTAATAATTACAAACATGGCCCCACAAGATACCGAATTGAAGATACTATTAGTAAGTTTATTCTTGTTGGAAAAACGATTTCATATATATTTTAATACTTATATATATTATAGTAAAAGAAGATAGCAATAGTCACCTCTTTCCAATCTGGGATTCCACCCTCCGGAACCCAAACAGGATGATCAAACTTGCAGCTCTCTCCAAACTTACAGGTTCTTGTGAGCATATAATGGGCACAATCCTTCTCCCCTGGCCTCTGTGGATAAATAGGCAAACTGCTTCCCAAGTCATATCTTGGACGCTTGGCCAAAGCATTGGTAGCATACCAAGCGTCACTTTGACCAATTGTACTATTGGTACCCAGAAGAGTCTGACGGTAAAGTGCTACGATAGATAGTAGACGCATATAGCAACCAAAGCAAAATATATGGTTATTATTTTGTATGATTTGCTGATATTAATATTTAGCAATAAAAAATAAGAGTGGCATGAATATTAGTCCATACAAATACTGAATAGGATATATATGAAGCAATCAAAAGGGAAGAAGCTATATTAGACTATTCTATACACAATAATATATAGTTACAGAGTTCTTATATAACAAGTGAAATAACTTCATAGGGAAATAGCTAGTAAATTATGTAAATTCTTATACTATCCCTCATGTAAGGAGACTGGAACATGCTTAAAAAATACTTGCATAATTAACATCAAACAAGGGTTTTAATAATAGCTTGGCATGTATACATGCTGTTGTATGAAGAAAAAATAGTTGATACGTGCAAATATCCAACACATCTCAGTACTTCATCAAACTAAGGGACACGCGCTTATAAATAAACATAGTAAAATAAATGTGAACTATTAAACATTGGTAATTTATAGTCCTATTAAGGCCCTTTCACGGAATCAGTCTAATTACCAGTAAACCTAATCAACCAACAAAACAATAAAATCAAATATAACACAACATTATGCACAAAATAAGATATTCCAACCCACATATCAACACATCGAAGCTCGAATATAAAACACGAATAAAATCTATACCTTCAGCCGCAGAGGTCCGCTTATACCCCGCAAACGCATCAACCGACGGAAACGACGATCCCGCCTCCACGCCAGGCGGCCCCGGCCACCCCGCCCTAGAGTACCCGCCGGCGAGATAATCGGAGTACAACGAACTCCTATCAGCAAGCGAAGACAGCGACGACGAAAACGACGAAGAGTACGGATCGGACGGCAAGTACCGCGCCGTCGTAGCACCGAGAAGAGAGGCGGAGTCGCCGGGATGGTACTGATCGGCGGCGGAAGAGTAGAGGCTGGAGAGATTAGATCCGGCGCCGCCGTAGTTGCCGGAGTTGTAGCCGCCGAAGAGATGGTTCGCCATGATTGAAGTTGATTTTGATTGAAGATGAGAGAGATGAAAGATTGAGCCCTAGAATGCGATAGCGAGCGGCAGGTCTCGTAATTCTGAGAGGTGTGTGTTTATATTTGTGAAATACTTCTAGAAAGTTTCGATATTATTCAGAAAAGTAAGTAATTTCCATTCTTTTTTTTTTCCTGATAATTTTGCTTTGTTTTTAGGTTTGTTTATGATTTTTAGAATATTTTATTTGAAAATAAATTATGTGTGTGTATCAAAATATATCATAATGATAAAAATTTAATCATCGATGTTAATTCAAATTTAATGTATTAAAATGAAGAATGGTTACAAAATTCCAAGAACTACGATATCACCCCTTTCATTCTGGGGTGACGGAGGGATCGTATAATTTGGATTTTGTATTATTTTTTTATAAGAGCTGCTCTGGAACAATTAGGAGATTCTCTGGAAGAAAGAAATACGGGGTTTTGTTTCTGGCGGCAACATGCTATTGGGTGGTGATCTCTGGATCAGGTGATCTCTGGATCAGAAGATCCTTTCAATTGGTTAGAATCCCTCTTTTTTTCCGAATTATATTAATTAACGGATTTCGATACCACCATTTATAGACATGTGCGGTTAATCTTAATTTCATATAATTTTATGAAATCTTGAATATGTTGTTATATACAAAAATTATTAAAAAAAATTGACTACTCATATAAATATTAGTACATACGTTAATTGTTCGACTAGATAAATATGAGTTTATATATACATTCTATGAGTATATGTCAATATTCAAATAAAAATCATTTTTAAATTGAAATTTAGAACTTGTCATCATTCAAATAAAATCAGTTTTGAATTAATAATTTATAATTATCATCATCCATCTTTATTTTACCATCCTCATTTTTTATATAACATTATTTTGTTACATGTATAATATAATCATGACATTAGTTAGATACTCTATCTTGTATTAATTTCAAAATGACATCACTTATTAAAAATCGATATCACATGATTCGCCGGGTGACAAATCCTCACACGTATAGAAGTGATCTAATAGGGAATAATTATTTATGGATTTGTCTAGTGTGTGCCCATGAGCACATGTTAAGCACTAAAATCTATGCATTTGGAGGATTTTGATTGGTGTGGTTGTTGTAAATGCAGGGGGGTCCACCATTATTAGAGAGTGTAAGCCAATCAAAAGCTTCCATATTCATAGATTTTAGCACTTAGTGTGTGCCCACACCATAGAAAAACCGATTATTTATATATAAACCGAAAAAGGCATTATCTTCACTTTCTATTCAATACATACTCGTCTTTTGCATGACACTACTATTTCCTAGCACGATATTTTCACGATATCATATCATACACACATTACATCACTCGCCTCCCACCTTCGATGTAATATCTTCCACCGGTTTATTATTTCCACGTCTCTTAAAAAAGATGTCAATCAAATCACATTTTTTTTTAACTATTTTACATGATTGTACCAAATTGAACTTATATGTGTATCAATTAGTCAAATATTAAAATAACTATAAAAATATATGTTAGAAAGTATTCAAAAATTGTTTTGAAAAAGAGAAAGACGATTATAAAAAACAACTCACCACTAAAAAGGAAAAAAGAAGTACAAATACTAGAAAATGAGACGTATTTGAAAATGGGTACAATTTGAAGCCAACCATGAAATTGTGGTCCTATTTTAATATGAAAAACCAGTTTGTATACCAAATCATAGGAATAACTCCATTTATTTTAAAATAACCATCGAACATTCACGGTGTCCCAGGCATTAGCAATAAGCCATAAACACTAGTCTCCTGACCACACAGGTAATGCTTATTCAACCAAATGCATGGATTCAATCAAGTAAAACCGATCATCTCAACTCTATCTGATACAACAATCAACTAACCAAGTGTGTGCACTACTTTTACAAGAAAGTTTACATGAAGATCCCCCTGGTTTAACACTGTATACAAACTACAAAACATGTAAAGAACTCAACAAAATATGAAATTATAAATTACCAGGCTCACTATGAGACCCTGATTAGCTAAAAGGGAATCCCAAGATAGCACCTGTTTGAAATTCCACTCTGTTCAGCTGACTCTTCTAAAGTTTTAATGGACCATAACTATCAACACTTGCGAGAAGCTTTGTCCAGTATAATAATAAGTGTTGCACTACTGAACCTGTAAATACACCTATCATTTGAAAGATTTGAACTTGTAAATTACAATAGATACCTCTTTTATAACAATGCAAGTAAACTACACAATTTTGGGAAAAAAGGGGAAAAAGGAGCAGCTCATGTTGTATGAATTATGAGGCTAACTAAGAAACCCAGAATAGCACCTGCCAGGACTTCTATCTCTGTGTGACCTACAGACTCCTTAAGTGGAGCACGACCGTAGACAAAATCTCCAGATCCCTCTTTAACCTCTACTATTGTTGACATAGTCTGATCAGTTCTGTCATCAATTCTATTTAGTAATGAAGTGCTATTTAATGGTTTTTTGGAACTCGGTTCTTGTAGATATAGTGAGTCAGGTCTCTCCAAACGTGAGGAAGAAGATGAAGTTTCAGTTGAATTATGAGCATCATTTGAGGGACATGGGTTGCCCTGTGCCTTCGACAAAATGTTGTTAATTACCTTTGCTTGATTTCCCACTTCCCTTCGAACTCCCTGCGGAAATAAAAAATTAATAACATGAGATTTTAACAATTTATATATTATTCTACAACAGAATAATAATTATCTACAATTATTCTACTGTAGAGTAGTTTTAAAAATCAACTTTTTTGTTCAAATTTCGAGTGTTAAAATCAATTATAAAATATATATATATCATACTATTCTACATTAAATCACATTACATATACACTAAAAGTTAAACTACATCTTTGGATGGTTGTCTTTTATCCTGAGGATTGAGTACTTAAAAGAGATTCGTATCATTCTTAACCGACAGATTTTCTCAGAAACCATATCATGAAAGAGGTCCTTTAGTCTCTTAACATGGGGACCTAATAAGATGTTAACATCTTTTTGGCCGCTGTTCATTTTGTGTAAATAGCATCATAATATTGGTCACTTTAATTCATATACTCAATAAAGCAGTTTGTTCTCTAAGACAGCGGAAGATTTTGAAAATAAACAAGCCAGACTTCTATTATACTTGTAGCCCAACGGCCTTTTAAGTTAATTTTATTTTGAAAATAAACAAGCCGCACTTCTATTATTCTTGTAGCCCAAAGGCCTTTAAGTTAACTTTATACATTTATATGATTTAAAAGTAATAATTCTTCACCCTTCTATAATTCAGTATTTGCCTACGTGGCTATAAGAAGTGGGACTTCTTTCTGTAAGAAGTCGGTTTGATCTATAAAAGTATGTCTATTATCTACATGTGTCCCGTCCCCAAATTTTAAAACTTCTCATGATTGACGACAGAATAAAGTCAAAACAATATTCTGCACACACGGTCTTTTGCAGAAAATAGAAACATATATACATAATCGCAACTCATTTCACAATGCTATATTCTGACTGACAGTCCGAATCAGAGCTAAATTTCACTCTGGTGGTGAACTATATCCACCTTTGGCAACCAAATAAAAAGTTACAGCCTCACTATACAAGTTTATTCACTGAAGATTTCTTTTTCAACCTTGTATAGCCTTTATGGATAAACAAATAATCTTGTTATCCAGTCCCCTGTATGGTATTTGTCTAGCAATACACCATCAACTTTCCCTCAGATTCTTTTTCTATCTCTGGCTTGCATTGTATCGCTAAACTATCCTGGCATCCACTAGGTATATTTGCTCTTCTTGTACTTACATACAGATATTTTACTATAGCTGTGGATATGGACTTACTGTACATGCTTTAAAACCCAACATATTACCAAAAACAAATAAAAACATACAGCAATAATTATATAGATCAAATTTCTTTACGAACAAGCTTTTACTTTTCTGTATCATAATCGAGACCAAATATGCAAACCTGAGCATCATACATGACAATCCCAGCATAAACAACTGCCAAACCAAAAATTGAATCGGAAAACCCCCTGTAATATAGTGAAAGAAAATTAACCGAAATTCATCTTCACAGTAAGACAATTAAAAGAAACACATGATCATCGGATGACTTAAAAATGAATTACACAAAGTTCCTCGGTTCGGTTACCAACATATATATACCATCATGTTTCAGCTACAAACTCAACCGAACAGCAAAATACACTTACAAAATTATACATAATTTACTAACTTCCACAAATAAGGTTCACATAAAATCCGAAAACATGATAGAGTCCATGACTCACAAATTAAGGATTCGCTTAATATACACGTAATACTCACTAATGATACAGATAAGATTTAATAGTTTTGCACCTTTCTAGGCCAAGGGAAGTTGCAGTGGCCACAACAGCCTGCCAATAAATCCATCACAAAATAAATCCATCATTCCGAAGCATAAATTAGGCTATAAACGATAGTAAATCCGGAAAATACAATTCAAAGGCATCGAAACTTACAGAAGAATGAGCCGAGGGAAAGCCACCGGAACGAGTAATCCAACTAAAATCAAACTCAAATTTATTACCGTACAGCAAAACAGAAGTAAAAGGCTTCGAAACTTGTCCAATCACCGCAGACACAAATGCTCCAACTAAAACCTAAAAACACTAATAAATCCGTTACTATATTCCGAAACAATTCATATACTAATACGTATATCTTGTCAAAAAATTAAAAAATCTCCAAAATTAAAAATTAAATAACAAATTTAACAAACAATCTACACAAATAAGTGTGTTGTAACCTTGTTTTGTGCAATCTCAGCGACTTTTTCGGTGTTAATGTGGAGACAAACACAGGGATATAAGGATGATGATGACTTCAGAGGCTTGCGAATTTTCCGGCGAGAAATAAGAGAATTACGGCGGCGTGAGAATCGAGGAAACGTCGGAGATCCCGGGGAGGTCAAGCTTTGATGTAATAACATTGTGTGATATATAAATATAGATACAGAGGGATAAAATGATGTTATGTTAATGTTTTCCGGTGAGTCAACTGCAAAGCCAAGTATCTGTATGTCGAAATATCTGTATCAATACAAAATAAATAAAAAAAAATTTTGACAGAAAATTAACGTACATATTAGTCATATATATTATTTGTGTTCGTATTTGATAATTTTGGATGTGGATATTAATATAAACAAATCTATATTCATTAATGTGCTGATACAAGATTATTATATATAATGAATATAATTAGAGTATATATTTTGCTCAATATCTAATATATATTATATATATTTAGAGCTATATTTAAATGTGGACTTATTTTAAAAGTATGTTACATATATTTAATATACATATATGGTAAAATTTTTGTTATTCTGCACATATTTTAAAAGAATTTATATTATCTGATTATCTGATGTATATAATTGAGGCTTTCTAATTAACTACAATCCCGTTTGTAATAGAAATACACATTCTTCCTAAAAATATATATATATGAAATACACATTGCCTAGTAAATAAGATAGAGGATAAATTTAATTAATCTGCTTCAATTATCAGAATTAATGGATAGAACTTCATCATTATAAGACCACCAATCACATATGTTTACGAAATAGTTTCATATAGCCGAATACACAGATGTATATAATTGAGGCTTTCTAATTAACTACAATCCCGTTTGTAATAGAAATACACATTCTTCCTAAAAAAATATATATATGAAATACACATTGCCTAGTAAATAAGATAGAGGATAAATTTAATTAATCTGCTTCAATTATCAGAATTAATGGATAGAACTTCATCATTATAAGACCACCAATCACATATGTTTACGAAATAGTTTCATATAGCCGAATACACAGAGCTTAAAACATTTCATTGTCGTGATGATAATATTATCCTTAATAGTCATATAATTTTCTGAACACGACATCATCAGAATGTGGGATCTCACCAAACACAGCATCAGGGTTGTGGGATGAAATCTCGTCATATTTCGGCAACATCGGTGTGGGAAATCTCCTCGTCAGTTTCTGAGCTCATTAGCACTCTCATCCGAGTATCAATAAATGGTTCCCCGTCAAAAAAAAAATCTGATGGATATAATACTTTATCGGAGGTTGCATGCCAATGTAAGACAAATTTACCGCAGACTTTTTTTATATATCGCAGATGATATTTTTTTATATATTGCACGTGATAGTTTGTTGGGCTTTCGACCTTTCTCTTCTAAGGGTATAACACACATATGAAAAAAAAACTTTTAAAAAAATATAGTTTACATGTTATTTTGTTACTTTATTTATCATGAGAAGTAGGTGAAAATACATCAATGCATTTTTCTATGACCTTAAGAATTATATATGTGGATATTTTTATGCAGCGGTAATACCTAGCCTTCGAAGACTATGTCATTAAAATAAAAAGCACAAAGTAAACAAGATCAAAAATCGGCATTTTCTTCCTTATCATGACTTAAGGTTTTAAAATCGTTAAACGATACAAAATATTTGCAGATGATTATCGATTTAGAGAAGTTTTAAAATCGTTAAACGATATAAGATATTTGCAGATGATTATCGATTTAGAGAAGTAGAACCTCTAATTGAAAAGAGACATTCTTTTTTATAAAATTTGTTTGTGAAGATACATAATCGATTTAGAGAAGTAGAACCTCCTAATCTGAATCGAAGAAAGACATTCTTTTCTATAAAATTTGTTTGCGAAGATACATAATCGATTTAGAGAAGTAGAACCTCCTAATCTGAATCGAAGAGAGACATTCTTTTCTATAAAATTTGTTTGCGAAGATACATAATCGATTTAGAGAAGTAGAACCTCCTAATCTAAATCGAAGAGAGACATTCTTTTTTATAAAATTTGTTTATGAAGATATATAGTCGATTTAGAGAAGTAGAACCTCCTAATCTGAATCGAAGAGAGACATTCTTTTTTATAAAATTTGTTTGCGAAGATACATAATCAATTTAGAGAAGTAGAACCTCCTAATCTGAATCGAAGAGAGACATTCTTTTCTAATAAAAAAAATTTGTTTGCGAAGATACAGAAATTTATTGTGTTTTTCAAGAGCGAGATTTGTACGTGGTTGCCGTATGTTGCATGTTTTATCAGGGTGGAATCTCAACCCTTTGCATTTAGGGTTGCAGTATGATCAGCTTGCATGTATGTGTTTCAAGTTTAATGATATTGATATTAATAAACAATATATATGATTTACTTTAAATTGAATGTTTGATTTAGAATAATCTATATTGTAGACCTAACAAATATCCAATTGCATATTTCTCCATATAACAATCTATCAAAAACACCTTAGGATGAGATCAAACTTTTTTTCTTTACTCACTTCTGAGTCCCAACTCTATATGGTTGTGCAGTAATATTCAAGGTTTATTTAATTAAATTTTAATTTATTTTACTATGACCTTAATAATTTTATATGTGGATATTTTTATGAATCGGTAACGTGTATGTATTTAAAAATGTGTTAACTAGTGATAACGGTATTTGACAAAGTTTTATAATGTTTATTTATCATAATATTAATTATTATATATTTTTATTTGGAAATAATTAGATTGTTTAACTACTTTCATTCATTTAATTTTTTTTTGTGTGAATTAAAACATTTTTATTTCTCAAATTTTTGTTATGAGGTTTATTTCTTGGAAAAAATAATTTTTTTACAACTCTTAATTTATTCACAAGTGATGTTTAAGTGATGTTTTACTGATGCTTCATTTGATATCAGGATGGTCAGATTATATTTAACAGGCCATCCGTCCTTTTTTTAGTTATCATATGTGCAAAATAGTTGTCCGTAAATAGTTGTTTAATTCTTGTTCCACTGTATATTTGTACATATTTTTTCCATATATAAATGTTGATAGTTAGTTCTAATATTTGACTTTACACACATATATACATTTATAACTTAGCATTTATTGTAATAAACAAGAGAATGTATGAAACTAAATAAATAAGAGCATGTATGAAAATAAATTACATAATTTAATTTTTCTTAATATGTACTCTTTTTTCCACCCAATAGTTTGCACACGTTTTGAGACTCTTATAAAGTATAGTTTTATAATTTTTTAAAATTTTTTTTGGATAAAGTTTAAACGTCAAACTTTTATTCAGGTAAAAAAAAAATTAAAAAAAATTATAAAACTATATATTTTATAACTCTCAAATACGTGTCAAAAAGTAAGATAAAAAACCTTAGGAGTATGTTTTTTGGACAACTAAAAGGGACGAAAGCAATATTAAACAATATGCATTAATGTTTATAATTAAATAATATTTTTATGATGTATGCATAGATATGTCAAACAAATCTAAATCTAATTCTTTGTATCCTGGAGGTCTTAAACAGTCCACAATCTTCTGCCTTCTGGTCATCTGTTCAGACCGAATATCATGCCATGACTGTGAAATTTAGTAGTATCTTAATGCGCTATTTTTTGCCAAAGATGCCCTTCTTTTACTGAACACACCTCGTACTTCATATATTCCTTCCTCACCTAATTTTTGAACTATGCGTCTCCATCTATTGTTTACTGTATTATGGTTTGGAGTTAGAGAATTTTTTTTGCATTTTTTCTATAAATTTTCTTTGCAATATTTTTAAATCTTTTTTTAGCTAAAAAATTTAATTGTTTATTGACGATGCCCCGACATAAATTAGGAGGTGTTCTCGATGACTTAATAACATTGACCATTATTTTCAGAAGCATTGATTTAATAATATTAATGAGTATTTGGATCGAAGTTGCTATACATGAATTTATTTTATAAGGATGGTCACAAATAAAAATGTTGCATACATTGGAAAAAACAGTGTCAAGCACTGACATCTCATAGAGAACACACATGTGTTATAACTTTGATTTCTTATATAGTCTTGATCTCAGTTCTGCAGCAACAGCATCGATAAATCCCTCGGTGTTCAAATAATGAGCCTTAGTTACCCTGCAAAGAACACCACCATTAGCTTCGACTGACGAGTAAATGACAGTGTATAATGAGGGAGTGCTTACTTAGACCTGTGGAGAAACTAGTAAATAAGCAGTGTATGATAAGGGAGTGCATACCTAGACCCATAGAGAAGAATTGCAAGGTCCTTGGTCATCTTTCCGCGTTCAACAGTTCCAATGCAAGCTGCTTCCAATTTCTCAGTGAAATCCAGGAGGAGGGCATTGTCATCTAATTTTGCTCTATCAAGATAAAAATAGCAAATTGATATGCCATAAGTTTTAACAATTGAAAGAGGGCATCTATATCCGCTTTTAAAGTTTGTACCTATGAGCTAGCCCTCGAGACCAAGCAAAGATTGAAGCTATGCTGTTAGTGCTAGTTTCACCTCCTTTTTGATGGACACGATAATGACGAGTAACTGTGCCATGGGCTGCTTCAGCTTCAATGGTCTTTCCATCCGGGCATACCTAAAATCAATCCAAACAATCACGGCTTTAAAACAAGTTGAAAAAGGAAATATTTAGCAAAAACAAAGATGGAAAAGCAAACTAGCACATTTCAGAAATGTTAAAAACTTGATATGGCAGATATACCAGTACAGATGTCATCAAACCAAGAGATCCGAATCCTGTACAAAAGGGGAAAGGTTATATGGAAATTGAGCTAAAACACGTCAACCAAGACTAATGATCCTCTGTTACTAGGATATAACATAAGAAAAAAGAAATACTCCATTGTTCTTTTACATTATACGGCATATAGGTACAAACCTTGGGCTAAAAAGTCACTTTGGACATCTCCATCATAGTTTTTGCATGCCCATACATAACCTCCATCGCTCTTAAGAGCATAAGCAACCATATCATCAATTAAGCGATGCTCATACCTTTAGTATCAACAATAATCAGAAAATGGGAAAACAACTTGAAACTAAATATGTAGACAAAACTCAAAGTTTATGGCTTACCATATTCCTACAGATTCAAACTTTGACTTCCACTCTTTTTCATAAACTTCTTGGAAAATATCCTTAAATCTTCAAGTAAGAAGAACAAATTATTACCAAAAGAGTAACCAATAATACTTGGATTGGGGGTGCAGAACATGTATAAAAAATTGTGACCTGTAATATATACCTTCCATCGTATTTCTTAAGGATAGTATTCTTAGTGCTAAGATATAGTGGCCATCTTTTTTGGTAAGCTGTGTTCATAGAAGCCTCAGCAAAAGCATGAATGGACTGCACCACAAGTGGGGAAAACAAGCAATGAAAACGGTTATATAAATTACCTAGATAGCTAGTACTTCAAATAGTAAACTAGGGGTACCTTAAGAACAAAAATTTCAAAACGAGGCACTATGGAAGACTAGATAGAGCAGTCTGTCTCAGACTATTATGATAATTTTACACTTGGTTTGGTTGATATAGATAAATACTAACCTAATCACACTTTAGGGTTTACGCATATGCAAATGAGATGAACTATAGTATGTATCATTGTCTCTCACATTTTACGTCATCTGCTTACATATTGGCTACACGGAATATAAACCATCAGACCTTACGAAAAGCTTCAATAAAACCAACCCAACTGTATAGCCGTCAGAGTCAACCCTTAAACATATATCGTAGGAGCTATACCAATTTGGGTTCACAAATAAGATGGTCAAGACTTGTGCACCAGATGTTAGATAAATGCAAAATAAACATCTTAAGAGCAAATCTTAACCTCGTCAGTGTTGTACATTGAAAGAGCTACTCCTCCAGCGCCAGTAAAGTTGAAAACCTCTAACTCTGTTTTCTCACTTTGCCCATCTGGTACTGTAGAATTTATTTAAGTATTATTAGATATATATAGTGACAGAAAGATCATGTTTCAAATCAATTGGAAATTTCTTGTTATTAACACTGGAAACTAGTGAGAGTCTTTTGTAAGCTCACTAGTGATATAAAGTTATACCAAACACCATTTTGAGTTTTCCAGGTCCTTGAACAACTAGATCAGTAGCTCGATATTGATCTCCAAAAGCATGCCTGCCAATGCATATTGGCTTATTCCAGCCTTAAAAAATTTCCAAATTGTGTAAGAACAAGACAGTGACGCACAAATGAAATATGGAAACCAAACATATAGAGAAGCAAGAAACAGGAAGCACCTTGGACAAGTCGCGGTATATTTTTGCAAATGATTGGTTCGCGGAAAACAGTTCCTGCAATAGTTAAAGTTACATTGTTCAACATCTGACAAGTGAACAAATTGAATTGTCGGTGAGAAGAAGGAAAAGAGAGGTCAGACTTTGGAAGGAAATTCATCAACCATTTAATATGTTACGAATAGTCCCGTTCGGACTCTTCCACATCTGCTTTAAGTTGAACTCCTTGAGACGAGTTTCATCTGTGAAACAGAAGCAGAAATTATCCATCAGTTCACATATCAAATCCACAGAGCTTTTCCATCAATAACATATCGTTCTTATTTGGTGTAAATGATGACAATTGACAATGGATACTGAAATGTAATAGTCGTCAAGGAAGACAAAGACAGAAGCCGGTGAGGTCCAGGATAACCTGCTTGGGAACATGGATTTCATGAAATGACATCTTTGGATATATAGAAGAATTTGGATATTGATTTCATTTGAAATCCTAAACGGTTAAAATACTTATACAAACTTTAGAATTTGAAACTACAATTCAAATCATGTCATTTAAATCCATAATTTGAAATGAATTACATGTTCCCAAACACAATTAATTGCATTTCCCTTACTCTCTACTTTGTTTTACACTTAAATTCTATCACATATATGTGAATAAATGAACCAAGGATATTGAGCTCTTAATAACTACAGAAAATGTAAAAAATGCCAGATATTCTGTTGTCGAAGTAGATGAAGTACACTACTTCCAGTCCCAGATCTTCAAAGGCATACCTGGTGTGATAGTTGCACACTTAATTGCTACATTGTACCTGGAGTTCAATTAATTAAGAAAGATATCAGCGGAAGACAAGCAAATTATTTTCATTGATAACTGATGAACATAATGACATCTACCAAAGATATGAATACATGCAATACTAAAGATTATGAGATGGAGGGATCGTTTGGATCATTGATGAAAATGGGATTAGGGAATGAGGATGAAGGGTATGGGAAACGGGGTAAATGGGAAAATGATATTGGATCCCAAACTGTATAGAGGGATGTACCCAATTAATGGATATGAGTTTCTAAAGATTACTGTTAACGGGGCTCATTAACCATCAACCAAACGGCCCCTTAAGTTCATAAAATGCTTCCAATGATAATCTTAAAACACAAAGGAAAAAAGAACCTATTCTGATTAATTAAACAAAAGGATTAGCAGCAGAGAAAATTTGCACTAGAACTGCATGCAGAGGCAATAAGAGCTTACTTAAGAGTGGCTTCTGCACTTTCAATTGTAACTCTATCATCGGTGGCATCACGATTAGGGAGGCCAAGATCAAAATACTTTATGTCTAAATCCAGAAATGGAAATATAAGCTGTACAAGAAAAGAGAAAAAAAAAACATAATAAAGAACCTAGAGCAATGCATATAAGATTGTATTAATCGGAGAATGGAAAAATACTTACTTTCTCCTTAATAGATTTCCAAAAAACCCTTGTCATTTCATCACCTGCAGCATGTACCCAACTAAGATAAGCATGTGAAATGAGTGCTAGCTTATAATCTTGGTGCTTTTAAATATATTCTAGTAGCCTTAAATGAAAAAAGAAAATCCCAAGCACCCACTTATAATTCTTAAAAACTAAATATACACAACATCAGGCTTCTTCAAGCGCAGCTTTGCACTATCATGTGCATTTCAATCACTTACTACGCATACTCTCCGTTTCCACTTTCCACAATTGAACAAATGCAAAAAAGGCCCCTGTTTTATACGATACAAAGTAAAACAACACTCACTGAGCTTGCTATCATAGTTCGAGCAACACCTCCTACTCACAAACTAACAAAGCCTAATACTTCCATCTAATTCCAGAACATAACCAATTCCAAATTACCCGCAACCTTCGCAACCACAAATATATAATTTCAAAACACACACACACTAATCACACTTGGGGTTTTTCCAAAACTTCTTGCCAGCTACCAATACCATATACATCTATGATCATAACTAGACAATAAAATCACAAAAAGCACTTAACTTGCAACATAAAACACTATATTTAATCAAACCCACATCTGATTCATACCCAAACATCAAAATTTTAAACCCAGAAAGAATTTCAAGAAACACAAATACAGAGCATCAAGAATCATATCTCAAGAAAAAGCTAGTTACCATCCATTTCAACGATTGGATTCAACACTTTGATCTTCTGCATAGCCATCTTTACTTCCAATTTGCAAAACCCAGGATCACAAAATTATATTTTACAAACAAGTAATCAAACTGGCGGAATTTACAACTGAGTTTGTTTATGTTCATGTATTTGTAATAAGCCCACTACTGGGAAGTGGGAAGGCCGGCGGCCCGCCTAATTTGACCCGCCTTTGTCTTGTTACTTTGGAATTGTTTTCCCCCCTTTTTGTTGATTTTATTGTAATCGAAAAAATATTCCCCCGTTTAGTAACGATGTGGAAAAGTTCGCGTAATTTTTTTTATCGTAATATTTCTTCTATTTTTAAATATGTTTTTTAAAATTATAATACAAATACTAATTTCTCATTTATTAGTCCAAACATTTATGTAATTAATTATTTGTTTATAAAAATATTTTTGGTAGTCAAATCATTTAGGTGGATATTATCTAATAGGGATATAACTGAAATTATTAATATTAATTATAATTGATGATAAAATAAAATAAATAATTTAAAACAAATAATTTTTCTTTTACTTGTCAATGGTGAGGGGAGTAGTTTGACATGACAAAATTTTTGAAGATAGTATATCGGCTTTAAATTGAATGGTTTGCAAATTTGTTGTTAATCCCAGAATACGGTCCTTCTTGAACATGATATCAGATTTTAGGCTCGAAAATTTGTATTTAGCATAAGCTCGTTGAATCAAATGCTTAATCACATTACATAGATGTGCTGCCATTTACATATTTAACATATCAAAATCACATTTTCGAAAATGAAATGCATCGATTATTGACAATGCAGCTTAGAAGCACTCAAAATCAGTATGAGAAGAATGATCAGTTGTGTTCTTCTTCTCATTTTTAACCTCTGGCACCTTATGAGGAGTCTCTTTGGAAGCAAACTGAGAAAAGTCCACAGGAGCTGGTACATGAGGAGGCGTCGCACTCCTCACCAGAGCCCAGTTCGTTCCCTCGAAAAATGGGTGCTGTTTGATTTCTGTAGCACCCCTTTTATATGCAATTCTCTTATGAGGTTCCTTTACGAGGAGTCCGCGTATAAGGTCACGAACTGCAGAGCTCACTTGTGGAGACTCCGGGAACTTTAGTGGCTGTCCTACTACGTTAAAAAGTGTGGCACGGTTTCCAGACCCTTTAAAAGGTGTAATTCCGTGCAGAAGCTCGTATAAAAAAATTCCGAATGTCCACCAGTCCACTGCACTGCCATGACCCTCTCCGCGGATAATTTCTGGAGCTAGGTACTCGTGAGTGCCCACGAATGACATGGAGCGGACGTCTGTTGGCTCAGCCATTAGCTCTGGCATGGCTCCTCCCATGAATAGGCCAAGTTCTGATTTGGATTTTCGGTTCTTTTTTGAAGCTAGTATGCGTGGAAAAAAACTTGATGAAGTAGTACTATGCATTGAGTTCTCGTTTTCTAGAATGCCTGCAGCACTTGCATTGCCGCTGTTTACATAGGTAGTGTTGGACTTGACAAGGGTCGGATTGACAGAACATCGAAGGGATAGATCAAAGTCGGATAACATGATGTGGCCTTGTTCTCGTACTAGGACATTTTCCGGTTTGAGATCTCTGTACACTATTCCTAGCATATGTAGATACTCAATTGCCAACAATACTTCTGCTGCAAAAAATCTGGCAAACGGAGAAACAGCTTAAAAACGCGTACTAGATTATCAAAAAAATGTCCGTTTCTTAGCTGTCACAATTCAATTGTTTTTTGGCAAAATATAAGAATTTGAGATGAAGAAATCAAATGGTTACTAACCGAGCAGCTTCCTCTGTAAAGTACTTATTGGGCTGCTTTTGTCGAAGAGAATGAAGATTACCTCCACTGCAGAACTCCATCACCAAGCAGTAGAACTTATCAGTCTCGAAGTAAGAGTATAGAGTAGGCAAGAATGGATGGTCTAAAAGGCCAAGAATCTCCCTTTCTGTTTGAGCTCGAACCAACTTATTTCTGCTTGCAAGAGAGCCCTTGTCCATGACTTTAATTGCAAAAAAGGCATTTGTTCCTTTGAGTTCAGCAAGATAGACGCTCCCAATGTCTCCGTAGCCAAGCCTCTTCAAGAGACGAAAATGGCTAAGACCAAGAGGTTCTTTAGCTGAAATGGAGTTAATAGCCTCCCATCGAATATCACGACCTGTATGAGGTCTCAGAGGTGCACTCTCTGTGCTGTCGCCGCGATTGTGATGATTAACACTCTGCCCTGAAGAATTGGCACTATCCTGTAATCTACTCTCGTCTTTCTTTGTGCCATCTTTAGAATTTGTAGCACTTTCTGAATTTGTGTCCATATCTCCAGGCTCACATCATGCGCGTTCTGATCACAGGTAGTTCAGCTACAATAATAATAAGACCGGCTCTTTTAAGATCACGAAGAATGTATCTAGATTATAGAGAACATGAGTATACTAACAGAATTCTGAAAATAAAAAATGAAAAATTTCATCATACATGCATTGCTCTTTCAATGTAACCTGACATATTCATACAACAGAAATTTTTGCAATATCCGAACTGGGGAAAAAGGTTTTTGAAATGTTTCTCAATACTCATATCGATGATTCCTTTAGATTTTGATGATTTCTAATACATTAATCATAACCAATTGCTGAAACACATAAGATAAAATGATGAAATCTTTTCGGGAAAGCTACAGAAACAAAATCGACACAATCATTTCAAGATCAGGAAGTCTTTGCAGCAATACAAACAGAATGAAATTGTTCCAGAAAGACCAACCTGCAGAAGTTCACAAAATTAATCTCTGGTCCATTGATTCCAGCAGTCATTCGTGGAATAAGATGATCTTCATGTAATCATATCGATTTACGGGTTTCCAGAAATTGCATGAAAATAATTTTAGAAATCGATGAGAAGAAGGAAACGGAGAAAGAAGAATGCAGGAGAGAAAAGACCGAACTTGTTGATGGAAAATGAATGATAATAAGTTTTTTGAAATGTTATTGCATGTCAACCAGGAGCAAGACTCTGTTCTTAATATTATATTTACTTATAATTAGCATCAGTAGAATTGTTACGATTGTTGCATTTGCAAAAATATTACTGGTTTTTAACAACTCGTTGGGAGAAATTGGTGGGAAAGAGGAGAGAGAAAGACTATCATCAATATCTGTCAAAATTCGACCGTGTGTTATTCGAGTTCCGCTCGAAAATTTTTAGTCTAAACTTAAACTCGGACCATTCTTATACTATTACGTTATAAATATAACATATGATTATATAAATACTTAAAATTTAAATAAAAACTTTACATATTAAATCGAGTCTGAATTGAGCCAAATTCATCACATTCGACTTTCGTCCATATTTTATAGAATCAATTCGAGCTTTTGAGGTGAGTTCCAACTTGTTGAGAAGGTTTCAAGATTTAAATTTGACATTAACAATATAATATATAGATAAATAATTGGAATACGACCCTGCAAATGAAGCTAGTAGTGAACATGTTGGCCTGTAACTCCATTGATACAATAGTCTTCAAGAAGTGCTTACCACGTATATGAAACCACATTTGCAGAGCAGACGTGTGTTCTATAAAAACATCAAAACCAAATCTCGATATCATCTTCCCACGACGCATTCGACATTCGAAAATTTTCGTGGTGCTAAATTATTAGTCTCATGGAAACCAAGCTTCTGAAACAGAGTGTTTGCATTGCCATAGTTTTGTTTCTTAATTGTTTTGGCAATGCAAGAGCAAGTTTAGGGGTCACTTCTCAGAAGGCCAAGCCTGCAAGAGCTTCGAAGCCTGTATTGCATCCCGCAGATCGACTTTCTTTAGATTATTATCATGCCTCATGTCCGCAACTTGAAGGCATTATTCAACAGAAACTGCAGGCTTTGGTTAAGAAGGACAACTCCTTGGCTGCTAGCATCATTAGGTTGCATTTTCACGATTGCTTTGTTCGGGTAATTTCACTATCCATCTCTCGTTTTACAATTCTATTGCGCATATATTTTTGATATTTTAATCTATTTTATGTTAATTGACTGATTCTCCCAAAATCTCAAAGTGTTGGGAGGAATACTTACCAAGAGTCTCCCATGAGCCTGAGTTCTGATACTACGTTAAGTGACCAATCCTCCCAAAACCTCAAGGTGTTGGGAGGAGGGCTTACGAGGATCATATTATTTTTAACGTTTTATGGCTGCAAATGTTGTGCATAGTAGGGATGCGACGCTTCAATACTACTAAACCATCAGGGGAGCGAAAGATCTGCTGAAGTGAGCAAGACTCTGCGAGGTTTCAACATCATCGATGAGATAAAGTCTGAAGTCGAAAGGAAGTGCCCCAAGACTGTTTCTTGTGCTGATATTCTCGTGGCAGCAGCAAGAGACACCACCATAATGGTGGGAGGTCCATTCTGGGAAGTTCCCTTTGGACGAAAAGACGGCCTAATTTCCATCGCCAACGAAGCAAAAAACGTCCCCCATGGCCATGAAAACGTGACACAACTAATAAAACAATTTGAAATCAATGGCCTTAACATGCTCGACCTGGTAATTCTTTCCGGATCACATACGATAGGCCGGAGCAGCTGCTCTGCAATCCAACAACGATTGTTTAACTACAACAATACCAGAAAATCAGACCCTTCTATTGATATAAGCTACTTGCATTACTTGAAGAAGAAATGCACTAGGCTAGACAATTATGTTCATCTTGATGTCGCGACTCCAAGAATTTTCGACGAGGTTTATTACAAAAATCTGGAGAAGAAAAAAGGACTGTTGCTAACTGATCAACTGCTATACTCTGATCAACGAACTGCATCATTAGTCCATGCATTAGCATCTCAGCCGGAACTGTTCATTATTCAATTTGGGGTGTCAATGGTAAAACTTGGAAATGTTGGGGTCCTTACTGGAAAAGATCAAGGCCAAATAAGACTTAATTGTAATTATGTCAACAAAGCTTAGGCCAGCATTCTGTGAACTAAGCATTTTTGTTCTTGATACTTGTGGAATTTTAACTTCCATATAAATACTAAATTCATGTCATGTCTTCTAATAAAATTCATGTTTTTAGACTTGTTTTTATAATTTAGTTATTTATAAATTTGAAATTAGAATTTATAATAAAATTTACAATCACAAATCATCGAATATATACAATATTTTTTTTTATTTTCAGGATAATATTTTAAATATTTCGTCAAAAGATATTTTTGGGAATATAATTTCCGATATTCGAGTAGCATATCCATACACACAACTTAACTTCATTCGGTATAGTTATTAAATAAAAAAATCAACTAATATTTTTCAGTTTTAGTATTTATAAATCGGTTTTTTTATGGTGTGCCCGTGGGTATATGCTAAGCGTGGAAAATTTTGTCCTTAGATAATTTTGATTGGCTCTCGTCTCTTGATAATGGTGGACCCCCTATAAATACACAAACCACACCAATCAAAATCTCTCAGATACAAAAATTTCCGCGCTTAGCATGTGCCTATGGGCACACAAACCGTTTATAAATTTTTGGAATGGGACACCTAAGATTGAAAGAAGGAATATTAAATCCTATCGAAATCATATTTTCATATTCCAAAAAAACAAAATACAAAATCCCAAGATTTGGATGACGCGTTCTCAATCAATTTTCCGACAGCTCACACTATTAATACTCCATCACTCCTACTCCATTATGTAACTTTATTCCTGTAATAAAGTCAAACGTTACACACCAATCAGTCAACCACAGAAACAATGGCGAAGAAAGCAGTCTTGATCGGATGCAACTACCAAGGCACGAAAGCAGAGCTCAAAGGCTGCATCAACGACGTCAAGCGAATGCACGCTTGTCTGATCCAACGGTTCGGATTCTCCGACGACGATATCACCGTTCTTATCGACACCGACGACTCCTACACTCAGCCCACTGGGAAGAATGTTCGCAAGGCGCTGAGTGATCTGATTCGATCGGCTGAGCCTGGCGATATTCTGTTTGTTCATTATAGTGGGCATGGTACGCGCTTGCCGGCTGAGACTGGGGAAGATGATGATACTGGCTATGATGAGTGTATTGTGCCTACTGATATGAATCTCATTACCGGTAATTTTATTATTTATTTCAATTTTGTTTGGTGTGATTTGTTTTCTGTTGAATTATGATTTAAATGATGAGGATGAGGATTGTGATCACGATGCTCTTGATCAGGGACGAGTCTAGAATTCAAATCTTGGGGGCACGAAGCAAATTTTCGGAAAACACTTATATTTTTTTAATTTTTTTGGGACACTTCTATAATTTGTAAAATTTAGAATGGTGAAAAAATGTTAAAAGAATTTTTAGGAGGGATACGTGTCCCCACTTGCCTCTTGCTAGATCCGCCCCCGCTCTTGATGCTAATTATGATGGTTTGTAGCAGATTGTGATGAAGGTATATGGATGCTTAGTCATAAGGATTGGGATTTTGTGAAATTGATATAGTGATTTTATGAATTTATTTGTTAATTGTTACTAAAACGGCAGAGTGTTGTGAAATGAGGTGATGAGCAAAGTTAGCTATATATTTATGTAGCTGTGATATGATTTAAGTGTATAGAACTGATGAAACATG
This sequence comes from Daucus carota subsp. sativus, assembly GCF_001625215.2. Lineage (NCBI taxonomy): Eukaryota > Viridiplantae > Streptophyta > Magnoliopsida > Apiales > Apiaceae > Daucus > Daucus carota. The sequence goes on along the minus strand of NC_030386.2, from coordinate 39,967,990 downwards.
GTACTTGTTTGTACAATAGCAGAAGCGGGTTGGACTGTGAAATAAAATTAGGTGATCTGTTATGTTGTTTATGCGGTGTATACAACAGTTATGTAATGTCATGCTGTATCTTGCGAGTTATGCTGTATATAGGATTGTGATTACAATAGTGCAGTGATTTTATAGTTTTGATGCTAATTATGATGGTTTGTAGAAATGATTTGTCGGATTGCGAATAAGGTTGTGTTTATGCTTAGTTATAAGGATTGCGATTGTTCAAAATTAATATAGTGATTATATAATTTTATTTGTTGATTGTATCAAAACAAAATAGTAGTTCTTTGTACATTAGCAGAAGCAGGTTGGACTGTGAGATGGAATTAGGTGATCTGTTATGTTGTTTATGCGGTGTGTACAACAGTTATGTCACATTTTGCTGTATCTTGTTGAGTTGTGGAAACGTAATTTACTATGGGAAATTTATAGAACGTCTTTTGCTTTCTAGATAGGCATTTACTTGGTTAAACTCTTCATGTTTGTTTGTTGTTGTGAGACATTAGGCAAGTAGCAACGTTAACCATCATTTGGATGATAAAATTGAAGCTGATTTGGCATTCTTTACCAGATTTAGTATAATGTGCCAATAGATAGTAAGGAAGAGTTTCCGTGCATTTTCTTCTTTATCACACAGCTTGTCAATGGCAGCCTATCATATGATGTACTAATTAATTGAATTTCGAAAGCTTTTTTGGTAATTTTGAGGGATAATATAATGACGTACAAATCATCCAACTTAGATATCACAATTCCCGCATTGTTCTATTGTTATAGAATGTCACTTTGAGACTGACAAAAACATAACAAATGACGTGTTAATTAGGTATTGATAATAGATTCACCCTCCTGATGATACCACCAGTTCCCCTCATTTTCATCGATTGTCGTCATCAATGGACTGGTCAAAGCCGAAGTTGATATGTGTAGCACACTCATTAAAAAATTATAAGTATTTACATATCAACTGATTTCCAACTTTTTGTGCAGATGATGACTTCAAACAGCTAGTAGATGAAGTACCTAGTGGTTGCCAAATAACAATTGTATCTGATTCTTGCCACAGTGGGGGCCTCGTTCAGGATGCTGAAGAACAGATAGGGGAGAGCACTAATTCTTCCTCCGAGGGGCAAGGGTCAGGTTTCGGGTTCAAAAACTTTTTGCATCGGACCGTGGATGATGCACTTCAATCTCGTGGCGTTCACCTTCCTTCTAAATTCCGCCCTCATCACAGGCAGGAAGAAGACTTTGATGACCAAGAAGTTGATTCAGGAGATGGGGATCGAGGCTACACGAAGAGCAGATCCTTGCCTGTCTCTACCCTCATTGAAATATTCAAACAGAAAACTGGCAAGGAAGATGTTGATGTTGGGAATTTGAGGCCAAATCTTTTTGATGCCTTTGGAGATGATGCAAGTCCCAAAGTCAAAAAGTTCATGAAAGTTATTTTGGACAAACTCCAAAGCAGTGATGGTGGTGGTGGTGGAGATGGGTTCATGGGGATGGTTGGAGGTTTGGCACAGGAGTTCCTCAAGCAAAAGCTCGATGACAATGATGAATCCTATGCAAAACCTGCGATGGAAACAAAGGTAGATAGCAAGCAAGAGGTTTACGCTGGTGTAAGCCATAAGGCACTTCCAGAAGGCGGTGTCCTGATTAGCGGATGCCAAACCAATCAAACATCTGCTGACGCTAGCCCTGGCGGCAATGCAGCTGAAGCTTACGGTGCTCTTAGCAATGCAATTCAGGCTATAATTGAAGAAACAGATGGTCAAGTCACTAACCACAAGCTAGTTACAAAGGCTAGGGAAATGCTGAAGAAACAAGGCTTCACCCAGCGTCCAGGTCTTTATTGCAGTGACCATCATGTGGAGGCCAATTTCGTGTGCTAGTACATTCTCCAATGAAGCAACTGCATTGAACTTGATTCTGTTTGTGTGGGTTTCTCCTTTCTGTGAGTGCTTATATTAGGCTGTGCTTATTTTGTGATGACCATCTGGTTTTGCTCTGCTTTTTATCATTCTCGTGTGTGATTGACCGGCTCTATTATCTAATGTTGGTACTTTACATTTCTATCTGCTATATTTGCAAATATTTTTGAAATTTCGAACAGCCTATAAGTTATACTATGCACTTCCATGCCTTGCACACAATTTGCTGGAGAACTGTTGAGCTTGTCATATTTACTTTACTTTATAAATTATTTCTAGCATTACACGTATATAGCTGCTAATCTTGTGATTCCTTGATGAGAATATATTGCTGCTAATTCGAGTAATACTACTATCTAAATTTGTATATTTATTTAGTGACTGTTGAGAACACAATATTGATGTTAAACAAAATGATTCAGCAGTAGCTAACTAGGCATTACAATACTGAATGAGATGAAGAAACAATCATGTAGGATATGAGTATGAATAAGGCATGGCATGATGATTAGCAACTCTAGCAATTTTAGTTCTTCCTTTGGTCCATTGTATAGGTCGTTTTGTCGTCGACACCGGTGACTAAACCGCTATCGACCGTGTTTTGTTGACGTCTCTTCTTCAGTTGATAGTAATCCATCACGGAGATCAGAACAATGACCTCGGCCATTAAAGCTTTACTAAATATGTCATATTCGATTCTTGGTCCTTTCCCCGTAATACCGTTCTCTACATCCGTTTTTCTGTTAGATCATAAGAATGATGACATTGTTACACGAAAGACGGTTCCGACGCCAGATATAAAAAAAAATGTAAAAAGGGTAAAGATTATACAACATGAGTAAGAGTGACCTGAGAAAATGGAAAAGCGACGCGGTTGCTCGTAAAATGCGAACCTGAAAATTCATGATTAATCTTATTAATTTCAAGCGGTGGACTGATTCCAAATAAACATGTGTATGTGAGTATGTGTATCTGTTGGTTGGGAAGTACCGGAGTAACTTGCTGCGTAAAAAAGGGAACGGAATGAATTTTCCTAACAAATATTCACTCGCCGAGAGTTATGTATTTTTAAAAAGAGCAATGCTAGGGACCCCAAAATTTGTCCCCAAATTATTTTCCCAAATGACGTGGCAAACATATGACGAAATTTGGTTGGATGGTTTATGTGCATACAGGGGGGTCCCATTATTTATTAGTACGAGTATAATCAATCACAACTTGCCACATAGATTTGGGAACAAAATTTGGGGTACTTAGCATTTTCCTTTTAAAAATTAAATCACTTTTATTCAAAAAAAATAAAAATTAAATCACTTATTACTTTTAAGAAAAAAAGATGTAAATATATATTCTTTGCTGAAATTAATTATTTATCTCTGAAAATAAAAGGTATATTAAATACTTATTACAAAAATAATATATAAATATAAAAACATTACTCAAAATAAGTACTTCATTTTTTATTATTATTTTTTTTTGAAAAAACCTGATACCATTAAGAAGAAATATCAGACAATAAAGTCTCCAACAACAAGTTCGGAGGAGACGTGTAAATGCTTTGGCAACCTGAGGAGACGTGTAAATGCTTTGGCAACCTGGCAAACAAGGTAATCGAGCCATCAAATGGGCTGCTTTGTTCGCCTGCCTTTTCGCAAAAGTAAGAGAAAATCCTGGACTAGAAAAGATCATATAACGACATTCATCCAGCAGGAAGCCAATCTCCAGAATATTGTCATGGGATTGGGTGAGAGCTTTCACTGCGAGCATGGAATCAGACTCGATAGTGACATGCTGGTAAGATAGAGTAGATAACCACCGGAGGCCTTCCTGGATAGCAGTGATCTCTGCCTCAAAAACTGAACTAACCATCGGCAGACTCCTCACCTTGCCGCCTACAAAATCTCCTCTGTGATCACGCAATATGAGACCCACTGCAAAAGTATTCTCTCCTAGCTTGATTGCTGCATCCGTGTTGAGCTTAAGATGACCCACAACTGGTGCTTTCCACAGACAAACATCAGCTAGAATGTTGGGTCTACTACTGGGGACTCCTTCGCCATTCTCCAATCAGCAAAGTACTTTGCACTCCATTCCATTGCTACCATATCATTCACCGTTTTATTCTCCCAGACTTTCTTGTTTCGGAAAAACCAGATGCCCCATAGAACTCTAGCTATTAGAACGATCTCTTCATGACTTGCTTCGTTCAGCTTCTGGAGAAGCCAATCTGGCGCATACTCCACTGTGCTCATGTCTAGAGGCATTCCCACATACTGCCAACAGCTCGTAGCAAAAGGACAGTCAAAAAATAGGTGAAGGAGATGCTCTACATCTGCATCGCACATAGGGCAAATAATTGTAATATCTACACCTTTACCCCGCAGCCTATTCCTCACTGGGATGGTGTTACGACCAAACCTCCACAGAAAAGTTTGAACCTTATGAGGGATATCTGCTTTCCAGAGCTTACTCTATCCTTTACTTTGCACAATCCCGTTGGTGCACAAATTCGTATCGCACCAGTGTTGATACCCGAATTTAACACTATACTGTCCATTTGACGTCCGTGGCCAAGCAAGACGGTCCTTAACACTACGTTGAGGGAGGGAAGTTGCCAAAATCAGCTGAGCGTCCTGATCAGAAAAGAAATCTGTAACCTTGGCCACATCCCAGCATCTAGAGTCACTCAGAATAAAATCTGCAACGGGGATTCTGTCAACTCCATAATTCACAGTTTGATCAACCTCGAAACCAGCTTTGTTCTGGAGCCATGGATTCTTGATCGCATCAATGTCCCTGCCATCCCCCAGTACCCATCTGAACCCATCCCGGAGAGAATTTTTTGCTGTCATCAACCCCGCCCAGATGAAACTAGCTCCATTCTGCATGGTGGCCTGCAGTAAATTACAATCGGGAAAATATCGAGCTTTATAAAGCCGAGCCACAAGTGAGTGAGGTTATTTAATAAATTTCCAACACTGCTTGCCAACCAAAGCAATGTTAAAACCATACAAAATAAGTACTTCATTTAAAAAATAATTTTACCCAGCCAGGCCGTAGAGATACTTCAATCAATATTTGATCAAAATTGGGCCGAAAACTAATGGACAGCGGAAATGGGTATGTATCACATTGTATCTGGTCAATATTGGGCCAAAAACTAAAGAATGTAGCCCAGCCCACCTATTACTAGAAGCCAACAAAGAAGAGTATTAAAATCAACGTTGAAACAAACAAAATTTATTATACTGCCGAATAAAAAATTTTGGAACAAAAGTTCCGTTCCTAGTTAACATTTTTTGTACATAAACATGTTCAATATTTTCGATTCTCTCTTATATCAATTTTAATTATCGAACTAAATATTTTTAAATTTAATAATAAATATTATTCGATTCTCTCTCATATTAATTATTGTCACGGATGTTTTTAGATCCCGTAATAATAAAGAAGATTAAATCTGATTTTAAGTTAACTCATCTCACACCGTTAAATTTTATTCGGCTATCTCTACTGTCGTCTCGCTCGTAAAAAGTATGAGATGAGTGGAACGCAGATGTTGTTGCTCAAGTGTACGTATGAATTTGGGAAGCAATGATGAGCTGAAGTAGTGAATGAATCTATCAATCTTTGGATGGCAGAGTTAGGGTACTTTGCTGCTCACATTATTGCATAAAGGAAACAGGGGAAGCTTCCTGGAGGTTTGCACGCATGGGGCTGCTCTCTTGTCTTCACCTTCATACTGGTCTCTTTTGCTCTGGAGGATCTTGCTATGGAATATATAAAAGCTTCTTCCACCATCCCCGCTCCCCTTATTATCCTCCACCATCAATAAAACAAACATCAAACATATCATGTTAAGTGACCAATTCTCCTAAAACCTCAAGGTGTTAGGAGGAGGGCTTACCAGGATCATATTCTAACAATGAAATATTTTTTAAGCCCCAACTAGCCCGAGAAGTTGTCAAACTCTAATTTTAGCACCTAGTGTTTCGTAATTCGATCTTGTTCCGTCACTGAAGGGAGAAGGCAAGAGACATGAGTACACAGTTGATACTACTTGATAGTGCCCTCTTCATTTGATACCCACATCCCCATGGCCATAGAATATATTATTCATGGACTACTAAAGCTTAAAAAGGCCATGCATGAAAGTTAGATACTCTCTGTCGGCTTTAATCCTCCTCTTTCAGATCATATATATCTTGCACCTACACAATTGCCTGCATCTCATTCATGTATGTATATATGTGTATTCAGATCATGTCAGACGATTGTTACAACATACTACACCGTGTTTATTAAGCACGACCCAACAGATTTTTAATGTGAACAGAGAGGAACTTCAGTATTAGAAAACTGATATCTATAGAAAACAACTAAAAGAGTTTTTAAATTCGATCAATCATCAAATCTGTCCATTTTACTCAGTTCCCAATGATGATTGTTTACAATATATGTGTTCCCCCAAACCCCAACTCATCTTCCTTTTCTTTCGATTGTATTATGATTTGCAATCATATATGGAAGGTAATAACTAACTTAATTATGGTTAATAAAGTTTGTTCAACTATGAAATGATTAATCTGCAATTTGTCTGCAACTAAGATTTTGACAGGTCTCAGCATTGGATACCATGCAGAGAGAAATATATTGCTTTTTGGCCGTATCAGACTATCAGTGTTCGAATTATTTCACCCGAATAACAATAACAAAGATATCTTGATCAGATGGTATCTCTCTTACTCCATTTAACAGAGATTAAGAGTTGTAATAAAGATTTCTCAGGGACATTAGTGTGAGAATTGCAGTTTTAAAACATTGGAAACAATTATTAGTTATTACACAATATATAGAAGACCAAAACTTAGGAAATACTGATATAGCTGAGAGTTAAACAGCAGTCTGATCATTCACAGTCCTAATTGCAGATGCAGATTGCATTAGTACGTACTTGATCTCATACACTCATATGTATACCCATGCAAGCCAATATTGCAGTTACGTCAACATGTATAAAATGCTTTGAAAAAACCCCCTTCCGGATAAATTGCATCTTGAGACTCCATCGGATGACAGAATCTCCAAGAACATGTAATTAGGTAAAGTCAAGTATTAATTTCTCGTATATATGTTGTGACACTCGTTTAGTAGTACTGTTTCACCCAAACGGAGAAGTTCCTCGTGATATGCCACCACCGATCATAGGGCTCATCCTTTCCGGTTGCAGAGAAGGTCTTCTGGACGAAGGCCTTTCTAATTTAGACAATGCATCAAATTTCTTATCATCAATAGACACTCCGCCAAGGATGGGCTTTCGTTCATATATGTCAGCCACGGAATCCATATCACCACCTTCAATCTGAATCTGATCATGATCACCTTTGAAATGATCATTATCTTGAGATCCAACACACGAAGCTGCATTTCCACTTAGCTCATGCAGACGAAGATCGTCTGACCAAATTATAGGACTCTTGCCGCTCCCACTAGTATAATTAGGGTTAGGCCTCTTTTTGCCAATACAAGTGTCGTCTTCATTGTTCGACATAAAGCCATCAAGGGAGGATGATCTATCCATGGTCGGTTGAAGTTCAAGTTGTTGGTCACCTCCATATAAGTTAAGATCCTGAAACGAAGGAAAGTTGAGGGGATGGCCATACTCTTTTGTGCCAGAAAAATGATCAGGTAATCCCCGGTAGCTGGAATTCGCCATGTTTTCACCGTTTTCACCAGCAAGAGTTTGGCAAGCTTTCTCCAGGATTGTTTGCATGTACTTCCCTTGAGCTTCAATTCTCAATTGGAGGTGTCGTTGCACCTAAATAATGACACATAATTAACATAATTAACATAAATATTAATGTCAGGTATACGAGAATTTCAACAATTTCAGTTGTAATAATCAGCATACATACCTCTAATTGTTCATGCAGCCTTCTTTGCACCTCCATTTGCATCCTAGTTGCATTAATTAATCGCGTAAATATTAATCAGTTCCTCTATAAATCAAATATAACAGAATAGAACCCTTCGAAAATAGTTATGCTAACTTGACATATATATGCATAATTCAGGTGCATCTGGTCGACTTACTCATTCATGCTACGGGCCATCAATCCGGAGGAGGATGCAGAATTCCTCTGGAGTTCTAAAGCAGAAGCTGCAATGTCAAGAAAATGAACATAATTAGATAATTATCGAGTTTGAATAATTTCGGGCAAGTAAGCAGCTGCAAATTAAGGAGTCATCTCTCACCATCTTTAATGGAGTGATCACTAAATTCCTTGTGGGGCTGTTTTCCGAGCCTGAATTTCTGATCAAAGCCATGAAAAATCAATTCAGAAGACAAAGAGCAAAAGGCAAAAGAGATGTAAACTGACCAGCAAAGAAATTAAAGCAAAAAAAAAATGTAACAAAAGGAAGAAAAGGATGTATGGAGGGTGGAAAATTTGTCTCTTGTTCAAACCTGAAGGTGACTCTTTAGATGATAAAGAGTAAGCCCCTTCACACCCATAACTCTCATAATCGTCTTCGGTGTCGCCTCTGCGAAAATTGAAATAAAAATTAGTCAATTTTTCAAAATTCTGGTTCCGTCACTGATCATCTGTTTATAAATATAAGTGGAGAGTAAGTACTATCAGGTCCGCCGAGCTGAGTAACCGCATCGACAAAGCGTTCATGGAGCTCGACGGTCCAGCGGAGGCGCGGTTTAGGGTCGGTGGTGAGAACCAGGCCGGAGTCGCCTTGAACACATGCTGACATGCCTCGGTTTTCGTGGTGCGATGGATTCATATTTGTACTGTTGTTTACCTTCTTCGAGGAAGAATGGAACATTCTCTCTCCCTCTCTCTCTCCCACTCTCTCCCTGGTCCTTTAGAGAGAGATTCTGCAGGAAGAACAAATGCGATGCAGATTTAAGAAGAATAGGGTGCGTTTTTTAACAAGAGAACGCGAGCTGCTTGGCTCTCCCAAAAGAAATACTAAAATATTCTAAGCGTATGAAATATATTTAAATTAAAAAGTAGTGAGGTTGGTTTTCATTTTGTTATAATATTTTAAAAATAAAGGAAATTAAAGGAAGTAAGAGAATACGTGTCCCTGCCGCTATTTCTTTACCAGAACTGAGCTTCTCTCTGTGTGTAAATGAAAAATTGCATGCATGGTAAATCAACTATTTATTTCGAAATTAATGATTATTCGACTTATAATTTTATACCTGTTAGCTAGAGACGTTTGTATATAATATTTTTTTACTTATAAAAAAAGTATAAAATATTGTTATCTAAATATCGTCAATATAATTTATAAATAATTCATCAAATTATGATAATAAAATACGTTAAAAATAACTAATACAATTAAACTATTAAAGTGAGAGGAGTTGGTTTACGTTGGAAAACATAGATAGAGTACATCTTTAAATAGTCAAAAAGGTATATATATATCTGCGTATGATTGGAGGTTTATCTTTTGCTAATACCCAAAAACAAGGACTGTATCTTTGTAATGATGCTACCTATTATTTGTAGTAAGACATGAATAAGGTTGTTGTCTGGAAGAAACTCTTGCAATTCAATCATTACTATCACTTCTGCGCTTTTTTTTTGCTAATTGATTACACACGCACACGTGGGGAGTCGAATTCCCGACCTCCCGCAAGGGGTACAAGAGCTCTACCGCCACACCAACACCTTGTTGGCATCACTTTTGCACTTTCATGTACGTATAATTAATATTTGCATCTTATACATAAACGGGTTGTCTGGTTTATTTGTTTTTATTCACTGAACTTATTTAGAAATAGAAATGAGTTTTAGAGTTACTTACCAGTAACTAATAGAAAAAACTAGTTGTACATGTGTCTCCCCTTTAATTTCCGGTGAACAGTCTGTTAACGTTGCTTTGTCTATGATCTACTAACTACTCGCTAGAGTATTTTATAGCCTAGCTCGTTATACAAATAGGGCAGCATCAGGAAGCTCTTTACAGGAAGCCATATCCAACAATATCAAGCCTTTCTGAAACATGAGACACACTCCTTTGTCACTGAATATAAGGCCCTGTCTGGCAACTACTTAAAAGTCACTTATAAATAAGAAAATACATACATTTTTACAACTTGTAATTAGTTATATTGGGAATGGTTGGATCGAAATGACGAGAAGATGAATGTGCAAGGCACATATAGACAGGTGTTATGTTATGTTATGTAAATATGTAATGCAAGTGCAGAGTAGTAGTAAAGCTCTGTGCTTTGTTCATGGGAGGTGGGGGACCTTCAACTCTCATCTTTATTTATGTTATACCTTCTGAAACTTTTGCTGGCCCTCAATCCGCAGCACTTTTGTGGAATAGAAGATTGTCCTCCCTCTTCACTATGCATGTGTTATCACATCAACCCTATTCTATTTACTCTATACTAGTATATTTTTTCCATGTAATCAATACATATACTCTATCCTAGAGTATACTCTCACCATTCAAACTGGCTAATTCAATTAGTTTACAAATAATTTGTTAGTAGAAGAGTAGACAAATGTTGCTGCTGTTTACATGACAACGCTAATATATATACTGTAGCTTGGGTTATAAGATGCTGAAATCATGCGTTTTAGTTAACATTAAATTTTAAATAAATAATAAATATGTTTAAATTAATAATCTTTTAAATTTTTATTGGATGTGTTATTTTTACATGTTGACTAAGTTTTTAATAGTTTAAAGTACGCTATTATTATAATAAGATTAAAAAAATCACTAGAAGTCTAGAATGTCATAACTTTTTTTTTTTTTATCAAAGAATGTCATAACTTAAAGAGGCCCTCAAATTAAAGATATTAATATTAAAAAAATCTTAGATAGATGAAAAAACATATTTGTTTTTTCTACTACCCTCACAATATGTGAAAACTAAATCTTTAAAAAAACTTAATCAACAGTACTTAATCAAATTTCAATACATTATCATAAAAATAATTAATTATATTCTCCCTCATTCGGTTTGACGTCTTTTAAAATCAAATTATGTATATGTTGAGAAGGTTTCGTTACAAGTAAACATAATATACATACACATAAAAACTGAATAAATTTGAATCATATTTATAATTTGAATAAATACAGAATCGAATATTATCACTCCAAAATATGATAATATTTTAACAGAAATATAAAATTTTAATTCAATATTAAATATTCTACTTTTGTGGTATTGTATTATCAGGGTCAAAGTCAAACCCTACAAATTTCTAAAGAAAGAAAATACATTACTACCATTGAGCTATTCACCTAATGCAAAAGAGAATAGATGCTTTCTTCTTTAGCAATCAAAGTAAGATGCTTCTCTCCAGAAAACATCATTCTTTATGCTTCACTGTTATTTGCTATACTCTGTCACATATATATCATGTACACACTCCAACCTGCACTCTTCCCTGCAATATTTCATGAATAACGATACATACCAATTTTTCAAATAATATTTCAAAAATCAAATTCATTCATTGTTATTTCATAAAAGAATGATCACTCAAATTGTATCAGATCATATCATTAATATCGATAATTAAATAGACTTGAGAATTTAGAATAATATATCATAACGTAAACCTATATAACTTTAGTTTTTATTTCAGACTAATTTTCATCGAAACTCACTCTATCTGAACTTTACTTAAGAAAATTTAAAATCATAATTAACGCGCCTCCGTCTCAGTTTATTGATCGATTATATTTATGTTAACAGTAGATTAGGAGAAAGTACTGGATCTATGTAGTAAATAACTTGTGCACAGTAGTCGCAGAATAGCTGTCTTGTTCCAAAAGCATGTAGGCAGAAAAGCTAGGGTTTAACTTTTAGCTTGATATATAGACATATTATATATAATTACATGGTTCTAAGATCATGATAGAATAGAGAAAGCAAGTTAGCTTAGATTTAAGGGCATGTTTGCTTGGATTTCAAGCATCTTTATATGCTTTAAAGAATTTATTCGGAGCGATGAATATATTCCAATATTCTCTTCTCTTGAACCAGAATTCAGTGGAAAATGTGCAGTTGAATACTTCTACGTACGTACCTAACAGTAACATATTATTGGCACATATATCGTCTGTACGTGCATGCATGTCTGGTTTTATGTTGGTGTGAGGAGATAAGCGTATATACTCCTAAAAAATTCAATTCGGAAAATAATTTCCGTTCTGTTTAAATTTAGGATGGAGGGCTTGTCATACATTTTGAAATATAAAGTATGAATGAAAATTTATTTATAAAAATATTTTCTGAACAAAATTTAAAATATTAAATTTTTATTCAAGGAAAAAATTAAAAATAAATTATAAAATTATAACTTATATGAATATATTTTATTAGCTATGACATGTGGGTTAGATAGGGGCAGATTAGAAGAGGTTAATTCTTAGTTCAGAAATTTAGAAATCTTTTATTTTAAAAATAATATATTTTTGAAAATTAAATTAAATTTTTTTTGAAACAAAGATGTTAATCAAATAATGAAAAGACATACGGTATCTACGTCAATGATCGAGTCGAACAAACAGTAAATTGCACTCGCATGTTTATTAACGAGAGACGGTTAAACAATATTTGGAAGAAAATGAATATACAAATATAAGTGCCCGCTTCATGCATTCTCGTTGAATTAAAATAATTTTAATTTCTGAAACATCTGTTGATTTTGAATATCTGATAAAACTTTCGGCGCGGATATTTTGAAGTCGGATTCTGATCACAGGATTCGGATACATTTGTGTGATTGTGGACTTGGTTTGAAATAAGCATAGTCAACTGTAAGTTTGGCCGAATCGGCCCATTTATGTTTTGATAAGTTGGAATCTGATTCTTTCTGGACCAATATATATTATGCACCTTTAACTGTCTTTTGTGTTTTGTTTTGTTTTTTACTTTTTTCGTTTTCTTAAGTCCGATACTAGAAGCGAGTTTAGAGGTTAGTTATGTACAGCGAGATTAGAAGCCCATGGTTCAGTCCAATTTTATCACGGTGGGCCTGTCATGCAAAATGGCCCTATGGCTATCTAACCCACATGTCATAGCCAATTTTATCATGGTGGGCCTGTCATGCAAAATGGCCTTATGGCTATCTAACCCACATGTCTTCGACCCCAAAATTTGGATCCCAACGGTAATGAGAATGTTTTGCATTTCTTGAATATGTTTGGTCTCATAAATTGTTCTTCAAATTGCAATGTTACATTTGTGAACTTCCCTTCTAATTTAGCAAAACAATCTCTTCATTCGGGAAAAATTAAAATTATTTTCAATTGTTATATAATAAACTACTTAATTCGAAAAACGGTACAGAGCAAAATTTGGAGTCCATCTCATAACAAATCATACTTCTTTTTTTTTTGCCAGAAATAACAAATCATACTTTGATATATATATTTTACACTTCATTTTTTTTTGAATATTATTTTTCTAACAAAGTTACTTCTCAATTATATATTATTAATTATACTACATTTGTTACTTTTTTCCTAAAACATCACTTCTCGATTATTTATATTATAAAAATAAATATATAAATAATAAGCTAAAGTGCTAAACTAATAATAATATGAATAATTTTTCTAAAAAAAAATAATAACAGGAATAATGGTTCATAATAATTAATTTTTAACAACATATTATCAGTTAAAAGTAATTGCCAGAAAAAAAAAACCCTAGTTTTCTTTTTCTCTCTTCTCTTTTCATCTCCGACGGGGCTTCCATCGGTTTCCGGTGGAAAGCCCCAAATCTTTTCGTTTGATTGCTAGTTTTTTATTGTTCTTGCTTTTTCATTGAGTTTCTTAATAAATCTCCATCTTCGGGGAAAGTTTTCTTAGATCTATATCACCGAAACTTTCGATTTTCGTTCTTATTCGCATCCAGAGGCCTTTTTGGATTTGTGAGTGGATCGATTATCTCCTAAGCATCGTGGTGCAGATCTAATTGTTTTAGTTTGTTTTGATTATAATTTGATTTCTCTCCCTGGTGAGAGTGTGTGATTTTTCTCTCCTTCTTTTGTGAGAGTGGTTTGGATTCATAGATAAAGCCTTTCGGGAATTGCATTTGTGGTCGATAGCTCAAACGGAGTTTTTGGAAAAGATGGTGAACACAGAGCAAGGATCTATACATGTACCATCGTCAATTTCAACATCGCTTATTTGTCTCATCTTGGGTATGAAGACAGGCATGTTAATTTTTTCTATGTTTGTTCGACTCGATCATTCTTGTAGATGCCGTATGGCCATTATTTATTGAATTATCTCCTTTTTTTTCAAAAAAAAAAAGTAATTGCCAGATAAAATTATAATGACTTGTATCATTGCAGTAACGGTACTCTGGTCTCTGGTCTTTTACTGCTTTGCTGCCAGCGAGCTTTCACACTGCGCCTCCAACGGCTATTTTTCCAATGGTATCTTCCCGACGGATCTTCTCCATCTCCGACTATAATTTCCGATTCATTGTTTTGTTAAAATTCTGGATCATCATTTACAATCTCACTCTCAACAACCTCACCCAGTTTATCAGGTACGTATTTTCGATCTAATTCACTTTTTATTTCAATTTGTTTTCACCGTATTTGTCTTTTAATTGTCCTGTTTTTCATTATTTATTCAATCCCCCAATTGTCAAACATATCTGATATCTCGATGATTTGCTCATTTTGTGTTTTCTGATATGTGATTATTTTGCAATTCGTTTTTGTTATGTCTATATATACATGTGTGTATGTATTTGTTGAATTGGTTTCATCAATTACATGTTGTATATGCTTATCAAATGTGATGCTTGATAAATACTTAAGATATTCATTCTATTCCAAATCTCGATAAGATAATATAATTCATATATATACAGGTTGCACTCAGGGCCGTTCCATACCTTTTGAGGGCCCTGGGGCGAAAGAAGAAAATAGGCCCTAATTTTTTTTACTTTACTAAATTTGATAAAATATGACCTTGTAGCAATGCAAACTCAAATTTTAGTCAACTTCCGTAAGAAAATAACTATAAAACAATAAAGTGTACCGGATGTAAAAAAAGAAGATTAAACAAATGTTTGATGACATTTATCTCTTAGTGCATGAATGATAGCCATTAGTTTAGTTATGGACGTAGTCACTTAAGATAGAATAGGCTTATATATACTAATAACAATACATAAATTATACAAATTTTGGGCCCCTTAACTTTTTGGGCCCCGGGCGGTCGCCCTGGTTGCCCTCCCTCTGGGCGGGCCTGGTTGCACTCTTAACGGATAGAATTAGGAATACAATAGCTGCAGATTTTTGGGCTTCATTTGATTGCTTGAGTGGAAAATTAAATCATATTTGTTGTTTAGATGGTTGTGCCGCTTGTGTTTTGTATTCTAACATGCTCTATTTCTGTTTTTGTTGCTGCTCTTTGATTCACCAAATTATAGAAATAAATTATAATAATATCAGCAAAAATATGAATGATTTCGGTTGGGAGGATCCTTCTGGGGTGGGATCGGTTATTTATGATGAAAGGGTTTAAGGGCTATTTCTCCCTCATTCCATTCCATGTTGCACTTTCCATTAGAGTTTAGCGTATATATGTAAGCCCACCCTCCGAAGTAAATCTAACACAAAGTGAATTAAGTATATACCCTTCAGGCCTTCACCGGTTTTATGTACAGATTTCAGCTTAAATTTGGGCTTCCACATCATGATTCACTTCATATGATGATATCTGTACATATCTATATTAGACTATTAGTACCATTAGAGAAAGAAAAATAATGTTCTTGACAGCAATTCTGCAAGTACATTATATGTTCATCAAGTGTTTAACAGATAGTAGTTTGAAGCTTACAATGTCTCAACCAAGATCATTTTATGAAGTAACTAACATTCTTTATAAAGATGCCTAATTTATTTCAAAAGCTCAAGCTAAAATCTCTCTAGTACTTGCATGTATAGACTTCCTAGCTAAGACTATGGTGAAACAAACATTATAGTTCTTGCATGACCTTAATGTTGACAATCTGTTATTTAGTTACGTAGGTATAGGTTTAGTATCACCAGAACGTGAAGAGCAAATTTGACTACACTAATAGATAATTTATATATTCCTTTGAACATATTGGAATAACAGGAAAGTATGTCCTAAATACTTTAAATACATTTGCTTACCAATAAATAACTGTGACGTATACGACTTCTATATTATATGCGAGATTTAGTTCTCAACTACTATCATAAAGCAAATAATTCTATTGCCCCATTCTGGAATTCTTGCCTCTAAACAATGGAGGGACCTTTGGATTACTGAAAAAACTTCAATTCTGAACTTTTCACCTTACAAATAGCTGACTTTAGAAGCATATCATTCCGTAGTAAAGGTCCTCCATTGCTCGAGCTTTATTTTCTGAGCTATTTAATATTGAATTCAGTGTTAGACGACCAAGGATATTATTCTTTGCTTTTGTGAACTGATTGACAGAACAAAATGTTCTGTAATCATGCTAGTCCTCGAACTTTAACAACCTAAACCTCAGAGAATAGTAGTACTCTTTTCCACTACAGATGTTGGAGTTGCCTGTTTGATTATTAATTGCATGTTGCTTTTATCTGTCATGATGCCAATTTGATTGGAGCTTCTTCTTTTCTTGGTTATGCATTACTATAGGCCCACTGGGTGGTTTCAGATCATATGTTTAAGATTTTTATACTGTCGTTGTTGTGCTTGGGCTGTGAGGGCTCTCAATATGTTTAATTTTGGGAATTTCTCTATAGAATTTCTCTATTGTAACAGGTATAGTTTACACCACTCGATTTTAAAGAAAAAATATGCTGCTTGATTTGCTTCATCAAGAAAGGATAAATATATCTTTCTGATACTTTTATGGAGACCCAATGCTTTTTCAGAAGTGTTTTTTTCTTTTGGGATTGCATATCAAGAGTATATAATATCTTTTATATTCAATTTGGATGATATAGGACTCCCTGCAGTGCCAGTGGTGATGGTGGTCTATTGCTACCTGGAATCAGGAATAAGGATTCTAACAAATTCCGTGTTGAAGAAACATTCAGTTTCAATTTGACATGGTCAGTTTCATCTTCATGTACCTGAATTTATATTTTCCTTGCAAGATAATCATGAATAAGTTTTGACCACTTTGTATTCTAAGGGTATTATTTAATACCACCCTCGCCCTAGGTATTATAATCACATTCAAAATGAAGTAAATGATTGACAGAGATGTAATTCACGGGACACCTTAAGGTTAAAGTATAATAAAAGGAGAAATAAGTTTATAGTGCAAGGATTGCAGTCCCTTGAAACAAACATGGATGACTTGAAGGATTAAAATCTCTATTTCCTATCATCTTGTTTATGTTGTAGGACTTCTTGCAATATTGTTGCGACAGAGAATATGTAAAGCAACTTGACTGATTTCCTGTTGGAGTAAACTCATTTCTATTGTTTTTTCTATAGAAATAATGCTAAAAGGTATGATGTTGACTACAAGAAATAATGTAAAAGTGCATTCTGCACATTAGTTACTGACTCGCGCACAAAAAAAAAAAAAAAAAAAAAGAATTTCAACTACGAATACTATTACAGAACATTCTGAACTCTGTTCCTGTATGTAGTTAGAGATGCTAATACAAATCTGGTTTCCTCTTTTCGTTTTAAAGGAGTTGTATACTGATTAGAACCACCACGTGTTAGTCTATATGTGTATGTTTCAACAGACAACTTAATTTGATTTCAGGTAGTTGGAGTACGCTCATTTCAAATGTTTCATCTAAAGCCTCTGTGCTAAAAGGTGTAATGTTAACTTGATAGCAATAATGTAAAGTGCATTTTGCACGCTCCTTACTGATTCTCACAAAAAAAATGGATTTCAACTATAGATATGGTTACAGTTACACTCTGACAATTGTTCCTGTATTAATTTGAGCTGCTACTACAATTCCGGTTTCCTTTTCATTCCAAAGGAGTTGTGTACATAATCAGAACCACCACTTGTTAGTCGATTTATGTCTAAGTTTCCTCATTGCAAACCTTTCTTAACTAATAATGCACTTCTACCTGTGGATTCAAGCCCATTTGGCCAAAATCGACATACAACCAGCTCCAAGAAGCAATGATATGTTTGCTGCTACTTGAAGCCTTATGTTGCTTTGCATTTTTGGGTCCATAAAATCTGCTGCTAGTAGGTCCACAAGTGCCATGTAAATCAGAATTCCAGCGGAAGCAGAGTTGAATATCCCCTGAACAATCAGAGCAGTGGGGGTATTTTCGCTGTAAACGCTACAAATTCCAATGCCAATAGCAATCCCAATTGGGGTGGTGAGGGAGAAAAATACTGCCATAAGTATTGTATGTAGAGATCTGAATCTTGCCTGCATATTACCAGAACAGATTAGTCAAGCAAGTATGAACCATGCCACTTTAGGAGAACTTCTATCTAAATTTTGTTCATTTCTTCGTATTGCGTTTCAGGTTTACACAAAAGGTTGGTAATTTAGTAATATCATGCAAGGAGTAATTGGTAGAGAGGAATAGCTGGTAATACCTGAGAAATGCATCCACCAAGCCCCAATCCCTCGAAAAATTGGTGGAAGGACAAGGCTGCAAGTAAAGTCTTTATTGTTTCTGGACTTTGCGAAGCTCCTAAGGTAATTCCAATAACTATTGAATGGATGATTACTCCCAGCTCAAGAACCTGTGAACAATGCATAATTGAATTTGCTTAGTACTAATTTTTCCTGGGCACATGTTAAAAAAAGTAAATATTTGATATCCTTACCTGTGATATGATCCGATGCCTCAAAAGGTCTGGATCACCAGCTTCTTGCTCTTCAGAAGGGACGACAGAGCCATGAGCATGGCCGTGTGTTCCATGTGTATGAATGTGTACATGACCACTGTGTTCATCATCACCAACCTTCTCTTCATCCACAATCAACTGCTTCGACTTCTTAAAGTGTGATCTTGTGTAAAAACCAGACGCCAAGGAATCTATCATAAGTGTTCCAATAGAAGACATCATTGCCACAAATCCTGCAAAAGGAAATTTCCCCCATGGATTCTCCTTAAGGCACGGTGAACTCAAAGTATCAAATGCATCTGGTAGTATGTGGACAAATCCTGTTGCAAGAATCACACCAGCTGCAAAGGCTTTGATCATGAAGAATATGTCATTCTCCGGGTTAAGTGCTTCTATTTTCCTCCCTAGCTGTGGGAGGCTCACACCGATCCCACCAGCAACAAGTATCGACGCGATGGCTACTAGTTTAAACTTCAAGGACTCACTTCCTTTACTCTCTTTCGAAGCTTCATTGTCACAGGTGGACATCCCAAAGGCTAGAGGTGGGAGCAGAATAAAGACCAGGCATAATATTATGGTATAGTTATGTGGACAAACTTGATATCTAAACATTTCGAGTTATCGAGGGGTAGAAAGCAGGAAAGAGCAAGAGGCTTATGGATGATTTGGGTAGGAAGAACTTGGCTTATTTTGTAGGTTATATAAATAAAGAGCTGGGAATCAATGAATCAGCAGTGTTGGTGATGACTATTTGGAATATTTGGGTGGCCAATTGGCAAGGAATACTCTCAATGGTCAAGAATGCAGAATACAAGTGAATGGGGGAGAAAATGCATTAATATACTGTGTGTGTTAAACCTATAAGTTTGTTTGAGCAGGTTTGGTAAATCCTAGTCCTAATAAGGCTATTATTACTACAATAATACTCTAGTTTTGGTGCATTTTTGAGGTGATAGCTTTGTTAGCTTGCTGTATTAATTTTTTGGTCTTTTATTTTTCCAGTGCATTGTTTTTTGTATGCGAGGTGACAAACTGACAATTATTCCAACGTGAAGGAAGTTCTTGTCCCGGTCATTTTTTGGTGAAACACACAAAAGAAATGACCCGGTAAAAAATGAATGTTGCGTGTGTACTCAAGATACTACTCTTTCCGTCTTAAAATATATGTTCATTTTTTCCAAAATTTTTGACTGTATACTTAAAATTAACATGAAGAATAATGTATTTATGCATGACTTATTTTGGGAAAAAATTATATTTATATTATATTTTTTAGTATAAATATTTAATATGTGTTCAATATTTTTTTTCCGAAATAAATTATTTATTTTTTAAAAAAACATGTAATTTACTTACTTTTTCAGGAATGGAATAATTGATTTATTGGTAACTGATTTCAATGCGTGTATTCGATTCACAGGAAATAAAAAGATAAATATTTCGGAACGTGGTATCTCGGACCAACTTTGTCGAAGATGGTAACGACTTCACCCTCGAAATCTCGCCAACACAAACATCTCGAATCCTCCATGATCCCATATTTCGAATCCGAGCCGTAAAAAAGCCCTACCCAAGTGAAAAAAACTACGATTAGATCATTACAACTCCAATGCGTTACGGGTTGGGAAAGGAACTCAAAGTGCCGAGGCCCCACATCATCTTTTCCTTTATGTTCAACCTTTGCTCAATATAAATAGAGATTAGTTGGTAGTTCGGTTCAAAGTGTGTTAAAATAATGTTGTCATTCTTGTATGTACACAACAGAACAAAAGGAGGTTTTCATCAAACAATAGGCCAGTTTCTTCTGTTGAACATAAGAATGTCGTAATTGTGTCTATATATCATCTTTGCATTCATTTGTCAACAGCTGATATTAGGTCAGATGGAACTTGAAAACACTTTCGCTTTACACTTTATGGCATGTTAGGAGGCGTAGGGTCTGACCGATATATTTTTTTTGTTTTTTGCGTCCTAATCCTATGTTGTCAGGATCTTTTAAATGATAGAAATGATACGTTGTGCGATTAGTATTGTAGTGTCTACTTTAAAAAAAAAAATGTTTCAAAATATAATCCATTTCAATTTTCAATGAAAATTCAAAATCAAATCTTCTTCACATATTTTCAATTTATATCTCCAAAATCAACCATATACTAATACCACATATCATGTTCAATTAATGATAATACAATCTCCTTTTTTTTTTCAAAATTTACTTTTCTTAAACTATATGATTTTTAAATAGTAAAATGTAATTTGAAACGGAGGGAGTAATATTTTTTAATATGTTTAGTATTTTTTAATTGTTGAAACCGTTTTTAATCGCCTGAATGATAAAATCTATACAACAATTAAAAAAAGCAGGACATATCAAAATTTTGCTCTAATCTCAGGCTGCGGAAGGATATGTTTCTTTAACGACCAACAAGTGATAAAAAATATAACAATTTGTTGGTGATTTTTCATCACTAGAATGTACTATACTTTTTCATGAATACTAGAATTTTTGTTTTCCAAACATAAAAAAATTGGTGAAAGGGGATTATAAATATCCATTTAACGTTGAAAAATTCCCTCGAAAAAACTATTTTTTGCAGTTGCACTATCATTATTATGGCCTTATCTAACTGCAATGAAATTCTCTTTCAGCTCCGGAAACTTGTCCAACTACAATAAAATGAAAATAAATTCGTCGTGTATTGTCTATGTACAAGCGTCATTCAGTCGTGTCGAATTTGTTCATGCCAAGACTTTGCGAGGATATAGTATCTTTTGGAATTTTAGAAACTAATCGGAGAAACTGATGACAAAAATGTCAGAGGGAGAATCCCATTACAATGGTCGTATTGAATTGTTTGCCAAAATATAATTTAGTTTGATTTATTTTATTTTTAAAAATTTATTTGAAACAGTGTAGTAATGGGATTTCGATATATATAAATAATAAATAATTATTTTAGTTAGATAAAAGAATACCAAATATGTTCTTTTTCTAAATTCTTATCTCAAAGGACGGAAACCTGAAGTCGAAGTTTTATTTACACTATCAACCATAATTGTTTGAAATCATTGCAGTAACGTTGGTGGTTAAACAAAACACTTATAAAATTTATTATAATGTATTAATGCTAGATATTAATTTAATTTTATTTTTTTTGATAATGCTAAATTTAAAAGGCAATAAATCGAATCATTATGTGTAAGCATCGGGGATTTGGAAACTATGTAAAGAACTTGACGCCAATTGTTAGTTGCTAAATGGTTCAACTGGTCACTCCTGGACTCTTGGGCCAATTTAAAAGCCCAAATACAATCAACCATACCAATTTATCAATAACATCTATCAAAAAATGATAATATTTTACCTACACAAATAGATAAACTTTGAGTTTGTAATGTATAGGCCAGTTCATCCAATCCAATATGAGTTCTCAAATACAGTATACAAATACGTCAAGATCGATCAATAAATTTATAAAGTAACTCAATAAAATTAATTATTAGATTATTAAATTAATTTGTCAAGATGTAGGAACATCTGAATGCTCAAACCCAGATAAAAACAGGGTAGCGCCAGAATCTCAGTCCCCGATTATACTATCGGCAACGTACAGCACTGTAAGCACTATTAATATAAGCGCCTCAGCGACTCTAAAGTGTTGCCTTTTCAATAAATTCAAACCATCAATCCAATTCACATCTATTCCGATCTCGACGATAAATTTACTCAATTTTATATAGAGGCTCAGTAAAAAGAATTATTGTTCGCATCAACAGGCTTAGTTAAGGCCTTCATAGTTTGATGGTATAATTTTCATCATCACTGCCACAATTCAAAATCAAATTATTATCAAAAATAAACTGGTAACTCAAATGAGAGAGAGAGAGAGAGAGAGGGAGGGAGGGAGGGATGCCTCAGATAAGGAGATTTGATTACTCATCAACAGAAGAAATCTTCAGATGGTACGGACAAATCATACATCATTGGCTTCTTATAAACAAAGAATCAGATTAACAAATAAAACATACGTAGAGAAAGATTGGGAGAGAGCGCCGAAGAAAAGCTTGTGGATGTTTCGGAACGAAGGCGGAGATGAATATATAAGGGACATTGAAAACCCTAATTTCATTGGCCTGAGGAAATTACTGTTATATCCCTGTGGATATTAAAGGGCCGGATCCATACAGTTAGGATGTAACGGGCAGGGTGTGCCGGCCCGATCCGACAATTTAAAAGGGCGTTACGATATGTTTCATTCTATGTTATACGTTTTTTTCACCGCTCCGTGATTTAGTACTTTTATAAAAAATAATTTTAAACATCCATCTTTTAAATTTAACTAGTTGAGAAACCGCGCGTTGCGGCGGCCTATAAAAATTATATTAATGATTCAATATTAATATTTGTATATAAAATAATTTTGTGACTGTCTATAAAATGTATATTAATGTTTCAAAATTAATATTTGTAGGATAAAATAAATTTTCTTTTATGAAAATCTTGATGTAATGCCAATACTAATATATAAAATTGCAAAATTGGACAATAATTCATGGTGAAAAAATAAAAAGAAATTTATGCACGTAATTAACAATTTAAAACACGACGAATCTTAATTTTATTTGTGTGTTTTTTAAAAGTAATCATGTTGTTACATTGTCACCTTCCTCCAATTTTTTTGATTGATTGTGCACAAAAACATCTAACTTAAATCCGTGAGATAGCGGTCTATAACTACTCTTACTTGTAACAATCCTTATTTTTTAATACTGTATAAACAGTCTTCACTCTTGAATGGAGCAAACAGATTATACATGAATAATTTTTTCCTATATACAAAGTAGTTCATATAAAAATTAACAACAACAAACATGTCCAATGAACAAAACAAATATTATTATAAAATAATAGCGAACAAACATACATCACTAATAGTTAATTTATTGATATCATCTATCAATATCATGTCAAGACTATATTCTTTTCCCATGTTTGGATTTGTCGACTCCCACGTAGCGGTCTATAACTACCTTTGCTTGCAACAACCTTTATTTTTAATACTGTATAAACAGCCTTCACTTATCGAAGAACGACACCACCGAGTTAGAAATCGAGCAAGAGAACTATTACCACATAGAGGTAGGGTTGTGGTATTGAAAGAGAGGAGGTTGTGTTTAGATATCCAAAACCCTACAATCTATAGGGGTATTTATAGGTGCAGAGAGACTTGTGTGCTACTCTTTCCCATAATTAAATAATCTGAAACAAAATCAGATTAAAACTTTCAAGCTACTATATTCCATAAATAAACTGAAACAAAATCAGATTCTGAAACTTGCTTCTAATATACCCGAAACTAAAAAAGGTAGTTCTAATTTTTGATATTTTTCATCCAAAAATTCCGGAAAATTAGAAAATAGAACGGAGCGATGTGAGAGGCGCCACCTACACACCCAGAGAGAGGTACGGTTGTGGTATTGAAAGAGAAGAGTTTGTGTTTAGATGATCCAAAAACCTATCATCTATAGAGGTATTTATATGTGCAGAGAGACTTGTGTGCTACTCATTCTCATAATTAAATAATCTGAAACAAAATCAGATTAAAATTTTCAAGCTACTATATTCCATAAATAATCTGAAACAAAATCAGATTCTGAAACTTGCTTCCAATATACCCGAAACTAAAAAAGGTAGTTTTAATTTTTGATATTTTTCATTCAAAAATTCCAGAAAATTAGAAAAATAAAACGGAGCGATGTGAGATGCGCCACCTACACGCCCCTCGCTTCTCCTTTATATAAGTATATTGATAACTCTTATGAATAAAATTTAATTTTTAAATTTTTAAAAAAGAAATCTCAAAATAATTATAAAATTATATTAAAATGCGTGTAGCGTCCCCATCCCTCACTAATAAATAACGATTAAGTCCAATTAATCTAATTAAATGACTAGCTAATTCAAAATAAAAGTATTAATCGTAATCAATCAAGATTTAATTAGAAAAATGAAATAATTCAGTCACAAAAAATAATCATGGTTATATAAATATTTGGTTATATTATTTTTTTCCACCGATAAAAAGTAAATTATGTAATATATTAGACGTGTATTGACAGGTTTTTTTCGATCATCTCGAAGCTATGAAAGGGCTGAGAAAGTTTATATAAGGATTCAAATGGAGCTCTGTAAATCGGATTATGCTTCTCAGAAGATGAGTTGGATGCTTTCACTACTACTTTTACCCAGGGAGTGATCAACTAATGGAGAAAAACAAAAATAACATGAACTGATTCTAATTTAAAAAACGCAGCAGGATTTCCTGATTACATTCATGTAATCCCTCCCCAGACCCTGCTCTAAGCGGGATATACTGGCCAAGTTTCGTGATTACATTCATGTAATCCACTGATTGCACACTTATTAAAAATCAACGGGATACAGTCATAAACTAACGAAATCCAGAAATAAAACTGACCACAATATAAAACATAAATGACTTGAACTAAAATCTGATCAATTGAACTTCTTAGGCATGTGCTCCGGAAAATGGCCGTGCTGGAAATCTGTATGAACAAAAGCTCTCTCGATTTCTGGCAGCTGCTCCAGCTTTTCTTGCAATGTCTCGCCAATATTGTGTGTTTGGCTGAGTGACATTTCCCCTGGCAAAACTATGTCAACTTCTACGAAGTATAGAGATCCGAATGTGTAAGCTCTGACAGTAGCAATGTGCTTGATTTCTTCGTGATGGTTCCATATCAGATACGTTAGTTTTGAGATGAATTCAGGAGGGGCTGTTCGTCCAATTAGTGACCATACATTTGTCATTACTGTTCTTGACCATGTACTCATCGTGTATAATGCGATCTGCAATCAATGTACATTCTTGTTAATAATGTGACCCTCTGTATGAACATAAACCACCCAATTAAAATCAGTCATATGTCTGTCACGTCATTGGGGAAAAAAACTGGAGACGGAATTTGGGATATTTAACATTACTCTTAATTTATAAACAGCGAAAAGTTAGAATTTACAAAAAAAGACTGTCAGCAATAATTGAAACAGCTTATGAGTAATATGGAAATCAAAATGCAAGTAAACTGACCAAGATAGCTCCGAGAGGATCAATCCACCAGCGGAACTGTATGGCTAAAATTGCTGTTGTAAGACCAATAGAGTTGGTAATGACATCAAAGAAATGGTCCATTGCATAAGCTTGAACGATGTCATTTTTGAACTGGCGACAATACACCAGCAGCGCAAACTTGATCACTGTCACTGACACCATGATCCCTATCATCCACTTCTCTTTCTCTGGATCTCTATCTGGTTGTGTCTGCATCATGTCAGCGTTGTTTATAATAATCAGTAACCACAGAAGTAAAAGGACTTTAGAACACCTTAACGTTTTAGGCCACTTGATAAGAGCTTAGTTTCTTGAGACGCCTCGAGTTTTTGTGGGGCAGAGCCTTAAGGACATTAGAATACAGGAGCCAAAACAGACAAGAGTTTTGTTAAATGCAGGTAATATTGTGATTTAATACCTTCATGACAAGCTGCTGTCCAGATTCGAAAAGTATTTGTATCCCCAGTGTAGCCATAACTGATGCAAAAACTACTATACCCTGCAGAAATGCAAGTAAGCAAATTTATGAAAACTGAAATAATCCTGATTCAGATATTCTATCCAGAGATACATAAATTAACACTTACAACAGGTTGCATTCGTGTTTTTCCAATTGGATATCGATACTGATTTGGTTTTTTCATGGCATAAGCAGTGAACCAGAGGATGAATCCTGATAGAATATCCAGAAGGGAGTCCAATGTCGACGCAATTACAGCCAGTGATCTACTCTCAACAGATGCATAAACTTTTGCAGCAAATAACACAACATTCGCGATGTTTGATGCATGAATGGCCATCCTTTCGCTCCTCGCCAGCTGACTCATTTCAGACTGAGAAGATAAAAGGGGCAAAAAAAAGAAAATCAATAAGACCACAAGAATTTTCTTTATTTTCTACAATGTTAAAATTCAGAAAAATTAGCTAATAAACCTCGGTTAAGCTTCCAGGCAATCGGCCTAATTCAATAAAAGAATCCATCTCATTGTAATTTTCAAGAAGTTTCCCCTGCCTCTTGTAATATGCCGTAATCTTTCTTTTGCTCCCTACAATGTAAACAACAATTAAACTACACAATCAAAACAAATAACCAAAACCAGATTATATATTTGTCCAAACTCATAAATCTAATTTAATTTTTACATCCAAAGCTAAAAAACGAATCATCTCGGCCCTCAGGCAAAGGGTGATCATCAAAATTGAGACGCCAAGACGGCCCTCTTTGCAGGACAACACTATTTTCAGCTCCAACTGCTGCTGCAGGTGACAGAAGCTCAGTCCTATAATCTGCAGAATCGGTTCGAAGATCAGTTGCCATTTCAGTACAATAATACTTCACTTCTTTTTCCTGATAATTCTCAGAAACAACTTTCTTAAATAGAAATTGCAGATGAAAGATTACAAGAAAGAAGCAAACATAACCATACGTATAAAGATGGATAACAAGCATTGTTTGATGCGTTTCACAAGAATGTTGCATGAAGCATGTTGGATTTCCACCCACAAAAATAGTGACAACAAACAGGGTGAATATTTCAGACATTTAGCAGTTGACCTTTTATGAAGTATGAAAGCTTTGTTAAGCAGGAAATCCTTTAGAGGATCATTCCAGGAAACAGGCATTTTATATTTTTTAAATTTCCACCTGCTCGAAAAAAGAAAATAAAGAATGGTTGGTTACTTCCATTTTTTAAACTAAAGTTGTAACCACTTCACTTGTGCATGCTGATGGTATATTTAAGATCTGAAACTGAGCGCAGTAGCAATGAATATTCTGGAAATTAGCCATTCTTTCGAATTCTAAGAATTTTGAAGATTGGTCGGATGGGTCAGAGGATTAGAACACGACAGGGAAGCCGTCGACTTGAATTTATTAATTAATATATTCGAGACTAAAATAGCCGAAAGTATTTTTTTCACCTTCTAATAAGCTAAAAGAAGAGAAGAAAATTGATGAGTTAGAATAATTTCACCTTTTTTCAAATTTAATTTATATAGACTTTCAAATATTACAGTACATGTAATTTGTTTTTTTTATCTCGATTCTCAGTTGGTAATTAGGATTTTCTATCATCCGTTTATGTGTGTCTTAGATTAATTGTATTCCTGATACCTAACAGTTCGGTTGTCATCGTCCAAAATAGAATTTTAAGCTTTTCAAATTCGTTATTATCAATACTGGAGTATTAGTATACGAGCGTCTTTTTCTTGTAAGCTTCTTTCTAGTAGTCTTATACATACAAAGAAGACTTCTTAGCAAAGTTGCTCATTGTTGGATAATGAACAATGACTACTACATGCCTACAACTTCCTGCTAATGTTTGATGAAATTAAACAATGAACCTGAGCTATCAAACTATAATCATGTGAGGGAGCTTGGCCATATCAAATCAATAATCTATTTGAATACCCGGTTGATGAATTACTGGGATTTAAATAATGAGAATAATAATAACTTTTGATTCAGGTAATGATCAAGAACATAATGTATCATTAATCAGTTGTCTTAACCCCAAAAAGATACAATTCACCCCCACTTATTAGAAGATTAACAAACAAAATAATCCCTTAATCTGGATTTTATAATTCCTATATCATATTTTGTAGAGTATGATATATCTTCTTTTACTTTTTTGAAATTAAAGTCACTGGAGATCAGCTGCAGATGATGGAGGATATTCTGGTGGCGGTGGAGGTAGAGAATATTCCGGCTGTGGTGGGGGCTGAGAATATTGCGGCGTGGGAGGGGGCACAGGTGGAGGAGATTCAGGCGGATTAGCTGGGGGAGGGCTAGGAGGAGATGGTTGTTTGCATGTGCCGAGACAAATGCAATGAGGTACTAATCCGAGACATTTACCAGTAGGGAAGCCTTCAACCTTGCAAACCATCTCACAGTGGTGGTCTATTAAGCATAAACTGACGAAATACGCGCTTCGTACTTCACAAGTATCTGTGGCTTCAGTCTGGTGTAGCCTCGCTTCTGTATGCACAAGCATAAAAATAAAATTTAATAAGTACATGACTAAAGTTCATTTCTATCAAATATATCCTCAAACTGTATATATATAAATTCACACGAAAGAAACTGGTAAAGTGCACAGTGAGAATGGAAAGAATGACTTACGAAAAGATATGAGGAAGAGCAACATCACAAGAACAAGCCTCATCAGCTCCACCATATTCTACAGAGTAGACTTTTTTTCCTGAAAACACCATCTAACTCTTTACTTTTATACTACACTTCAAGATTATTTATTTTGCGTGCATTAAATAAGAAATCTACATACTTGGCTTTAGTAGTTTGCAGTTTTGGAGTTATCTTATTATTTCAACCAACATTAAGTATTCATAACGAATTCTTATATGTCATTCGATGTATATCACATTCTACAGAGTAGACTTTTTTTTCTAGTCAGGTCTACAAACTAGAATTTGATTTCACACTAAAATTATAGATCACTGTACTGGAATGCTGACGTTAAAAAATTTAGTTTGACTGACGCGGAAAACCTATTCTATACCAATAACTGCTCATATATATGAAAATCTATTTATTAAATTTTTTTGAAAGCAAATAATATTTGATTGCTCGTAAACCCGTAGGCTCCCGACCAAAGACCCTTAAACCCGTAGGTCCTTGGGTTTTCCTGCGGGACTCGCCTCTAATGACCACTAAGAAGACTATAGGCTTGACCAAAGCAGATGACCCAGCTATTTGTAACTTGCAAGCATCCTGCTGACTAACCTCAAGCAGCTGGACACAGTGGCAATAACTCCAATGCCCTATCGTCTTTAAAAAAACTGGATCAACTTCCACCCATGACACATAGCCCATCCGACTCACTCATCTATACACTAGACTAGCCAACTCCTCCAGCCATCTCATTTAGTATAAATAAGAACAACAAGATGTCGGGAAAGGGTTAAGACTTAAACATCATACATATACTCAAAAAAGATATAACCATGACGGCTACGGACACCATACACATACTCAAAAAGATATAACCATGACGGCTACGGACCTCTATTAAAATCCCACGCCCATCAATATTAATTCTCCATATATACACATACTCAAAAAGATATAACCATGACGGCTACGGACCTCTATTAAAATCCTACGCCCATCAATATTAATTCTTAGTTATTCAGAAAACAAATAATCAGAAATTTTAATATTTTATATATTTTATACTATTTTATATTGAGATTTTAATCTTTCATATGTTTCATACTGAGATCTGCCCCTGGTTCGTATTTTCGGTAAATTAGAATTTAGAATACAAGCACAATAGCACATCAGACGATACAAATGTTATACAATCTGTGTAAAATACCAACACTTTAATACGTGCGTTTGTGTGTGCGTGATAAAACAGTAAACGTAAGGAGACAAAACAGAATGAAGGATATATGAACGGAAATCCGAGTCCAGTGCGTAACTGTCTCCTTAAATTTCATATATCTATCATATATATTGAGATTTGCCGAATGGTCCCTGGATTGGTTTTCAATATATTAGAATTTCGGATACAAGCACATAAGATTATACTACAATAAACATCACTGAATCCAAGTCAGAACCAAACACAATCGTCTTATTAATCATAACATAGAAGTTGCCCGAGATTTATCTTAGGTTAAATCAGTCAGGCTCCCTGTCATTAAATTCAATTATGAGGCCCATGACAAGGTTTAGTGCAGAAACAACGTTTGCGAAAACCTCGGCAGTGTCCGCCATGAAAACCCTCGTTTCTGCAGACGTGAGCACAGTTGCTTTTACTCCAGCACTGTCCGCTGAATAAGTGACTCGGCGACTCACACATTCGTACCGTTCTTCCCCCTTCCACTCCTTGCATCAACATCTCCTCTGCAAAACATTATTTATACCCCCGATTATAAGATGAAAATTTTATGTATTTCGAGATTGACTATATTTTGTACTTGTATCTATTTAGGGGCGGATACAGGAAGAGACACGAGCGGACACGTGTCCCCCTAAAATTTCTTTTTACATTTTTTCACCATTCTAAATTTTACAAAATTATAGAAATACTCTCATGAAATTTGTTTGGTGCTCCCTACCGTTTGAATCCTAGATCCGCCCCTGTTTTATTCGATATATAAAAATGACGAGAGATTATACTTACGGGAGGCCAAAAAGAGGAAAAAGAGCAGCAAGAATTGGCAGACCCTCTTATTTGCGCCCATGATTTCTATCGCTTTGGAGAACTTAATTTAGCACACAAATTACAGACTTGACACTGTGAATTGGTATTTGCAGACAGAGTAATTCATCGATACTTGTAGGCATAAAACTCAGGGGCAATGGAGGGCAGTATGGTAACTTGGTATTTGGTTGGGTGGCACGTGTAGGGGGTGAGGACACGTGTAACGTTCTCTGAATGCATGCAAGGTGACAGCTCAGTTCATGAGGTGCATGCCAAAGACGTTACAGAACTGAACAAGAACAACGGGCGAGACCAGCTGGTAAAAGTTACAATATGGAGTAGTTTAATGATTATCTTTTCGAATTAAGAAAGTAATGGGGTTCGAAACTAGAATTTTGTGCGATAATCAGATTTAATTGAAAAAATTACGTAATAAAAATTAACTGAATTTAATAGGATTGGTCAAGAATAAATTAGATGACTAATTGAATAATCGAATATTTAATCAATTTGACGAGTTACACAATATATAATTAACAAATGATTAATCATGATTACTCATAGACTTTTTAGAATATAGATGAGAGTAATATAAAATAATAACTTATTTTATTATCATTGTTTTTCATTTACGATGATAATATAAACTTAGACTCACACACAATCGTAAGTCTTAGGGGCGAGCATGAAAAACCGAAACCGCAAAAAAACCCTATAAAAACCGAAAAACCACACCGAAAAAAACCAAACCGCAAATAAAACTGAAAATAACCGAGATAAAAAACCGAAATTAGTGGTGCGGTTTTATTTTCGGTTTTATGCTAAAACCGCACCGAAATTAACCGAACCGAAATATATATATATATATATATATATATATATATATATATATATATATATATATATATATATATATATATGTTAATAATAGTAATAAAGCACCTTAGTCATTTTTAAACTTCACATCTAATTTTATAAGGAGGTTCTTCTTCCATACTTGCATACTTGCTGAGTCACTTAAATAACTGGGCACCCAAATATTTGGACGAGCGCTTGATCGAAAATTAGGGCTATTGTGATTTACGACAAAGTAGAAATATTTCTGTTGTTAATCTGCTAATCAAATTTTATTATGAAACCTATTCTACTTTTTTTATTTATGTACTTTTTGAAAACTTTTTATTTGAATTTCATGATTAGTTGATTTTGGGTAATTTTATTTACTTGACATCATCTAATATCTTGTCAAAATATGTATGTTTTAGTTTTTATTGTGTATTAAAGTTTTTTAGAAAAAAGTATGTAATGTTTCCTATATCCTCATATAGAAATAATAGTAAATAGTAACCGAACATATCGTACATATTCATGAAAATTTTATATTTTTTTTAAAAATTCATTATACACAAGAGTAGCAAATAATAGTGGAAAAACCGAAAAGAAACCGCAACCGACTAGTGGTTAACCGCAACCGAAAAACCGTTTTAATTGGTGCGGTTACGGTTAATGATGATTAACCGAACCGAACCGCATTCATCGGTTTGGTAACGGTTAATGTCCGGAACCCCACCGAACCGCACCATGCACACCCCTAGTAAGTCTGGTAAAATTTGAAATTATATATTAAAAATGATAAGTATATTTTATAATTTTAGTACTACGTTAGTGTTTTACTTCTTACTAATCAGGAATTTATTTTAAATAATAATCAATTGAGTCTATTTCAAATTATCATATTTATAAAAATATTAAAATGATTTGTTTGAATTATGTTCGTTGTAATAATCATTAAACACGTGAGCGGATCAAATTCAAAATTTGAAATTAAGATGAACTCACCCTGCCCATAGGCCATAGCCCAATACAGAGATTCCATTCCCGTTAAGGGCCGAACCAAGAACGAGGAAGTAACAAAACAAAACATAAGCAGACACACAAACAACTCTACATGGACCTCAGGATAGCCCAACAAGCATGACACATGAAAAAGAGAGATTCGACTACTGGGCCATAGACAAACCCGAATAAACAAAACACATCGTAATTTGGGTGGAACTTATTTTCTAAAAATAAGGATTTATTTGTGGAAAACTCCTTTATTTTTAGGAAAAAATAAATGAAATTTAAATTCTTCTGAAATAAGATTTTATTTTTTCCTCATGTAAGAAAGAAATGTTAAACACTTCCTTAAATTTTTTCCATTCTGCTCAGCAACGCAACGGTTAGATAGCCGTTTGTTTTTGCAGCACCAAACGGCTAGATAGCCGTTTGTTTTTGCAGAAATACAGCTAGCCTTCATCTCCATTCGCCAACTACTTATCCTCTGAATTAAATGAACTGATAACCCTGTTAATGCTCTATGCTTGATGTTGTGATACGTCTTTGTAACATATCCTCACAATCCAAATTTAATCTTTAATTTCATTCAAGTTTCGGGTTCTAAAGTGAAGAACGAAAAAACTAAATTGAGAAAGCAAGTACATATTATCCAACTAGATTTCACTTCTGTTTAATATTCAAAGTCTTCAGATTGACAAAACTCCTTGTGCTAATCACTCAGTGGCTGTGATTTCATTGCGATTTCCTTCAATTTGTTCAAGTACGCTGTTTTCTTCAACTTCTAGTCGTTCCAAAAACTCTTCAAACGCAGCCACCAGCTCTGGATTGAAGATGGAATCATCTCTGTATTCTTCAGATAATTTAGATTTTGGTTTATTGTAGTTACCAAATTTAGGTGTCACATATTCTCCAGGAGAGCCAGCATTTCCTCCGTTCTGAAGCCAATCTTTCAGGCTTCCTGTTTTCCGGAACTCAGCTGCAGATGGAATCTGAAGTGATAGCCCTTTTGATAAGGCCTTTCTTTTCAAGCCTGCATCATAAGTGTCCGTTTCTTGACCTCCATCCGTATTGATACTTTGGCTACTAACACTTGGGATCACTTCTTTGATATCCGGTTCTGAAGAAATAGACTGATCTGTTTCTTGAAATTTAGCCACATCATTGTTCATATACTGATCATTTTCATCATTATGCACAGACAACATTATTCTTTCCATCATCGCATCATACTCCTCTACCGTGTGAAAACTTCTAGACCGTCCCACGCCCTTGTTCTCTTGATCATCATTGAGCCCAAAAGCGGTAGCCAGATTTATTATTTCACAACTCTTGGAACGCTTCAATTTGTCAAGTTCAACCCCCTTCGAGTTCATTATTTCTTGTGCAACAGACGACAGTTTTTCATCTTCCTTCTGTTCTGCTTGTTCTTCGAGGCCAGCCATCAGTTCCCATGTATTAATCGTCTCTTTATCATTAGACTCCAGACTTTTTTTCGGAACAAAATCCCCAGTCCGGAGTTTACTGACAAGCGCGAAAAATTGATGATCATTGCTACCACTATTCCCATCATCAGAAGTAAACAATTCATCAAGCACTGTCAAGCCATTAATTCCCCTTTTTCGATTGCTATGATCTTCCCTAAAACTCAATGACTTGGTTATGAATTTCGACGAAATGCACCCCATTCAATCAATACAATCAAATACACCTCAATCTTCTATTATTCTTGCTGTACATAACATAAGCAGAAAATCAAGAATTTGTGAGCAAAATAACACAGAATTTCAATTTAATACGAAATCGAGAAAATACAGGCAATATAAAGCATGCTGAGTTGATCAGTTGAGGAAGACCGGCAAAAGATTGACTATTCTAGCTGATTTGTATGAACAGGTGTTCATATTGAAGATTATCTAACAAGTATTTATTATTAGAGTTGAAACTTATCTATCAAGTTAGGTTGATGTTGGTTGGTAGTGAAGGGTGAGTTATTTACAAAATTTTACCTGATGCCGCTTTCAAGCTCTGTAGAACACTAGCCACGCCGTTTACCAGTTTGAAAACCTTTCTGATACGAGAAACTTGTGCACTTTTCGATATTTACTACTTCAAGAACCTTTCATGTAGTAACGCGGGTGACTTGTACATAACTTTTATTATATATAGTAATTCGAGAATCTTACGGGAGACTTATGTACCGGTTACGACTCGTCGTAAGAGAAAATCATGTAAAAATTAACAAGACTAATTAGCAGAAGAGTTATTATGGGGAATCGAGAGGAAGTCAATCAAGGCTGGTGATGGTGGGGTTTTAACGTAAGCTGGCAACTCTTTCCTCTACTATACACAAAGGACGTCTTTTTAGACTAAACTGCGTCCTACGGCTTATGTGAGTGCTTAATCAAGGCTATTACTTATAAACTAATAGCAAGAAAACAAAAAATATATATTATTTTTCCCTTTCCGTAATCAACGGCAATAATTCATTACTTTCGGCTTTGTTGCTGCTTAAGTAATGGAGTGGTTGCTTTCTTTCCCGTTTGTTTATAGTTAGCTTCACTAGTTTCATGCCCCAAGATGCTAAGTGCTAACATGTGATACCTACTGCTTGCTATACACATGCCCAATAGCCACATCCAAACAACATTAACTCGAAATATAAACGACAATCAATGACCTCTCGGTCTAATATCTCTATTTTACGGGAAGAAAGATACCGACTCAAAATGTAAATGACAACCAATGACCTCTCAATCTAACATCTCTCTTTAACGGGAGGGAGACACTGACTCGAAATGTAAATGACAACTGATGACTTAAATCCGACTTTTACAGCAGGGAGAAAATAGAAATGTAAACAATGCACATAATTTAACACAGTTATCAAGAAACAGAGCTCAGATACAGCAGTCGAAAGACTAAACAGTTATGCCATCAGAATAACATCGATACATGATGCTGATACAGTTTAACAGAGTTTTTTACTTGGAATTATTTCGAGCTCCACATTATCTGTGAAATTTTACATAGGGTAACAGCAAAGGTCAACTCAAGAGCAAAAATGACCGCTATATTTCTAAATTCTATTTTGACAAACTGGTTCTTTTGGAGGGAGAAACTGAAGCATCAGCTGCTTCCCATCAAATTTAGGAGGTAGCTGCTACTAATGCCATGTGTTCGATCAGGTCCAGTACTCGGTTGCTGAAAGAAAGATTTGCAGGACATTATAACAAGCACTGACATTAAAGAGAGTTAGCAGAGTTAACTAATTTTATAATTAGATGCAGGAGAGTAACCATACCTGTAGCCCCACTCATTGTCGTACCATGATACGAGCTTCATGAAGGATGAACTCAACCCCATACCAGCTTGTGCGTCAAATATACTTGACCTGGGAGATAGTATGAACAACATATTGAAGAAATTATACTAGTAACTGTAACTAGTTGTCTAAATTTACAGGAAAACGCTGAAGATTGACCAAATGTCTAGGTTTGAATCATTGTGTGCACTTGTGTGAGTGTGTGTGTTGGTGTGACTAGTGACTTGTGACTTGAGGGAAAGAGAGAGACCTTGAGTCACCAACAAAATCACTTGACACAACATCGTCGTCAGTGTACCCAAGAATACCATGAAGGGGTCCCTCAGATGCGTACCTGCAATCCAAATTACAATGGTAAACTTTTCTTTTTCTTAAATGCCAAAATGGCCCAAATGAGTTTAGGTTGAGGCAGGCCGCAGGCATGCGTAAAAGATGTAACAGGAAAAGCAGAAAAAAGAAGACAGTACTTTATTGCTGCTTTTACATCTTCGTATGAAGCACTCTTCTCAAGTCGACAAGTCAAATCTACAACAGAAACATTGGGTGTTGGAACGCGGAAAGCCATTCCAGTGAGCTTTCCGTTGAGATCTGGCAGCACTTTTCCAACAGCCTACAATTTCAAAAAACAAGCATAATCATCTACAAGGTCTTGAAGAGTTTATCAATATAACTCCATCTCATACCTTAGCAGCACCAGTAGAACTAGGGATAATATTTTGCCCAGCACCGCGTCCCCCACGCCAATCTTTCATGGAAGGACCATCAACCGTCTTTTGCGTAGCTGAAAATTCGATATGGAAATAATAGATTATTAAAATGCAAACATACGTGCACAATGCATTTGTTCGAGTGAGAATAAGTACCCGTTGTTGCATGCACAGTAGTCATCAACCCCTCTAGAATGCCAAACTCCTCGTGAACCACCTGCATGATAATTTTGTAACTAAACATGTACAACCTCCTCCACCATCTATAACCATGACGATATATAAATTTGTTCGTGTCACTAATTTATTTTCTAGTTCTTTTTCTGTTAGAATTTCGAAGATCAATTAATTGTAGGCTGTGAGCAATTAGAGTCATGTTATAATTTGGACAAGCACCTTTTGCAGCATAACAATACAAGAAAACCAGTAGCGTGTATAAAACTAACCTTGGCAAGAGGAGCAAGGCAATTGGTAGTGCAGCTTGCGTTGGATACGATATCCATGTTTGGTTTGTATGTTTTCTCATTAACACCCACAACAAACATAGGAGCATCAGCTGAAGGAGCTGAAATTACAACTTTCTTCGCACCACCCTGCACATGGGATGTTAAAAATACTCATATTGAAGTGCTAAAGAGTAAAGATGTCTGGGGGGAGGGGAAAGGAAGATGTGTGTGGGTGTTGGTGTGTGGGTGTGTTACAGAGGGAGGGAGAAATTGTCCACCTTTTTGTGTTCTGAAGCCTTCTCAATCGTTGTAAAAACCCCAGAAGATTCAACAACAAAGTCTGCTCCATATTCACCCCACGGGATCTCTGAAGGGTTCCTGGAAGACTCCAGTAGCGCATTTATAATATACATAGTTTTAATAATAATAGAATAGTAATGATTAAGAGTGGGGAATTTTCAGTCATGTGTCTTGTTTTTAAATGAATTTTAGAGAGTAGATTTTGGGGGGATTTGGAATTTGGGGACCAAATTCTTTTTAAGGAGGGTAGAATGTGATATCCTGTAATTTTTAGAATAATATTAATAGATTAGTATTAATAAATAGGGGATTAAAATTGGATTATAATTATGATTTAAAATTGAATTAGGATAATGGACTTAGAATTTGGATCAGACTTGTATTCCGATTATGGATAGATTTAGAATTAGGGTTTCAAGACTGTATATATTGATTGTATTCCTCCATTCTTTTATATACACTTTTGAGAGCCACCCAACCTTCTATTCGTTTTTATTACAAAAATTCGCAGAGCTTTATTCTCATAAATCAGCTGTCTTGTAAAATTCGTAGTAAATTCAATTCTTATCGGATTTCGACGATTCTTGATGTTTCGGAAAGCTCTTTCAATCTCCTACAACTTTCGTTCACAATGTTTTCTCAGATTCGTTTTCGAACTGTTATCAAAATCCCAAAACATATTCAGGTCATGTTTTCGCTCTGAATCTGATCAGCAGACGTTTTATTTAATTCCCGATTCGTTATAACTCCGATTTTGATGAGCCATACCTTTTCAGAAAGGTCTTTTCGTTCTCTACGACTTTCGTGTTTTGAGTTTTTCCATAAAACATCGTTTAGAGGGTCAAAACAGTATATTATTGGTCTGGGCAGATTGTAATCATGGAGATAATTGGAGTTTAAGTTAAAGTCGGGGTTCGGGAGTTTAGTTGGTCCTTTGCGAGGTTCGTTAGTCTTTGAGTTTGCTATTTTCGAGGTACCGATTTCGTTCTCTTTTATTCCGCTCTAATTCTATTAGTGTTCGGTAAATTTGATTACTCTGTTTTAATCCTTTCTGTTCGGTGTGTTTGTACGGATTCTACTCTTTTTATTCAGCGCTACTCCTTTCGATATTAAATATTTTGATCTGGCCTTTTTTTTGATCCGTCCGATTTGCTAAGTTTGTTCTGTGCTACTCATTTGACTGTTCTGATTTCCGAAAAATATTTTAAAAATATGTTTTGAAAGATTAAAATATTTGTTATGCGGTTTTCAAGGATTTTACAAAATTGTGATTTGTTCAGTTTATTTGAAATATCTGTACTATGTGATTTAAGTTGTGAAAACTGTTTTGTTTTGAACCCTTAGAGAGATATAGGGTATACCGAGTTTCCCAGCTGTTGGGGTACTACAACCATGTCTTTGCGGCACCATTGACATGACACTTCCGTGACAGTGTGATTGGTCACGGCGTATCCTTCTGTTAGCTCTTGGGAGGAGCTTTGGCCATTTTGATTATTTGTTCAGGATACGTAGGTGCACCCAGTTCAGTTTTGATATGATTTGTGATTTGACGGTGACGTTGTATATGCCGTACACGTTATCCGATTTGTTGCACACATTAGGTACCCTATGATGTGTGTATCTGTATATGTTCTGATCTCGGTATGATATATCCTAACCCTCGTTGCTTCAGCCTGTTATTTTAAAATGTTTTATATGATGGTCAAAATATTTTAAATGTTTCTTGTTTTGTAAATGCTTCCAATCTGTACTGGGCATTTGGCTCATGCCGTATTCTTCTTCTGGCAGGTACTTAGGGGGATTCGGGACTGTGTGATGGAGAGCTACCCTCAGTTACCAGTGATTAAGATTTGTGGACCATTAGTGTTATTAAGATTTTATTATTTAGTGATTCTATTTACCCATGTTTGTTGGATATTAGTGCTCTGTTGGCAGGTTTTGGATTTGTAGGTAACTCCTCGTCTTGATTTAAGATGGGGGTGTTACAAAAGTGGTATCAGAGCGAGGTTCTCGAAAGCTTGGTTCGGGAGTTTAGTTGGTCCTTTGCGAGGTTCGTTAGTCTTTGAGTTTGCTATTTTCGAGGTACGGATTTCGTTCTCTTTTATTCCGCTCTAATTCTATTAGTGTTCGGTATATTTGATTACTCTGTTTTAATCCTTTCTGTTCGGTGTGTTTGTACGGATTCTACTCTTTTTATTCAGCGCTACTCCTTTCGATATTAAATATTTTGATCTGGCCTTTTTTTTGATCCGTCCGATTTGCTAAGTTTGTTCTGTGCTACTCATTTGACTGTTCTGATTTCCGAAAAATATTTTAAAAATATGTTTTGAAAGATTAAAATATTTGTTATGCGGTTTTCAAGGATTTTACAAAATTGTGATTTGTTCAGTTTATTTGAAATATCTGTACCATGTGATTTAAGTTGTGAAAACTGTTTTGTTTTGAACCCTTAGAGAGATATAGGGTATACCGAGTTTCCCAGCTGTTGGGGTACTACAGCCATGTCTTTGCGGCACCATTGACATGACACTTCCGTGACAGTGTGATTGGTCACGGCGTATCCTTCTGTTAGCTCTTGGGAGGAGCTTTGGCCATTTTGATTATTTGTTCAGGATACGTAGGTGCACCCAGTTCAGTTTTGATATGATTTGTGATTTGACGGTGACGTTGTATATGCCGTACACGTTATCCGATTTGTTGCACACATTAGGTACCCTATGATGTGTGTATCTGTATATGTTCTGATCTCGGTATGATATATCCTAACCCTCGTTGCTTCAGCCTGTTATTTTAAAATGTTTTATATGATGGTCAAAATATTTTAAATGTTTCTTGTTTTGTAAATGCTTCCAATCTGTACTGGGCATTTGGCTCATGCCGTATTCTTCTTCTGGCAGGTACTTAGGGGGATTCGGGACTGTGTGATGGAGAGCTACCCTCAGTTACCAGTGATTAAGATTTGTGGACCATTAGTGTTATTAAGATTTTATTATTTAGTGATTCTATTTACCCATGTTTGTTGGATATTAGTGCTCTGTTGGCAGGTTTTGGATTTGTAGGTAACTCCTCGTCTTGATTTAAGATGGGGGTGTTACAAAAGTGGTATCAGAGCGAGGTTCTCGAAAGCTTGGTTCGGGAGTTTAGTTGGTCCTTTGCGAGGTTCGTTAGTCTTTGAGTTTGCTATTTTCGAGGTACGGATTTCGTTCTCTTTTATTCCGCTCTAATTCTATTAGTGTTCGGTAAATTTGATTACTCTGTTTTAATCCTTTCTGTTCGGTGTGTTTGTACGGATTCTACTCTTTTTATTCAGCGCTACTCCTTTCGATATTAAATATTTTGATCTGGCCTTTTTTTTGATCCGTCCGATTTGCTAAGTTTGTTCTGTGCTACTCATTTGACTGTTCTGATTTTCGAAAAATATTTTAAAAATATGTTTTGAAAGATTAAAATATTTGTTATGCGGTTTTCAAGGATTTTACAAAATTGTGATTTGTTCAGTTTATTTGAAATATCTGTACCATGTGATTTAAGTTGTGAAAACTGTTTTGTTTTGAACCCTTAGAGAGATATAGGGTATACCGAGTTTCCCAGCTGTTGGGGTACTACAGCCATGTCTTTGCGGCACCATTGACATGACACTTCCGTGACAGTGTGATTGGTCACGGCGTATACTTCTGTTAGCTCTTGGGAGGAGCTTTGGCCATTTTGATTATTTGTTCAGGATACGTAGGTGCACCCAGTTCAGTTTTGATATGATTTGTGATTTGACGGTGACGTTGTATATGCCGTACACGTTATCCGATTTGTTGCACACATTAGGTACCCTATGATGTGTGTATCTGTATATGTTCTGATCTCGGTATGATATATCCTAACCCTCGTTGCTTCAGCCTGTTATTTTAAAATGTTTTATATGATGGTCAAAATATTTTAAATGTTTCTTGTTTTGTAAATGCTTCCAATCTGTACTGGGCATTTGGCTCATGCCGTATTCTTCTTCTGGCAGGTACTTAGGGGGATTCGGGACTGTGTGATGGAGAGCTACCCTCAGTTACCAGTTATTAAGATTTGTGGACCATTAGTGTTATTAAGATTTTATTATTTAGTGATTCTATTTACCCATGTTTGTTGGATATTAGTGCTCTGTTGGCAGGTTTTGGATTTGTAGGTAACTCCTCGTCTTGATTTAAGATGGGGGTGTTACAAAAGTGGTATCAGAGCGAGGTTCTCGAAAGCTTGGTTCGGGAGTTTAGTTGGTCCTTTGCGAGGTTCGTTAGTCTTTGAGTTTGCTATTTTCGAGGTACGGATTTCGTTCTCTTTTATTCCGCTCTAATTCTATTAGTGTTCGGTAAATTTGATTACTCTGTTTTAATCCTTTCTGTTCGGTGTGTTTGTACGGATTCTACTCTTTTTATTCAGCGCTACTCCTTTCGATATTAAATATTTTGATCTGGCCTTTTTTTTGATCCGTCCGATTTGCTAAGTTTGTTCTGTGCTACTCATTTGACTGTTCTGATTTCCGAAAAATATTTTAAAAATATGTTTTGAAAGATTAAAATATTTGTTATGCGGTTTTCAAGGATTTTACAAAATTGTGATTTGTTCAGTTTATTTGAAATATCTGTACCATGTGATTTAAGTTGTGAAAACTGTTTTGTTTTGAACCCTTAGAGAGATATAGGGTATACCGAGTTTCCCAGCTGTTGGGGTACTACAGCCATGTCTTTGCGGCACCATTGACATGACACTTCCGTGACAGTGTGATTGGTCACGGCGTATCCTTCTGTTAGCTCTTGGGAGGAGCTTTGGCCATTTTGATTATTTGTTCAGGATACGTAGGTGCACCCAGTTCAGTTTTGATATGATTTGTGATTTGACGGTGACGTTGTATATGCCGTACACGTTATCCGATTTGTTGCACACATTAGGTACCCTATGATGTGTGTATCTGTATATGTTCTGATCTCGGTATGATATATCCTAACCCTCGTTGCTTCAGCCTGTTATTTTAAAATGTTTTATATGATGGTCAAAATATTTTAAATGTTTCTTGTTTTGTAAATGCTTCCAATCTGTACTGGGCATTTGGCTCATGCCGTATTCTTCTTCTGGCAGGTACTTAGGGGGATTCGGGACTGTGTGATGGAGAGCTACCCTCAGTTACCAGTGATTAAGATTTGTGGACCATTAGTGTTATTAAGATTTTATTATTTAGTGATTCTATTTACCCATGTTTGTTGGATATTAGTGCTCTGTTG
Organism: Daucus carota subsp. sativus; assembly: GCF_001625215.2. Classification (NCBI taxonomy): domain Eukaryota; kingdom Viridiplantae; phylum Streptophyta; class Magnoliopsida; order Apiales; family Apiaceae; genus Daucus; species Daucus carota. Next base: position 39,925,019 of record NC_030386.2, on the reverse strand, counting down.
GCAGGTTTTGGATTTGTAGGTAACTCCTCGTCTTGATTTAAGATGGGGGTGTTACAGCATTTAAGTTTTATAATGAAAACGAATGAAGTACTTGAACATTTGACCAGCATGAACATTGGCACATGACAACTATTTATAATTGCAAAATGAACTGCTATATTACCTGTTGCTAGTAACCTTGATCTTCTTTCCATTTATTTCCAAAGTGGTTGCATCCAATACTTTAATAGATCCGGTGTATACACCATGAGTAGAATCATATTTAAACATGTATGCCTGTATCGTACGTGTTGAAATTCATGTGAGCTTCTTAGAAAACGCTAACAATCATCTTAAAAGTACATGGTTTAACAATAACCGAAATGTCTGCATATAACAAAATTAATATTCAGAATGGTCACGGCTAGAACATGCTTACTGACCAATGATATTGTCACATTGTGGTAAATAGAATGGGGTTACCTCATAATGCATAATAAAAAAATTCTATAGTGCACATATCTAAATTTATGAATTTGCCCACAAGAACTTGTCCGCGATCGTGCAGAAAAAGAAACATAGTAACTAATATTAACTACTGATTATTGTTTACCATGTACTTGGCATCCACAAATGGATCATTGACAGCTACGACATCAATATCATCTCTAAAAGTTGCCACTCTCAACACCAGCCTCCCAATTCTTCCAAAACCTGCAACACGTGACCATGTGAAGACATAAAATTAGATATAATTTTGTACCAATCTTAATAATAAACTCAAATCAAACAGGATTGTTGAAAAGACTTTGCAAATTAAGTGTCTTCTTTCCCTTTCCTTTTTTTTCCTCATATCTCCTCGCTTCCTTTTAGTCAAATTTTTAAATCTGCATCCTATATGCATCTCATATGTGGCCTTTTAATCAGTAATCAGTCAAAGTGTCCCCATTGCAGGAGAATGATCTGACATTATATAAGTGCCATATCCAAGTGTACAACACGGAAGCCTATACTTGACTTGTTTAAACAAAGTGACAATATCAATAAAAATGACAAACTGCCAAAAAATTGTTTGACACCATACAAAACAGGTAGCATACCATTGATTCCGATTCTTGTCTTCCCGTCACTTTTCGACTCTGAGAAAGGAAATTAAAATGAATTAAAATTTTAAATCCTCAAATTCTAAACGCTATGAATAAGGTGTCAAACTACTTTTCTTACTCTGAATGGTAGGAGGCAGTTCAGTGGCCGTAGCTTGGATTGGTTGGATACTCCGAGAACTAGATTTTCTGCAACAATTACAGATAGAAGAAAAACAGTGTCAATTACAATAAAAGATCTCAAAGCTATCATGGTAACTAGTAATTCAGTATTATAACGAATTTCTTAACTGTAAGGATGATGAATCCCCAAGAACAGAAGCACCAAATATGCTTGACTGAGCCTTTAACGAACTGCTATAGAAGCTCACCGAGGAAACCTGAACAAACAACATTTTTACTTCCTCATATATCTCAAACATGTTAACAATATATCAAAAAACCGATAAACAATTCACCTAACATACTTTAAAAATCACGTTTTGACAACAATACCAACACAGCATCGCAATTCAAATACGTTAAAACCTCGTAACTTACACCCATTGTTATAAAGATTCCCACTGCAACCAATCAATCATCTACCCAAGCATTGGAACGTCATATTACAAGTTTTTCTACTACTAAATCTACAAAATAAGCATCAAATTAAAATTATAACATCAAAAGGACATATGACTCGTACCAATTCGAATTTTCAGACTGCGAAAACTACTTAAATACTGATATAAGCATCAAACAAGAACACTAAACGTATACCAATTATGTTCAAGAACATTGTTCCTTCCTATTTTTGACAAAATCAAAATCACTAAAACAAATAAAAATCAAAACCTTAACTTTTTCTACATTTCTAACAAGCCTAATTAGAACTAAAAAAATATAAATTAAAACTTTACATTTCTAACCAACACAATTTTATAGATTGAACCCGTATACACAGAGAACAAAGAAATGTGACTAGTAAAATTGTAAGAAACAAAAGAAAAGAAAAAGGTAAGATTTTAATGAAAAGTTAAATAAAGAGGATTAATTGACCTTAGAGGAGGCGAGCTGAGCGGTGGTGGCGCCGGGGAGGATGGCGGTGGATCGGAGGATTGAATTTGCGGCCATTTTTTGAAGCTTACGAGCTCGAATTTCAATGGAAAATAAAATATTAATCTAACAGACTGGGAGAGATTGGGAGAAGAGAGAAAGAGAAGGGCTCCTTCAAATTACTGACCACCCGGAACAAAATCTTTACAAAACTAACCACCCAAATTTTCGTTTCACAAAACTAACCACCCTAATTCAACACACCTCGGGCGAACATAGCAGAAAACTTTTTTTTCAGCCGAGATCAACCTACGGGCGAACAGGACGAAGCCACGGTGTTGTGTTCGCCCCTGCGACGGGCGAACATGTCTGTGCAGGTTTGACGTGGCCGGCCCAGTCACGGGCGGCCACCTGTCCATTGAATCACACAAAACCTCCCCAGCCCCTCTTCTTCTTCTTCATTTTGCGACACCAGCCTCAATTTACACACACATTACACACACATTGCACACACATTGCAAGCTTGAATTTGGAGAAAAAAGTGAGATCCGGACAAAGAAAAGGGAAAAAGGGCGCTTGCTTTGCTACTTTCACCGAATCAATTAATCAATTTCACCCCATTTTCAAGGTTTTTTCACCATTCTCAATCTCATCAAATTGCATGCATGTATTTTTATAAATTTTATAATGATTGTTCTTAGCTTGATTAGTAATTTTGTATGATGATTTATAATGAATGTTGTTAGTTGGTATTTGTTAGTAGATTATGTTAATTTTAGAAATTAGGTTAGTAGATTAAATTTAGAAATTAGGTTAGTAGATTAAATTTGGGTGTTTTACGTTAAAAAATAGAATAAAAATAAGTCTCACATTTTCGAATTTAATTTGAATTATTTCGAATTTTGGAATTAAAAAATGGAATTATTTCGAATTTTGGAATTAAAAAAATATTATACCGAAATAGGAATTATTATGAATTTTTGATTTAATTAAAATAATTTTCGAATTTAATAACAAATATTCCATAAAAAATTAAAAATTAGATCTCATATTTTGAATGAATTAAAAATTAGACTTGATTAGTAATTTGTTTGATAATTTATAATGGGTTTTGTTAGTTGGTATTTGGTAGTAGCTTATGTTAGTGATAATTTTAGTTTAGATTAGTAGTTGGTGATGATTGTTGTTGATTAGTAGTGGTAGTGATAATTTTAGTTTAGATTAGTAGTTGGTGATGATTATTGTATTATTTACGTTAAGAGTAGATTAAATATAATAAATTTAATTTTAGCTTTATTGAATTTAATGAAATTAAATTAAATCGAATTTAAAAGTAAACTTGACACCATTAAATTAAATAGATTAGTAGTGGTAGTGCTAATTTTAGTTTAGATTAGTAGTTTAAATTAAGTAGTGGTAGTGCTAATTTTAATTTAAATTATACAATATTATATTATTCCAATAAATAAAAAAAATCAGATTTTTAAAAATAGTTAGAGATAATTATTTCGAATTTAAAATTAAGTAATATAAAATATAATATAAAATATAATATAAAATATAATATAAAAAAAAAATTCAGATTTGTAAAATTAGTTAGACATAAATACATTTACAATTAAAATGAAAATTATTTCGAATATTGGATTTAATGAAACAATTTCAAATTTAATAACAAATATTTTGAATTTAATTTCGCAGATGAATGTCGGTCGTTCTGGTCCCGGACCTTTAGACGGGAGTTTGTTGACATTACAGTCTGTGCACAGGTCTCAGGTTGTGTGGGACAACATAGAGGTAAACTCCTTCTTTAGTGCAATTTTTTTTACATTTGTATGAGTCTGTAGCCTATAGGGACTAATATTTTGTGCACTACAATTATTTCAGCCACCCCCTGATTTCAGATTGAGGACAAACTTTGGGGAGTATTGGAAGGCAGTTCGAGCCCACAGACCGCATCAGATGATCATGGATGCAATCAGGGATTTAGGATTTGATTGCATATTTAGGCTGGGACAGTTCAAGCACGACAGGGGTTTGATTACAGCCTTTATCGAGAGATGGCGTGGAGAGACGCACACCTTCCACCTGCCGTTCGGAGAGGCCACTATCACTCTTGAGGATGTTCATCACATTCTCGGGTTACCCACTGAGGGTGATCCACTGATCCTCCGTGGAGCGAGTAGCAGCGTGGAGGAAAGGCGCGTGCTAGTAGGCGAATTTCTTGGGCTATTACCAGAAGCCAAGGACGATGTTAACCGAGGTGGTTTAAAGATCAAATGGCTTGTGGATAACTTCGGGTCTTGTGAGCGGTTGGAGCAGTTGGATCCAGAGGATATAGGTTATGGTGTACAGCTTACCTACCATATTCGGGCGCACCTACTATGCGTTATTGGATCATTGTTCCCCCACAGCAGCGGGAACCGCGTGCAGCTTGACCTTCTATGGTTAATGAGGGACATGGACCAGCTGCGTCGGTATAGCTGGGGTAGTGCTGTTCTTGGCTTCCTATACCAGAAGCTATGTTCTTCTAGCAGGGCTTACTGTATTGATTTCTGTGGCTACGCCACATTGGTACAGGTAATACTAAACCAACCACAACTTTCTTTCTCGTCTTTATTGTTGCATTATTTATTCATCATTTGCACTTGTACTAACCTTGCCGCTAGGTGTGGATTTACGAGCGCTTTCCGTCACTAGCGTTTTAATTATTTGATTTAATTAAAATAATTTTCGAATTTAATAACAAATATTGCATAAAAAAATCCTAAATATAGTACAATTTTTTCGAATTATAAAATTGGGAAAATTAGTGTAGATCTCATATTTTGAATGAATTAAAAATTAGACTTGATTAGTAATTTGTTTGATAATTTATAATGGGTTTTGTTAGTTGGTATTTGGTAGTAGCTTATGTTAGTGATAATTTTAGTTTAGATTAGTAGTTGGTGATGATTGTTGTTGATTAGTAGTGGTAGTGATAATTTTAGTTTAGATTAGTAGTTGGTGATGATTATTGTATTATTTACGTTAAGAGTAGATTAAATATAATCAATTTAATTTTAGCTTTTATTGAATTTAATGAAATTAAATTAAATCGAATTTAAAAGTAAACTTGACACCATTAAATTAAATAGATTAGTAGTTGGTGATGATTGTTGTTGATTAGTAGTGGTAGTGCTAATTTTAGTTTAGATTACTAGTTTAAATTAAGTAGTGGTAGTGCCAATTTTAATTTAAATTATACAATGTTATATTATTCCAATAAATAAAAAAATTCAGATTTGTAAAAATAGTTAGAGATAATTATTTCGAATTTAAAATTAAGTAATATTTATTTCTCGTCTTTATTGTTGTATTATTTATTCATCATGTGCATTTGTACTAACCTTGCCGCTAGGTGTGGATTTACGAGCGCTTTCCGTCACTAGCGCCTAGGCACAGGGGTCAACCCTTGTTCGAGTACCCGCTGGCGCTGAGGTATGTTGTCACTCCTTTTGTTGATTAACTTCAATTCATATTTGTTGCATGTATAACCTCTGAGCACTTATGCCAACTTCCACTGTAGGTGGAAGGCGCCACTTAGGCGTTGTCAGGTGCCGCATGCGCAGAGCCGCATGACACAATATGAGTTGGATGCGTTGACACCCCGACAGTTTCGATGGAGGCCATATGCTGATTTACCTGCAGAGCATCACCCGGAGGCCACTGTGTACTTGCGTTGGACGGCTCCCGCCCCCATGATGTACATGTCCTACGTCGAGTGGTGCTACACGGACAGGGTGACGAGGCAGTTTGGTTTTATGCAGGGTGTACCATATTCCTCTCCCTACCCTAATCATCAGGACCTGCACGACCACTACAACGAGCAGGTTGATTGGATGTACGCGAGGGAGCCATTTGTTGATCTTTGGGATACGCGCATGGAGCGTGCCCTCGCATCTCCTCCACTTATGCATGGAGAGGGTTGCTGCATTTGCGGGGGATAGTAGCCCCTGGGCGTACGCACCTGTGCGTCCACCGAGAGCAGCAGCACAGCCGTCGGAGGTTGAGGATGAGTCTGACGATGAGGAGTCTGACGATGAGGAGCCATCCGAGCATGAGCAGAGACAGCAGCCACCTAGAGCTGCGAAGGGGAAGGGTCGTAGATGTTACACTGGAAGTCACTTCTTCGGGCATACGAAGAAGTAGGCTTTTTGGCTTCCCCTCGTATGTACTTTGTTTATGTGTATGCACTTTTATTATGCATTTGATAATGCATTATGTTTATCTTTATGTACTTTTATTCGGGTAGAACGGTTTATGTACTTTTATTATGTTTATGTTTTTTGTTCACTCATATTGTTCTATAATGTTAGCACTTTCCGTTTACATGATAACATAACAAATGACATAACATAATAAATGAGGCTCCTTCAAATTTCTAACCACCCTAAACAACTTCTTTACAAAACTAACCACCTTTTTTTAAAATACTAGCTTATAGCCCGTGCAAGGCACGAGAGCTTTTTAATTATTTAGAAATTTTTTAAATATATTTTAAACGGTGTGGAAAAATTTAATTTATAAATAATAAATTAAAATTTTCAATTAAATTAAATTTGAAAAAAAATTTGAATTTTTTTTTAAAATACTAGCAAAATAATCACGATAGAAAAAACAGATAATCGAGCGTATAGAACAGGTAGTTGCGTGTTAAACATCCAAAACGGTGAGTCAGAAGATCCAAATGGGCAAGTCAAGTAGTATGATAATTGAGTTTGTGGTAATTAAAAAAGCGAGGAGTGTAAACGCAAGTGATACGAGGCAAGCCCTTGTATGTTCGCCCGACTGGGGGGCGAACATGAATTTTATTGTTTGTCATTGCTAACAAAGCCACACAAACATAGTACGCATCAACATACCACTTAAAATTCCACTAAAACATACGAGTGGGCACTTACAAACGTAACACGAGCAAACAACAATTGGAACAGTTATAAAGATAGATAGACAGATGTGCATAAGTTAAACAGCATTGGAAGCCAAACACATAACATGAATAACATCACACATCCTCAGCATCCCATCGAGATCCATCACCTTTCATGGTCTTCCTCATTCTTCTTACTCTTTCGGCATGCTTCGTCTCCATTTCTGCCACTTCCGCTGCCTGCGACCATTTGAGGTCACTTATTTCCTCAGCAAGTTTGTTGATGACCACAGTTGAACGGTTGTCTAGTCGATCATCTAGCCATAGTAAGTAACCACAACCAGTTGCGCCGTCAGGACATTGCAACATCCGTCTACCAACGTCGGGACCGTTGTCCCGACAAACCCTCTTAACAAGGGCTTTGTCACAGTAGCACTTATCGACAGCAGCGGAATCCATAAATGATATAATGTGTTTGAGCTGGTGATGAAAGTGAGATGATGAGGGAGAACTTATTTATAGGCGAAAATTACATAGAGGTCACTTTAAAATATTAAAATGTAAATAACTTAATAAATAAGACTGAGTTCGCAAAGTAGGAAAGGACATGGACAATGTATTATTGATTAACATAATAAGAAAAAACAACAGTACATGCACGTTGCCAGGACATCAACTTTTATCCCTTTTTTGAACAACCCTCCCCCATTTTTTTCCCCTTCACAGATTTAAGTTCTTCATCATGCCTCTCTCTAATCCTCTCCTTCGCAAAGTAATGATCCCATATCATGTCACTCATCTCCTTAGTCATCTCAGTAAGCACTGCACTAGCACGCGGCTCAAGTGGCTCATCGATCCAGAACATGTATCCGCACCCGTTTGGCCATAGTGGACACCGGGACATCATTCTTCCAGCATTAGGCCCTTTCCCTCGATAATGACTATGAACGGCAAGCCTTTCACAGTAGCACGTATCCCCTTGAACAACCTCACCTATTGGCTCCATGTAATTAAGATTTGTTTAAAAAGTGTGAACAAGTTTTCCACTATTTATAACCCCAATTTCCTAAGTAGGCTCCCTTCATACACATGTTCACTCAGCATTATTGCTGAAGAAAATAATGGAATCTCTGCCAATGTAGTGCCTCACATGGCTACAGCACCCCCCACTATGCCATTTACTTTACTTTTATCATGGTTACAGTAAGGGAATCTATGCAGTTTCACATGGCCGGAAGCATTTCACACACCTCCACCACTTTACTCACATGGGTGTACTGAACCTTTAACATGGCTACAGTGCAAAGGGCAGAACACAACAATTTCACATGGCTACAGTGCAAAAGGCCACAATATCATTGCAAAAGGCCACAATAATTTCACATGGCTACAGAGGACGAATCTCTCTGCACCATTTTATCATTGCAAAGTCCAAAACATATTCAAATGGCTACAGTCATTTACTCTCTGTGCACCAAACATATTCACATGGCTACAGTCAAAGGCTACAGAGGACGAATCTCTCTGTGCACCGAAAATATTCACATGGCTACAGTGCTTTTGAACTCTATATTTGCTTTCACATTCTGAACTTATACACATAGAGACAGCTTCAAACTTTCAATCTATAATTACACCCACAATGTACTCATCAAGTAGAAAGTGGTTGCTAGTAGAAAGAAATGATGATTACGAGAGTTTAAAATACAGCGATCCGAGAGAGTATTTCGCTGGTGTTCGGCGCGAGTGGGCTCATCGTCTTGAAGAATCCGACCAGTTGAGAAATGATCTTATAGCTCTAGGTGCAAAACTCCCGGCCCGTGACTCGTTAGCTATTTATCCGGAATATAGGTTCCAGGGTAGTTGGGGTGAATATCGAATGAAAGTGATTGCAGGAGTGGAGCAGATCAGGGAAGAGAACAACAGAATGTTGTTGCGCCGATGTCGTATGTACATGTATCAGTTGGCCAGAGACTCGGCAACTGCTAGCGGAAGAGAAATGTCTTTCGAAGAAGAATGTGCACTGCTTCAAAATCCAAATTACAACTCGGATTTCTACATGTCTGACGAAGACTCAACCGGTGCCAATGATTCTGATTGACAAATATCATTTGTATTTTATTCCAATAAATATAAGTACGAATAAATGCATCTTTATTATTTCTTTTGAAAACAAAATTACAACTGCTTTGCATAAGCATCAAAATTTGATTTCTCAATTACTTTTACTTTTGCAGCGTATTCTGCCGAGCTTTCTCTCAGCAAACCTATCCTTTCCTCATCCGTGATCTTTCCTTTCAAGAAGGCATCATTTATATCCCGGTCTTTTCTGTAGTGATATTCACGTAGCGGGCGACCGACTCCATGCAGAACTTCAATATGGGTCTCATCCTTAGTCGGCACCCAGTGTTTGCCCTGTCTCGCTTCTCGATACTCCAACAACCGCATCTCCGTAGCAAACTTCATCTTCTCCGCATCCCTTTCCATGGCAGTTGAAACAAGTCTTCTCGTTTTTGTACAACTCCATTCTTGCATCCCGTCGTCAAGCTTTCTAGATTGTTTCTGCTTGTCCATGAGATGTTTTTAGTATGAGCAGATGAGAAGTTCGAGTATGTGTATGGCCTTAGTTCTAACTATATATAAACAAATTTACTCAATTATCACTTCAACTGATGACTAATCAATAAAATAATATGAATTCAATATTTACAAAACAACCCATTATATGTTCGCCCTCTCTTCGGGCGAACATAACTAATTAGTTTCTTTCAAATTATGCGATCAAATTATGTTCCAAAACATGGTTTTTAGGCCCCGAAAACCGGGTCCGGAAAGTCATTCTTAGTAAAACTGGAAGATTTTGGTCATTTTCACGCATTACAAAAGTACAGTTGTTTACGTTGATTTTTGTTAACCAACAAAATTCGGGGTGAAAGCACTCCAAATTATGATTTTTCGACCCCAGAAAATGGTCATAAAAGTCATTTTTCGACTCAAATTAGCTTATTTTTTGGCGTTTTGACGCATTTACAAAACTCCCTTCCCTATATTTTTTGATGAAATTTTTTGCTTCCCATCAAAATAGGGTGTGAAGACTATGGTAGGAAAAAATTTCATGAAGAAATGGTATCCGAAAATATGTTTTTTTGACTCGTGAAAGTGGTATGAAAAATCAATATATTCGTGGAAAATGGTAGAATAAGGGCATTTTCAAGAATTTCAAAAAATGCCCTTATTCTATTAAAAAACGATCAAATTATGTTCCAAAACATGATTACAAAACTACACTTGTTTTTTCGACCCCAGAAAATGGTCATAAAAGTCATTTTTCGACTCAAATTAGCTTATTTTTTGGCGTTTTGACGCATTTACAAAACTCCCTTCCCTATATTTTTTGATGAAATTTTTTGCTTCCCATCAAAATAGGGTGTGAAGACTATGGTAGGAAAAAATTTCATGAAGAAATGGTATCCGAAAATATGTTTTTTTGACTCGTGAAAGTGGTATGAAAAATCAATATATTCGTGGAAAATGGTAGAATAAGGGCATTTTCAAGAATTTCAAAAAATGCCCTTATTCTATTAAAAAACGATCAAATTATGTTCCAAAACATGATTACAAAACTACACTTGTTTTTTCGACCCCAGAAAATGGTCATAAAAGTCATTTTTCGACTCAAATTAGCTTATTTTTTGGCGTTTTGACGCATTTACAAAACTCCCTTCCCTATATTTTTTGATGAAATTTTTTGCTTCCCATCAAAATAGGGTGTGAAGACTTTGGTAGGAAAAAATTTCATGAAGAAATGGTATCCGAAAATATGTTTTTTTGACTCGTGAAAGTGGTCTGAAAAATCAATATATTCGTGGAAAATGGTAGTTCTTTGCATTTTCAAGAATTTCAAAAAATGCCCTTATTGTATTAAAAAACAATCAAATTATGTTCCAAAACATGATTACAAAACTACACTTGTTTACGTTGATTTTTGTTAACCAACAAAATTGGGGGTGAAAGCACTCCAAATTATGATTTTTCGAACCCATAAACTGGTAATAAAAGTCATATTTGGTTGGAAAATTGGGAACTATAATATAATGCGATTTAAATGTTTAAAGCCGGGAAAATTCATTAAATCAACTAGAAATGTTACAAGACTTTTTCTTGCCTTACTAAGTCACTGAGGCAAAATAATACATAGTAACATCTAATATGTGTACAATGTATTATGCATTGTACATGGGGCACTTCTTGTTCCGCTTCGTATGACCTTCTTGCTTGCACCGACTACATTTGTGTCCCGTTCGGGAACCGTCCATCTCGGTCCGTATTCTCACCGACTGCCCCCTTTGGCCTCGCTTTGCTCTTCTCTTTCGCATGGCCTCGTTCGGCACCACGGTTCCATACCTTTGCCATGCTAATGGGAGTTGCACATCCCAATAGCCGGTTGCTGGTAACGGATATATCATAGGCTCCCACATATTTTGCAAAACGGGAGTGTAGTGGTAAGGGCCGATCCACTGTTTCCAGTTTATGGAATTACGATTACACCCAGCAATCAGATGAGAACATGGAAGGCGATGACAGGCCCATTTCCCGCACGTGCAAGTACCCCTTCTGATGTCCACGACTTGTGTGTTTCCGCCCTTTTCCACACCTTTCAACCTGTACCTACGCGTCTTTACGGAGAATAAACCACTTTGCCGGTTAAATGTTTCAACGTGGTGGGCGTTAGCCCTCTCAGTATTGGTTTCCAACATTCTCCTAGCTCGCAGGCAGAGTTCATGACCTTCTTGCATGCTTTCTAGAGCAGCGTTTCTCTCCTTGTTCACCGTCCTTACAGTTTTGTAAAAGAGGAATTCCATCATTGCGGTGACCGGTAGGAAGCGAGCTTGTCGAATGTTGCCATTGAAACTCTCCGTCACGTTGGTAGTGGCCTGGCCGTAACGAGCGTGGCCTGTGTCATGACAGATGGTCCACAAGGCAGGATTTATCTCCCGCAAATATGTCGCCGCTTGGGGAGAAATGCGGGCAATATGTTTCATGTAAGCCTCGTGCTTTCTTATTTGTGGTGTTCGGCCTGCTAGCCACATGAACATCTTCAAGTCATTTCCCGGGTGATGTTTGGAGAAGTTGCTTCTCACATGGTGGAGGCAGTATCTGTGAACACCAAAAGGTTCAGTGAAGCCGTTGCGCTCGTCATTCACTGCAGCGAGGATCCCGGGGGCACGGTCCGATATAATACAAACGCCAAGTCTCTCTCGGCATACATGTATTCGTAGAAGACGTAGGAACCAGGACCAGTTCTCCGTAGTCTCCTCATCCACGAGGGCAAAACAGATTGGATATTGGTGGTTGTTAGCGTCCACTCCCACCGCAACCAGCAACTTTCCATTGTACTTTCCCTTGAGGAATGTACCATCAATTGAAATGACTGGGCGAGCGTGCTGCCAGCCATCAATGATCGCCTTCAGACACCAGAATGCGCGAACAAATACAGATTTGCCAATCTCAGTTTGATGTGGAACCGCATCAATCTCCATTACGCTCCCTGGATTTGTACTTGCCATGACAGAGAGGAACCGTGGTAACTCATTATAGGTAGTCTGCCAATTGCCATAAAGGGTCTCCATTGCAGCCATCTTCCCCCTCCACGCTTTGCTGTAACTAACAATGTGCTGGAACTCATCGTTCACCATTGTTATTATGTTTGTTACCCTAAGATTTGGGGTTTGTGAAATCTGTTGAAACGAACAAGTATTAACAATCAAAAGGACAAAAAATCAGTGTCAATAAGAGACAATAGGTTGTGCGACTTACGTGTGGAGCAACCAATGACCCTATCATTTTTGCTGAAATCTTCTTATGATCCTGTGTCGGCCTATCCAACAAGCACGTGTGTGTCTCAGGACATTCTGTGATTTCAAACATACCGTGCTGCTTTTTCTTCGCAGCCCTTAACTTCCACTTACAATCATAGACTGTACACTTGACTTTGTATTTTTGCGTAGTGCTTTTTTGCACAACAAAGTTCCGATTCATTTTAATATGTGCCTCCTTAACCGCCGAGATTAGAACCTCTTTGTTACGAGACATGGCTCCGACGCCTAACTCATCAACGGATGGATTGAACCCGTGGGACATGATAGTGTCCACATTGGACACTATCTCAGTCTCGTACTGCTGAGATCCAAACCATGCAGCCCTTGGTACATAAACAGACATATCGCGCGTCTGCAACGAGGTATTCCCCTCTCGGACTTCATCCGAGTCGGCTTCTGAAAAGTCTTCAGATTCTTCCTCAACCTCTTCGTCTGACAGATTCCAATCCGAATCGTCACTTGTAGTTAATGCTCTTTCCGTGGCATTTTCTTCATCTTCTTCGTCCCCGTGAAGTGCAAGATTCACAGCTGCACTTCTGTCTCGCGTATGACGAGGCTGCGACAATTGTATGTCCTCCTCAGCAACTTTTGTATGCCCTACGGTCCCGTAGTTGTAGCCACTTTGGAATACGCTATTTGACCATCCGGCCATAGACCCCAACTCGCTTCCTCCATAGTCGCCACCGTAACCCCCACCAGAGTTTCCTGCATAGTTCCCATCATATTGTTGGCTATCAAGAAATGTATGCGACTGCCCAGATTGTTGGGTCCATGGGGCTTCATAGGGTTGGCTTTGCTGAGCAACACTCTCAGCTTCAACAAACATCCATACGTCTCCCATCCCATACAAAAATCGTCCGGGGATGCTTAGCATCCTCCTCACATCGTCGTCCGACCTAATGGACTTTACAAAATATCCTGTTACGAGGTTACCGACACCAAATCTAGGATATTTGAAACTCAGTTTCAAATTCCAGTGATGCCTACTTATGTTCATAACCTCATACACAATATCGTGTAACTCTTCCAATGTAGTGCCGAATTGGATAAACCTCATCTCTTTTGGATCAGCCGTATAGATAACATCGTTATCTTGCTTCACGATTTCACCGCCCCAGAAGATGTTCACGTTTACGTAGCTTGCCATTTTTGTGGTTGTGTGTTTTTGGGTGTTTGTGTGCTTCTCTAATTTTTTAAGAGTTTCAAACTGGGTTTGCTGTGTTTAGATGTGATTCAATATGCATGGAGAGCTGCAACATATAAAGAGAAACATACTGTGCATGAATAGTAGGCTAGCTAGTTGAATAATTGGTGCTTCACAAGTGTAATAATGCATAGGAGGTGACTATAAGTATACTGTGCATGAGCAGGAGGAGTTATAATTGCTGCTTTGATAAAAGGGGTTTCAAGCACTCGTACGAAACAGAAGCATTTACATAAACTTATTGCTTATGGTGTTAAAGCAATAAATAAACGGGATAAATAAACGGAATAAAAACTTCTCCTATTTATTTTTATTTAAATCAAATAAAACAATCAAAAAATTAAAAATAAATAGTTGATAAAATTTTAAAAATCTAAAAATAGTAGCAAAAATTTTTCAAATGAGAACAGTCGTATCTGATAATGCAGAGGTTCACATGATCAACAGTAGGGCATAAATTAAAGGTTCTGCAAAAAGAAAAGCTGCAGTTCACTAGTAATGCAACATATAAAGAGAAACATACTGTGCATGAATAGTAGGCTAGCTAGTTGAATAATTGGTGCTTCACAAGTGTAATAATGCATAGGAGGTGACTACACGTATACTGTGCATGAGCAGGAGGAGTTATAATTGCTCCTTTGATAAAAGGGGTTTCAAGCACTTGTACGAAACAGAAGCATTTACATAAACTTATTGCTTATGGTGTTAAAGCAATAAATAAACGGGATAAATAAACGGAATAAAAACTTCTCCTATTTATTTTTATTTAAATCAAATAAAACAATCAAAAAATTATAAATAAATAGTTGATAAAATTTTAAAAATCTAAAAATATTAGCAAAAATAGTAGGACTCGGAATCTTTCATTTTGGATGTAATACCATTCATAAAAAATGTGTGAAACTCAATATATAATATTTTCAAAATTTCCAAGGGGAATCAATGAATCCTTCAATAACATATCAAACTGCAATGACTTGTCATATCAAACTTTAAATATGAGTACTCTACTCGCCCCTTTAAATTGCAGTTACTGTTCTTCTGTGCATGCATTACAAGTTTGACTGAAAAAGATACAAGAGGTTCTGCAAGAAGACATGGTTCACATGTGTACAGCAATAAGCATGACATGATAGCTTGACAACACACTCCAACTAGACAAAAAAGCAGCAGAGACTTGTCATTTCGAAATTTTAAACATGCAAGAAGAGCAGTGCAGGGAGTTGCCATAATACAAATTTTGAATTATGTCATAACTGCAACTACTTTTGAATATACATAATATTACAACAATAATTCAATGTGGAGCTGTCCTATAAATATGTTCTCCCCCATACATTCAACACATACACTTCACTCAATTTGAGTCAATTTGGAAATGAGTCACTCAATTGATACATTTGGACGAAACGAGTCACCAACGTGATATTTATCCCATAAATAAACTTAAAGGAAACAGAAGCATTACATAAACTTAAACGAAACAAAAGCATTACATAAACTGAATTTACATAAACTTAAAGAAAATTACATATTGTTTTCAAATGAGAACATGACATAAGTTCTCAATCCTTGGTGATGTCCACAATATAGTCGGAACCATATTCTTCGGTTTCATCATCATCGTCCTCAGCGTCAACATCTCCCCAAATTGCCCAATAATCAGCTTCATCACGTGCATCAAGTTTAGCCTGCAATGCATCGCATTCTTGCTCAATTCCAGCCATGTATCGATTGTAGCGATCATCAGAAAATGCAACACCCAACGGACGAAGTCTGTCTTCTAAAAGTTTATCAACTTCAGGATAACGTCTGCCCTCATCCTCAACCTCCTGCTCTGTCGGCACCCAATCTTTGCCGTTTCGAGCTCTCCTAGTAGAAAACTTACGTTGCAAATAGTACGCATGATCCCGCTTGATCTCCAACGTCTGTGGTGGTTTGCTTTTAGGAGGTAATGCAGGTCGTTGGTTGTTTAGGTTGCTGCGCATCCCTCCCAACAATAGCTCCGGTTGTTGTCTTCTCTGTTGTTGCCGTTGCAGGCGTTTTTCGTATCCGGGGGACATTGGCCTTTTACCCTTTTCCATCTTGGTGCAGTTGAAGTAATGAAAGAAATATTGTTTTCGATGTATTTTCGTAGTTGAAATGTTGAAATTGAGTTCAATTTATAAGGCAAATGGCCAAGGAATTAATGTTAGGCAAAAAATCTTAGTAATTGGTGCATGGAGAGTTGCAACATATAAAGAGAAACATACTGTGCATGAATAGTAGGCTAGCTAGTTGAATAATTGGTGCTTCACAAGTGTAATAATGCATAGGAGGTGACTATACGTATACTGTGCATGAGCAGGAGGAGTTATAATTGCTCCTTTGATAAAAGGGGTTTCAAGCACTAGAGTACGAAACAGAAGCAAGTTACCGAAAAAATATGAGCAATATCTATTTATATTAACCTAAACAAAATTATCAAATGTACTTTTATTTGCAGTTTTTATTTTTGCAAATCGGAATGATATGAGCAATATCTATTTATATTAACCTAAACAAAATTATTCATATTACCGAAAAAACCACATATTTTAGTGCTTATTTTTTATTATTACATAAACTGAGGGATGTGTAATTTAAAGGAAACACAAGCATTACATAAAATTAAAAGAACACAAGCATTACATAAAATTAAAAGAACACAAGCATTACATAAAGTGAAAATAAAATTACATTTGATTAAAATAATTAAAATATTTGAAATGACAAGTCTCTGCAGTTCTTGTATCTTTTTGAGTCAAACTTGTAATGCAGTAGAACAGTAGCTGCAATTTAAAGGGGTGAGTAGACAACTCATAATTAAAGTTTGATATGACAAGTCCTTGCAGTTTGATATGTTATTGAAGGATGCAGTTATTCCCCTTCAAAATAATGCATTTACAAGTGGCTAAAAATCTTTCCAGATCTGATTATAATTTTGGATTTTACAAGTCCTTTGGCTTTAAGTCTAATGCAGCCTTACTTTCTGCAGAACCTTTACTTTATGACATACTGTTCATCATGTGAACCTCTGCATTATGAGATACTACTGTTGATCATGTGAATATCAGCATTATGGGATACAACTGTTGATCATGTGAATATCAGCATTATTTCGTTGCAATGTTATGCTGTGCCTATAAATAGGTTCACATACAATATGCACAATGCACACACAACCATAGACCTCACAGAAGATATAGTTCATCATAAATCATGAGTTACACACCAGGTGATCTGTTTGTTGCCATGGGTAGAAAATGGTGGTGTGATGATGACTTTACCTACTCTTTAAACCCTAATTTACGATACTCCCCTCAGTCGATTACCACCATGTTGAATGAGTGGGAGTGGCGTGTGCGTAGGCATGAAGTGTGCATGGAACGTTGTGCACTAGCTGGGATTCCGATTCCTAAACGAAGGGCTCGTACTATGCCTCGAGAAACGCCGCAGCAGCTGGAGGCCGCCCTCTTCAGAGCGAGAGAAGAGGAGAATCGCATGAATCTGCGACTGCATCGTCAGAGTCTATACGATGATGCTCGGATGTTTCGGGAAGAAGGGGACCGGTTTAAGGAACAACAATACCTTGCATTGGTCACCACTCCGGATTATTATTCTGATAGTGTAATGTCGTCCGAGGACGATTAAGTGGTCTGTAGTTTCGTCGTGATTGTTTTCTGCTTTTCAATTTAAGTCGTGTTATCGTTGTTTTAATATCTTCTATGAATAAAAGTGCTGTGTTTGATCAAATGCATTCGGGACAAGATATTACATGACGTTTTCGGATTAACAAAAATAAAACAATAACAATATTATTTATCTTTTATGAGCTTAAATATGAACTTAAATATTAAAATATTATATTTTAATATAAAATAATTTTGTAATATTATATCATTATATAATATAATATTATAAAATATAATAATATAAATTATCACAATTTTCCCTTTTTTTGAATTTTTTATAAATTAAATAAACGAACTGAAAAGTGAAGAATTTTTGAGCAAAACGAACAAAGAATTTCCCTACTATGTTCGCCCGTGGGGGGGGCGAACATATAAGGAACATTCTTTGTTGTTCGCCCCTGGGAGGGGCCTCCTGCAAAAAATTTTTCTGTGGTGTTCGCCCCTGGATGATTATGAATTAGGGTGGTTAGTTTTGTGAAGTGAAAAAAAAGGTGGTTAGTTTTGTAAAGTTTTTGTTCCGGGTGGTTAGTAATGTGAAGGAGCCGAAAGAGAAGTGTGGCTTTTGAGAGTTTATATAAAGGCGCTGCTGCGGCTGCGGAGGTTCTTAAGAGCCAGCTCCGTTTTTTTTTATATGTCACTTTTGACTTGGGCACGTAGCTTTAGGTGGGTTGACCGGATAGTAAAAATAATTATTTTTAATTGGTTTTTTTTGTGAATTAAAATTTTGATTACATATTTTTATTCAGAAAAAGAAAATTTCAAAAATAATACTTCTAACTACTCAGTCAAAACACTTAAAAATATGTGCCAAAAAGTCAAACGTCATATATTAAAAAACAGAGGGAGTAAGATTGTTTAGTAGATCTTTTTTTTTTTAAAGATTGTTTAGTAGATGCATTCCACTTGATTATATGCACATGTGAATATTGACCAGAAATGATATGCTCAACAGTGTTTTAAAGATCGTCCGGTTTTTGGAAAAAATAATTATCGTTTGATTATATTCTAATTAAAAAAATTTCTGATTTATCAAAAAATAAGTTGATAAATTTTGAATCGACAAACAAAATAATTATTTTTGATTTTCAATTTTACAGTCATAATTTTTAATAATACTTTTATAAATTACCAGGAGAAAAATAGGTTTATAAATAATAGGATTATAAAAAAAAATAAGCACGTACCAGAATAGTTACTCCATCAATCTCTAGATTCTTTATGTTGGGAGAAATGTTTTGACATGTATTTTATGATTTATGTAATATATAATTTTATAAGTTATTTTAAATTTCTCTAATAAAATTTCATGTTCACATTTTTATAAAAATAATTAAAACTTAGTTATCAAATTATTTCGAAGCAATATAAAAATCACAGAGCTATTATTCGAAAAACCCAACCAACTTATGGTTCTTTTGCCAAAAAACCTTTAAACTCTATTTTTCACTAACAACCCCAATCAACTTTACTAAATCTTTTAAAAAAATTAATTAGAGTTAATTATAGCTGATGTGGGCTAACCATAATGATCACATGTCTTACGTGACAACATGATTACAATTGATCAATAAAATATTAAAAAAATTAAAATTTTTTAATCAAGCCAAATATAATTAGAAAACCACCCTCTCCAAAACTACAAAACTGTTCACCACAAAAGATCCAGAGCCAAACTTGAATCTGGCAAATAATCCACCCCACAATATAAGGATTAGGGGTGAGCAAAAAACCGAATACAAACCGAAACCGATAAAACCGACCGAAAACCGAGCTGCATAAAACCGAGCAGTGAGTAAAAATCTCATAAGTTTAAACATATAAATATATGATTGTCAGAGTGAATAAAGCACAAATAAATATTTTCATTATTATAAGTACGGTATCATTAATTTAATTTATATGATTAGGTTTTTGTTTATACTATCATTCATTGTATACAATTGAACATATCATAAATAGTTCCTTGTTCAAGTGATGATTTAAATTTCAAAATTTCTCCTCAACCATTAATCTAGTTAACTAATTTATTTATTAAATTGAAAGTATGTTTCTTGATTTAATTTTTAATGGTTTTAAAACTGAAACCACACTGATTAAAACTGAACCAAAATTTTAAAACCAAAACCGACAGTTCGGTTGCGGTTGCGGTTTTCAATTTTTAAAACCGAGGACCTTCGGTTTCAGTTTTACCAAAACCCGAACCGAGGTTTGCTCTCCCCTAATAAGAATAGACTAAAATAAAAAGAAAAGGAAGTTATATTTTTTATTACGTAATTTTTGATTGAATGAATAACACCCATCTGCTAAACATGGTTTATTTTATATTTTTTAAATGATTTGAATCAAATTTATTGAGGTTGTTGGTGAAGAGAAAAATTTAAAGATTTTTTGACAAAAAAATAACAAGTTGGTTGGGTTTTTTGATTAATAACTCAAAATCATAAGGAAATGAGAAAGAGTACGGAATATTTGTTAGGGATTATAAAAGAATAAAGTGACTATGCATATTGCATACACTGTCCATCACTTGGCAGTTGGCACTGTTTGAGTTCTTTATGGGCAAAAAGAAGCACCGAATCAGAAGCCTGTGGGCCTTCCTGCTGAGCTGGCATCGCTCTCGAGAGACACGTCAGACAAAATAAGTCTCTTCGGTATTTTGGCCTTTTCTTTTTCGGTTTTTCTTTTCTTTCTTCTTTTGGTTGTCGCTTGTCAATTCATCACGAAAGACGAAAGTTGTATTGCTTGATGTTTCTTCTGTGCTGGGCCAGGGTGTTTATATGTTGGGCTTTTAATTTCATGTGTTGCGTTTAGTCCGATCTCAGTTCGAAATAAATATCATATGAACCAACCAGCTTGGGAAATAGATTGTATCATGTTCTTTAAATTTTAGATATTTACACTCGCATATTTTATATGTTTTGTTGTTTCTTAAAACTTTTCCTGGGAAAAACAGGGTCGAAAGAATGGCCTTGTCGGAGGTTGTGAAGAAGGACTTGAATCACTTGACACCGTTCGATGCTAAAGTGTTGATTCATTGTAAAATGGACATAAAGTTATGGCCCATTCCAATGTTTATGTCATGTTTGGGCCGCGCACACCCGCTGACCCGCATTCTCCACGGCCTGTGATCACTGATCAAGGAGATAAATATAAAAATATGGTCTTATAACGGGTGAACGGGTGAAGTATCAAAATATCCATATTTTAAACAAAATGCCCAGAATATCTATAGGTGGAAGGGCTGTCCAAAATAACTAATCAGATACGCATGCTAGACGTGCGTGATCAAGTTTTACCATTTTTAACAAAAAATACGTATCTTGTACTTGCGTATGTTTATTAGCAAAGTTTTGACTATGCATTCTAGTAATGCGTGTTGAATATGCAATTGGAATATTCTTGTATGACGGGTGCGCACCACACATAAATGCGTGTATAAAAAAGAAGATGATGCTAAGCAAAGAAGGATCTGAAAAAAAAAATGGACGCTTGGCAAAGGGGAAAGAGAACAGAGGATGGGGACAGGTGGAGATCACATGCGCAAGAGATACAATAGATTGAGAAAAGCATGTACGCATCTCAGACATGCGTAGACAATTAGGTAAAAAAGACAATTTTCTCGAATACTGATGTTATGGGCATGTGTCAATCAAAAATTTGTTATTTGAGTCATTTTCTCTCTTATAATCGCCACTTATAATATTTATCATTTTAATAAATATATATATTAATATTTAATTTATATTAAAGTTTAATCAATATATATTTGTAAATAATTAAAAAATACATTCAGTTTACTTTGCTTTTAATTATTATTATTATCAGAAAGTAATTATTTTGTTTAAATTGTCAAACAAATTTTAAATATTTACACCCGTAAAGAATTAATTAAATATTGGTGCGAGGAGATATGTTTAAATAAAAATATAAAAATATATTAATATCCGACTATGCGTATCGATTGAAAACATCACAACACCCGATCAATTTAAAGTATTGATTATGTGTAGATATAATATGATATTTGTCAATATACCGTATTATATTTTATAATGGGATAATGAAACAATAGTTAGCTGCTGTGTAATATCTTCATTTCTTTTTAAAGCTTACGGTCTTTACATTATTAGTTTTTTTTTGCCTGAGGTATTTGTGTCTGGCCGTCATTAAATTGAAATAAATTTTATGAATCTGATTTTAAATTAATTATTCGAAGTTGAATTGAGAATTTGCAAAATCTATATTGAATTACTATGAAATTTAAACACTTCCAGCCCGATTCATATAATTATTGTTACAAAAATAAGCACGAATCACAATTATTCAGACTAATATACTTAGTTTTATCACCAAGTTAATAAATTACTTAAATAATCATAATAATATATCGAATGACGTGCATATTCCCCCCACATCAAAATTCAAACAATTCAATCTCATCCCGCCTCTCTCTCCTTATTTACACCCCACACCCTACCTCAAACACTCTCCGTAGCCCACTTCTCTCTGTCTCCCTCCACAAATTTCTCGCTCCCTCTCCCTCTATTCTGAAGCTATGCCTCGTAAACGAGCGGCGCCAAAATCCAACGGCGAACAAGCCGATGCACAAAAATCTCGATCTTCAAAAAGATCGAAAGGCGACGCAATCAAAGAAGAAGAGGACTTCGTTTTGCAAATCAGCGACGCCGAGGAGAATGATGAAGAGGAGTTGGTGCAAAGTAAAGACGAGCAAGAAGTTGAGATGAATATGGTTCGAAAGCCCAAGCGATTGGAGAACGAAGAGCCGAGCTTCTTTATCGGCGAGCCTATCAATGTCGATGAAGCCAAGCGACGATGGCCTGATCGATATCTCGCTGAGGTTTATTTTCTTCGTAACTAATTATGTTGTTTTTTTTTGTTTTAATGTTGTTTCAGACTAATATTCCGTCTGATTGACCAATTTTTTGACGGTTGACTTAGGGTTCGATATTTTAGGTTCCCATTTCACCAACGATACTCAGCCGTGACCAATTTCTTTGACCATCAACTTGGTGTTTGAAATTTGTGTATTTGTAGTGGACAATACACAAATCTTAATTTTTCCTTTTTATAATCTCAACGTTTTAAGATTAAAATTGCATCAAATTGACCTTTTTTGATTGATGTATTATATTTTTACACTTATAGAGGATAATATTTAAATTTTAATCTTTTCATTTCTTTATTATTGTTGTTTTAGGCTAATATTCCATCAAATTGACTTAATTCTGGCTATTGTTTTTGTTTATTGACTAGGGTTTGATATTTTTTTACACTTGTAAAGGTGGGACGTTATTAAAAAAATTAGTATCCCCCCCCTTTTTTTAATCTATATGTCATTTTAGGCCAATATTATGTCAAATTGACTCAATTGTGAATGATTTTTTAAATGGTGAATTGGGACTTGATGATTTGTACACTTGTAGAGGATAATATGCAAATTTTAATTTTTTTTTTGTTTCTATATAAATATTATTTTAGACTATTATTGTGTTAAGTTGACTTAACTTTGACTAATTCTTTCGAATATTGTCCTTGAGTTTGATATTTTTGTGCACTTCAGACTTAAGAGGATAATATACAAATTCTAGGGTCCTTGCTATGTGACTTTTTCCATAATGTATTTCATGATTTTATTGCAATAATGTTTGTTTGTTTGACGATGTGTTATAAGATTTATGGTCCATGTAATTTTTTCAAAAAGGATAAGTATTTATATAAGAACACATAAATTATTATAATTTTTTGTCATGACTTTTAATGGGACCGAATGGTTTTATCAAGATGATGGTTGAGTCGCTAATGTGGTGATGTTTTGTTCATGATATGAATAGATTAGAGGAGGCATGGAGGCTCCAAGATCCATAAGGTATTTCTATTTTTCTTTTTGTGATTATTAGATTATACTTATGAATTTGATTGGATTTGTCCTATACCTGGACATGTGTATCCAGTGCTTTGGGTGGGGGCAATTTTAATAACTGATTTATTTTTGTTCAGTTCAAAATTAAAACTGAATCAACTGAATTTTTTTTTAAAAAAAAAACTAAATCAATCAAATGGAAATTGTACAATTTGTTTCTGTCTTGCTCATCCCTAAGCTCTAGTCATATGACCATTTCAGGGAATAAAATCTTTATTTCTTGTGACAAATAAAATGCAGAGTTGGTGCTAGTTAATGTGGGCAACTTGTAGAAGCGAACGTACTTGAAAGCTTTCTATTAGAGCATGTCTGAGGGTATTACTTAAAATAATATAAAATAATGAATGTCTAAAATTTGTTGAATTTGTACTTTTATGTCTTTAGATATATGCCAAAACAATATATTATTATTATTTTTTGAATTCCAAATAGAAAATTTGAGTGGGAGATGAAATTAATGTATTTAGATGAGTTTGCGATCATCAAATATAGAAGAATGAACTTGTATTACCTAAAATTATAGCTGATATTAGTGTATCTTTAAAGTGACATAAATTTAAAGGCTATGTGTATTTGGTATTATTTGAGTGCCAAATGGACTTAATACTATAGGGTTTTGTTTAGTATTCAACAAAATTTTCTTCTCTTGAACATATTTTCACTTGACTGGAGACTAAATGTGTAGAATTAATTTTCTGAAAACAGTAATCCTGAGAAATGTCAAGCTCGTAGGCATTATAAAGAAGCAAGGGTTGACGGGCATGTATCTTTTGCTCTTGGTGATGACGCTCATGTCATGGTAAGAAGTCTATATGTATTTATCTTTTCATATACATCATGTTGCATTCAAACTCTTACACTCTTTGAATAATAGTTCTATTATAATTGCCGAGTAGTCACTAAACTTGTTAGAGTATGCAAACTATTACCTGTTTGAAGATAAATTGTGATTAGTGTCAAAAGCATCATAAATAAAAGGATGTCAATGAATCATATTTAAATATGTAAAAACTGTAGCATAAGTTGCTAGGCAATTTGGTTTGTAAAAAATTGAGTTATGAAAGAAGGCCATTTTATTTTATGGGTCGCGCTCAAGAGAACCAATGCTTAAAATGGAATCATAGAACCACTATTTTATTTTATGGGTCGCGCTCAAGAGAACCAATGCTTAAAATGGAATCATGGAACCACTAAGATTTTGATGCAGAACTCTATTTTTTACATAGATTTTCAGGATCTAAATCTAAATATATGTTTTTTCATTGTTGTGTGTGTTTAAAAGTAATTTCAAAATATAATACATAAATAAGACTTTTTTTTCCATGTGCATTTCTGCTGCAGAACCCTAACTAATACTAGAAATAAGCTAATGGTTCTAAGGGTTCTATGACTAATGGTTCTATGTGGAACATGACCCTTATTTTATATGTGATGAACTTGTGAGTAGTTTAGTTTGATGCATATTGGTTAATACCGTTAATGTCATCTTTTAATGAAGAGTATTATTCAAGTGCTGTGTAATTAGAGCTAATTTATCTCTTGTTTATTTTTGCGAAATATGTCTCAGGCCGGTGATGGAGCAGATAATTACATATGTAGGATAATTGAAATGTTTGAAGGGGTTGATGGTGAACCCTATATAACTGCCCAATGGTTTTACAGGGCCAAAGATACAGTAAGCAGCTATTTAGCAAAGTAGTTATGTTTTATTTTATTTTTGTTATGTTAATGCTTGATGAATTTATTGTTTCTTTCCTTCATCCCAGGTAATAAAAGATTGCTCAAACCTGATTGACAAAAAACGGGTTTTTTTGTCCAATATCAAAGATGACAACCATTTGGATTGTTTACTTGAAAAGATTAAAATTGTTCAACTTTCGCTAAATGTAAGTCCTGTTTATTTTTTATGACTAGTTAGTGAGTACTCCCTCTGTCCCTCTCATTTCTTTACAGTTTTTGCACACTGCTAGACACGCATTTTAAAGCGCATATAAAACATAGTTCTATAACTTATTTTTAAAATCTTTCTTTTTTGTATAAAAATTTAAACATCAAATTTTTATTCAGAAGAAAAAGGTTCAAAATAATTTATCGAACTACGTTTTACGAGAGCATTAAAATGCGTGCCGAGCCCCCATCCTCCAATGTAAACAAATGAGGGGGACGGAGGGAGTAATATCTATATGTATTATAATATAAACTTTAGTTTTGTGATTATTGTATCAGGCTGATTTAGATACTAAGATGAAGACTGTTGCAAAATGTGACTACTATTATGACATGTTGTACCATGTCCCGTTTTCAACATTCCTAAATGCCAAGCATGGTAATAACCCCTTTCTTATTAGTATTGCTTTGAAGCATGCTTCTTAGGTTATATTTTATGGGCTTTGTCTGACTCCAGTTTTGTGTTTTATAGATGACACTAAAGACGAAAATGATTCTGCTTCTGCGATCTCAAGCGAGAATGATGCCAATCAAGATGAAGGGAACAAGAACCAGAAGGAAATGAACTTGTTGGACCTGTTTTCAGGATGCGGTGCAATGTCCACTGGACTTTGTCTCGGTGCCAATTTGTCAGGTGTTAAACTTGTTACGGTGAGTCATAAATAAGGCTAGTAAGCTGCCAGTAGTAGGGATGGCAATCGGGCCGGATCGTGTCGGGTATGGCATAATCTATATCCAAACCTGGATTTTTTTATCTATACTTGAAAACGATCCGAAGATTCCGAACCTGAAAAATACCCGAAAATTAATACCTGAACCCGATCCGGTGAATTTCGGATCAGTTCGGGTATACCCGAAATTCGAATATTTTAGACCGGACATCCGAAATACCTTAAAACACAATTAATAATCATTCAACATCTGATATTTTATGATTTAAAAAGAGGTACAATAAGACCAAGAACAACATTAATTTCACAGTGCTCCAGTCTTCAACAGCATGTATCCTTGCACACTTACAACAACGCTTGTACTCATTGATCTTGATGTTCCATTGGAATTTAATTAGAATAGCAAGCAATGCTGGACTAAGGTGTTACTTCTTGATAAAATTTTCTGATTTGTGTTGATATATATCGGATATTTTTGAGTATGGATCGGGGGTCGGGTCGGATATCAGATCGATAAACACTAAATCCAAATCCAAAAACTTTTGGGCCTGAAAATCAAATCCAAATCTGAAAATTCGGGTTCGGTATATCAAAATTTTCGGGTTTTGGATTGGGTATCCGTCGGATCGGATTGTTTTGCCATCCCCAGCCAGTAGTGTAGAAATTAAAAGGGTGTTTTGTATTTGATTACTAATTATTTTATATCATTTTATTATAGAAATGGGCAGTAGACCTGAACCAATACGCATGCCAGAGCCTAAAATACAACCATCCAGAGACTGAGGTATAATTTATAAACATGTCATTTAATTGTTCTTTGTGTTCCTCTTTTTATTTAAAAAAATATTCATGTTGAGCTAATTATACTGGATCTTAACCAGGTTAGAAATGAGAAAGCTGAAGAATTTTTAGCTCTTCTAAAAGAGTGGCAAAGACTGTGTGCCTACTTTTCCTTAATTGAAGACAAAGGCTTTCAAAAAAAATATGTATCTCCCGAGATTACAAATAATGATGAAAATGACGAGGAAGTAGAAGTAGACGATGAGGAAATTTTTGAGGTAGAGAAGATTTTATCCATATGCCATGGCCTTCCTGCTGGGCAGAAGAAACCTGGATTATATTTCAAGGTACTATAATCGCTGACACATGTAAAAATGTAGGTTATTCATGTGGACCAAAATTCTGCCAGTTTCTTTTATCCCAATTTTATTATTTATTTATCTGTTAATCTACTGAACTGAAAACCCACTCAAAGAGTCACTTTTAGTATCTTACTAGCGTCCTGCATTGTGAGTTGAAACTCTGGCTATAATTGGAACTGCTCTCTAGCTCGACGAATTCACTGACCCTTACTTATTATTAAACTTGAACACGCATTCTTGCTGCATAAACAATTTGAGCTGTATTGAGATTTTGATCTTTAGTTACTCTGAGCTCAAACTCATTAATGAACAGGAATTGTATTTCACAATTCTGGGTTGCGTCTAGAGCTTCGGAAAGTGACTGGTGCTCAATACATTATAGGTTTGTTTTAATATACGACCCAATCTAAAATGAGTTAGATGTGCAACCTAATTGAAAAGAGCGTGACTTTATAAGAAAAAGTGTGGTGCATGGATCATGGGTCGTTGGGTACGTGGTACGTGAAATTTTAGTTTTTATGAATTGGGTATGATAAGCCGTGAATTGAATTCATGGCTTGATATAAGGATCCCTTTTTAGTGATTTTTTAATAAATAATATGTAGTCTAGTTATGGTTCTTATTATATATATTTATTTTATCGGGGTATATAGAAGTAAGTTGATCAGAAATTAAAATTTTAAGGTTACTTATAAAATGGCAAGGAGTCAGGGACCTTAAATATATATTTTACAAGGGGATCTAAATCTGTTTTGTAATCAAGGCATTTCTCCTTTGTCTTTTCTTTCATTTGCATCATCATCCCAACAACTTCCTTTTCTTGTATTTTTTATTGAGTGCGTTCCGGGTCGAAGAGGAATTGTGTTCCGGAACAAGTGAACTGGATCGCAACTCCATAATCCATAGGCTGACCCATGAACCATGCAACACTGAGAAATTTTTTTGCCTTGAGTTCGATAACTAAAAACTTGGTTCCCCTCAACTTGAAATACAAATTGTGTATAATTTTATGGGGATGAGTTTGAGGATGATATTAGAGAACTACTCCCTCTGTCCCAACAGATTCTTTACAGTTTCCTTTTTGGGATGTCCCATCCAATTCCTTACACTCCAAAACTTACCAAAAATAGTCAATGGGTCCCACCACTTCCCAACTTTTCCTCCCTTTTCACACTACTTTTACTCCACTATATCTTTTTTATACATTAAAAATTAGTGCGTCCCACCACTTCACCCACTTTTCTCTCTCTTTTTCACTACTTTATACATATTTCTTAACCTCCGTGCCCAAACCAAACGTAAAGAATTGGCTGGGACGGAGGGAGTGCTATGATAAGGAATGGTGTGTGTAACAACTAATATCAAGACATTGTATGCCGGTAGGTTCCTAAAACTCTAAATCAGAATAGATATGTACCAGAGTTCAACATGCATTTTTTACTATTTTTTTCTACTGGTCTGTTATTCTTTGGAGATCTAATATACGCAGTTGGTGAAATATGTTAATTCTGTCACGCATTACCTGTCGTCTAATAACTTCAGTTTACCATGCTTAGTCGTGCAAATACTATGTATAAGATTATAGCTGCTCCCCTTTTAACATGGACCAAAGTCTTGTTCAGATTCGCTGGAAGGGATACGGAGAAGATGAAGACACATGGGAGCCTGAAGATGGCTTAAGGTATAATATTATTATTGCAATTCCTACTCTAGTTTTACCTATTTCTTTGTATTTTCTTTTTAACTGTTGTATTTCTTCATCCACCAGTGGGGCTCTGGATAAGCTTAAGGAGTTTGTTACAAATGGCTTCAATTCAAAGATTCTACCTTTGCCCGTAAGTTTAAAGTTGTGAAATGGATTTCTTTACAAACCTAAAGCAATTTGATACATGTTCAAGACCAACTTCCTGTTAATTATATATACTGATAAATGACAATTAATTTGAAGGATGTTTGACATACTTTAATTTTTTTTAGAATCTTATGTTGACAAAGTGCCTAAGCTGGTGGATTTCTTTGATTCTTTGTCTTTTATTTAGTGAAGTTACTGACAGAGTTACTAAGTACGATCTTGCAACAACTTTCATGTAATATGTATTTTACTGTAGTCTTCATCTTACTGGTTAAATATTATGGTTGGTATTGGATATAATTGACAGGAATATGTACTCATGTTTTCAAGTAGTCCCTGCAACAGTTTACAGTCCCTTCCTGTATTCAAGCAGCTTCTGTAACAGCGTGTTTTCCTCCATGTGTATATAAATTAATTATCTGTCACTATAAATGCATTGACAAAATCTGTTTTCTTTCATTGTAATTGCATTGTTAAAAGGATCAATCATCTTGATGTCATATTAATTTACATTTTGACAATTTAACAGGGTGATGCTGATATCATATGTGGAGGTCCTCCATGCCAGGGAATTAGTGGTTTCAACCGCTTCAGGAACTACAAAAATCCTTTAGAAGACTCAAAAAATGAGCAACTTCTGGTTTATATGAGTATTGTGGAGTACTTGAAGCCAAAGTTTGTTTTGATGGAAAATGTTGTTGACATAGTCAAATTTGCTAAAGGTTTCCTTGGAAGATATGCGTTAGGCCGCCTTGTTGGTATGAATTACCAGGCTCGCTTGGGTATGATGGTTGCAGGGGCTTATGGCCTCCCTCAATTTCGCATGCGTGTTTTCTTGTGGGGTGCTCATCATACAATGGTAATATGTTGTTCATGACATAGTTTAATGTTCCCTCTGTAATTATACTGTACAGTGTAGACTTATTTACAGTGTGACATCTCTTTTATGCAGAAGCTGCCTCAGTTCCCATTACCCACTCACAATGTTGTTGTGAGAGGACATTCCCCAGTGGAATTCGAGGTATGTTTCTATTTTTGTATACTACTGTAAAATTTAAGGCTGCCTTTGGTTGTTTTTATTGAATCTTGTCAAATGACAAAGCAACTCAGGAAATTTCATTATGAAACAACATGTCAATTCTGTTTGTCTTATAATATTGTGGGCATTTCCACTGTTGTTAAAGATGTTGTCATCAACTCTGCACTCAGAGTTCAAGGGTTGATTCTGGAGAAGAACACTAATACAAGAGCATACTTCACACCTTTTTGTAGAAAAATTAATTTTAAAAAAATGGTACAAATATCTAACGTTATAGTACACTTGATTATTATAAACATAAAGGAATCACTCACAAGACAATTAACAACCATATTCCACCACCATAAATTCTCACAATCATTTAGTTCAGTATACAGAAACATAGTTATGAGCTCCATGATGTGGCTTCTAGCCATGATTAAATTGATCCTTTGCAACACATCTAAATATATCCCAAAGTTTATTGAAGTGGATAAAGAATTGAGCATTGTTTGATGAAATGATAGTCTAAAAACATAATTGTTTGTCTAAATTCTTTATAGATTTGTCCCAGTTGGGTCATATTTTGTGGACGTTCTCCTGGTTTGTCCTCCACGATTAACTGTGTATGATCAGTTTAGACCAAATACATGTACGTTATCAGTTCAGATCAAATACGCGTATGTTCATCACAGTCAAGTTTCTCTATTCATGTTTTCTTGTGTAGTTCTATTAACTTCTATGTCCACTTGTTTAATTCCAGCTCTTGTCATAGGATCAAAACTTGAATTATTAATCCCTCTCATTCCATCCGCAAATTATTCCAACATTATTGTTTTTTAATGATAACTCAGTTATTTTTATTGATTGCAGTCAAATGTGGTCACCTATGATGACGGTTGTGCTCCAAAATTACATGACAAATTGTACTTGGGGGATGCAATTTCTGATCTTCCAGCTGTATGTATATTCTGTGTGTTTAGAGCTTGCATTTAAAAAATGACTGATCCAGTTATTGTTTATATGTGTGTGTGTATGTGTGTGTGTGTGTGTGTATTCATTCCATTTCCCTGTATTCTGTAGGTGGACAATAATGAACCCCGTGATGAAATGCCATATGGCCCTTCTCCTAAAACTGAATTTCAGAAATTCATCAGGAAAGGGAAAGAAGGTAATGCAAGTAATAATAAGCATGAACAAGGCTAATATCTTATCCCAAGCCCAAATGGTTTGCATCTGCGTTGGTTTGGATTTTAAGCTTTTTTTTATCATCTATTCAAATTGATTAATTACATGCAGAGATGCTAGGTTCAGCACCACCACTGCTACCACAGTCAGACTGCCTTCTTTATGATCATCGTCCTCTTAAATTGAACAATGATGATTATGAGCGAGTTTGTCATATACCATTTAAAAAGGTTTGAAAAACTCTTGCCCTATAAGTTATAACCATTAACATTTCATAAAAAGTTTACAACTGTTATCATTCAATATGCATGCTAGCTACTAATTAACACATGTGAAACACAGGGGGCCAATTTTAGGGATCTTAAAGGGGTGAGAGTCGGACCTGATAATAAAGTGGAATGGGACCCTGATGTTGAACGTGTTTATTTGTCCTCAGGAAAGCCTTTGGTATGTTTCGTTAATTACTGCTTGCCAGTTTATTTGGAACAAAAGCCTTGAAATTTGACAAGAACTTGGTGTAACTTTGCAGGTCCCTGACTATGCTATGACATTTGTGCGTGGAACCTCTTCCAAGTAAGGAATATTTAATTATACATCTTTCCTTCTTTGATTGGAGAAAGTTATGTAATAGTTTCATTTTACATCTATGGCCATTTGGGAGATATCTTTTATTTTCTTGTTTAATTTTGAGAGAAAGTTGTATAATGGTTTCATTTTATATCTTAGGCCATTTGGGAGATTATGGGGGGATGAGACAGTACCTACTGTAGTTACCAGAGCTGAACCACATAATCAGGTAATCTTTGTATCTATATTTGATACGATGAGTCTGGTCTATGATATATGGATACTTATGTTTAGTGTGATAACTGTTGTGACTGACTATTTATATTTGCTAGATAATTATTCATCCTGAACAAAATAGAGTCCTCACTATCCGTGAGAATGCTAGACTGCAGGGCTTTCCTGATTATTACAAGCTCTTTGGTCCTATTAAGGAAAGGTAATTAGTTCAAAAGATTTTGCTACTTTTATATCATCATATACTGCCAATAATTTCCATCTTACAGAACTCAACCCAAATAAAATTCTGTTTTTATTGTTGTACAGGTACATTCAAGTGGGCAATGCTGTTGCTGTTCCCGTGGCAAGAGCCCTCGGATACTCATTGGGACTATCAGTTAGAGGCAGTGGCTGGTCTCCTTTGCAACCTTTATTCACTTTGCCAGCAGGATTTCCTATTTGTCAGTCTCATGCTTCTGATGAAGTTTGAAATACAATCTCATTCTTTGTTATTCATTCATCATTTTGTATTTGTATTAGTTACTGTTGGAGACCTCCTTGAACACAATAAAATTTGATCTTAATTTATGGACTCTGGGTGGAAGAGAAAGTATGAAAAGAACTACATCCTTCAGGAATTTCCAAAGATATCCAACTTGTTTGTCATGGAATGCAAGCTTTATGCTGTGCCGTACAAGGTTTTCGGAGGTTGTTCATGGTTTCGAACAATGAATAATATATTTTGTGAAATTCAAATGTTAGATCATCAAAGGAAAAACAAGTACAATTTTTTAGAAAATATATGATATTTTCTTTTAAAGAAAACATTGTATTGTTGTTATCACAACATCACCATACAATTCAACCCTACTTTTAAGTGGATAATAAAATTTGTAAATTAAATTCGCCAGAGCTACTAATTTCAAGCTATTATCACTCATTTCTTGCTGACACATTCCCACAATCCCTCTCCCTCTCTCGTTTCTGATAAGTCCCAACAAACTCACTGCATAAGCTTCGAAGCCTCCCCTATAAGCAAGCATTCTTAACTGTTCTCTGCTCGTCACAC
This sequence comes from Daucus carota subsp. sativus, assembly GCF_001625215.2. Taxonomy (NCBI): domain Eukaryota; kingdom Viridiplantae; phylum Streptophyta; class Magnoliopsida; order Apiales; family Apiaceae; genus Daucus; species Daucus carota. Next base: position 39,891,583 of record NC_030386.2, on the reverse strand, counting down.
TTGTCATCTTCTCTATGGCTTCATATATATAGGTGCAAATGCACACATAAAATCTTGCATACTTCTACGTTTTGTTAGATATTTTTTCTTTCTGGGAGCAATTTTCGAATATGGCTTTCAAGATGGTGGCAAAGCAATATCAGATCCAAGCACTAAATCTTATAGTATGTAGCTTTTTTGTTATGTGATATGCTTCGGAGTTTAGAGATTTAATCTGTTGTTTGATATGGTATAAGTAAATTTGTGCAGAAGTACGGGAGATATATGTCAGAAAATGTGAATGTAATGGGGCTATTTCATTCACCACTTTCTTCAACTCCCAAAGTGGTCACTCATGTTCCCGATCATGCAGCTGCTGATCATTTTCTGCGTGTAAGAGGAACAATGTAAATCTCTCTCTCTCTCTCTCGATCACACAATCACACATCACATCTCTCTCTCTCTCTCTCTCTCTCTCTCTCGATCACACAAACACACATCACATCTCTCTCTCTCTCTCTCTCCCTCCCTCCCTCCCCTGTTTCGATCACTCACACATCACATTGCGTATGTAATTGCAACTACAAATCACCCATATTCCAATTTCATCATTGCATGCATAAGACTATCCATCGTTTTCGGTAAACCATGGCGTATGCATTATTAATATATATAACTTATTACACACGGATGAAATCTACTCATATTGCACGCATTCTCCTCCAAATTAAAAGATCTCTTAAACGGAATTAACCTATACACAGTCGTCATTTCAATCTGGTATGTAAATCATCATTCCCAACAAAATACTTGCATGTCATTGCAGAGAAGGCGGAACCAGAAGAGGGAAGAAGCTAGTTGAGCTACTCCCATTTGTCGGAATAGTGTTGGGAGCCGTGGGAATGGGAATTCACACAGCATACCATCAACTCGTTCATTCTCCAGCCATCAAGATCTCCAAACTCAACCGATCTTCCTTGTGGGAACTGGACCGTCCCGATCAACTCATACATTCTGGCAAGGAATTCGTTAACAGATCTTTATTCCGAAAATTCGGCCATATTCAACAACGAGAGTCGTACTCTTCCGGTAGCTCTAGCTCGCACATAAAACCTATTTATACAACTAATAGTTACATTACTGCTACTGCGACCACCACGGATAAATTAGTTAATCATTAATTTTTACTTTTAGAGTTACTTGTAAGCTTGATTTGGTTTGATTTACCAGTTATTTCGTTTTATCAGTTCTAATCGTCGTCAGTTTTTGTTGTATATTTTGACATTCCAAAATTTTGGTGAGAACTTGCCTCTCAATTTAGACGAACATTCTGATAATTTTTATATTAAATTAGTACGTGTTTGTAATTATCTTGTTTAATGCGTATGTGTTTGAAATTATCTTGTTTTAATGTGTACGTGTTTAAAATTATCTTCTTTTTCTCGCAAACTACTTAATAAATTAAATTAAAATTAATACAATAAATATGAATAGAAGTAAATTAAAAATATTTGTAATATTCTTATACCCTAAAACACCAACGTGTTTAAAATACTGATCCCTTCTTTTTAATATTCAACAATTTATTGTAACAATTTGAAATATTCATGTCTCATCAACTTCTTTTCTGATTATATATTAATGAAAGCATAATATAAAATTTTAAAATACGAAATCACATGTATCTTATTCTTGTGAATTTAGCGAAATAATTATAATGTGGACAAATACTTATAAACTTAAAATGGTTCTCAAACATTGTAAATTTTTGCTTTTCTCCCTAAAATATCTAAAAAGAAAATATGTGACTAACATCTATAATAAAAATTCTCTTTTTAGATCATGATAATAACGATAAATTCATGTAAATATAAATTTTCTATTCTCTAAGAAAATCAGGATCACGAGTAAACAAATAACTAATGATCATTAGAGCTGCCAAGGGATTTAATGGAGGAGAGAAAGTGAGGCCGAATACCAAGTTCCCGAGTCTAATTCGTACACATCAAATTGAGCTCCGTCAGAGATTAATTTATCGTCGAAAAAGCTTGATTTGTTGTAGGGCTATGCATACAAATTCAAACACATTTTGCTATCCCGATCTCTCGGTATACCAATGAAGTAGCAACGAAGCACATAATTTTCGACAGTATATATATAACACATGTCATCTTATCACTTTCCCTCGCCTTTGCATGTGCCTTTAGAATAGTTCCTCTTTTCTGTTTATAGATATGGATATATAAAACTAGTAGTTCCTAGCCAGCTCTCCTGATCTTATAATACATCATTTCTTCGCTAGCTATTATATATCACAAGTCGCAAATATGACTTCCACTTGGGCCGCGGTAGGTTCGCAATCCTGGATGTTTTGGTGGTCGGTTTTGATCCTGTTTTTTTGTAGTCGTAGCTTTATTAGCGCATTAGGAAATAGGATCAAGATATTTATGTAGCATTATGTTAATTAATCAGGTTAATGAGTGCGATTGTATATGCAGAGGTATTCGAGATCATTTTTTGGAATGAAAAGTGGGATGACTGCTGCTGATGGGGGACGACTCAGGTAAGTATGATAGATATATAAAGAGACATGATAGACACGTGCTCTCTAATTTTTTTTGACATTTTTAAATTTTACAAAATTATATAAATATTACTATAAAATTTAATAATATATAGATAATTTTCTGAAAATTTGAGTAATCAGCATCCTAGAATCCGAGCTGGCATGCATGTGTATATGAATATAACAATAAGTGCAACATGGTTGCAGCAAAAATGGGTATAAAGGATCGAAATCGTGGACGAACATATACATGGTACGGGGATTGATAATGATGGTGATGGGGGTGGGAATCCACACGGCGTCTCACCATCTTGTGCATTGCCCTGGGATTAACGTCTCCAAGAAGAAAAGACAGACCTTCCCGGAGCTTGAGCTTTCCGGCGACGACATGCTTTCTGGGAAAAAATACGGTGTGTGCCGGAAGCTTGGCCGATTCAATTACTCCATTGGAGAACATTCCAATGCCTCTTCGCCCAGCCCATACCAGGTAATAAATATAACTGAGTAATGTTACGTATTATTTTTTCCACAGAGAGATATGTATTTGAAAGTGTAATTATATATTAAGCTGGCTGATTATAATCTTACATGTTGCATGTTTGAAAAGATCTAGAGAAGAGGAAAGCTTCAAGTTGAGAAGGCCAGGCCGATCAGTTGCTGCGGCTGCCACATAAATTTATTAATATATTGTATTTATGATTTTTAGTTTATTAAATTTTGTTTTATGTAATTAAATAAAAGGAAGCAGCCGGCCGATCAGTTGCCATTTCATTGTACATATATAAGTGTAGCATTTTCTTTATTTATAATGATTCATGTTTTCAGATGTTGCGATCATCTGCTACTCAGCTTCGGACGTGATTTGATTTGATTTGATTCCGTTATATTGTTATTATATTATATATTATATATTATATACTCATTTTAATATAGATTTAGAGTCACGTATGATACGACTTGGTTAACCACCGTCCCGGCAGTTCCGGCCAACTGACAGCCACCTCTCTTGGCCGTATCCTAGGCGATCCTAATTTTAATTCCAGTTTCGAATATACATATTTTAATCAAATAATAAATTTAGGAGTTTGAAAATATTTCAAAAATTAAATTCAAAATTTACGAATTTATAAAATTAGTAGGGATAAAAGAATTTTAATTAATTCTTTAATTTTATAATTAATTATCTGGAAATTCTTTTATTTGTAATTAAGTAAATTAATTTTTTCCAAAATTTTATTTATTTAATAAATTTGTTATAAACAAAATATCAAAATTTGAATACTTTTAATATTCTAATATAATTACCAGATCTATATTATTTAATAATTGAAAACAAAAATAAAACATTTACCAAATATTTCGACACTTAAAAATGTATTAACTAGTTCTATACATAGTTTTGCATCCAAACAAATAAAATTGGAATTAGACATCTCTATGTGAATTATGTTATTTTTCAGAAACAAATCATTCAATTTTTTAGAAAACAATAATAATAAAGAATTAAGGTGAGCTAAACATGCACTCTTAATTAACAAATTTTATGACTTTCACTCTTGATATATTCTCATTTACAATGCCTAAAAATCATAAACCTTGTTATAAATGCAATGAAATGTATGTTCATATGTAAACCAAAAAACCAATGAGGCCGTTTTACCCGTACATCCCGACCAAAAAGATTGTGTGTTTATATATATGATTACTATCAGAGGGTGTTAAATGGAATTTTATGATGTAGATCTCACTGCTATGTTCTCAATTCTCATGATGAGCAGTCAGTAAGATGAAGCACTGTGAAGAAGCAACTACGTCTGTGAATCGTATTGTGATGGGGAGCGGTTGATTCATTTAGTGATGGGCTATAGAGGTTTTGTTTGGACATCTGATAGCAGTTTGTGCCCTGCAATGGATCAATGTCAGAGCTCTATTATGGCTATATCCATCAGCATGAGTAATTTTCTTTTGCACCAATTTTTGAATTATCATTTTGTTTCAAGAAATATGGACTGCGCTGGCTAGAAGAAAATATATCGAGTATGAAGCTGCAATGATATTATTCTTCGTATTCATGTTGGCCAGCCGGGACATAGTGTACAGGATTATGGAAATCAGCAAATTCTCTAGAAATGAGATTGTTATCAGTACCATACTCTCAAAGTTTTTACGCATTTGCGCAAAGAATATCAGCTTGTACAATCCACTTCGTCCTATTTTCTGTGTCAAGGTCATTAACATATTAGTAGCCATTGGAAAAGGCAAGCAGATTCTTGTTGATATCACCATTTAAGCTTTCTTCCAGATTCTGCAGTGGTCGGCAGAGACCCAAATTTGCAACATAGGACGATTTCGTGTAATATCTTGTTCATTAAGTTGGTTTTAAGGGTCTTTCTTTTTTCTTCCCCATTCGATGAGTGCATATTTGTTTCATATTACAATCTCTTGCAACTTACTTGATATGGGAAGTTAAGTGAGTTTGGTGTCCTACAGTGTAGAGCCTTTTTAGCATTGTCCACAGATTTCAGGCGCAGAATGTACATTACTATAATCTTTTACTTGAAACCAATTTTGATACAGGGTTTAAACTATTCAATATATATATATATTATATAGTAAGGTCTCTCCCATGAACTCTCAGTTACAAATATTTTTTACACACATATATATCGGTGAAAATTATATAAATTGAATTTTATTGTGAACTAATGACGTACACTAAAAATACTAGAAAATTGTTATCTTAATAACAAATAAGATTATTATTTTGAAAACTATAATCTTCTATTAATTTAATATCTTCTGTACAGTATAGAATTACAAAGGTGAAAATGACATTTATGTTTTAAATTTTAAGTTGCATACTACAATTATTTTCACATTTTGATGAATGCTTAAATATCTACGCAGGAGACAATGGCAGTTCCTACAAGTATGGAGCCTCACTAATTTGTATGACTCTGAATCGGCCATTTTGGTTTCCCTTTATACTTGCGTATCATAATCTTTCCTAGATCTACGCCCACACAAATTATAGTTATCTTCTTCCTATCCAAATCTATAAATTTGTTAGCTAGTTTTCATATCAATTCGCCTCTTCCCTTCATATATAATAAATTTCTTCTTAAATAAACTGCTTCTGAATATACTCAAAAACAACAAAAAAAAATGGCTTTCAGGGCAGTGGTAAGTTTTCTTTGGACCCATGCATCCTTTTTATTATATTTTTCGAGATCAGTCGGGACTCGAATGCATAGTTTTGGACACATGCACCCTTTTTTATCTTCGTCAACACATGCCTAGTTTTTAATATTGCATGTCATTGTGCAGAGGTGCTGGAGATCAATGGTGGAATGCGAGAATGCTAACCGAGCAATTATGCGCCGCTCATTCGTCTCGACCGCCCCGAAAAACTCCAGCTCCGCCTCCACTGCCGTGAACAATGAACAGCACAAGCAGAAGTAGGATATATGAGACCAAAATTTAATTAAATTTTGAAAGAGTTCTCTCTGGATTTTAAGAATTTGTGAAATTTCTCGAAATTTCAAACAAAGATCAGTAAAATTCGGTTTTCAAATAATTGACGTTTGACTTGTTGCATGCAGGAACAAATGGGTCACCCCAGAGATGGTGCCACTGGTTGGAATGATGGGAATTGCGGTTGCAATAGGTATCCACACAGCATACAAGAATCTAGTTCATGCACCATCTGTAAAACTCACCAAAACCAACAGGGGTTCTATTTCTGAAGCTGATAATCCTGATGAACAGATTTACTCGGGTGGTAAATTTGTGAATACTTCGTTTCTTCGCAAAGTTGGTCACATCCAGGATAGCAGCCGACACTGAACTGAGCCAGCATCAATGATCATCAAGATATAATTGATAAAACATGAGTATATTTATTATTTATTCACCATGTATAAGAAATGACTATAGTTTTTCATCCGCTTCCTTCCGATAGTTTCTAGAATTCAAAGGAGGGACGGGGCTGAGTGTTTTATATTATTTTTAAATGTTTGTAAGATGTGATTGATATCTATGGATATCTATGTACTCTCTGTGTACTCTCATAAAGATTATTAATTAAGTTCACTTAATTTAATTTTGATGCCTCGTATATTTTGATGATTGTATCCTTGTATCTTTGATGGTAAGAACTCGTGATTAAACTTAATTAATTAAAACAATATAATTTTTTTTATAAAGTTTCAGATTAAAGATTTTCCTTTCTTGTGGAGAAATCTAAATCCAAAATATCAATATTTAAATTAAAAGATTCATCGAGTAAACAAGATTTTAAAATAATCCCAAATTTGAAAGCTAAAATTTTTTAGAATTTAAATCAGTTACTCCCTTGATCATGCTTGATGCTTCAAGTTTAATAATAACCCTCGAGAAGAATACAAAGATAAATTTTTATTTTTTTTTTGACAATTAACATCAAAATGAATTTTTATTTCTATTTCGGAGTAACTAATATTTGATTTTTTTTACCAATCTATTTAAAAAAAAATAAAAATCAAAGTCAAGTGGATCAGGGGCAAAATGGGATATTGAAGAAAGGCCAAACTTTGACTTTAAGCAAACCTAGGAAACTAATTCAAATCGAAAAAGAAACCGGCAGACATCACCAGACACTTCCAAACTCTTCAATCCCAACTCTCTAACTGAAAACCGAACACAAAGTCTAACAAACGAACCTCCGCTTGTCTGTGTCTATCTCCATCTATACATACAAACTCAGATACATGTCTTGTTATTACATACAACCTAGTAGTCTGTAATAATTATCAGATTTGTCATTGGGAACTGGACCTGCAGTAAGTTTTACTCTTTCTACATTTTTTTAATTTTTAATTTGTTATTTTTTTGATGTGTTTATTTGATAATCTGCTTGTCAAATTTAATTGATCATTGCTGTTATTGTTATAGATCTGTTATTATTTTGATTTGCTGCTGAGATTATTATCCGGTTTGGCTGAGCTTATAAGCAGCTTATGATTGGAAAAATGAATGTTGTTTTTGGCTTATAAGCTGAGAAGTGTTTTGTTTTGTTTTGCTCAGTGATGCATTGTGTGCGTGTGTTTTGCTCGTATTGCGATATGATATAGTGTAAAAGGTGTTGGCACTTGAACTCAGTGCTCTAGATTCAAGGCGATTTTGTTCATTTCTGTGTAATATAGCTCTAGGCAGTGTGATTATGAGGTTATTGGAGTTTGGGAAATGCAGTAGGTAGTAAAAAGTTAGGGATAGAGATAGAGTTTTGGAATGTGCAGTAGTTTTCGGTTATCGACTGTTGCATCTGGATTCTGGAAGCACTTTTAAGGTACAGAGAATATCGAGCATTTTTTGGAAATCGAATGACTGTTTTTTGTACTCCCTCCGTCTCAATTTATAGGTCCATTTTAGAAAAAAAATTTGTCCCAAAATACTTGTCTCTCTCTTCTTTCAATACAAATTTATCTACATATTAATTGTGATTTTTTTGAAACTCAACATTATTCTCACTTCTCAATGCATTAAATCCCTATATTTATTGTGATTTTTTTGAAACTCAACTATATTCTCACTTATCAATGCACTAATTAATGATTCATGAGATAAGATTCTATGTAACCAACTCTTTTCTTAATATGTGTGTTTATTCCAAAATGGACCTATAAATTGAGACGGAGGGAGTAATTTTTTCAAGATAACTAGGAAAAAGTAGGGATTTAACTATGGCTCTGACCTCTCCTTTTTTGTTTATATATATAATTTTGCCTTGGTGTTTTACACTTTTACCAAATTTAAGGGTTCGGCTTTGTAGCATATACTTTTTCTCGCAAAAAAGTCAGCGTTCCTCTCGCTCTTTGTTCAACTTCTCTGCGATCATGTATGCTTCTATCAAGACTTCCAAATATGATATCACTTTAATCATCTTGACATGAAACTGTTTAGTAAAAATTTGGGTACTTGATTCAGGGCTCAGGTTCGAAAACTTCTATTGACTTATATACCTTCTTAAACACAAATAAGCGCATTCCTGAAGTGGTTGATAACCAAATAAATTAAGCAAAAGGCTGAAGTAGAAAATTAAAAGGAAGGAAGCTGTGGTGAAAAATTTCAAAAGGAAGGGACCTGTTAGGCATGATTCTAAAGTAGATCCTAGAATGATATAAGTACAAAACTTAGATGTTCGTTAATTAGCAAATCATGTAGCAGACTGCCGTAATTTTTTAATCTTTGATCTTGAATTTTGTAATGTTACTGATCACTGACATTGTTTTTTCTGTGTCCTTCTAGTTACTCATGTTCTGAAGACCTTCAGTCCCGTGTTGCATAAAGATTGTGAAATCATAGCAATCCTCTAGGTTTGCTGATTCTTTGATCTTCTTGTTGGATGATGACCTGATTGTGCCTAGTTGCTGACGTCAAAACTATACTCCAAATAGTAAAAATAAGTCACAATCTCAACTGTTTCTCCCACTCTCTGTTTTCTTTTGGTTTCTAGTCGGTTACTGTGGTTATTTTATAGTTATCTCTGGCAATAGCAATATCTTAAGATATGTGTTTTTTCCATAATGGCTTTCATGCCACACTCATGGTATTGCGGTATTGACATTTGTCCCCATTGAGGTGGTGAGGTGTGTGTGTGGTATGGAACATCCGACTAATTACAATCATGTTCCATACAATGACATTGATCCTGAGAATAAAGCATTTGAAACTTCGTCTCAGGGATTTATTATGGACCCAACAGGTCATGTAAATTCCAATTTGAGGCCTCCAGAGCTTGTACATCATTACTCTATACAGACAGGCGAGGAGTTTGCTCTCGAATTTATGCGTGACAGGGTAAATCCAAGGACACCATTTGTTCCATTAGCTGGTGGTGGTTCGGGTCTTACAACAGGCTATTCAGAAGGCATTATAGGGAGTAGTCATGTTGTTTCTGAAACGGGTTTGAGAGTATCTGCACTAAACGTTGTAGAGCAGGGCTCCAAACACTTTGAACATAGAAACTCTTCCTTTTATGAACCAAGCAATTATGGATCTGTGTCATCAGTACCTCGTAATCATTCTGCTTACAGCGATAACCTAATTCCTCGTGAATACGCCTCTTCCGGAACATCTGACGACTCATCCAAAAAGATTAAGGTCCTCTGCAGCTTTGGTGGTAAGATCCTGCCTCGTCCTAAAGATGGAAAGCTCAGATATGTTGGGGGAGAAACACGCATTATACGTATAAGCAAGGACATCTCTTGGGAGGACATATGGCAGAAAACTAGAGCAGTCTATAGGCAAACCCATACCATTAAGTATCAGCTTCCTGGGGAGGATCTTGATGCTTTAGTTTCCGTATCTTCAGATGAGGATTTACAAAATATGGTGGAGGAGTGTAATGTTCTTGGAGATGGGGAAGGGCTGAAGAAACTCAGAATGTTTCTATTTTCGATGGATGACTTAGATGATACTCATTTTGGTCTGGCTAATCCCAGTGGTGATTCTGAAGTGCAATATGTAGTTGCTATCAATGGAATGAGTTTTGGATCAAGAAGGGACTTATCATTGGATGGGATAGCAAGCTCATCGCCATATAATTTTGACGAGACTGATGGATTGAATGTTGAAAAGAATACAGGTAGAGTTCCACACGAATTTGATGAAAATAATACTTCATACTTTACAGACTTTGCCGCCTCACCATTGGCAGCTGAATCATCTCACCCGCTTTCATCGATACCTTCCAATATTCATGAAACTCACTCACGCACACAGTTTTCTCAAGGCCTGCTGAAACTTGGAGAAAATGCGCCACACAACTTGCAGTATGTTCACGAACAGCATAGTTCTAATTATACACCCTCAGGAGATAGTTCTGTTCTGCATCCGTCTCATGTTAGTGGGCTACCAGAGGGACAGAGTTCTAGTGGTGTAGGTTTACAAGATGTTCAAGTACGAGGAAGAGGAGCAACAGTAAAAGGTGATTATCCAAGTCCACAAGACTACAAACAGTCAAATGATACAAGTGATCCCGCAAAAGTACAACAGTCGAATGATAAAGAATTGGGCACACCCAGTATCACAGTCGCTCCTGAAGAAGCAAGCTCAGACTCCAATCTTATCGATTTAAGCTATTTGGAGCCTCCTGTACAGAGTCACTTCCGTTCTGAACGATATCCCCGAGAGCAGGCAGAGTCGCTAAATAGGTTAACTAAGTCAGACGACTCCCTTGGCTCTCAGTTTCTTGTACCAAATTCTGATCTTGGTAAGGATTCCAAGACAGAGTTTGTTGACAATTCACCCGTCGAAAATTTGGACTCCCATACTGACCAGTCCCTTTCCAGAGCAAAGCTTACTGATCCTAGAATCAGTGATAATGCCCTTGCAAAATCTCAAAGTTTAAAGGCTGCAGCACAGGAGCATGCTAGTGAAAATGATGCTCTAATTGAAAACGGAGTGCCTAAGGCTGGCTATGAACCAAACTCCATTAATGAGAACATAAATGATTCTCTAGTTAGTGAAAATACAAAGGTTGACTGCCATGAGGATCCCCCATCAAGTCACCCAGACTATCCTTGGGCTGACCGGTCTAGAAGTGATATCTCTGCTTATGAAACTTACGGTAATTCAGGAGAACCCTCAGCTACTATTTCCATTCCTGAAAGGGGGGACATCTCTATTGATATAAATGACCGATTTCCTCGAGATTTCCTTTCAGATATATTCTCTAAAGCTATGCTTTCTGAGGATTCTTCTGGTACAGGTCCGCTGCAGATAGATGGGGCTCTGAGCCTGAACATGCCAAACCATGAGCCTGAACACTGGTCCTTCTTCCAGAAATTAGCGCCAAATGTGTTTGATCAACACGATGTTTCTCTTATGGATCAAGATCATCCTGATTACTCGTCTAGACTCCCAAAAGTCAAAGAAGACTCTTCTAGAACTTACAAAAATATCCTTTTAGCAAATAGTCAAATCCCTTCAAGCCAAATAAATTCGCAAAATAATTTTGGTGAAGATGATCATAAAGAGTTACCTGACTCAGTTGTTGATTCAACCACCGATTTTCATTCGGATTACAATCCTTCACCGTTCACACACAGTGAAGCTATGCAGTTTGATGACATGGCGGAAGACGGAATAATGCAAGACTCTGAGTATGAGGTACATTTTCTTGGTTGTATATAAATATATGTTTCAGTTTTCTGTCTCTCATAATCAATTGAACATGTAGGGTGGGAGCAGGAAAGCTGGGTTACCTCCCATAGATCCTTCTCTGGGTGATTTCGATATCAGTTCTTTGCAGGTATGGCATACAGTTTTGTAGTGAAAAATATGTGTCTGTAACTATTGCATGACAAGCCAACAAGGTGTTGGTGTGGTGGTAGAGCTCTTGTACCCCCTTGCGGGAGGTCGGGAGTTCGACTCCCCACGTGTGCGTGTGTAATCAATTAGCAAAAAAAACTATTGCATGACAATTTTCCTTTGTGGTTTTTAGTTTCAGCCTTTGTTCTTTTTCTGCACTCCTGATAGAGTCAAAAAATCTAGAAGGGAAATAATATCAATGAACAAACAATTACTTAAATTATATAAAAACCTCTTTATATTTCTCGTAGGGAGGAATGTTCATTAGAAGCTAATATCAATTCCGTATTCCGGATCCTTATTATATTCATTAGAACTTAATACAAAACTACAACACGTGCCTGCATATTACTAAGTAGATTATAGCTTCCTTGAACTTATAAACCATGGAGCTGGTCAACTGATGGTGAAAATGTAAAATTTTCAGTTAACTTGTTTTTATTTAGGCTGTTCAGTAAAAGTTGAACAAATTTTGCTTAAATCATCGGGAGTAAAGTTGGACAATATTATTTAAACTATTCCTTGTGCTATCATTGAATTGTTAATGCAAGCTGTCTATTGTGCTATTCTGATCATGATCAAGATGTTGGGAATTACTAGACTATATTTCAGTGGAAACTGTGTAAGGGCATACTTTATGCACTTTCGACTTTGAAGGTAGAGAACTGCATAAATCTATAACAAACCTTTTCTATCCTTTAATGATGTAAGGAATAAACTTTAGTTTAGTCAGAGATTTTCTTAATAGAATCGATCTTGATATAATAGCAAGAAATATGGGGCAGAATTGGCTATGTCTTTCTTTATGCTCTTTCCGTAGATTAGATACCATTAAAAAAATCAGTTCCCTCTTAAACCCCTTTTTTATACCATCGTCCTTATATGCTTCAGGAAGCCATAATAAGAACCAAGAACCCCTAGTGCAACCCCTAATAAAATTATTTACAGTTTTATTTCTTGTTTACTTCTCTTATTCTATTTCAACTGATTAAGCAGTTTCAGATTTTGTTCATTCTTAATAATTATTTTCTTAAAAAATAAGTAAAAACACTTCCTTGTTGCTTCATGCCTGGACAGATAATAAAAAATGAAGACCTTGAGGAACTAAGGGAACTTGGTGCTGGCACATTTGGAACAGTATATCATGGAAAATGGAGAGGAACAGATGTTGCAATAAAAAGAATAAAGAAGAGTTGCTTTGCAGGTCGATCATCAGAGCAAGAAAGATTGGTACTTCATCTTCTTCATCTTATCATGACTTTAATATGTATACTTATCTAATATTATAGGTGTCTCATTTTGCTTTTTTACCTCTTGGACGAGAAGTTTACCTTGATGGGTACTTAGCTAACTCTTAAAAGCTTGGTAAACAATAGCAAACACCCCCTATATCTGTTCTCGTGCCCAAAAAAGGAGAGAGCCCAATATGCAAATTAATAGACTAACAATGAGTACATGAAAATATGTTTTCCTTTGTGTGGCTCTAACATAAATTCGGTTTGGTAGCTCGTATTATTTATTGCGCCCATTAGTTGCTCCTCTGATGAAGCAGCTGAGTACTTGATTTTGCATTCATGTCTGTGGCTTTGAATTGAAGTTAAAGTTTGACTGACAAACATGCTGTTTTAGACCATGGAGTTCTGGGGGGAAGCTGAAATTTTGTCAAAACTTCATCATCCAAATGTGGTCGCATTTTACGGTGTGGTGCAAGATGGGCCAGGGGGGACATTAGCTACTGTGGGAGAGTACATGATTGATGGTTCTCTAAGGCATGTTTTACTTCGTAAAGACAGGTAAATTCTTGCACCATTTTTTTTGGTGTTCCCATGATATGTGACGATATTTGATCCTATATATTTTATCAAGACACAAATTTGAATAATTTTAAATTAATTTTTTGCTTGTTTTTACTTGTTTTCCCCAGCCACAACTTCAGATACCATAGCATAATTCTTTTCGGCCTTTTCCATATATTATTTGCAGGCATCTTGATCATCGAAGGAAACTCATCATTGCCATGGATGCAGCCTTTGGAATGGAGTACTTGCATTCAAAAAATATTGTGCATTTTGATTTGAAATGTGACAATTTACTGGTCAACTTGATAGACCCTTCCCGGCCCATTTGCAAGGTTTTGTTTTATTATCAATATTAGAAAAATTATCTTGAGATGGATACTTCTTCCAACAGTGTTTATCTGATGTATATCAGATTTGGAAAACCATTGTTTTGTTCATAGAGTACTTTACTTGTATAATTACCCCTTTTCAGGTAGCTGATTTTGGCTTGTCAAAAATTAAGCGAAATACCTTGGTCTCCGGGGGAGTACGGGGGACCCTCCCTTGGATGGCCCCAGAGCTGCTCAATGGGGGTAGCAATAAAGTTTCTGAAAAGGTATACATCCAACTACATATAAGTACAGAAGTTAGGAACATGTTTTTGTCTGATTTTTGCTTGGGTAAAGAATTATTGATAAACTTTGTTGGCTCTGCACCTTGCTATTGATTTTCTTGCCTTTGTTAAATAGGTCGATGTTTTCTCCTTTGGTATTGTCTTATGGGAGATTCTTACCTGCGAGGAGCCTTATGCTAACATGCACTACGGTGCAATCATAGGTGTGAAGCTAGCTTTATGTTGAAATATCACTCTGTTGTCGTTTATAATTATATGTATGTATATAGTTTATAGCCGTTGATCTCTCTTTCTCATTCAGGAGGAATTGTGAATAACACTCTTAGACCAGCTATCCCAAGCAATTGTGATCCTGAATGGAGAAGGCTCATGGAGCACTGTTGGTCTCCAAATCCTGTGGTCAGGCCATCTTTTACTGAAATCACCAATCGTCTACGTGTGATGACTAAAGCTTGTCAAACAAGAGGACAGGTTCACAAGGCATCTAATTAGTGAACTGATTTATTTTATTCATGTTTTTTAACGAAAATTATTGCGATATTTTATTAATTCAAGGTACTAATGCAATGAATGCGAACTATATTCCGATCAGGGGGTTTCAAGATTTCCTTTGAAACTAAACTCTGTTTTGATGAACTTTCTTTTGCCTCCGAAGTTTTAAATTTTGATTTTGAAATTGTTAACTACACGCATATGTTTCAGTTTATCTGATACGGTAGCCACTAGGTTGAAGAGGAATGTGATAATGTCGACACCTAATATTACACATAGTGAGTGTCACAAAATTCTCGGGTTATCTTTTTGACCAAAAAAAAATAAAATTCTCGGGTTATCTTGGTTATTAGAGAAGACAATAATATACCCAAAATCAATCCCAGCAAAATGGGTGGTGGAACTAGTGGTTACCCGAAATTACGCTTATATAATATAAAATTTTACATATCCATGAAAAATACATATATTTATATTAATTTTGTATTATTTAAATTGAATAAATATTTTATTTTGATTTAATAAAAATTATTATTTTTTGATTAAAAGGGTATTATTTATTTATTAATTAAAAATATATTTATTAATAAATTATTATGGCTCGGGTTGGGTTTGGATTATTCTTGAATAGTGCTAGCCGAGTTCGAATTGGGTATTCTAATCCGTCAATATTTCAGGTCAGATCAAATTTCTGACCATGGTCTGTTGACCAAATCTCAACCCCACCCAATACTTGGGCATCCAACCTAGGTGTACATACGCATCACCTCCAGAACTCCGTCCTTGTGTGCAGTGTGAACTTTTAAAGAGCTCTCTTTCGGTTCAGTACTGAAAATGGCTTGAGCGAGAAATTTTTTTAAATCCTTGACTCACAGAGAAATAATATTACCCCAGATGATCAACGTGGAAGCAAACTAACAGAGAAAAGAATGTGAAAGTATGCAAAATGTAGAAATCAAATGAGAAAGTTCACTTCTGTAACATTTTCTAATGAGTTCTTCAATGATCCAGTGATCGATTTTATTATATCCCTTTCGTGATATGTTAAGACGATGAAACACTGTGAATTCGCCATGCAGATGCAAGCATTATAGGCCTCCCTCTCCATCCAAGTAGCAAACAATTTTTGTCAGTAGCTAGAGTATATCCATCGCTCTGACAGAGAGATACCGACAAGTTTGTCAGGTTGGGATTTCTGAATCCGACACTCTGGAAACCAGCTCGACTGAGCTGCCTCCGCCACTGATCTGCCCGATCATACCTCTGGATTCTATCTGCACCTTCATATGCCACGATGTTCCTTATTTCCTCTGCAAAGTACAGCTTCTCAATTTTCATCCTCTCTATGCTGTTTCGAGGAAGACTGGACTCAAGTGAATCGAATACAGCTGAATAGTAGTGCAGGGATTCGAGGAATCTTCCTAAAAAGAAAGGTCCGTTCAGGTTTGCGTCTTGTTCCACAACTGTAAGAAGTGTCGGTTCTAGTTTCTTGATTGCTTGAAGAATTATCTTGAGGGAGCCTCTACTTTCTTTGACGTATTTGTGCAATTGCATTAGACTATTTACAAACAAAGCTTCCCCTTCTCTGATGTCGAGGTTTTCTTTAGTTAGTAATGATTCTGTTACGGCCTCATCTATCCTGCAGAATTTAACAGAAATTCCCAGAGATTCAGCTTCCACAATGGTATCTTGCATCTGATATTCTTTCACACAGAGATCATTGATGCCAGTAATTCTGATTAGCTTCGGAGGCCCTCCTAACCGAGCAGCCAATTTTCTCACCAAATGAGGCCATTGAAGCGTATGTTCCATTCCAAGATCTACTATATGAAGAAAATCCTTCCCCTCTGCAGCTTCGCAGATAGCATCATTTGCAGCCATGAACCCGAAACTGATGTAGGGAGTTGTCTGGTGTAGTAAATAAAAAGCTTCCAGTCTCTCTTCTTTCGTGATCAACGACTGATCTCCTGAACCATTTTCCAGTATCCCATTTGCCTTGACATGATTCAGAAGCGACAATCTGGCATCCAGTCCCATAGCAAAACAATACGCGACTCTCTGCAACGAGTCCCCCCAGGGGCTTACACAAGTCCAGATTTGGCTCAGCATTGCGCGTGCATGAAGAGTGTCTCTGCAGCCTACAGCCTCTGCACAAGCTAACAACAAATGCACCAGATGAAGCCCCTGATCCACCCCATCATTACACGCGTCCTCTGCTACTAATCCGCCATCTTCACAGAAATTAGTCATCACCAACTCATCTTCAACCATCACAGGAAGGTACTCATAATCAATAGCCATTGTCATACCTTCATGATCATCATCAAACTGCTCAAACACCTCTTGTTCACCATTCAAGCACTCATTGTAATATTCATTGTTGAAGAAGCTGTCCACAAACAGTTCCTCCTCATAAGCCTGAATTCCAGAACTCACATCATCAGAAGGAAGCCATAGTTCAGCCTCATTAATCACATATGTTTCCTCCTGCCACTCTTCTTGTTCTTGCTCAATCCGGGCAGGACAGAACTGACGAATCGCGAGATCTTGGTCCAGACTTCTCTGAGAAGGAAAGGAGAGCCAAGTGTTCATGGCTTCCATTTCTTCTTCTAACATTTGATAGCCAGCTATATATGATGACATCAAGTTAATTGACAGGTTATGTGATCTTGGTCAGCAACCTCCTCTTATACATGACCTTTTCTTGGCATGAATAGAATATGAAAACTTTCCAGTTGTTTGCCTATCAGCAGCCCTTTGGATTTATAACCAAAGCATTTAACCTTTCACCATCATCATAAAAGTGATAGGAAAAGGAGTGCCATATTTGGACCTGGCAATTTCATGCTTATGTCATGCACCATAATGTACAATTTTTTTTCTGGAGAATTAGCTAGATATTATTGGACACTTCTTCTCGATTGAATTAGATATACGAAATATCTTCTTGATTTCGAGTTTTGATACCATATTAAAAATTCAACTTATATTCTTGGGATCATATATTATTCAAATTTCGTAAATCGAAATTAATCGATTAATCTGCTTATTATAAATTTATTGTAAATTTATCGAAGATATTTTCAATAAATCTACAATTTTAGTCAAATGGGAGTTTAATAAATAAAACTAGTAAAATATTTTTTAAAAATTAATCAAGAAATTTTAAACAAATCAAAAAATTTAGAATATTGTCAAATATGTTTAAATTTAAAATACCGCGTACACATGTGAATTTAAACTATACTCAATATTACCCGAAACAAAACAATAAATGTTACCAAACCTGACCATAATTCACCAAACAAACTATTCGTCGAGTCCCATCAGGTTGTTTATATTATTTTTGTGACGTATTTTGAGACTCCTATAAAATATAGTTCAAATATTTTTAATTTTTTTTCTTGAGTAAGTGTTTGATGTTAAAATTTTCTATTAAAAAATATTTTTCTTCTTGAATGAAAATTTGATGTTAAAACTTTTATTAGAAAAATAAATTAAAAAAATATTATGAAATCATATTTTATAAGAGTTATATGAATATAAATAATCTGTTGGGACGTAAGAATAAGCAACTAAAACATCATTTGGTACAACTGTTGTTTGTCCAAAAACATACCAGACATCAAAATAAAGCTGCAAATCAAAAACCTGTTCCAATTAAAGATTATTAGAATCGGATTAATAAGCTAAGCCGGCCATGAGGGAATTTAAATGCAGGGATTAATTGGTTGATTAATTGCAAAGCATCATTGATTAGCACAACCAAAGTCCAACAATTTCATGGTGTCATTTGTTTGTTTGTCACCAAAATATGTGACTCTATTTCCTTCGGTCGGCCAACAAGCAATGAGACATTTCAAGTTGGCCTATGCTCCTTATATCACTATTATAATATTTTCATTTCTCATCTTTTACATGATTCTTACACATAATCTTTTTGGAACATTAATTATTATATTTTTGATTACGTGAGTATAGTGTTAATGATGTTGAAAAGTGATTAATTAGTTCAGTATCTCACCATCATGATCATCCCCTTGTGGAAAATGTTATATCGAGAGCAAACTTTTAATTTCCAGAGCAAATTTGATCCGTGCATACACAATAACAACAAATGAAAAAAAAATAATGTGATGTGTAATTTCATCTTTTTATGCTTTTTTTTAGCTATGGATATAAAATTTTGCTCTGGATATAACATTTTCCTCCACTTATACGGATATGTTTTTCAGGGAATTCGAATCCAATGGGTGACATAAACTAAATTCCACATATATTGTACTGCAAATTCTTAATACTAATTTTATGATATTTATATAAAATGATTTTAGGAATATCCGCAACGTTAGAATTGAAGCACAAGAACTGTTCTTTTGTGACGAATAGTTAAGAAACCATGTGGTGGGTGTGCCAGATGTGAGTTGGTTGAACAGAATTTGGAGGCAATCTAAGGAGTTTTATGTGAAGCTTTTAATTTTACCAATTCTTACCAATCAGAAAAAAAACTAAGTCAGAAAAGTAGATGCAAACCTCTTGTGTTTGTTGATTTGTAAGAACTGTTCAAGAGTTTAGAGTGGAACGTAGCGGATCTGAACTGATCGCTTGATTTCGGAATGGTTCTCAAAATTACTTCGAAATTAATATCAAATAGAATCTGATTTACAATAACTTTTGAAAATATATTATAAAAATATAATACATATATAAATTACTAAACAATATATTCGGTTCAGTTAAAATAAAAAGCAAATTGACTCCGTTCGATCTCAGCTTTTCTATTTTACATTTTCATCTCAATAGTATTCATCCAATTTTTTACTTTCAAACTCTGGTTTTCCGAATTTTTAACGTGATGTATACTCTCCGCTACTCTTATTTTTTTAATATAATTTCCAATTATTTAATATAGTTTTAATAAATTATGTTAAATTTTTTAATAAAAATTGATATTTAAATTTTATAGAAAACAGATAATTTTAAAATATATATCATGTACAACCTAAAATATATATTTTTGTGGAAAAAATATACATTTTTAGAAGTATACAAAATATATTTTATAATTTATTTTTAAAATTATTCATTTTTTATAAAATCTAATGTATTTTAATAAAAAATATAAATAATTTATTTAATCACACTTTATTATATGAAAAACTTAAAATTCGTGTCCACCACTTCCTGTAAAGAACATTAATCTCAACCACACCACCATGCAAACGACGCCGCTCAAACCTCCAACGGCCCTTTCGCAGCTATGCCACCTCAGCACCAGCTCGCAGAAGCGCAGCGTCTGGAGCTACAGCATCTGCAGCTCGAGTCGTTCTGGGAAGATCACGTGCTAGTGTTGTTCGCCAATCGTTCGGGTACGAGGTACGTGACGGGTACGTTTTACAAAACGCTAGTTTTTATAAATCGGGTAAGATGACCCACAAATCCGGTTCATGGTTCGATATCTTGATCCGTTTTTAGTAGTCTACTTATAATTTTCTTAACTAAAATATCTATTTTATCTGAAAATAGAGAAGTAAGTTAATCAAGAAAATGAATTCTAAAGTTATTTAATAAATGGTTCATCAAATCATATAGATTCAAAGTTCAAACTCTAATTCTAAAAATCCGGAACCCTCAATTAACAATCTGACATCAATAATTCAGCGGAGACGAGTTCGGGCCTCTAGCATGGCGAGTTCGGGCCTCTAGCATCCCCTAGTCCCGGACTGGCATGATATAAAAGAATGAGGGCTCTTACTTCTTAGTACCTGCATACCCAAAAGGGAACCACATGCTCCCGCTCGTGTGATCATGTAGTATCACAATCAAAATGCAATTGAGGCACATGGCTAGATGGGATTAATAATGGAGTAGTTAAAGAATATATATGGTCCTAATTTTGATTATTTATATATTTGTTGTTTAAGTTATTGCATGTTACCCTATGTTACCCAGTGTTATTAAGAGCTTATCCAAGTGCTTAAGTTTGACAAAGCAAATTGGTGATCTGTATTCGGTGAAATTGGCTTGATCCTTTTTAGGGTTAGGCGATCTTGGGCTAACCAAATGCAAAAATTGACGCCTGCAGACCTCAGGAAGCACAGCCTCCCACTTGTTCCAATTAAGCGCATAATGAAAGCTGATAACGATTTAGTATGATCGCCCATGAGACTGTACCATTATTTGCTCAAGCTTGTGAAATTATTTTAATTTAAATTTGTTTTTTAGAGTCCTGCAATAAGAATAAAGCACATAGTTAAATGAGGGTCATGGTCGTTTCTGTGTACTGGTGTAACTTGCATCAATAAGTTAAGTAAATGAACTTCAGTTTGTGTTGCCATTTAGTCATTTCTAATGCAGCAATACAAGATTATGCATATTTATTTATTTTTGATTTTTAATAGTTTCGGAAGTTTCGTGGAACCGTGTTACGCTAAGCTAAAATGTCATTATGTAATAAATTTAGGAGACGCATATCTTTGTAAGTTTTTGCATGCGGAGAATACGTGTCATTCATATATTGCATACATTTTTATTTGTATGTAACACGTGTCATCTCAAATGTAACACGTATTCGGTATATCTTTTATTTAAGAAACTCATCTCATCTCTAAGAAACTCATCTCATCTCTGGTTCATCCATAACACCTCTGCTTCATCCATAGTTTCTATTAGCTCTTCAATCAAAACATTTGTTGATTATAATTCCTTTCAATCTCAATTGTTTCAAATTGTGGCAGTTCCTATTATCTTTTCAACCAAAACATCTGTCCGTTACAATTTTTTTTATATAAATCGTGTTTAATTGTTGCAGATTGAGTTTTTCTACATGAATTCAAACACTTGTATAAGGTAATACTATCTTTCTCTTCTTTTTTTCCCCTTTTATTGCATGTGTTGTTTGATGCATTTCATTTGGCCTTTGTATTTGCCTAATTTACCTTATATTCGGACTCTCCTCTCGGAGAAGACTTATCAACTGCAATTCTTCAACTCTCAGGAATCGGAAAGCTAGAATACCAGGAAACTTGTGGCTGGTTCACTGTTTATCCGTTTTCAAATTTCGGTAATATTAGTTTTTTCTTAAGCAATCCTTTATGCCCGTGCTTCAGTCCCAGTCCCAGCATTTTACAAGGTTCCTAAATCCATTCTTCAATTTTTTGAATTTTATTAGGTTCAAATAGTTCTATAACTTATTTTCAAAACTAAAATAATTTTGAGACATAGGTAGTAGCAAAATATTGATTTATTTAGCATTATTTCCACAGGTTGAAATCAGAAATGAAGGATATATATCAGATTATCAAACATAGAATAAAGATTGTTTTAAAAATTGGTTCAACGATATCTTTTTTCTGAACAGTTCTTCTTTTGTCCTCTTCTGTGATAATCCAGGCTTGTGAAGTCATATCAAGGATAAACATCTCGCAAGTCTTAGCAAATACGGTTCTAGTTTCTTGGACAATCATCCTAATACCATTATCTGCTTTCATAGTCCTCTTAATAGGAGCAAGAGGGAGTCTGTGGTTCTTGAGGTCTGCTGGAGTCAATCTTGCATCTGATTAGGCCGAAATCGCACAAGGAGGCAATCTTGGGCTAACCAGATGCATGAAATGACGCTAGTAAATCAGAAGAAGCACAGCCTCCCACTTGCTCCTATTAAGAGGATAATGAAAGGGGGAAATGATGTCAGAATGATTGTCCAGGAAACTGTAGTTGTATTTGCTAAAGCTTGCGAGATGTTTATACTTGATATGACTTTACAAGCCTGGATCATGACAGAAGAGGATGAAAGACGGACTGTTCTGAAAAAGATATTGCTGCGGCAAATTTTTAGAACAGATACATTTGATATTCTCCGACACGTGATTCCGATCGATCGGACAAATTCTAGGGGCCACGAACAATGGACAACAGGCGAGCTCATCTGCTGGTCCTAAATTTATTGCTACGATGTTCCTCAACAGCATGGAATATGAGTGTTGAGTATAGCAAGTGTTGGTGATCAGCAACCTCGTCCATTTATGCCTTTGGTACCAGCCATGGCCACAAATCCAGCAAACCCTTTATGTTTAATTGCCTACATTACTTATTATCAAAAAAAAAAAATTGCCTATATTACCTTTTTTTTATTCAATTAGCCCTTTGTCACGCATTTAAATTTGCTGAAACTGGTAATGATAACAAAGCCATTGCACTTTCAGGTGGACTTGCAAAACTGTCTTTCCCTGAGGAAGAGGAGAAAAGATTTGTAGGGCTCGAGGCGCCATCTTTACTTTTTGAACTGTACACTACGCCATATATGGCCTATCGCAATGGTGTAAACACGAGTGTTGCAAAATTATGTTGCATTAGAGGCACTAATCCATACCTATCGCAACGATAGCCATTCATGTCCATTTGATGTTGCAATAGCCAACACTATATGTTGCATAGAGTATTGGTAAAATAATTTTTGTAATATGATAATAAAATGTGCATATAATATGATTAATTTATTAAATATAATATTTTAAACATGAAATATTAAAATATAATTATTATATCAAATAATCAGATTATACTTAAAATAATAAAATTTGAAACTAATTAATTATTTCTAAGCAATTACAATGCAACTGAATTACATTTTTAAAAATATCAAATACATAATAAATTTATATTTTTAAATAATTAATAAATTCAAAGTAAACTGAAATATTAATATAAAATATAAAAAATAAATAAATTTGGGTGTTCCCGCTGCTGAAAAAGCGAGCGGCAAACTTCCCCCCCCCCCCCCCCCCCCCCGTTTCATTTCGAGAGACAAAAACAAACAAAACAATTAATCGGGCCTTTCAGACACAATACACACTCACTCCGCTCACACAAACAAAACTCACTCACCTCCGCTCAAACTCACCCCTCTCCGCTGCTCAAATCCACCTCTCCGCTCAGATACACCGTCTCCGCCGCTCACACTCACCTGTAATTAGGTAAAATCGGGGTTTCAGGTTTTCAATCATGGCTTCGATTCAGGGCTTCGATTCAGAGCTTCTTCGATCGACGGAATTAGGGCTTTCTTTTCTTCATTTTGTTTTTACGTTGCTTTTCACTGTTATGTTCTTATTTTGTGTCTTTATTTTCCTTAGGGCTTCGATTAAATTGGGGTTTTACTGGAACTAGGGCTAGCTTCGATTTGCTTGGATTTAAGGTAAAATCCGCTATAATCCTTTGATTTTCACCTTGAATACATGCTTTGTTTTTGATTTTATATGTAAATGTATGTGTATTTTGTGTTGTGATTCTCTCTCTCTCTCTCTCTCTCTCTCTCTCTCTCTCTCTCTCTCTCTCTCTCTCTCTCTCTCTCTCTCTCCCTCTCCCACCCACACTCTCTCTGTCTGTCTCTCTGTCTCTCTCCCATATCTCTCTCTCTGTCTCACTCTCTCCCTCCCCACTCCCTCTCACACTCTCTCTGCCTCTCTCTCCCCCTCTCCCCCTCTGTCTCTCCCCCTTCTTAGAGTCTATGTTAATTTGAGCTATTTGACTTAAGTTTTGTATTTTTTTTAAATTTTATATGTAAATGCTTGTGTAATGTTGTGTATTTTTTTAGATTTGAATGATTTAACTGTTCAACTTGCGATATCATATAATTACTGTAAATGTGTGTTTGCTTATAACGATTTAAGATTTGTATGGAATTAAGTAATTAAGTATAGTTACTGTTAAATTAAGAATAGCATATAATAAATTAAGATAGTATTCTTGATATAATAATATTTAGACTTTGGATGTTCTTTTTTTCTTAAGCTTGTCTTGCTCTGTGCTTTATATCCATGGATGTTCTTCTGTGTATATAGAATTGATGTTTGCCATGTAGTTAACTGTGTTAGTTAGACTATAATTATGTGCTTAGATTCCCTGATTTTCTTATGTTATGTATCTTGTGGAGTGTAACCTAAATGATATGAATATATGCTTACTTGATAAATGCTCTCTGACTAAGAGAGATTCATATATGAATGTGTTAGCAGTATAAGAGAATTAAGTTAGCTAGCTTAGAAACGATTGTGCACTGCCGTCGATTTATTAATGGTTCAATGCATTGGGTAGTTTTGTACTCTATAACCCGTATACCTCTGGATTGACATTATATATTGTTGGAATCTAGGAATGGTGAGATGTGCGTAAGTACATTTAATCATCATAAAATAATATATTGTTAATCTATTTAAACTTAATTTCAGACTATATCTAAGTAGAAATTAGGAACATGTATTACTAACTAATTATTCTTTTAATTAATAAAGTCAATAATTGGATAAACTGCTAATATTATAAGTTAATAACCTGTAGTGATGGATGCTGAGGAAACTTGGACCGATCTCCCCAAATATAGTGAACAGTACATTACGGGTGTAAAGGCATTTCTGCTAAATGCCTTCCCCAAATTTGCTGTTGGTGATGAGATGACCTGCCCTTGCAAAAAGTGCAAGAACATCAAGTGGCAGAGTCACGATCTTATCTATGATCATCTCATCTGCAATGGTCCTTGTCCATTATACCTCAACTGGATCCTTGAGGTTTCAACCGGAAAGCGTAGACAAAATATTGAAGAGGGGACTGAATATATGGATGATCCATATATCACAGACTTTGGGGATAATTTAGATGAGATGTTGCGTCGTACTAACGAGCCAAATGTCGATGCAAAAAACTTTTATCGCCATCTAGAAGAGGGAAAGCAGCCTCTATATCCGGGATGTAAAAACTTTTCGCGATTAAGTTTTACTATTAAGATGTATTCGTTAAAGTGTTTACACGGAATTTCAGAGGCAGGACTTAGTGATATATTAGAACTGATCAAAGATGCCTTTCCCGAAGCAAATATTCCTTTGTCTTTTAAAGCCGCGAAGAACACAATTAAAGATTTAGGGCTCGATTATCAAAAGATACATGCGTGTCCCAATAATTGCATGCTATTTTGGGCTGAAAATGAAAAGGAAGAAGCATGCAAAAATTGTGGTGCTTCAAGGTGGACTGTAGTGGAAAAGAAAGGTGTCGGGGTCGACAATAATCCGAAGATGTCGATTCACAAGGTCCCGGCTAATGTGATGCGGTATTTTCCACTTAAACCTAGGTTGCAGCGGATGTTTATGTCCAAAGAGTTTTCAAAACTAATTCTATGGCATGCTAAAGGTCGGAAAAGAGATGGTAAACTTCGCCATCCAGCCGATGCGGAGGCTTGGAAACTGATGGATGTTAAATATCCTCACTTCTCGTCAGAACATAGAAACATTAGGTTAGGCCTCGCTGCGGATGGTTTCAATCCTTTCCGCACAATGAATACTACTCATACTACCTGGCCAATCATTTTATGTCCTGTTTTTGTAGTATAAAGCAAGAAAAAATGCAAGAAGTCGTAGCAAATATGCGGAGACGCACACTGCAGGTCCAAGGAGTTTCGCACAAATTCGAAATGAAATGGTATGTCATATTAAAGATTAGCCGCAGGATACATTCAATTTATATGCTATGCCCTGCCAAGCATAGATATATATTTTAAAATTATAAGTCAGTTAAACATACAAAATTGTGTACTCATGTTTGCCTAAATCTTACTAGACGAAGGAGGCTGATGGTACTGCACCATCGGATGCAGAAGTTTTTGTCAAAACTCGTAAGCGAAATCCTGGCCGCAAGTACAAGACTGATACCAAAAAAATCAAAGAGAAAGTTGTGAGTATTTTATTTTCAGAGTCTTGTACATTTGTGCATTTGTCAATTTAATTATCTTTTCATTTTAAGTATATTGTCCATGTGTATCTTTTTTAGTTTAAAAAGTCACTGTTTCAATATTAGCCAAACGACCCCCATGATCCATCTTAACTAGTAAGTACTGGTAGTTTTGCTATATGAAAGCGAAAATCATAATATACATGTTACTCCTCCATTTTTCAGTCCTCATCTAATTGAAAATGTACGAAAATCAGATTGCATTAAGAGTCTGAACATTATGTTAAAAATAAATAGGCCTAATATTGCTCATTATCTTCTACATTATTTGTACAGTTTATTGCTATAAATATTTATCTTTTTTACTTTAAGTCACTTTTTTTTAATTTAAGCCAAACGACCCATCAACTTGTTTAATATATCGCAGTTTCATGTGTATTCATTTAAAGTATATTTTCCATGTGCATTTCTGTTTTGTAGGACGATATCGAAAAACAAATCAAAATATCAGGAGATGGCACTGATGAGCTACTACTTTCTGGTGGCAAGAAGCATGGGAAGACTTGGCTTTACGGGAGGTGTCCAAATGCAACCAAAGTCCCTCGCAGTACAAGTTCAGGGAATAGTTACGTGGAAGACCTGGCATGTAAGATCAAGGAAAGTCTGGCCGAAGATGTCAAGGAATCAGTGAGCAAGCAAGTCCAAGAAGAAGTGGATGCTCAAGTAAACAAGAAGGTCCAACAAAACTTGACCTTGGCGCTTAAAAAAATTGCGGAGGCAAACCCAGGCATCAAAATTAATATGGAGGATTTTTGTCCAACAGCTTCGAGTGATGATGAAAATGGTACGCCTATAACTGGCGGTGCTAGCTGCTAGGTTCTCCATGTTGTCTCCATCTCCAGTAGTAATAGTATTAACCTATTTCCTGCTTTTGGGTATATTTTGGTCATCAACTAGTTGGTAAATTAAGGATTTGGTAATTTCTTTTGTTTTAGTTTGGTGAATTGTGAATTGTGCTTTTGGTTGGAGTTGGTGAATTGTGGATTTGGTTGGAGTTGGTAGCTGCTTGGATTTGGTTGAACTTGTGTAGCTATTTTGGTTTGTAGATGTTGAATTGGTTGGATTTATTGGGAATTTTAATATTTTAAACAGTATATTTTCAATTTGTTTCATGAAAAAATGTTGCCATTGATTCATAAAATGTTGCAGCTTGATGTAA
The DNA here is from genome assembly GCF_001625215.2 of Daucus carota subsp. sativus. Lineage (NCBI taxonomy): Eukaryota > Viridiplantae > Streptophyta > Magnoliopsida > Apiales > Apiaceae > Daucus > Daucus carota. The sequence goes on along the minus strand of NC_030386.2, from coordinate 39,863,852 downwards.
TAAAATGTTAAAAAGCTCTCTTTAATGTTGCACTAGCTCATATCTATGTTGCAGTTGTATAAGAAAATGTTGCAATTGCATAACTAATATGTTGCAGTAGAATAACAGGTGTTCATATGTGGGACTGACACGTGTCTCCATATGGTAGAGACACGTGTCTTCATCAGGTAGTGACACGTGTCACCAGACTGTAGAGACACGTGTCACCATCTGGTAGAGACACGTGTCAGCGTCCCATAGAGACACGTGTCAGCCACTGGACTGACACGTGGCACTGGGGACCCAGAAGTGGGGCCCACATGTGGGACCCACAAATGGGTCCCGTTTTTTTTTAAAATAAGGAGGTCTAACGTAACATAAAATATTTGTTGCTATAAGGTAGTCAGATGTTGCAATAGCGGTCTATTGTGACAGAAAAGCCCGTGTTGCAGTAGGTAACCATTATGTTGCAATAGAAGCCTAGGGCAACATCGAAAAAAGCAACTTAAATTTTATGTTGCAATAGCCAATTTTCGGGCTATGGCAACATATTTGGGGGTTATTGCATCATTTTTTTGATGTTGTTGAAGGCCATATATGGCGTAGTGGTAGGAGAAGATTTTCACAAGAAATGACGGGGCTTTGTAAGTTTTACAATTCTTACGTATTCTATATGCAATAGTCATGGTCTCAGGAGGTGCTGCTGATATGATTATGCTGCAGGGACAGGCATTTATAATTCTTGTATCGCCTAAGTCGTTCTCGCACAATCTCCGGATATTGAGGTTGAGCTTGTGCTTCTTGGTATGGGGGGTTGGTGCTGTGATGTGGATTCCGAAAGAGGAGAATAGGGCTGAGCTCTGGATACCGGAAGAGGAGGCTGAATTTCTAATTTAACATGTAATGGACATATATTCGATTTATGAAACACCATCTCATTTAATTTCTAGATCATTCACAAGTTTTGTTAACTCTTCAATCAAGTATTTTTTGGTCTTGGAGTTCTTTGCAGAGTGAGTTTTTCAATTTTAGAATACTTAGTATATATAGCAATGATAGCACTTGACAAATACTATACATCACTGTGGTGTGGTGGTTAATTTTATACATGTTATGTCACCGTGGTGGTTAGTGGTTAATATATAATACTTGTCAAGTGTTATCATTGCTATATAAGTATTTTAAGATTGAAAAACTTACTCTGCAAAGATCACCAACACCAACATATATTTGATTGAAGAGTTAACAAAACTTGTGAATGATCTAGAAATGGGATGTGTTTCTTAAACAAAATCCAATACATGTTAAATTAGAAATGTAGCCTCCTCCTCCAGTATCCACAACTCCGCTCTATTCTTCTCTTCCGGAATCCACATCACAACAGCAACCCACGTACCAAGAAGCTCAAGATCAACACATGGAGATTGTGCCAGAACTGACTTTAGCGATTTTGGGCCTCAAGCTCATTCCCAACCGAACCAACAGCTGTCATTTATGTCGGGGCAACAGATCCAGCAATCTTTTTTGCCTGCACCTCAAGCTCAGATCCTGCAATCTTTTATGCGGTTGCCTCAGGCTCTATCCCAACATAACTCACAAATCCGGGAGTCCTTTATGCCTGTGCCTCAGCCTCAGTCACTGCATAACCAGCAGCAGCCCCAGTCACTCCATAACCAGCAACCCGTTTATATATACCTTGGCCACAGGCTCAGCAGCAGGCCAGCAGCTGGACCTGCGGACCATGGTGCAGCTTCCTATATCTAGATTTTGGTCTATGAGGTCATGTCCATTAGTGTGTGCAGTCCCTGTATCATAAGTTACATGAATATGTTTTAGACGATTTAGAAAGTTTAAAATAAAGACTTACCATCGACACTAATAACTGAAATAGAATGTTTGGAAACTTTTATGTTACGGATGAATTAAAAATATAATAAAGAGTCAAATATTTTAAGTCATATATTTAAATAATGAATTGACTTTTGTTAGAAAAGATCATGAGAATAAACTTAACAACTATAATAGCTTATTTCTAATTTTAAGCCTCTGACTATTGACTTTAAGTGGTTGGCCCTCTAGAGTTATTTCTATTATTTGTGTTTATAATTTTAAATAAGTGAAGTTCGAAATTTTAAAATTTAATTATATATTTCATTTTCAAAATTTTATGTATATAATTATTTAAAAAATATTTTATAGTATTTTAATATTATCGTACTATTTTCATAAAATTTTACCCTCCTTTACAACGAAAGTGATCTTAATAATTTTAAGAAAAAAATATTAATAATAAATTAACAATAAAAAATAGAGCCAACACTTAGTCACTAGACCATAAGTTTATTCTTTATATGAGATAAATCTATTAATATTGTAATAATTTAAAAATATATAAGTCCATTTTTTTAAGATAATAAACATATATATATATATATATATATATATATGTTATCACACTTCTAATTAATTTATATTATTTATAAACTAATATTTAATAATTCACTCAATATATCATATTAGAGTAACGATTTTTTCTATTCAAAATTACAAAATGAATAATTCTTTTTTCAAGAGAAGAAAATAATTAATTTTTAACCAAGAAATAAGATAAATAATAAGTTAAGAATAAAAGTTTTTATCATATAACTATTAAATTATATTAACTTTTAGGATATTTGAGACTAGTTTTTCTTTCTTAAAAAAATGATATATATAATCTATTTTGTCAATATCAAAATTTTCTAATTTCAAATTAATATTTAAATAAACTCTTGACATAAATATTTAATATTATATTTATTTTTAATAAATTATATATCAATTAGATTTAACCTTGTATATACTAACACAATGCGAGTCATACTATTTTATATTAAATTGGGAAAATAGATTTTTTTGCCACTCAACTTATAGTGTTTTTAGAAACTTACCACCCAACTAATTTTTTTATTCTTTTAGTCACTAATGTTAGGTTTGGTTTTGTTTTTAGCCACCAGCTTAGGTTTGGATTTGATTACTAGCATTATGATAATTTTTTGTATCATCATTTATACATAGTGATAGTATTTAATATTTTGATGGTGTGTAGTATGTTTATATCCTTATATATAGCAATAGTAATATAAAATGAGCCGATGAAAAATTAAAATTAGGAATAATAGTAATTAGATTCTAAAAATTCAATAGATCATGAATATGAAATCAATGACTTCAAACAATTCACCCTCTCTCATAAGATAAAGTGTAATTGAGTGATATGACGCATCATCTTTCGCTATTAAACTTTCAATGGACTAGCTCAGTCTAAGATCTTTCTTACATTTATCTTCAAAAATTTTAATAACTTTATCTTATTACAATTTTCGAGATAAATAAATAGAGAGGAAAACTTAATTTTCGATGATTGTCCTCTATATATAATGCATCATTTTATATTATTATTACTCCCTCCGTCCCTCTCATTAGTTAAAAAAAATTTCTCTAGTGCTTAGCATGTATTTAAGATTGTTATAAAACATAGTTTCATAACTTATTTTTGTGTGTAAAAATTCAAACGCTGAATTTTCATTCGGAAGAAAAAAAATAAAGTTATATATGAAACTACATCAAAATATTACCGACTACCACTCTATTTTAATAATGATACACATAAAATGTAATGCTAATAATCAAATCTGAACCTAACTTCAGTGACAAAAAAAAGAGCTAAATCTAACACTAGTGAGTAAAATAAAAAAATTATAGTTCAGTGGTTAGTTTCTAAAAACGCAATAAGTTTACTGACAAAAAAATTATCATAATGCTGGTAATCAAATCCAAACCTAAGTTGGTGGCTAAAAATAAAACCAAACCTAACATAAGTGACTAAAAGAATAAAAAAATTAGTTGGGTGGTAAGTTTCTAAAAACACTATAAGTTGAGTGGTAAAAAAATCTATTTTCCCTATTAAATTTAAGTAGAATTAATTGGAAGATATTATTATTAAAATTCATAAGATTATTAATAATGTGAAAATACGTAAATAATCATTATGAGCAAATTTATTTACATAATAAATTTAATTGATAATAATTTGAGCACAAAATCAAATATATCATATTTTTATTACATGCTAGTTATTTATATATGGTTATTATTTTCTTAAATATATGCATAACTTATATGCCACCTATTTTCTTAGATATATGCATAACTTTTATGCCACCAATAGAGATTTGTTAGAACAAAAATTATTATCAGAAATAATAAAATATGTTTAATATTTAATTTCATATTAAAATAAAATTAAATCAAACTAAACCAAACCTAAAGAATGTTAAAAATATAATGATAATGAACAAAAATAAATAATTGCAATCAATTTAAAATATGCAACTTCTCTGGATTTTTTATTATATTTATTTATATTAGTTTAAGAAGATCCAAATTTATATTATTCTAGACTTCGAAATTTACAAACCAAAAATAAATTTAGTGATATTTCACAATTATCTTAATTAGATATTCACTATGAACAATTTATTGAGAAAATTATATATTTAGATGTAGTCCATCACTCAGATTTTTATTTATTTTTAGATTTGTCTGTCTTAATTATTTATTAAAAATTTATGAAAACAATTTAAGTATTGCAATATATTTAAGAATACAAAATATAATGATATTTGATAAAATTATACTATATATATGATATAAAATGTGATTTCTTTTAGTTTATACAAAATTTAGTTGCATAAGCATGCATCAGTGTGAGTGTTTTATTTCTCATTCTAATATTGCTATCATGTTATTCAAATTTTAAAAAAATAAATTAATTATCACTATTAGTTATACTATCTTTTTTCTATTCTAGCCATACGGTAAGTTTTTTTTCTTATATTTTTTGTATTTTACATAGGTAAAATAGGTGTCTACGTGCCTTTTATGCGGTGGCATGTTTGTTTGTACATCTTCTGCATGTATGAAGTACGTGTCTTCTCCATATTTTGTAACGACATTTTTATAGTACGTTTCTGCATGTATGATACAGGTGTCTCTGTTAACTTCAATTATAACCGACACTCATTGTATGCTTCTGCATGTAAATTTAACATGTACCGGGGAAAAAATTCAATTTAAGAGACCCATTTCATTCTGAATCAGGCATAAGTTTTTGAACTCTTCAATCAGTTGTATTTGTTAGTCTTGGTAGTCTTTGCATAGTAAGTTTTTCAATCTTAGGATACTTGCATAGTAATGAGTTTGCATAATTTTAATTTAAGAGACCCATTTCATTCTGAATCAGGCATAAGTTTTTGAACTCTTCAATCAGTTGTATTTGTTAGTCTTGGTAGTCTTTGCATAGTAAGTTTTTCAATCTTAGGATACTTGCATAGTAATGAGTTTGCATAATTTTTCTTTAGATCATGATACTTTACTAATTGATGGTTTAATGAATTAGTTCTAATTGATTTGTTGAATGACAGAGCACAGACAGAGGCACAGCAGTTGTAAACTTTGATTATGGATAGTCACCAACAATACATTGCTGATCAGGATGCAGATCAAGCAGGCAATAATCCCCCTCCCCTCCCTCCCCTTCCTGACACACCAGATGTTGTAGCTTCCAACAGCGTTCTAGTACCAGTACTGCCCGTGTACCAAGAAATTCAAGCACAAGCCCAGCATATGGAGAACGTGCGAGAACAACTGAGGCGATCTTGGGCTAACGAGATGCAAGAATTGACGCGTGCAGACCTCAAGAAGCACAGCCTCCCGCTTGCTCCAATTAAGCGCATAATGAAAGCTGATAACGACATTAGGATGATCGCGCAGGAAGCTTTACCATTATTTGCTAAAGCTTGTGAGATGTTCATAGTTGATATCACAGCACAAGCATGGATTGTCACGGAAGAGGACAAGAGAAGGACCGTTCAGAAAAATGATATCGTTGAAGCAGTTCTTAAAACAAATATGTTTGATTTTCTTGACAACATAATTCCAAGAGATGAATTGAAGGAAAGAATTCTCAAAGCCAAAAATGCGAGACAAGGGGCAAGTTCATCTACTGATAGTGGAAGTCATGGCAACAATGCATCGAGTGTGACAAGAGCTGTTGTTCAGCAACCCCCGCCGTTTGTCCCTTTGTTTCGGCCAGTACCACAGATCCCGCAACCGTTTCTGTCTGTGCCTCAGCCTCAGTCCCAGCAAAACCAGGAGACGCCGTTCATTCCCTGGCCACAGGGTCATCAGATCCCGGAGCAGCATCTGCCACTTATTCCCTGGCCACAAGCTCAGCAGCATCTGTACCAGCAAACCCCGATTATTCCCTGGCCACAGACTCAGCAGACCCCGGAGCAACATCTGCCAATTATTCCCTGGCCACAAGCCGAGCAGCATCTGTACCAGCCCTGGCCACAGATTCAGCAGATCCCGGAGCAGCATCTCTCATTTATTCCCTGGCCACAAACTCAGCACCATCAGGACCAGCAGCCGTCGTTATTTCCCTGGCCACAGACTCAGCAGATCCCGGAACAGCATCTGTCATTTAATTCCTGGCTACAAGCTCAGCAGCTTCTGGACCAGCAGACCCCGGAGCAGGCTCTTATATCTTCTACTCAGGCTGAACAGACTACTGACCAGCATACCTCGCAGCACTTTCCTGTATCTTGTATTCTACCTGAGCAGAGTCCGGAACAGCAAAATTTAGAGCAGTCATCGCTTCAAGCTGAGCAGCAACAGGATCAGCAGAATTAGCAGCAGCAAGGATTTACTAAATCTACTTGTTTTTTTAAGTCTACAAGTTATTAATGTAATTTTAATTTGTTTCTTAGGGTCATAGTTAAATGAGGGTCATAATCGTTACTCTGTACTGGTGTGGTGTAGTGGTGCATCAATAAGTTAAGTAAATGAAACTTCAGTTTGTGTTGCCATTTAGTCGTTTCTAATGCAGCAATACAAGATTATGTATTTTTTTTTTTTTGATTTTTAATAGTTTCAGAAATTTCGTGGAAACCGTGTTACGCTAAGCTAAAATGTCAATATATAATAAATTTGAAAGACGTATGTTTTTGTAAGTTTTTGCATGCGAAGAATACGTGTCATTCATATATTGCATACGTTTTTATTTGTATGTAATACGTGTCATCTCAAATCTAACGCGTTTTTGGTATGTCTTCTATTTAAGAAACTCATCTCATCTCTCGTTCATCCATAACATCTCTACTTCATCCATAGTTTCTATTCCCTCTTCAATCAAAACATTTGTTGGTTATAATTCCTTTTCACCTTGATTGTTTCAAATAGTGGCAGTTCCTATTATCTTTTCAATCAAAACATTTGTATGTTACTGTTTTTTCTATATAAATTGTGTTCAATTGTTGGAAATTGAGTTTTTCTACATGAATTCAAACACTTGTATAAGGTAATACTATCGTTCTCTTCTTTTTTTTTTTTGATGTATTTCATTCGGCCTTTTTATTGCCTAATTTACCTTGTTATATATTAAATTCTTCGACTCCCCTCTCGGAGAAGACTTATGGACTGCAATTCTTCAACTCTCAGGAATCAGCGAGTTAGAATACCTGGAAACTTGTGGCTGGTTCACTGTTTATCTGCTTTCGCATTTCGGTAATATCAGTTCTTTCTTAAGCAATTCTTTATGTCCGTGCTTCAGGCTCAGTCCCAGCATTTTACAAGGTTCCTATATCCATTCTTCAATTTTTTGAATTTTATAAGGTTCACATAGTTCTATAATTAACTTATTTTCAAAACTGAAATAATTTTGAGACATAGGTAGTAGCAAAATATTTATTTATTTAGCATTATTTCCACATGTTGAAATCAGAAATGAAGGAAATATATCAGATTATCAAACGATATCTTTTTTCTGAACAGTTCTTCTTTTGTCCTCTTCTGTGATAATCCAGGCTTGTGAAGTCATATCAAGGATAAACATCTCGCAAGTCTTAGCAAATACGGTTCTAGTTTCTTGGACAATCATCCTAATACCATTATCTGCTTTCATAATCCTCTTAATAGGAGCAAGCGGGAGTCTGTAGTTCTTGAGGTCTGCTGGAGTCAATCTTGCATCTGGTTAGGCCAAAATCGCACGTGGAGGCAATCTTGGGCTAACCAGATGCATGAAATGACCCCAACAGACCAGAAGAAGTACAGCCTCCCACTTGCTCCTCTTAAGAGGATAATGAAAGGGGAAAATGATGTGAGAATGATTGTCCAGAAAACTGTAGTTGTATTTGCTAAAGCTTGCGAGATGTTTATACTTGATATGACTTCACAAGCCTGGATCATCACAGAGGAGGATAAAAGAAACTCTGTTCAGAAAAAAGATATTGCTATGACAAATTTTTAGAACAGGTACATTTGATATTCTCGAACACGCGATTCCGAGAGATGAATCGATCGGACAAATTCTAGGGGCCACAAACAATTTATTGCTACAATGTTCCTCAACAGCATGGAATACGAGTGTTGAGTATAACAAGTGTTGGTGAATTAATCAGCCATGGCCACAAATCCAGCAAACCCTTTATGTTTGCCTATATTACTTTTTTTTTTTTTTTAAATTCAATTAGTCGTTTGTCCTTTGATAACAAAGCCATTGCACTTTCAGGTGGACTTGCAAAACTGTCTTTCCCCGAGGAAGAGGAGAAAGGATTTGTTGGGCTCGAGGTGCCATCTTTACTTTTTAGAACTGTAGGAGAAGATTTCACAAGAAATGACAAGGCTTTGTAGGTTTTACAATTCTTATGTATTCTATATGCAATAGTCATGGTCTCAGGCAGTTGCTGCTGATATGATTATGTTGCAGGGAAAAACATTTATAATTATTGTATCGCCTAAGTTGTTCTCGCACAATCTCCATATATTGAGGTTGAGCTTGTGCTTCTGGGTATTGGGGGCTGGTGCTGAGATGTGGATTCCGAAAGAATAGAATAGAGCTGAGCTGTGGATACTGGAAAAGGAGGCTGCATTTCTAATTTAACATGTATCGGACAAATATTCTACTTAATTAAGAAATACATCTCATATCTAAGATCATTCACAAGTTTTATCAGCTCTTCAATCAAATATTTGTTGGTCTTGTTGGTCTTGGTGGTCTTTGCAGAGTAGATTTTTCAATCTTAGAATACTTGTATAGCAACCATAGCACTTGACAAATACTATATATTACTGTGGTGGTTAATTTTATACATGTCAAGTACTATATATCACCGTGGTGGTTAATATATAGTACTTTTCAAGTGCTATCATTGCTATACAAGTATTCTAAGATTGAAAAACTTACTCTGCAAAGATCACCAAGACCAACAAATATTTGATTGAAGAGCTCACAAAACTTGTGAATGATCTAGAAATGAGATGTGTTCCTGAAACAAAATCCAATAGATGTTAAATTAGAGATGCAGTGTCCTCCTTAGTATCCACAACTCCGCTCTATTCTCCTCTTTCAGAATCCACATCACAGCAGCAACCGACATACCAAGAAGCTCAAGCTCAAGCTCAGCATATGGAGATTGTGCGAGAACAACTTTAGCGATCTTGGGCCTCGGGCTCATTCCCAGCAGAACCGACATCTGTCATTTATGTCCGGCACAGAATCCACAATCTTTAATGCCTCAGATCCGGGAATCCTTTATGCCTGTGCCTCGAGCTTAGTAACTGCATAACCAGCAGCAGCCTCAGTCACTGCATAACCAGCAAGCAGTTTATACCTTGGCCGTGTTCTTAGTATTAATATGGGTGATGTTGTTTAAATTTAATGTTATTTTGCATTACTGTAAGTAGGATCTTTGTATACTACTGTGAGGGTCATGTCAATTAGCGGTAAAAAATGGAGAAAAGTGCTAAATGCCAAGTATGATTTAAAAGACTCCGTAAGCATGGAGCAATGCAAAAGATTTTGTGAGCTTGAGAATGATCAACTTATGACATAAAATTTTGAGATGTGAAAACAATCCGAAGAGAAGGCAGTAGAAACTTGAAAGGATAAAAGAGTGAAACTTTATGGCAAGTAAACAACTAAACCCAGACATTTATATACGATGGCCAACATTCCACCAAAGAGACTCGACGCCACTATAAATCATCAATTTTATTATAAATTTTGTTATAAAATACACGTAACGTGATTCTATTATATAATACTATAAAATAAATCTATTTTAAGTAATTTAACACTTAAAATTTGATTAAAAAAGTATATTTTCGAAACTGATTCTACAACAGAATAATTCTGGATGATTATTATTCTGTTATAGAATTATGTTGAGATATTGCATAATTTTAGATGATCTTTGGAATAAAAAAATTGTGTAACTTCATTTTCGGTTTAATAATCAAAATTTGCAATTATATTTCATAAAAAATATAATAGAATATATATTATGTATATATTTATAATGGTGTGCTACTTAACTCCATAAAAGAGGGTATGTTATGGAGTGCTACCCTATATATGATTATTCTCTTTTCCTAGATATATGCATAAATTATAGGCCACCGGTTTAGATCTGTTTAAACAAAAATTATTATCAAAAATAATAAAATATATTTAATATTTGATTTTATATCAAAATAAAATTAAATCAAACTAATTCAAATCTAAAGAGTGTTAAACAAGACATAAGAAAAACAATAATATATTGCTAATAAACAAAAATAAATAATTGCAATCAATTTGAAAATATGCAAATTCTCTGAATTTTTTAATATATTTATTTATATTATTTTAAGACGAGACATATTTATATTATTCTAGAGCTTGAAAGTTACAAACCAAAATAAATCTAATTGATAGTTCACAATTATTTTAATTAAAAATTTATTATGAACTATTTATTGAGAGAATTATGTATTTATATGCCGTGCATCACTCCAGATTTTTGTATGATTATAACTTGATTTGTCTTAATTATTTATTAAAAATATATGAATATGATTTAAGTATTTCAATAATTATTATGTTGCTGGTCTAGTTTTAAGAATACAAAATATAATGATATGTGATAAAATTATACTAAATATAATATAAAAATATGATTTTGTTCATAAGTAATTTAGTTGCATAATAAGCATGCAGAGTGAATATGTTATTCAAATTCTAAAAAAATTAATTATCACAATAGTTATACTATTTTTTTAATTATAGTGTGCCATAAGTTTTTGCATTTACTGTTATTTTGCTTTGTGGCTTTTTTTTTAAAAAATAATTTTACTATCTCACATACATAAAATAGGTGTGTCATTCATATATTTTGCACGTTGTTGTATATATGAAATACATGCCTTCTATGTATTATGCGGTGGCATGTTTATTTGTACATTTTATGCATGTATGAAGTACATGTCTTTTTCATATGTTGCAGTGACAGGTATTGTATGTTTCTGCATGTATGATACAGGTGTCTTCTGTAACGGAACATGTATTATTGTACGTTTCTGCATGTAAATTTAACATGTAGCGGGGGAAATTTCAATTTAAGAGACACGTTTCATTGTGAATCATGCATTAGTTTTGTTAAGTCTTCACTCAAGTATTTGTTGATCTTGATAGACTTTGCAAAGTAGGTTTTTCAATCTTAGAATACTTGTATAGTAATGAGTTTAGGGATGGCAGAAAAAACCGATCCGAATGGATACCCGACCGTTTCGACCCGAATGGATCTTACCGAACCCGATATTTTGGATTTGGATTTGGATTTGGATTTGATTTTTAGACCCGAACGAGTTTGGATTTGGATTTGGATACTAGGTATTCCGTATCGAAACCCGACCCGAAATCCGAATCCGATCCAAACCCGATCCAAACCCGAAACCCGAAAAAAATTCCAAAATATTTATATATATATATATATGTATGTATATGTATGTATGTGTATATGTATACTAATATACTTTTTATCAATTTTAAATCTACTAAATTTTGTTTATATATAGAGTGTGAATGTATATATTCTTGGGTTATAGTGGCTTTTTTTGTTTAACTAATGAGTTTCTTTAATATTTCATACTCCATATAGTGAAGATTTGTGTTCAAAAATTATTAAATACGGTTCAAGATTTTATTAATGTGTAATACTTTATTATTAAAGTAGTTTAGTTTTAAATATAATGAAATTTAAGAGCGAAAAAATCAAAAATAATATTTTTACAATACTTTATAAATTTCAGAATTTAAGTTTTGGATAAACCCGAACAAACCCGAACCCGATCCGAAACCCGTGGATTTGGATTTGGATTTGATATTTGAAACCCGATTGGATTTGGATTTGGATTTGGATTTTAAAAATAATTTGGATTTGGATTTGGATATCTCAAATATCCGAACCGATCCAACCCGTTGCCATCCCTAAATGAGTTTGCATAATCTTCTTTAGATTATGATACTTTACTAATTGATGGTTTAATGAAATAGTTACTAATAGATTTATGCTATGACAGACAACGTCACAACAGACAGAGGCACAGAGTTGTAAACTTTGATGATGGAGAGTCACCAACACTACATTGCTGATCAGGATGCAGATCAAGCAGGCAATAATCCCCCTCCGCTTCCTGACACACCAGATGTTGTAGCTTCCAACAGCGTTTCAGTACCAGTGCCCGCATACCGAGAAATTCAAGCACAAGCCCAGCATATGGAGAATGTTCGAGAACAACTGAGGCGATCTTGGGCTAACCAGATGCAAGAATTGACGCGTGCAGACCTCAAGAAGCACAGCCTCCCGCTTGCTCCTGTTAAGAGAATCATGAAAGCTGATAACGATATTAGGATGATCGCGCATGAAGCTTTACCATTATTTGCTAAAGCATGTGAGATGTTCATAGTTGATATGACATCACAGGCCTGGATTGTCACAGAAGAGGACAAGAGAAGGACTGTCCAGAAAAGTGATATCGTTGAAGCAGTTCTTAAAACAAATATGTTTGATTTTCTTGACAACATAATTCCAAGAGATGAAGTGAAGGAAAGAATTCTCAAAGCCAAAAATGCGAGACAAGGGGCAAGTTCATCTACTAATAGTGGAACTCAAGGCAACAATGCATCGAGTGTGACAAGAGCTGTTGTTCAGCAACCCCCACCGTTTGTCCCTATGTTTCAGCCAGTACCACAGATCCCGCAATCCTTTATGTCTGTGCCTCAGCCTCAGTCCCAGCAAAACCAGGAGATGCCGTTTATTCCCTGGCCACAGGCTCAGCAGATCCCGGGGCAGCATCTGCCAGTTATTCCCTGGCCACAAGCTCAGCAGCATCTGTACCAGCAGCCCCCGTTTATTCCCTGGCCACAGACTCAGCAGCCCAGGAGCAGCATCTGCCAATTATTCCCTGGCCACAAGCCCAGCAGCATCTGTACCAGCAGCCCCCGTTTATTCCCTGGCCACAGATTCAGCAGATCCCGGAACAACATCTGTCATTTAATGCCTGGCCACAAGCTCAGCAGCTTCTGGGCCAACAGACCCCGGAGCAGCCTCTTATATCTTTTACTCAAGCTGAGAACACTACTGACCAGCAAAATTTAGAGCAGTCATCGCTTCAAGCTGAGCAGCAACAGGACCAGCAGAATTAGCAGCAGCAAGGATTTAATAATTCTACTTGGCGCAGAAGTAGAGAGCTTGATGGAAACTGTGTTTGTAGAATGGTTTTTCTAAGTCTGCAAGTTATTAATGTAATTTTAATTTGTTTCTTAGAGTCATAGTTCAATGAAGGTCATAATCGTTACTCTGTACTGGTGTGGTGTAGTGGTGTAACTTGCATCAATAAGTTAAATGAAACTTCAGTTTGTGTTGCCATTTAGTCATTTCTAATGCAGCAATACAAGATTATGCATATTTATTTATATTTTGATTTTTAATAGTTTCGGAAATTTCGTGGAACCGTGTTACGCTAAGCTAAATTGTCATTATGTAATAAATTTAGGAAACGTATATCTTTGTAAGTTTTTGCATGCGAAGAATACGTGTCATTCATATATTGCATACGTTTTCATTTATATGTAATACATGTCATCTTAAATTTAATGCGTTTTCGGTATATCTTCTATTTAAGAAACTCATCTCATCTCTCGTTCACCCATAACATATCTACTTCATCCATAGTTTCTATTAACTCTTCAATCAAAACATTTGTTAGTTATAATTCCATTCTACCTTAATTGTTTCAAATTGTGGCAGTTCCTATTATCTTTTCAATCAAAACATCTGTATGTTACAGTTTTTTCTATATAGATTGTGTTCAATTGTTGCAGATTGAGTTTTTCTACATGAATTCAAACACTTGTATAAGGTAATACTATCGTTCTCTTCTTTTCTTTTCCTTTTATTATATGTGTTGTTTGATGCATTTCATCCAGCCTTTATATTGCCTAATTTACCTTGTTATATATTAAATTCTTCAGCTCTCCTCTCGTAAAAGACTTATCAACTGCAATTCTTCAACTCTCAGAAATCAGAAAGCTAGAATACCAGGAAAATTGTGGCTGGTTCACTCTTCATCCGCTTTCGCATTTCGGTAATATCAGTTCTTTATTAAGCAATTCTTTATGCCTATGCTTTAGCTCAATCCCAGCATTTTACAAGGTTCCTATATCCATTCCTCATTTTTTTGAATTTTATAAGGTTCAAATAGTTCTATAACTTATTTTCAAAACTAAAATAATTTTGAGACATAGGTAGTAGCAAAATATTGATTTATTTAGCATTATTTCCACAGGTTGAAATCAGAAATGAAGGATATATATCAGATTATCAAACATAGAATAAAGTTTGTTTTAAAAATGGGTTCAATGATATCTTTGTTCTGAACAGTTCTTCTTTTGTCCTCTTCTGTGATGATCCAGGCTTGTGAAGTCATATCAAGGATAAACATCTCACAAGTCTTAGCAAATACGGTTCTAGTTTCGTGGACAATCATCCTAATACCATTATCTGCTTTCATAATCCTCTTAATAGGAGCAAGCAGGAGTCTGTGGTTCTTGAGGTCTGCTGGAGTCAATCTTGCATCTGGTTAGGCCAATATCGCACGTAGAGGCAATCTTGGTCTAATCAGATGCATGAAATGACGCCAACAGACCAGAAGAAGCACAGCCTCCCACTTGCTCCTATTAAGAGGATAATGAAAGGGGCAAATGATGTTAGAATGATTGTCCAAGAAACTGTAATTGTATTTGCTAAAGATTGCGAGATGTTTATACTTGATATGACTTCACAAGCCTGGATCATCACAGAAGAGGATGAAAGACGGACTGTTCAGAAAAAGATATTGCTGCGGCAAATTTTTAGAACAGATACATTTGATATTCTCCAAACATGATTCCAATCGATCGGACAAATTCTAGGGGCCACGAACAATGGACAACAGGCGAGCTCATCTGTTGGTCCTAAATTTATTGCTACAATGTTCCTCAACAGCATGGAATCAGCCATGGCCACAAATCCAGCAAACCCTTTATGTGTGCCTATATTAATTTTTATTTATTTATTTAATTAGCCCTTTGTCACGCATTTAAATTTGCTGAAACTGGTAATGATAACAGAGCCATTGCACTTTCAGGTGGACTTGCAAAACTGTCTATCCCTGAGTAAGAGGAGAAAGGATTTGTAGGGCTCGAGGTGCCGTCTTTACTTTTGAGAACTGTAGGAGAAGATTTCACAAGAAATGTCTGGGCTTTGTATGTTTTACAATTCTTATGTATTTATATGCAATAGTCATGGTCTCAAGCAGTTGCTGCTGATATGATTATGACAGGCATTTATAATTCTTGTATCGCCTAAGTCATTCTCGCACAATCTCCGAATATTGAGGTTGAGCTTGTGCTTCTTGGTATGGGGGGTTGGTGCTGTGATGTGGATTCTGAAAGAGGAGAATAGGGCTGAGCTCTAGATACCGGAAGAGGAGGCTGCATTTCTAATTTAACATGTCATGGACAAATTTTCTATTTAAGAAACACATCTCATTTAATTTCGAGATCATTCACAAGTTTTGTTAACTCTTCAATCAAGTATTTTTTGGTCTTGGAGTTCTTTGCAGAGTAAATTTTTCAATTTTAGAATACTTAGTATAGCAATGATAGCACTTGACAAATACTATATATCATTGTGATGGTTAATTTTATACATGTTATATCACCGTGGTGGTTAATATATAGTACTTGTCAGGTGTTATCATTGCTATACAAGTATTCTAAGATTGAAAAACTTACTCTGCAAAGATCACCAAAACCAACAAATATTTGATTGAAGAGTTAAACAAAACTTGTGAATGATCTAGAAATAGGATGTGTTTCTTAAACAAAATCCAATACATGTTAAATAGAAATGTAGCCTCCTCCTCCAGTATATATCCACAACTCTGCTCTATTCTTCTCTTTCGGAATCCACATCACAACAGCAACCCACGTACCAAGAAGCTCAAGCTCAGCATATGGAGATTGTACCAGAACGATCCCAGCGGAACCAACAGCTGTCATTTATGTCCGGCACAGATCCAACAATCTTTTTTGCCTGCACCTCAAGCTATTTCCCAACAGCTGCCATTTATGTCATGACCTCAGATCCTGCAATCTCCTATGCCGGTGTCTCAGGCTCTATCCCAACATAGCTCACAACTGGCATTTATGCCAAGACCACAGATCCGGGAATCCTTTATGCCGGTGCCTCAGCCTCAGTCACTACATAACCAGCAGCAGCCCCAGTCACTGCATAACCAGCAAGCCGTTTATACCTTGGCCACAGCTCAGCAGCAGCTGGACGCTGACCCTGGTGCAGTTTCCTATATATGTGAGGTCGTCCATTAGTGTGTGCAGTCCCCTGTACGGTGTATCATAAGTTACATGAATTATGTTACAGACTATTTAGAAAATTTAAAATAATGACTTATGATTTACACTGATTTAAATAGAGTGTCTAGAGTAATGATTTTTTTCTATTCAAAATTAAGAAATGATTAATTCTTTTTTCAAGAGAAGAAAATAATTAATTTTTAACAAAAAAAGGTGATAAATAACAAGTTGAGAATAAAAACTTTTATCATATAATTATTACAATATATTAACTTTTTAAGATATTTGAGACTAGTTTTTTTCTTAAAAAAAATATATATAAATCTATTTTTTGAATTTTAAAATTTTATACTTTCAAATTAATATTTGACTATATTGTATAATAATATTTAATCAATATTTAAATAAAATTTTGACATAACTAATTAGTATTATATTTTTATTTATAAATAATATAACAATTAGATTTAACCTTGTATATACTAACACAAAGCCAGTTATACTATTTTATATTAAATTTAAATAGAAATAGTTGGAATATATTATTAACAAAATTCATAAAGATTATTAATAATGTTAAAATATGTAAGTAATCATTATGAGAAAACTTATTTGCCTAATAAATTTAATTGATTGTAATTTGAGAACTAAATCAAATACATCATATTTTATTACATGCTAGTTATTTATATATGATTTTTTTTTTCTTAAATATATGCATAACTTATAGGCCACCAATTTAGATTTGTTAGAACCAAAATTATTATCAGAAATAATTAAATATACTTTATATTTAAACTAAAATTAATTCAAATCCAAAAACTGTTAAACAAGAAATACTGTTTAGCTTCAATTTTTTATTAAAAAATATACTGAAAATGTACAAAAATAAATAATTGCAATCAATTTAAAATATGCAACTTCTCTGGCTTTTTGAATATATTTATTTATATTATCTTAAGATGGTCCAAATTTATATTATTCTAGACTTTAAAATTTACAAACCAAAATAAATTTAATTATAGTTCACAGTTATTTTGATTAAACATTCACTATGAACAATTTATTGAGAAAATTATTTATTTATATGTAGTGCATCACTCTAGATTTTGTATATTTTTAACTTAGTTTGTCTTAATTATCTATTAAAAATATATGAAAACAATTTAAATATTTTAATAATAATTATAATGTTGGTCAATTAAGCATGCATTAGTGTGAGTGTTTTATTTTCTATTCAAATATTCCTACCATGTTATTCAAATTCTAAGAAAGAACTTAATTATCACTATTGATTATACTATCTTTTTTATTATTATTATTATAGCCCTACAGTAAGTTTTTGCGTTTACACATTACTTTTACTTTGTGTATCTTTTTTCTTATAATTTTACTATTTTACATAAATAAATAAATGTATCATTCATATATTATTTTTTTTGTTGTATATATAAGATATGTGCCTTGTATGTATTATGCGGTGGCATTTCTATTTGTACATTTTCGCATGTATGAAGTACGTGTCTTCTTCATATTTTGTTGTGACATTTTTATAGTACGTTTCTGCATGTATGATCCAGGTGTCTTCCGTGTACAGTCTCCTTGAATTATAATTGAACACGTATTGTACGTTTCTGCATGTAAATTTAACATGTACCGGAGAAAAAATTCAATATAAGTGGCACATTTCATTCTGAATCCTGCATAAGTTTCGTTAACTATTCATCAATTTAGTATTGTTTGTTGGTCTTGGTAGTTTTTGTAAAGTAAGTTTATTTTAGAATACTTGTATAGTAATGAGTTTGCATAATTTTTCTTTAGATCATGATACTTTACTAATTGATGATTTGATGAATTAGTTACTAACTGATTTATGGAATCAATGTAATGACAGACAACAGACAGAGGCACAGCAGTTGTAAACTTTGATTATGGAGAGTCACCAACACTTCATTGCTGAACAGGATGCAGATCAAGCAGGCAATAATCCCCCTCCCCTTCCTGACACACCAGATGTTGTAGCTTCCAACAGCGTTTCAGTACCAGTGTCCGCATACCGAGAAATTCAAGCACAAGCCCAGCATATGGAGAATGTTCGAGAACAACTGAGGCGATCTTGGGCTAACCAGATGCAAGAATTGACGCGTGCAGACCTCAAGAAGCACAGCCTCCCGCTTGCTCCTATTAAGAGAATCATGAAAGCTGATAACGATATTAGGATGATCGCGCATGAAGCTTTACCATTATTTGCTAAAGCATGTGAGATGTTCATAGTTGATATGACATCACAAGCCTGGATTGTCACGGAAGAGGACAAGAGAAGGACTGTCCAGAAAAAGGATATCGTTGAAGCAGTTCTTAAAACAAATATGTTTGATTTTCTTGACAACATAATTCCAAGAGATGAAGTGAAGAAAAGAATTCTCAAAGCCAAAAATGCGAGACAAGGGGCAAGTTCATCTACTGATAGTGGAAGTCATGGCAACAATGCATCGAGTGTGACAAGAGCTGTTGTTCAGCAACCCCCACCGTTTGTCCCTTTGTTTCAGCCAGTACCACAGATCCCGCAATCCTTTATGTCTATGCCTCAGCCTCAGTCCCAGCAAAACCAGGAGATGCCGTTTATTCCCTGGCCACAGGCTCAGCAGATCCCGGGGCAGCATCTGCCAGTTATTCCCTGGCCGCAAGCTCAGCAGCATCTGTACCAGCAGCCCTCGTTTATTCCCTGGCCACAGACTCAGCAGACCCCGGAGCAGCAACTGCCAATTATTCCCTGGCCACAAGCCCAGCAGCATCTGTACCAGCAGCCCCCGTTTATTCCCTGGCCACAGATTCAGCAGATCCCGGAGCAGCATCTGTCATTTAATTCCTGGCCACAAGCTCAGCAGCTTCTGGACCAGCAGACCCCGGAGCAGCCTCTTATATCTTGTACTCAAGCTGAGAACACTACTGACCAGAATACCTCACAGCACTTTTCTGTATCTTGTATTCTACCTGAGCAGAGTCCGGGACAGCAAAATTTAGAGCAGTCATCGCTTCAAGCTGAGCAGCAACAAGACCAGCGGAATTAGCAGCAAGGATTTAATAATTCTACTTGGCGCAGAAATAAAGAGCTTGATGGGAACTGTGTTATTGTAGAATGGTTTTTCTCAGTCTGCAAGTTATTAATGTAATTTTAATTTGTTTCTTAGAGTCATAGTTAAATGATGGTCATAATCACTACTCTGTACTGGTGTGGTGTAGTGGTGTAACTTGCATCAATAAGTTAAGTAAATAAAACTTCAGTTTGTGTTGCCATTTAGTCATTTCTAATGCAGCAATGTATACAAGATTATGCATATTTTTTATTTTTTTGATTTTTAATAATTTCGGAAATTTCGTGGAACCGTGTTACGCTAAGCTAAATTGTCATTATGTAGTAAATTTAGTAGACGTATATCTTTGTAAGTTTTTGCATGCGAAGAATACGTGTCATTCATATATTGCATACGTTTTTATTTATATGTAATACGTGTCATCTCAAATCTAACGCGTTTTCGGTATATCTTCTATTTAAGAAACTCATCTCATCTCTCGTTCATCCATAACATCTCTACTTCATCCATAGTTTCTATTAGCTCTTCAATCAAAACATTTGTTAGTTATAATTCCTTTCTACCTCGATTGTTTCAAATTGTGGCAGTTCTTATTATCTTTTCAATCAAAACATCTGTATGTTACAGTTTTTTCTATATAGATTGTGTTCAATTGTTGCAGATTGGGTTTTTCTACATGAATTCAAACACTTGTATAAGGTAATACTATCGTTCTCTTCTTTTCTTTTCCTTTTATTATATGTGTTGTTTGATGCATTTCATCCAGCCTTTATATTGCCTAATTTACCTTGTTATATATTAAATTCTTCAGCTCTCCTCTCGTAAAAGACTTATCAACTGCAATTCTTCAACTCTCAGAAATCGGAAAGCTAGAATACCAGGAAAATTGTGGCTGGTTCACTCTTCATCCGCTTTCGCATTTGGGTAATATCATTTCTTTCTTAAGCAATTCTTTATGCCTATGCTTTAGCTCAATCCCAGCATTTTACAAGGTTCCTATATCCATTCCTCAATTTTTTTTTAATTTTATAAGGTTCAAATAGTTCTATAACTTATTTTCAAAACTAAAATAATTTTGAGACATAGCTAGTAACAAAATATTGATTTATTTAGCATTATTTCCACAGGTTGAAATCAGAAATGAAGGATATATATCAGATGATCAAACATAGAATAAAGTTTGTTTTAAAAATTGGTTCAACGATATCTTTGTTCTGAACAGTTCTTCTTTTGTCCTCTTCTGTGATGATCCAGGCTTGTGAAGTCATATCAAGGATAAACATCTCGCAAGTCTTAGCATATACGGTTCTAGTTTCTTGGACAATCATCCTGATACCATTATCTGCTTTCATAATCCTCTTAATAGGAGGAAGCAGGAGTCTGTGGTTCTTGAGGTGTGCTGGAGTCAATCTTGCATCTGGTTAGGCCAAAATCGCACGTGGAGGCAATCTTGGCCTAACCAGATGCATGAGATGACGCCAACAGACCAGAAGAAGCACAGCCTCCCACTTGCTCCTATTAAGAGGATAATGAAAGGGGGAAATGATGTCAGAATGATTGTCCAGGAAACTGTAGTTGTATTTGCTAAAGCTTGCGAGATGTTTATACTTTATATGACTTTACAAGCCTGGATCATGACAGAAGAGGATGAAAGACGGACTGTTCAGAAAAAGATATTGCTGCGGCAAATTTTTAGAACAGACACATTTGATATTCTCCGACACGTGATTCCAATCGATCGGACAAATTCTAGGGGCCACGAACAATGGACAACAGGCGAGCTCATCTGCTGGTCCTAAATTTATTGCTACAATGTTCCTCAACAGCATGGAATACGAGTGTTGAGTATAGCAAGTGTTGGTGATCAGCAACCTCGTCCATTTATGCCTTTGGTACCAGCCATGGCCACAAATCCAGCAAACCCTTTATGTTTAATTGCCTATATTACTTATTATCAAAAAAAAAAATTAAAAATTGCCTATATTACCTTTTTTTTATTCAATTAGCCCTTTGTCACGCATTTAAATTTGCTGAAACTGGTAATGATAACAAAGCCATTGCACTTTCAGGTGGACTTGCAAAACTGTCTTTCCCTGAGGAAGAGGAGAAAAGATTTGTAGGGCTTGAGGCGCCATCTTTACTTTTTGAACTGTAGGAGAAGATTTTCACAAGAAATGACGGGGCTTTGTAAGTTTTACAATTCTTATGTATTCTATATGAAATAGTCATGGTCTCGGGAGGTGCTGCTGATATGATTATGCTGCAGGGACAGGCATTTATAATTCTTGTATCGCCTAAGTCGTTCTCGCACAATCTCCAGATATTGAGGTTGAGCTTGTGCTTCTTGGTATGGGGGGTTGGTGCTGTGATGTGGATTCCGAAAGAGGAGAATAGGGCTGAGCTCTGGATTCCAGAAGAGGAGGCTGAATTTCTAATTTAACATGTAATGGACAAATATTCGATTTAAGAAACACCATCTCATTTAATTTCTAGATTATTCACAAGTTTTGTTAACTCTTTAATCAAGTATTTTTTGGTCTTGGAGTTCTTTGCAGAGTGAGTTTTTCAATTTTAGAATACTTAGTATAGCAATGACAGCACTTGACAAATACTATACATCACTGTGGTGTGGTGGTTAATTTTATACATGTTATGTAACCGTGGTGGTTAGTGGTTAATATATAGTACTTGTCAAGTGTTATCATTGCTATATAAGTATTTTAAGATTGAAAAACTTACGCTGCAAAGATCACCAACACCAACAAATATTTGATTGAAGAGTTAACAAAACTTGTGAATGATCTAGAAATGGGATGTGTTTCTTAAACAAAATCCAATACATGTTAAATTAGAAATGTAGCCTCCTCCTCCAGTATCCACAACTCCGCTCTATTCTTCTCTTCCGGAATCCACATCACAACAGCAACCCACGTACCAAGAAGCTCAAGCTCAACACATGGAGATTGTGCCAGAACTGATTTTAGCGATTTTGGGCCTCAGGCTCATTCCCAACCGAACCAACAGCTGTCATTTATGGGGGCAACAGATCCAGCAATCTTTTTTGCCTGCACCTCAAGCTCAGATCCTGCAATCTTTTATGCGGTTGCCTCAGGCTCTATCCCAACATAACTCACAAATCCGGGAGTCCTTTATGCCTGTGCCTCAGCCTCAGTCACTGCATAACCAGAAGCAGCCCCAGTCACTGCATAACCAGCAAGCCGTTTATACCTTGGCCACAGGCTCAGCAGCAGGCCAGCAGCTGGACCTGACCATGGTGCAGCTTCCTATATCTAGATTTTGGTCTGTGAGGTCATGTCCATTAGTGTGTGCAGTCCCTGTATCATAAATTACATGAATATGTTTTAGACGATTTAGAAAGTTTAAAATAAAGACTTATGATCGACACTAATAACTGAAATAGAATGTTTGGAAACTTTTATGTTACGGATGAATTAAAAATATAATAAAGAGTTAAATATTTTAAGTCATATATTTAAATAATGAATTGACTTTTGTTAGAAAAGATCACGAGAATAAACTTAACAACTATAATAGCTTATTTCTAATTTTAAGCCTCTGACTATTGACTTTAAGTGGTTGGCCCTCTAGGTATCAGTTGATGCGGCTGTTTTTGAAGATCTCGATACAGCAGACTTTGGGTTGGTAGCTAGAGATGTGACTGGTATGGTGATTCAGGCAAAAGCGTTGGTGCACAAGGGTCCAGTAACTCCAGTTCTAGCAGAAGCTATGGCGGTAAAGGAAGCGCTCAGTTGGATAGATACAATGGAGTGGCCTCATGTTATCTTGGTCTCAGATTGTCTAGTTGTTATTCAAGCGATCAGGAGCACAACACCAATGAGATACAGTTTGGAAGCATTATTGAAGCTTGTCGGAGCTATATCCGATGTTTGAACAATATTGAATTGTATCATGTTAAACAATCTGCAAATAAGGCTGCTCATCAGCTTGCTAGAGAGTCTTATAATTATCCAGGTCGTAGTTTTGACAGGGACTCTATCCCTGTTCTGTTAAACATTGTATTGAGTTGGATTTATTGCATGAATAAAACTCCCAGCTTTTCGTAAAAAAGAAAAGGTGGTTGGCCCTCTAGTTGTGTTGTTTGTGTTTATAATTTTAAATAAGTGAAGTTTGAAATTTTAAAATTTAATTATATATTTCATTTTCAAAATTTTATGTATATAATTATTTAAAAAATATTTTATAGTATTTTAATATTATCGTACTATTTTCATAAAATTTTACCCTCTTTTACAACGAAAGTGATCTTAATAATTTTAAGAAAAAAGATATTATTAATAAATTAACAATAAAAAATAGAACAAACACTTAGTCACTAGATCATAAGTTTATTCTTTATATGAGATAAATCTGTTAATATTGTATTAATTTAAAAATATATAAGTCCACTTTTTTAAGATAATAAACATATATATCTGTTATCACACTTCTAATTAATTTATATCATTTATAAACTAATATTTGATAATTCACTCAATATATCATATTAGAGTAATGATTTTTTTCTATTCAAAATTACAAAATGAATAATTCTTTTTTCAAGAGAAGAAAATAATAATTTTTAACAAAGAAATAAGATAAATAATAAGTTAAGAATAAAAGTTTTTATCATATAACTGTTGAATTATATTAACTTTTAGGATATTTGAGACTAATTTTTCTTTCTTAAAAAATGATATATATAATCTATTTTGTCAATATCAAAATTTTCTAATTTCAAATTAATATTTAAATAAACTCTTGACATAAATATTTAGTATTATATTTTTTTAATAAATTATATAACAATTAGATTTAACCTTGTATATACTAACACAATGCGAGTTATACTATTTTATATTAAATTTAAGTAGAATTAATTGGAAGATATTATTATTAAAATTCATTAGATTATTAATAATGTGAAAATATGTAAATAATCATTATGTGCAAATTTATTTACATAATAAATTTAATTGATAATAATTTGAGTACAAAATCAAATATATCATATTTTTATTACATGCTAGTTATTTACATATGGTTATTATTTTCTTAGATATATGCATAACTTATATGCCACCAATTCAGATTTGTTAGAACAAAAATTATTATCAGGAATAATAAAATATATTTAATATTTAATTTCTTATTAAAATAAAATTAAATCAAATTAAACCAAACCTAAAAAATGTTAAACAAGAATGTTAAAAATATAATGATAATGAACAAAAATAAATAATTGCAATCAATTTAAAATATGCAACTTCTCTGGAATTTTTTAATATATTTATTTATATTAGTTTAAGAAGATCCAAATTTATATTATTCTAGACTTTGAAATTTACAAACCAAAAATAAATTTAATAATATTTCACAATTGTCTTAATTAGATATTCACTATGAAGTATGAACAATTTATTGAGAAAATTATATATTTAGATGTAGTCCATCACTCAGATTTTTTTTTATTTTTAGCTTTGTCTGTCTTAATTATTTATTAAAAATTTATGAAAACAATTTAAATATTGCAATATATTTAAGAATACAAAATATAATGATATGTGATAAAATTATACTATATATATGATATAAAATGTGATTTCTTTAAGTTTATACATAATTTAGTTGCATAAGCATGCATCAGTGTGAGTTTTATTTCTCATTCTAATATTGCTATCATGTTATTCAAATTTTAAAAAAATAAATTAATTTTCACTATTAGTTATACTATCTTTTTTCTATTCTAGCCACACGGTAAGTTTTTTTTTCTTATAATTTTTGTATTTTACATATGTAAAATAGGTGTCTACGTGCCTTTGATGCGGTGGCATGTTTATTTGTGCCTTTGATGCGGTGGCATGTTTATTTGTACATCTTCTGCATGTATGAAGTACGTGTCTTCTTCATATTTTGTAACGACATTTTCATAGTACGTTTCTGCATGTATGATACAGGTGTCTCTGTTAACTTGAATTATAACCGACACTCATTGTACGCTTCTGCATGTAAATTTAACATGTACTGGGGAAAAAATTCAATTTAAGAGACCCATTTCATTCTGAATCAGGCATAAGTTTTTGAACTCTTCGATCAGTTGTATTTGTTAGTCTTGGTAGTGGAGTAAGTTTTTCAATCTTAGAATACTTGCATAGTAATGAGTTTGCATAATTTTTCTTTAGATCATGATACTTTACTAATTGATGGTTTAATGAATTAGTCCTAATTGATTTATGGAATGACAGACCACAGACAGAGGCACAGCAGTTGTAAACTTTGATTATGGATAGTCACCAACAATACATTGCTGATCAGGATGCAGATCAAGAAGGCAATAATCCCCCTCCCCTTCCTGACACAACAGATGTTGTAGCTTCCAACAGCGTTCTAGTATCAGTACTGCCCGTGTACCAAGAAATTCAAGCACAAGCCCAGCATATGGAGAACGTGCGAGAACAACTGAGGCGATCTTGGGCTAACCAGATGCAAGAATTGACACGTGCAGACCTCAAGAAGCACAGCCTCCCGCTTGCTCCAATTAAGCGCATAATGAAAGCTGATAACGACATTAGGATGATCGCGCAGGAAGCTTTACCATTATTTGCTAAAGCTTGTGAGATGTTCATAGTTGATATGACATCACAAGCCTGGATTGTCACGGAAGAGGACAAGAGAAGGACTGTCCAGAAAAATGATATCGTTGAAGCAGTTCTTAAAACAAATATGTTTGATTTTCTTGACAACATAATTCCAAGAGATGAAGTGAAGAAAAGAATTCTCAAAGCCAAAAATGCGAGACAAGGGGCAAGTTCATCTACTGATAGTGGAAGTCATGGCAACAATGCATCGAGTGTGACAAGAGCTGTTGTTCAGCAACCCCCGCCGTTTGTCCCTTTGTTTCGGCCAGTACCACAGATCCCGCAGTCGTTTCTCTCTGTGCCTCAGTCCCAGCAAAACCAGGAGACGCCGTTCATTCCCTGGCCACAGGGTCATCAGATCCCGGAGCAGCATCTGCCAATTATTCCCTGGCCACAAGCTCAGCAGCATCTGTACCAGCAAACCCCGATTATTCCCTGGCCACAGACTCAGCAGACCCCAGAGCAGCATCTGCCAATTATTCCCTGGCCACAAGCCCAGCAGCATCTGTACCAGCCCTGGCCACAGATTCAGCAGATCCCGGAGCAGCATCTCTCATTTATTCCCTGCCCACAAACTCAGCACCATCAGGACCAGCAGCCGTCGTTATTTCCCTGGCCACAGACTCAGCAGATCCCGGAACAGCATCTGTCATTAATTTCCTGGCCACAATCTCAGCAGCTTCTGGACCAGCAGACCCCGGAGCAGCCTCTTATATCTTCTACTCAGGCTGAACAGACTACTGACCAGCATACCTCGCAGCACTTTCCTGCATCTTGTATTCTACCTGAGCAGAGTCCGGAACAGCAAAATTTAGAGCAGTCATCGCTTCAAGCTGAGCAGCAACAGGACCAGCAGAATTAGCAGCAGCAAGGATTTACTAAATCTACTTGTTTTTTTAAGTCTACAAGTTATTAATGTAATTTTAATTTGTTTCTTAGAATCATATTTAAATGAGGGTCATAATCGTTACTTTGGTGTGGTGTAGTGGTGCATCAATAAGTTAAGTAAATGAAACTTCAGTTTGTGTTGCCATTTAGTCGTTTCTAATGCAGCAATACAAGATTATGCATTTTTTTTTTGATTTTTAATAGTTTCGGAAATTTCGTGGAAACCGTGTTGCGCTAAGCTAAAATGTCAATATATAATAAATTTAAAAGACGTATGTTTTTGTAAGTTTTTGCATGCGAAGAATACGTGTCATTCATATATTGCATACGTTTTTATTTGTATGTAATACGTGTCATCTCAAATCTAACGCGTTTTCGGTATTTCTTCTATTTAAGAAACTCATCTCATCTCTCGTTCATCCATAACATCTCTGCTTCATCCATAGTTTCTATTAGCTCTTCAATCAAAACATTTGTTCGTTATAATTCCTTTCTACCTCGATTGTTTCAAATAGTGGCAGTTCCTATTATCTTTTCAATCAAAACATCTGTATGTTACTGTTTTTTCTATATAGATTGTGTTCAATTGTTGCAGATTGAGTTTTTCTACATGAATTCAAACACTTGTATAAGGTAATACTATCGTTCTCTTCTTTTTTTTTACCTTTTATTATATATGTTGTTTGATGTATTTCATTCGGCCTTTTTATTGCCTAATTTACCTTGTTATATATTAAATTCTTCGACTCCCGGCCTCTTGGATAAGACTTATCGACTGCAATTCTTCAACTCTCAGGAATCGGCAAGCTAGAATACCAGGAAACTTGTGGCTGGTTCAGTGTTTATCTGCTTTCGCATTTCGGTAATATCAGTTCTTTCTTAAGCAATTCTTTATGCCCGTGCTTCAGGCTCAGTCCCAGCATTTTACAAGGTTCCTATATCCATTCTTCAATTTTTTGAATTTTATAAGGTTCACATAGTTCTATAATTAACTTATTTTCAAAACTAAAATAATTTTGAAACATAGGTAGTAGCAAAATATTTATTTATTTAGCATTATTTCCACAGGTTGAAATCAGAAATGAAGGAAATATATCAAATTATCAAATAGAAGAAGATTGTTTTAAAAATTGGTTCAACGATATCTTTTTTCTGAACAGTTCTTCTTTTGTCCTCTTCTGTGATAATCCAGGCTTATGAAGTCATATCAAGGATAAACATCTCGCAAGCCTTGGCAAAGACGGTTACAGTTTCCTGGGCGATCATCCTGATATCATTATTTGCTTCCATTATCCTTTTAATTGGGGCAAGTGGGAGCCTTTGATTCTTTGAGGTCTGCTGGAGTCATTCTAGCATCTGGTTAGCCCAAAACCGCACATGGAGGCCATCTTGGGCTTACCAAATGCATGAAATGACGCCAACATAACTCAAGAGAAGCACAGGCTCCCACTTGCTCCGGTTAAAAGGATAATGAGAGCGGAAAATGATATCAGAATGATTGCCCAGGAAACTGTAGTTGTATTTGCTAAAGCTTGCGAGATGTTTATACTTGATATATATGACTTCACAAGCCTGAGTCAACACTGAAAATGATGGAAGAAGAACGGTTCAAAGAAAGATATTGCTGTGACAAAATTTTAAAACAGATACATTTGATATTCTTGAATACCGGACTCCAAGAGATGAATCAATCAAACAAATTCTAGGGGCCACAAACAATGGACAGCAGGCGAGCTCATCTGCTGGTCCTAAATTTATTGCTACAATGTTGAGTATAACAAGTGTTGGTGATCAGCAACCTCGATCGTCCATTTATGCCTTTCGTATCAGCCATGGCCAAAGATCCAGCAAACCCTTTATGCCTGCCTTTTCCTCAGACTCAGTACCAGCAGAGCCCAGACCAGCAGTCGCCTCAAGCTGAGGAACAACTTGACCAGAAGAGATGGTATAAACGGCTTACTGGTTATGCAGTGACTGAGGCTGCTGCTGGTTATGCAGTGACTAAGCCTGAGGCACCGGCATAAGAGATTGCAGAATCTGAGGCCATGACATAAATGGGAGTTGTTGGGAATGAGCTTGAGGTGCAGGCAAAAAAGATTGCGAGCTGGATCTGTTGCTGGACATAAATGATAGCTGTTGGTTGTGCTGGGAGTGAGCCTAAGGCCCAAGATCGCTTCGTTCTCACACAATCTCCATATGCTGAGCTTGAGCTTCTTGGTATGTGGGTTGGTGCTGTGATGTGGATTCCGAAAGAGGAGAATAGAGCGGAGTTGTGGATACTGGAGGAGGAGGCTGCATTTCAAAATTTAACATCTATTGGACAAATATTCAATTTAAGAAACACATTTCATTTCTAGATCATTCACAAATTTAAGAAACACATTTCATTTCTAGATCATTCACAAATTTGTGAATGATCTAGAAATGAAATGTGTTTCTTAAATTGAATATTTTTCCAATACATGTTAACTATTAGGAATGAGCCTCCTCTTCCGGGGTCCGACCTCCGCTCTATTCTCCACTTTCCGAGTCCACATCACATCACACTATCACAGCAACCCGCATACCAAGAAGCTCGAGCATATGGAGACTGTGCAAGACGACTTAGGTGATCTTGAGCATAGCAGTCATTTATGTCAGGCAACAGTGCCAACAATCTTTTCTTTCTGCACCTCAAGCTCGTTCCCAACAACTACAGTACCATTTATGTAGGCCAGATTCTGCAATCTTTTATGCCAGTGCTTAGGCTTTATCCCAGCATAACTTGTACATATGCCAAGACCACAGAATTCTTTATGCATGCGCCTCAGGCTTAGTCACTGCATAATCAGCAAGTCGTTTATACCTTGGCCACAGGCTTAGCAGCAGCTGGACCTGCAGACTCTGGTGTAGTTTCCTGCATCTATATTATTTACAAATTAATATTTGATAATTCACTCAACATATCACATTAGATTAATTATCGTTTTTATTCAAAACCATAAATTGATTATTATTTTTTTCAAGAGAAAAATAATAATTAAATTACATCTTTTAACAAAGAAAGATGATAAATAATAAATTAACAATAACAGATTTTATCATATATTTATTAAGTTATATATATTTATTTCTTTTAGAAAAAATATACATATATATCTATTTTGTGAATTTCAAGTTTATCTACTTCCAAATTAATATTTGATAGTATACCTTGGTGTTTGTCTTTTTTACTTATTAAGAATAAAATAATTATTTTCTTAAAACACACTAATTCTATCTCAGTAAACAATAAGATACTCCAAAAATTCTATTCTCGTCATTAAGATGCTAATTCTAGCCCCATTCTCAATATCAAAAATTTTTGAAAATTCATGGTGAAAAAAGTGAATAAGAAGCGCTAGTAGATGAAAGGGAAAATATCTCAGTATGGCATGAAGAAGTAATTTGATCTACGGGTTTAATCTTTTCAATATTTAAAAAAGGTGTTTGCAAATTATTAGAATGTAAGAGGAGGGATTCTTCTGAAATGAAAAGAAACTGCATCTTATTAGATGCATGGGATATATAGAAGAAAAAGGGATGTTTGTGATTAACACCTTTAAACAGAGCCTTAATGGAAAAATGGTGTTGAAAATGACAATCAAACAGCGGTAAGGAATAGAGAGAGATCATGAAAGGGAGAGGCATATATAACGTAGCCATGTATCATCTTACCTGCGCAACAAGAGGTCTTTGAGTATATATCTACGTTCAACAACCAGTCAATCCAACCTCAGCCAGAAAATCATGGTGTAACCTTGTAAGTAATATGATCGAATATGATCTGCATGTGTGTCATGTTATCATCCACAGATGTAAGCTCCGTTATAAATGGAACATGTCATCTCTATATGAGTTCATGGGGCCGGCGGCATGTGCATATAGTCGTGTTTTAATAGCTGTGGGCCGGTGGCATGTGCATGGAGTAATATTAGTGAAATGTACATATGGATGAAGCCTCAAGACTCAAGAGCAGATGTCCATGATCTTAAAATAATGTTTTTAATTATGTCAGTGTATAATAATTTGGCCATTTGGGTATGTAAAATTTTCTTTTATGATTTTGAAAAATAAGGGTATAATTTTCAAAAATAAAAATATTTTCTAGTGGGTTTTTAATGTAAGTATCAAAATAAAAATAAATATGATAATAACTAAAAACGCATGAAATTAATAACACATGAAAAGTATTTTATATTTCAGAGTTGTTGCCTAAGCGTTTTCATCTTTTAAAAATAATCTATTTGGTTATATATTTTTATTCAGAAAATATTATTTTTAAATACCCGGTCAAAACACTTAGTCCAAAATCAAAGTGTCAAATAAAAAAAACAGAGAGAGTAACTACTAATATTTATGGGTATGAAAATTGTTCACTTTTTTAACTTTATTTATTTTCCTCCTTTTTTAATTTTTTTAGTTATTATATATTTTAATAAAATATTTAACATATAATTAGAGTGATGTATTATGTTTTCTAGTATTTTCTATTATAGCCGTCCGCATGAAGCTCTATAAAAACGAGCCGTGTGAACATGAGATCTCTCATATCTAAATATCCAGAGAGAGATGGCGGAAAGCAAAGGGAGAGGCATAACGGTTCTGATGCTACCATGGCTAGGCTACAGCCATGTATCATCTTACCTAGAGCTCGGCAAAAGACTCACCAAAAGAGGTGTTTCTGTTCATCTATGTTCAACCCCAGTGAATCTAGCCTCAGTCAAAAAAGCCCTTCTAAACAGCCCTTCAATAAAAACAATCGAGATCCATCTTCCCAATTTGCCAGAACTTCCTCCTCATTACCACACAGTAAATGGCCTCCCACCAAACCTCCTCTCCACTCTGAGAAAAGCCTTTGACATGGCAGCCCCGAACTTGTCGGATATCATTCGAACATTAAAACCAGATTTGCTTATAAACGATATTTTCCAACATTGGGCGCCGCAAGTGGCTCTGTCCCAGAATGTTCCAACGGTCTCGTACATCACAAATGGCGCCGTGACGACGTGTTACTGGACTCATTTTGAGATTAATGGGCGCCACTCTCCGTTTCCTTATCCGGAAATATATGTCACGGACTATGAAAAGGCCAAGTTTGAGAAATTGATGAAAGTGCATGCTCATGGCATCGGGACGGCTGAGCGTGTCAGCTCTTGCGTCAGGGAATCAAAACTGATTTTAGTCAAGAGCTGTGATGAGATTGAGGGAAAGTATATTGACTATTTTTCTACTCTGTGTAGGAAAAAAGTTCTCCCAGTTGGTCTACTTGTTTCTGAGACTGTTGATTGGAAACAAGATGATGATTGCGAGATTTTCGAGTGGCTTGACAAAAAAGATGAGGCATCAACGTTGTTTGTTTCGATGGGGACCGAGTGTCACTTGTCGAAGGAAGAGGTGGAGGAGATGGCTTCTGGACTCGAGCTGAGCGGTGTGAATTTTATATGGGTTGTTAAGTGTCCCGACAGAGATTTTATCGGTGATTTTCTTAAAATATTTCGCGAAAGAATTGGAGAAAAGGGAATTATTTTAGAGACATGGGCACCGCAGACCAGGATATTAGCGCATCCAAGCATCGGGGGATTCGTGAGTCATTGTGGACGGGGTTCGGTGACGGAGGCATTAGCCTACGGCGTTCCGATCATTGCAATGCCAATGCAGTATGATCAGCCGCTGAATGCTAGAGTGGTGAACGAGGCTGGGTTGGGCGCGGAGGTTAAGAGAGATGGGAATGGGAGATTCCGGGGAAGCGATATTGCAGAAGTTATAAAGAAAGTTGTGGTGCACAAGGATGGGGATGAAATAAGACGGAAGACGAAAGATTTGAGCAAGAGCCGGAGGGAGAGTGGGGACAAATATGTAGATATCGTGGTGGAAGAATTGCTTCAGCTTTGTAATATCTAGTTCGGGGAGTTTATATGAATAATTATATTGTGAGTGATTAAGTTTATCATGTATTCCATATAATAATAAATAAAAAAATTTAATTTTATATTCTAACATAACTTAGAGCAGTCATCGCCTCAAGCTGAGCAGCAACAGGACCATCAGAATCAGCAGCAGCAAGGATTTAATAAATCTACTTGGCATGGAAGTAGAGAGCTTGATGGAAACTGTGATTGTAGAATGCTTTTTCCAAGTCTGCAAGTTATTAATGTAATTTTAATTTGTTTCTTAGAGTCGTAGTTAAATGAAGGTCATAATTGTTTGGCATGGAAGTAGAGAGCTTGATGGAAACTGTGATTGTAGAATGCTTTTTCCAAGTCTGCAAGTTATTAATGTAATTTTAATTTGTTTCTTAGAGTCGTAGTTAAATGAAGGTCATAATTGTTACTCTGTGCTGGCGTGGTGTAGTGGTGTAACTTGCATCTAGTTGAAACTTCAGCTTGTGTTGTCATTAAGTCATTTCTAATGTAGCAAACTAGCAATACAAGAATATGCATATTTAATTTTTTTTATTTTTAATAATTTCGAAAATTCTGTGAACCGTGTTACGCTAAGCTAAAATGTCATTATGTAATTAATCTAGGACACGTATATTTTTGTCCGTTTTTGCATGGGAAAAATACGTGTCATTCATATATTGCATACGTTTTTATTTGTATGTAATACGTGTCATCTCAAATCTGGTATATCTTTTATTTAAGAAACTCATCTCATCTCTGCGAAACTCATCTCATCTCTGGTTCTTCGGTAGCATCTCTACGTCATCCATAGTTTCTATTAGCTCTTCTATCAAAACACTGTTGGTTATAGTTTCTATTAGCTCTTCCATTTTACCTTGATTGTTACGGTTTCCGTTATCTCTTCAATCAAAATATATATGTTCATTACAGTTTTTTACTACATAGATTTCGTTTAATTGTGGCCGATTCAGTTTTTTCACATTAATTCGAACACTTGTATAAGGTAATACTATCATTCTCTTTCTTCTTTTTTTTTTCATTTTGTTATGTGTATTGTTTGATGCATTTCATTCAGCCTTTATATTTGCCTAATTTACCATTTTTATATTAAATTTGTTGATAATTGTATTGATAACAAGCCCATTGAACTTTCAGTTGGACTTGCAGAACTGCCTATCCCTAGGGCGGAGGAAAGATTTGTTGGACTCAAGACTCCATCTTTACTTTTTAGTACTGTCGGAGAAGATTTCACGAGATCTGACTAGGCTTTGTAATTTGAGACGGAGGTAGTAGCAAGATATTGATTTATTTAGAATTATTTTCACAAGTTGAAATCAGAAATGAAGGAAATTTATCAGATTATCAAACATAGAAGAAATATTGTATGAAAAAGTTTTCATTTCAAATCCTGTCCCTGTTTTCTTGGTGGCTGTTCAGCCTCTGTAACTGATAAGTTGCAAAGGCACGAGAGGCGCCATGGTCTCAGGCCTGTTGTCCATTGCTTGTGGCTTTGAGAATTTGTTCGCTCAATATATATTTTGGCATTACGTGTTTGAGAAAATCAAAGGTATCTGTTTTATTGCAACAATTTCTTCTTTTGAATTGTTCTCCTTCCATCTTCCTCATTGTTAATCCAGGCTCTTGATGTCATATCAAGGATAAACATCTCGCAAGTCTTAGTAAAGACGGTTACAGTTTCCTGGGCGATCATCCTGATATCATTATCTGCTTTCATTATCCTTTTAATTGGGGCAAATGGGAGCCTTTGATTCTTTGAGGTCTGCTGGAGTCATTCTAGCATCTGGTTAGCCCAAAATCGCACATGGAGGCAATCTCGGGCTAACCAAATGCATGAAATGACGCCAGCAGACCTCAAGAAGCACAAGCTCCCACTTGCTCCGGTTAAAAGGATAATGAGAGCGGATAATGATATCAGGATGATTGTCCAGGAAACTGTAGCTGTCTTTGCTAAGACTTGCGAGATGTTTATCCTTGATACGACTTCACAAGCCTGGATCAACAATGAGAAAGATGGAAGAAGAAATGTTCAAAAGAAAGATATTGCTGTGACAAATTTTTAAAACAGATACATTTGATATTCTTGAACACGGGATTCCAAGAGATGAATCGATTGAACAAATTCTAGGGGCCACAAACAATGGACCACAGGCGAGCTCATCTGCTGGTCCTGAATTTATTGCTACAATGTTCCTGATCAACAGCATGGAATACGAGTGTCGAGTATAACAAGTGTTGCCGTGTTGGTGATCAGCAACCTCATCCATTTATGCCTCAGTATCAGCCATGGCTACAGATCAGTACCAGCAGAGCCCAATGTAGCAGTACTGGCCTCAAGCTGAGCAACAACCCGACCAGCCGAGCAACGAGGAGCTAGAGGAAAACTGATTAGATTGTTGGTTCCAACTCCTTTCTACATAGATTGTGTTCAATTGTGGTGGATAAATTTTTTCTTTCTTGATTAGAACACTTGTATATGGTAGTACTTTTAATCTCTATTTTCTTTTATTTTTATCGTTTCTTTTGTTTAATGCATCTCATTCACCCGTTATGTTTGCCTATATTACTTTCTTTTTTTATTCAATTAGCTCTTTGCCACGCATCTAAATCTGCTGAAACTGGCAATTAATGATAACAAAGCTATTGCACTTTCAGGTGGACTTGCAAAACTGCCTATCCCTGGGGAAGAGGAGGCTGCATTATTGTATACACTGGTACTGAAACGTTGCTGGTAGCTACAACATCAGGTATGTCGCGTTGGTTATTGCCGGTTTGATCTGTACCCTCTGCAATGTAGTTGTTGACTCTCCATAATCAAAGGTTACAAGTTTCAATTCTTAAAACTCTAGTGTGTCTCCTTGTTGGCTGTCCATTCTGTAAATCAATCGGTAATCATATCAATCAGTAAATTACTCTTCAAGGACCATGAAGACCAACAAATATTTGATTGAAGAGTTCACCCAACTTGTGAATGATTTAAAAATGAGATGCGTTTCTTAAATTATTATTTTTTATACGTGTTCAATTATAATTGTCACCGCACCATATACAGAAGACATGTAGATGTGTTTTTGCATGCCCAAACTAGGTGTCTTCAGTATATAGTGTGGTGATAATTCTAAATTAACACGTATTGAAAAAAACTCTATTTAAGAAATACATCTCATCTTGGATCATTCACAAGTTTGGTGAGTTCTTCAATTAAATAATTTGTTGGTCTCCATCATCCTTGCAGAGTAATGTAGTGATTGATATGATTACTGATTGATTTATGGAATGACAGGCAACAAGGAGACTCACTTGTAAAGATTGAATACTTGTGAACTTTGATTACGGAGAGTAAACAACAGAATAGTGCAGAGAGTGCAGATCAAACCGGCAATAACCCACCTAACACACCTGATGCTGTAGCTACCGCCAAAATTTCAGTACCAGTTTCTACATGCAGCCTCCTCTTCGGGTATCCACAACTCCGCTCTATTCTCCTCTTTCGGAATCCACATCACAGCACCAACCCGCATACCAAGAAGCTCAAGCTCAACCTCAGCATATGGAAATTGTGCAGCAGCTGGACCTGGAGCAGTTTCCTCTGTCTAGTTTTCTAGCATTGATATGGTTGATGTTGTTTAAGTTTGTATGTTATTTTGCTCTTGTTTCACCTTATTAATACTGTAAGTAGGATCTTTCTTTACACACCAACAATAAAAATGTCGAATACTCCCTCTGTCCCATTTAATTCTATACGTTTCTTTTTCACTGCTCGACACGCATTTCAATGCTCTTATAAAATATAGTTCTATAAGTTATTTTTAAAATTTTCTTTTTCTGAATAAAAATATAACATTCAAACTTTTATTCAGAAAAGAAAAATCTTAAAAATAAGTTATAGAACTATACTTTACAGGAGTATTAAAGTCCGTGCCGCATCCCGTCCCCAATGTATATAACTCAGGGGGACGGAGGGAGTATATTACTGTGAGGGTCATGGGATCAAGTGACAACATATTGCTGTTCGCCAGGCCCATGTAGAATCGTTGGTATTGGACTATTGTTTGTGTTGTTGGTCTTTGCTATAAGTTGAATAAGAAAAGTTGAGATTTCCAAAATTTTCTTTTATTGATCTTTAAAAGTTTATAATTTATTAATATTTTACTAGTTTTTAGAAGTCATATGAAATTAATTATCTGGATTTCTTTTCAAATGAAAAGTGATATCAATCATTTCTATAAAAAAGATAATAAATAATAAGTTCACAATATAAAATTACAAAAATGATTAAGTTATCTTTTGTGTTGATTTTTTCAGATATATTTTTTGAATGAGTTAATTATCAAATAGGTCACTTATTACGCTAGAAAATATCAAGTGGGTCACTGAGAAATTTTTGGTCTCATTTGAATCACTAAAGTCATAAAAAAATATCAAATAGATACCTCTAATATCTTTTCGAGGAGTAAACTTTATTTTTTATTGAGTTTCACACATTTTTTTTAGCTGTTAGTATAATCAAATGAAAGGTTATGAATTCTTGTATTTACGATAATATATTCAGATTTTAAAAAATTTATTTATTATTCATTTGATATAATTAAACAAAGTAATTGTAAAATTAAAAATAAATAGTAAATAAATTTCTTAAAATCTGAATATATTATCTTAAATACTAGAATTTATAACCTTTCATTTGATTATACTAACACCTAAGAAAAATGTGTGAAACTCCATGCAAAATAAAGTTTATTCCTCGAAAAGATATTAAAGGTATCTATTTGATATTTTTTATGTTTTTAGTGATTCAAATGAGACTAAAAATTTCCCAGTGACCCACTTGATATTTTCTAGCGTAATAAGTGATCTAATTGATAATTAACTCTTTTTTGAATTAAACTATTTTAAAATATATTTTTAGAAGAGAAAATATTTAATAAAAGAAAGACAGTTTTTTTTAAGAGAATAAATCCATTTAGTGAATTTTAATTTATTTATCTAATTTAAAAATTATTATTTTATAGTAAACCCCAAAGAGCGCTTATATTTGCTATTTAAAATTCACAAAATAATTATTTATTTATTTTATGAGAACATAATAATTACTAGTTCTTAAAAGTCAAAACACATTATGACAAAAAAACACATTTTTTAATAATATTTAAGTACTACTCCCTCCGTCCCAATCAATTCTATACAGTTTCCTTTTTGGAATGTCCCATCATTTCTATACATTCCCAAAATAGCAACTTTTTACAATATAAAACACTATTACACCCACTACTTTCTTTCACTATCTTCATTCTATAATAATAAAAACACTATTACACCCACTACTTTCTTCCACTATCTCAAATCTATTATTAAAAATAAATGGGTCCCACCACTTTATCTACTTTTCACCTAACTTTACTCATTTCTTACACTTTTTCTTGGTCTCCGTGTCCAATCCCAATGTATATTATTCATTGGGACGGAGGGAGTAGTAATCATAGGAATATACCTTTGTCAAACTTGACTGGCTCCTCTTTGTCTTACTTGTAGTACTCAAACCACCACCTCCACACCTTCTTCCACCATATAAATAATCTTTACACACACCAAACACCCACACATTTCACACATTCATCGGAGAAACCAAGAAAACCCACATAATTTACTTGATTCTTGAATAAAGATTGGGTTTTTATTCAAGAAATGGAGAGCCCATTTAAACCAAACATTCTTAATGGCAAGGTAGCCCTGTTGACTGGAGGCGGGTCGGGTATTGGGTACGAAATATCCAGCCAGTTCGGTCAACATGGAGCTTGTGTTGCTATCATGGGTCGCCGCAAGTCTGTTCTTGATTCTGCTGTTGCCTCTCTTCGATCACTTGGGATTCAGGTAGTGATCTCGATAAAGTAATATTTTTTTGTTTTTAATCTCGATGAAGTAATATTTTTTAAGTCCCAATATTGTGTTTTAATTTTGATTAAGTAATATTTTTTTTCTCGGTTATGATGTAGATTAATAAAATTTTGTGATCATGAGGTTTGACTGAGATGGAAGAATCAGTAGAGACTGAATTTTTGTATGCTTTTGGGTATGATTGTTTATATGCGGTGATTGTATGTTGTGTTATTGTGGATGGGTTGTTATAATGGGACTGCCTCGTTAGAGTGACTGGTTTTTTCAGGTTTATAAGAAATTGAATGGAATTGTTCCAACTTTTGTAGAGTTAATGTAATGTGGTGAAGGATCGTGGTGATGTAGTATTATTTTTGTAGAGTTAATGTAGTGTAATAATTTTTCAATGATTCGTGTCTGATGTTGTTGTTGTTTGAGTTGGATTAATTTTGGAGTAACATTATCCCTATACCGGAAATGGCTTATTTTGTCTCTCTTTTTGGGGATTGTATTGAGCTATATAGAAATGATAAGAATGATGGTTCTTATATATACATGATGATTGATCAGAGATTATGACTGTAAGAATTTGCATAGAGCCTATCTTTGTTTGCTTTAGTTTTAGACAAAAAAATATGTGGGGCTTGATTATTGGTTACTTTGATCTGAAAGTCCATTGTGGCTTCTTCTTTTTTAAAGGCTTTTCTTCTAATAGTTCCCTATGTTTTGTTGCTCCTTTTTCATAGGCTGTTGGATTTGAGGGTGATGTTCGCAAACAGGAAGATGCAAAAAAAGTTGTGGAATCAACTATAAAGCACTTCGGAAAGCTTGATATTCTTGTTAATGCAGCAGCTGGCAATTTTCTGGTGTCAGCTGAGGATTTGTCTCCTAATGGATTCCGAACAGGTAATATCTGCTGTCTGGTGCAGTTCTGAAGATACGCTCTAACATATTGTCTGATACTCTGGCTTATAGTTATATTCATCAAAATTCAATAAGTAAGAACTACAGTTGTCTTGTGATTTTTTCTTTCAGTGCTTAGATGTACTGTCTTAAATTAATTGTATTAACTATGCATTTTTAGCAAGAGGTAGCTGGTTCATGTAAGTTGTCAGCTAATCGCTGTATAGATCATTAAAGTATAACTGGAGGTAAAAGAGGGGGCTTAGACTAAGCGGAAAGCTAATGTTTTTATGATACCTTCCTTCTACAGTGATGGATATTGATTCAGTTGGTACCTTCACCATGTGTCGCGAAGCTCTTAAATATCTTAAAAAAGGAGCTCCAGGCAGGACATCATCAAGTGGTGGAAGCATATTGAATATCAGTGCTACTTTACATTACACAGCATCTTTTTATCAAATCCATGTATCCGCTGCCAAGGTTTGTACTAGTTGCAGTAATAATGTTTACCTATTTACCATCTGCATGATATATTAAAATAAATGATTAATTCAGGCAGCTGTGGATGCTCTTACGAGAAATTTGGCTTTAGAATGGGGAACTGATTATGATATCAGAGTAAATGGAATTGCTCCTGGCCCCATTGGTGACACTGCTGGTATGAGTAAACTGGGACCTGATGAAATAAAAAACAGCTCTAGAAAAGAGATGCCTCTATATAAACTTGGAGAGAAGTGGGATATAGCTGTTGCAGCACTCTACCTTACATCAGAAGCTGGTTAGTAAACTGATCATTTTTTTTCTTTCCTTTTTAATTCAATTTGCAGTCCTTCATCTGTTTTCTATGGATCATATACAAAGCCTGAATTTATGTGAGCGCCAACCAACTGAGTTTGTTATAATATATCAATTTTTATAAGTTTCAGGAGTGGGGGATGTTGTTTATATTATTAAATATTAAAGAATGATAACTTTCTCCTGACGAGCCTTGTATGGATTTCTTCCCAAATTTCCTGTATTTAAGCCTCCTGATTTTGTTAAACATTTTGCTGTTTTCGTAGTTAAGTTTTAACTTCATTCCGTGCTCATCTGATAATGTCCATTCTTAATCATATAAAAGTATGTCTACTATTACTATTAATAATTCTAATCTGTAATCAATTTCTTTTGGTACATATTACACTTATTTGGATCAGCTGTATGTTCTTTTACTGAGTTATATCAGCTCAGTCTTCCATGTTTGCCTAGAAAGCCACTAAAACAGTTGCCGGCGACAGTCATATATATACATAACTCTATATACTATCGCCTCTGGCTACCCTATGTATCATAGTGCCTTCAAAATATCATTTCATTTAAAGGTCTCGTTTGATTTTAGCAATACCTCAAGTTTATCCTTACACTATTGAGGGAACGGTCATGGGAGGAGGCAAGACAACACACACTCACTTGTGTGGAATATTCACTTCCCTGCACCATGTTCCTTCTTCCTTGCTTATTTATGCACTTAATATTTATTCATCATATAATTTTTGTGTCTTTCATATTTGGTGAAGGTAAATACGTCAATGGCACCACTCTTGTAGTTGATGGTGGACTCTGGCTGAGCAGGCCCCGCCCTTTACCAAAAGAGGCAGTGAAGCAGCTTTCCCGCACAGTGGAGAAACGTTCAAGAGCTGCACCTGTCGGGGTTCCCACAAGCAAACTTTAGTGTTAGTCATTACAAAATCAGCTTTTATTGAACTCAGCCTTCTGTTTGAACTTAATTATTGTAGATTGTCTTTATAAACTATTCAAGGACCTTTTATTAAGGTACATTAACCTATGGGGATGGGAACCTGCGACAGTGAGATTACTCCTGGAGGCCTCAGCCACTCCTCCCACCCCTAGGGTCCAAATCCAGCTTATCTGGTGGAACAATTATCATTTTAAATGAATGATCAACACAAACTTGATTACTTCTTTCGTCCATGCATTTAAACTTCTCATTGTTCCTCTGTTTTAAGTCATGAATTATGCAGCTTTGCTTCATGGGGTAGTGTACTACCTATTAGGATGGCAAATTTAATTGTGATACGAAGACCAGGGTAATGTTCTTGGCTGCGATCGAATGACAGGAGAATGTAACAAGAAAATTTAGGGACAGTTTTAGGTGGTTGAAGTGGATTATAGAGGTAATGTGGAAAATGAGGGTAAATTCTAACAAAAAGTTGTGTAAAAGATTGAAAGAAGTATGGATTGGTCAATTCATTTCAAAACTGAAAAGAATAAATCTGAAAATGCTTAATAAGATGCACAAGGGGCATTGGCCTAACATATATGATTTTACTGTTTAAGTCCGATTACCGCTTGCTTTTCACAAAACGAACGGGAGGCTGAGGGTTTGAGGTTTGAACAATATAATGTTGGCAGAAGGGTGAGGGTCTCTTTGCAGGCTTGTCCCTTGATTTTACATTTGTGCATGCTAGGACATGTGGTACCAAATTTTAAAATCTTATTTCAGGACATACTAAATTTGTAATATCCACATATTCAATTTAAATATGAAATTATTGTAACAATTATGATTAAAAAATTAGAATTTAGAATTTTTGTAAAAATAGTCATGTTTTCAAATATATTTTCAAAATTAAACAATTATTTTCCAGATCGTTAAAATTACAAGTAAGATTATTACATTGTATATCTCTGGAAAAAAAATTCGAATTCTGGATATTTTTCTCGATTAAAACTGGTGTATATCTTTCCGGCACAATGTCGAAACTACACCACCCCATTTCAACCCTCTTCTTCTCTCATAAACCCTTCCTTTTTGTACCCGCTTCATCACTCAGAAACCCTAGAAATTTTTTCAATTTCACTACAAATTCAACCAATAATCACAGCCTCGTCGCTGCCGCTCAAGCTCAGTCTCCAATTGCAAAGAAGCCTCCTAATCTCCCAGGTCTAATTCACAAACTATTTCTCTATCCGTACAATTTATTTTTTTTATCAAAAACTGAGTCAACTCGGTCTTCTTTTGTGTTATTGTTGTGAATTAGGTTTGGAAAATGTGATGTTAGAGTACATGTTTGGGAAGAAGAAAGCTACTGAAGTTGCTCACTCGTAGGTACTTTTGATTCACTACTTGGAAGTTATAATTGGAGTTTACAGTGCTTTTACAATATTATAAATCTCGAGAACGGAAAATTTTGATTGAGAGTACTAGCCTAGATTTCAATATTTAAAACTCTAGAGATAAGTAAAATTTTGATTGGAAATAACTTGTGAACTGTATTTGAATCATCTTCTTGGATGATTTTTGATGGAAAATAAGTATGAAAAATAACTTGCTAAAACTGAACATGTGAAAATAATAGCGTAAATGTAAAATGAC
Source organism: Daucus carota subsp. sativus (assembly GCF_001625215.2). Classification (NCBI taxonomy): domain Eukaryota; kingdom Viridiplantae; phylum Streptophyta; class Magnoliopsida; order Apiales; family Apiaceae; genus Daucus; species Daucus carota. Next base: position 39,820,362 of record NC_030386.2, on the reverse strand, counting down.
TGCTGCTAAAATAAAACCCAGGATTAGTTTTAGCCCTGATTAACATGGTGCGAGAAAAACTTTTTACTTATGCTCTTGCGATGTGGGAGCTTTCCCCGCTAGTTTTATGACATAGAATAATATATAAGTTATCTTTGAGGGTTGCATGGCCAGCAATATCAAAACAATTTGTCACTACAGTTTCACTGGTTTATACAGTCTGCTGGAGAATGAATGCTATTTACAGTTAATTTGTTCTAAACTCTCTTATGCTCCTTTTATGCACAGGGTGTGGAAATGTGTAGTCCAGAAAGGGGATGCAGTTATCGATGCCACTTGTGGTAATGGGTATGATACCTTAGCAATGCTTAATATGGTTGCTGATAAGTCACAAAAAGGCCGTGTTTATGCATTAGATCTTCAAGATGTTGCTTTACAAAATACTCGTTCTTTGCTGGATGAATCACTGGATGACAATGAGGTGCTCCTTATATGCATTGTCTAGTTTGATTACTTTTCTTTTGTTCTCAACACTTGTCAATTATATACACATTTATGTCAATACCTTATACCCTTATTGTATAGAGCTGTGTACCATGGTCGATGTTGCCTATGAGTCTGTCTGACATGTCTACCAGATTATAGCATGCAAAATCCTGCCAGAAAATATCTGTTACTACAAATTCGTATACCCACTGTGTTTGAATGAACTCATATACTGCAGAGAGAACTCGTTGAGCTCTTTAGCACATGTCACAGTAAATTGGAGGAAGTCATACCAAGAAACATCACAGTGAGGTACTGCAATTCCACTCAGTTTTACCCGTTTATTCTTACTTTGATATTTTTTTCCTTGCAGATGATCACCTTTTCATTATTTGACAAGTCATTTACTCACCACCCCTTTCTTGCTTTATTTACAAGCTTCTTCATCTTATACCCATCCATATCGTGTCACTTGATTGTACAGGCTAGTTGCATTTAACTTGGGTTACCTTCCTGGAGGTGACAAAACAATGATTACCAAGTCAGATACAACACTTCTGGGATTAGAAGCAGCAGAGAGAGTAGTTGCACCTGGAGGTCTCATCAGCTTGCTGGTTTATGTTGGGCACCCCGGTGGAAGGTTCTGTTTTACTTTTAACTGATATACTTACACATATACCGCTATCTTTAATCATGAAGACGGGATATTACTGTGGTTTAAATAAATTAAGATGCAATAGATAAATTAATTAATATAAATGAGATCCAAACGAGACTTAAAGAAAAGGTGAAGGATTTTGAGATACTAATGTTGTGTTTGGTTGGGGTGAATGGAATGAGTATAAATAAAAGAAAAGAATAGAGTGCAGGAGGGATAACTTTGAAAAAAATGAGTGCAAATTTTCTATGATGAGATTTGGGTAGAAAATAGGTAGGAATTGGAATAGAGCATTCCTTAACAAAATGGAGGTTTTGAGCTCTAATTGAGGGTGATAATGGAATGGTGGAAGGAATGAAATTATCATACATTCAACTAAATTATAGTTCAAATCTCATTCCATTCCCTCCATTTTCTTTCATCCCAACCAAACACAACATAAGTTTAAGTTTGTAATTCTTTAAGGCTTTTCTTTGTGCTCCAAAGCTTATATGAACCATTAAAGTTAATCACGTGTGACATTATGCAGGGAAGAGTTTGAGACGGTCCAAGCATTTGCTTCTGGTTTGGCGGTTGATAAATGGAGCTGCTGCAAGCTTGAAATGTTAAACAAACCACTTGCTCCTATTATTGTTTTCTTATTTAAGCGATAAATTTAAGGGGAATCAAAGATCACCAAATTGTTGAGTAATGGAAAATGATTGATCCTCTGTTGAGGTCATAATTTTGTAATCTCTCATTTTAGCCCCGTGGGAGTCATAATTTTGTAATATTTCTGGGAATGGAGGCCATGGTGTTGTAGAATTTGTTCTCTCTAGATTCTACTGATTTTACGCAGACAAAAACGATGTACTAAATTAAAAATTCCACTGTTTCGTCATCTAACATTCTAACTGAGTATATAGACAAGGCAGCAAAATAATTAGAGTTTTTAATAAAAAAAATTACACTTGGATTTTTTTTTTTTGCACGAATTATGTGAAAAGGCGATCACGATGGGACTCGAACCCACAATCTCCCGCTCCGGAGGCGAGCGCCTTATCCATTAGGCCACGCGATCGACAGTGACACTTTTTACATAACTTTTGTTACGTAATTACAAACAATAGTAATTTTTTCTCACATGACACAGTAATTCTTAGCACTGAATACTCGTTTTCAAAATAATTAAAATTCTAAATATATAAATTATCACGCCCTCTGTCCAGTTCTTCTTATTAGTTATAGGACATCACGTACTTTCCAAATTCAAAACATTAACTTACACGCTTTTTTCGTTGAAATGATATGAGTCGAGATATTTCTTATGGGATTATCAGATTCAAAAAGAACAATATGAAGCAAATACAGCCTTCCATTCCAATTTTTACAAATGCTATATAAAGAGAGCTCATGATGATGCAATCCACAAAAAGCAAACACTCAACAGTTACGAGGGATATCGATTAATTCACTGTTTGGATACAAGTTCTTACTAGGCGCATATCTGGGAAGCTTCTTATTGAGTTTCAGCTAGATCAGAAGTGGAAACTGGAGTATCAGGATGTGCTCCCCATTCTGTCCAGGACCCATCATACACCGGAACATCAGTCTTTCCAAGACGGTGGAGGCCCTGTAAATGAGCAAGTATCAGCTTACGAAATAACAATGTTACAATTCCTTTCTTGACATGTTAACACGCATGTTTTCCATGCTGTATTGAGTAAAGAATAAATGATAAATGCCATTTAAACTGCAAGTATCAAGCATAACACAGTACATTCATAACAAATCATAGTAAAGTTCTTCCTAGGTAAAACAAGTTTTAGAATACAAACTTCCCATATAATTCTTTCAATATCCTAGAAAAAGGTCAGAACTGAGCAAAGATGTATCAAATCTAGTTTAAAAAGATGATGGTCGAATTTAAAGAACATATGCTTTTAAAAATCTTGTTTAAACACCGGTCCTTTGTAAAAATAGATGAAGATTGAATAATAAAAAAAGACTTTGATGTTCAACCAAAGACTATATAATGTCATGTTAAGCATTAAAGTCATCACCAGTAAAACAATAGAAAGGGAAAAAGATCATCACCAGTGCAAGAATGCAAGCCGTAACACCAGTGCCACATGAAGTTACAATAGGTTGGTCCAAGGAAATGCCTGCAGTTGATAAACCCAAGAAAATTATTAACATAGGGAGCAGGGAGGTCACTATTCACATAAACAGAAACGATTTACACACATATGTAATTGTTAGTTGACTGCTTTCTAATACTTAATATACATTCTAGTGGTGGCATCCATTATCTGTAACAATATATAAGTTCTATCACCCTGTAATTCAGTGGAGGAAAAATATGTTCGCAAGTATTTAAATTTTTTGTTACTGGCCTTTGCCCAGAAGAAAAGAGTAACAAGTAAATTCCCCAGTCAACCCTTTGAACAGGCACACAACTACACAAGTATTACCTTCTTGCTCAAATTTTTCTTTGAGACTGGCTGGTGGTAAGAGTGACTGCGAGCTATCCAATAACTGCAAGGAACCACAGAAATGGGGTCACGAGACATGTCTGTTTAAAAGAGTTTAACATGAATCTATAGCATGACAACGACTTTGTAGTGAAATTTTGGCAAGTACTGACGAAAAATAACGTTGTGTACAACACTATTAATTCTTGTATATAAAATATATACGAAAATTAGATTAGCCGATGAACACCAGCAGCTTCATAAAGAATGTTAATGATTCAGATTCTATCATTCTACAAATTATATATAAAAAAGGGTACATGGGGAAATAATAGAGCTACAGAGAGAGTAAGAAATCACTATATTTAAAAGACCTTGTATTAGTGATAAATAATATGAAGTTGCTTTCAACTTAAGTACATACTAAATAGGGCATCGACTATACAGTGACAAAAATAGTTTTGCATGATTTCACTTTATACACTTTGCAATATAATAGTGAATAGGGATATTAATGATTTTCCAACCTGTTGAATAAATCCAGTTCACCAGATATACAAAAAACTAGTATTAATGTAACAAATGTACTATGCTACCTGTGGAAACGGAACACACTTGCTTCCAGGCACATGACCAGCTCTTATTCCCTTTCTAGGCTCAGGCGCTGTGCCATCAAACCTGCAAAAGCCAACACGTTCAATATCTCCACAAACCGAAATCAGGCTTCCAAGAACAGAAATATTTGTGAGGAAAGCATTTGTTAAGTCACTAAGATTACTTGGCTAAAGACAAGCAAAGTTTTGTATTCATGATTAAGATGAATCTCTATATATTTAAGCCATGGTCAGACGTGTTTATTAGGGCAAGGGGAAGAATTTAACTGATTCAATGAAACTCCAAAGTCCAAAATTAAGAAAATGTATATTGAGAGTCGGAGATTAAAAAAGATTTGAAGAATTGTTTCCTTAACTAAGGGCTGCTACTTGATTAGTCAGATTATTTGCATCTATTGCTTTCTCGAGAGGTACTTTCACGTATTTAACCCCTTGTAGATAATAGATATATAATATGATATGCAACTCGCATCAGTAGGCCATAGTCACAACTTCACTACTTATTTACCAATTATATCATGCTCCAAGTTCATTCTAAAATTTGTGCTCTTAAACATCCCATTTTAAGTAAGGATTAATTTGGTTCTGAAGGATCCAGCTACATGAATTATTATAGTGTTCTTATATCTGAAATCAGATACACCACATTCTAAAAGTATACAACACTTAACAAACAAAAAAGGTGCTACAAAAATAGAACCGTATTCTCAAAGTGAACCAGAAAATACTATACCAGATATGCCATATTTTCATTGGTATGCCTCAAAGTAAATATGATACATGTTACAAGAGGGATACACTAGCAGCCAGCAGAACAATATAAACTATATATATATAAAAGTACCTGGCCTTCGAACGAGCATCTACAACTTGATGTGAATTTTCCTCAATGTTTTTTTGAACCTATTTGATTACATAAAATTATTGTTCAAAGATAAAGTAATAATAGGAAGTTGCAAAGTTCAATTCAAAAAGGCATTTCATGCATTAGCATGAGAGATGTATCTTAGTTCTAACCAAAAATTTAGAAATCGGAAATAAAACACTAAATTAAAAATAAAAAAAGATTCAACTAGACCTGTATTTGACATCTATATTCAAAGCTAGTGACAACCTGTTTATCACTTTCCTAGATACTTTATGAATGCCACGATGTGGGAAAGAGAACCCAACTATAGAGTACATTTTATAAAATATGAGGATGAACAAGATAGAAATTGCTGATTCATTATCTTAAATGACTAGTAGGAACTATCTTAGAAGTTAGTAACCAAGTTATGAGGTTCATGTGTAATTTTCATTTAGCTACCACAATGAACTACAGAATAAAGAGCACATAATGAAATTTATAGCCATGACTCATACTTCTGGACATCTTTAAAGCAACACAAAAAGGTAGGGTATTCAAAAGAAGTTTGCAATATAACAGGTTCACAGACACTGCATACCTGAAGGTATTATACATAGAATACATAAACAGAACTACCACATATTGTAACTTTGAACCACAACTTACCGACTGTAATAATTTATATAAATCACTTGTAATGTCTACTTCAACCCCAGTAATTAGTGTCCCAAACAAACAATTTCGAAAGTAAAAATAACATAAAAACACACTGATTACAAGTTGCAACTAAACCTGCTCTAGATTCCAAACAAGATGCGGCTGTAATCTGGCTTGAAATGTAATTGGTGTGACCTGGAGAAATAGAGATATCTATTTAAATTATTTTTTCACTAAATGACTGAGCAACAAGTCTATCATGGAAAACCAAAGAATAAATCAAATATATATATAACACAGATGAAAAAGAAGCATTATCCGGTATCAAATACTATCAATATATTGTTGGTGTTGATAATCTTAAACTTACTGCCTGTCCTTGATATACTTTCTCTATTGCGTCACTTGCAGCACTAGCTTTCAAGATAGCATCACTAGAAGCACTCGACTCAACATCAAATCCTGAAGCACGCCATCTTGGAAGGCCTCCATCTAACACCCATATTTTATCATGCCCAAAGACTCGGAACATCCTGTGCATCAAGAACTACTAACTATAATTCACTCAGTTTATTGATCCAATTGCAACAGTGAACCATCTAATAAACAACCCTGGTTATTAAACTTACAACTCACCACCACACTCGAGCAGCACTAAAAATGCCCTTCCCATCATAAACTACAACTCCATCTTTGTTCTCAATACCAAGAGCTGAAACAGCAGCAGCAAAAGCATCTTCTGATGGCAGCATGTGCGGCAACTGATAACAATCAAAATTTCAAGATGCTTCAGCATTATAAAAAAGACTGACCATATTTATATATATTAGTTGCAAGAATATAACTGGCATGCAAGTAGGGCTGTACATGAGCAGAATTGTTGTGAGCAGCTTGAGCTATATCTGAACTTGAAAGCAACACAAATTAAGTTCGATCTTCAAACTTTAACAAGCTAAAATCGAACAAGTAAAATCTAGTTCATTTTGAAAAAGTAAATACTTTAACAACATATTTCTCACTAGCCAAACTCCCTAACATTTCTCAAGTTCAAACTAAACCCAAAGCTGAACTATATTATTTCTTAAATGAGTCAAGCTTGAGCTCACTACTTTTTGGTCTCAACTCAGTTCATTTACAGCCCTGCTTACTCTGGTGTATATATAGAAGTAGACAAGATCCAAAATAGAAGGAATAAGAATCACACATTCGTAGCTTGATCTGATATCCCATCAACATCAAAGAAAAGGGCACCAGGAATGTGGGCAACCTGTAAACACAGAAAGCAGAAGGAATATAGAGGCATTAATACAGAAGTGCAATTAAAGATATTGAACCTAAGTTGTCCCAAACACTACAGTTCAAGAGAAAATATCTGTAGAAAGTCTACAAGTTCTAAAAAAAATGTCCAGTAGAAGAAAAGTATTAAAAAAAATCCATTCCATACTTGATACTCCTGTAGTGGGTTCCTCTGTTCGTTTGGCATATACCATGATGCATCTAGAACCTGGAAATATCACTATATCAGCACATTTACATTTTGTTCCAACTACAAGCCATTTGATAAAAAAAATTGTCGATAGAATTAGATGTGAGGTGGACCTGATTGTGTAACACGGTAATTAATCAAAATAATGGCTGATTTTCAAACTAATAAGAACTATAATTAAGTCATGAATTTACTGATCAATATACAAAATATAGTTCCGGACATTAATATTAATCATATCCAAGACATCTAGACATTTCAATAAAAACTAAATGTAACCTAGTATAATTAAACAGGCCCATTCACTCTCCTCTCAAGTCTTACAAAAATTAATACTTAGCGTTATAAGGCCACAATATGACATGTATTGCATTATCAGACTACGTGTTGATGGTACATGCAACATAACACTACACCTTCCATGCAATAATGTTTTTGATATATCCTTACATTAAACATATATATCAGACAATTATAAAAAAACTATATACATCACAACATGTAAATATAGATTGCTTCATAGAATAAAAAACTGCTGCCTACTGACCCCAACTATCATACCTTCATATCCGGATCTCGCAAGTTGGCATGGAGCCAATCAACTGATACAACAGGTTCACTAGTAGACATGGACTGTACTGATGAAGCAGCTGTCACCCCACTAACAGATGAAGCCATAGTAGAAAAATAACCAGAAGTCTTATGTTTAGCATAAGAAGCAACCCTAAAGTGTGAAGGTTTTATCTGAAAGCAATTAAAAAGCTACATAAGTCCAGACAAAAAAAATACAAGAATCAACCGGAGATACCAATGTCTATTTTAACTAAATGTGTATTCACATACAGCCTGCATCACAACTTATTGAAGGTAATGCCGAAAAACTCCAAAATCCAGTACTTTGCACGAAAGAAACTGAAACATAATTCACTATAGAAATTAAACGCATTCCTTTGTGGGGAATGCACGACAACAATTTCCGGTCTCTACATATCCTCCAAATTATTCCGATTAACATTAAACTTGCAAGCACACTAAATTACAAAGAACCCCATTACATATTTGCCTCCAGCTACTCAACCAACCATCAACAAACAACATACAATAATATATAAACTCAAGAATTCAGGTCATTCATTAGTGACTAAATGAATTCAATTAAACAACCTACTGCAGTTCATATAAAACCCAAGAATTAATCTGTCACAAATAAAAAAAACCGCAAAATCAAGAATTCAAGTCATTCATTCATTAGTGAATTCCTAAATCAAATTAAACAAAGTACTACAATCCATAATCAATAACAAGAAATCAAGAAATACTAAAAATCACAACTTACATTAAACACAGAAGATAAAAACCGGGTCTTGTGTGGAACAGCGTAAGAAGATTGAAGAACGCGATTAGTAGCAAAAAGAGTTCTTGATATAATCGAAGCTGCCATCTTTTTTAAAAAAAACCCAAATTGCCAAATTAGGGTTTATGATTAGTGGTACAGAGTGACCCGATTAAAGTGCAAACAAACAATTAAATCAGAACCCTCGATACCACAAGAATTGAAGTCTCGATCAATAAAATTTGTGTTTTTTTTTTTTGACAAAATAAAATTTGTGTTTTAGTCTAGTGAATTATATAGCTCTGCTGCTTACTCTCACTGTGTTTTATTATCCGGCCTGGCCTCTGTTTTCTTTATTATTTGCAATCATATAAATTAGGGCCGTTTATGTCATTTAATTTTTAATTCAATAGTACATCCTTATTTCAAAATAAAATAAAATTCAATAGTACATCCACAACTCTCAACTATAATTTATTAATATTTAGATATTTAGATTTAGAATTAGCTATTATTGTATTATTATATATAATTTATACTTATTATTATTTCTTTTATCATAATTCATAAACTTATTTATTATTTGCAATATACATTATATAATAATATTGAAATTTATTAGACGTCAAAAAATATATATTATATAACGCGTGTTATAAATAAATCTCTTAATATAATTTTTAATATAATATATATATTATAAGTAATCAAAAAAATCTTTAATTTCCGAAGGAATAATACAGTTGAACGAATTTAATATTAATTAATATGGTTTGATTTCAAAATTATTTTTGACACATTTCAATTTTAAATCATAAACTCATGTTTGTTACAATTAATTTTAATCCAATAAATTTATTAACAGTTTGAACTAATACACCTTCAATATAAAATAGTATTGAATTCTTTATTTTTGTCGTAAAATGTTTATTAAATTCTTGTTTTCCAAGTTTCTCCGCACTTTGAATGAAAAAGTAAGAGTCTCAGTGTACCCTGATTGATTCACCTCTGCTGCATCTATCTCGCATGCAAGCCTCTACACAATCCGAGAGAGACACAGAGAGACGCGGGGAGAGAGGGAGAGAGAAGGAGAGAGAGACACAGGGAAGGAGGGAGGGAGAGAGAGATGTCTTCGATATTATATTCATGTTTACGAAGGCACCAGCAAGGTTCCGCTTGTTTTCAATTGCTATCTCACTTACAATCACTAAACATTGCTCAGCTCCATTTCGATGCTCATAATAACAACAATTCAAACCCTAGTTGTAGCCCTCACATAGAATTACAACGATTACTCGTCGAGAAATCGAAATCAGGTTTCGATAATCTGGCGGATGCTCTCGCGGTGTTTGATAAAATGCTTAAATCGCAGCCTCTCCCTCACGATTTCCACTTTAATCAGCTGCTCACGGCGCTCGTTAGAATGAAACATTACAATGTAGTTGTGTCTCTGTTTAGGGATATGTGTAGTCTATGTGTTCCGATTGATGTTATTAGCTTTAATATTGTGATCAATTGTTGTTGTCACTCGAATCGGATAGACTTTGCGTTTGCTTTGCTTGCGGGAATATTTAAGCGCGGTTTTGTGCCTGATGTGTTTACGTATACTACTTTAATTAGGGGGCTTTGTTGCCAGCATAAGTCTGCAGAGGCTAGGGTTATGTTCACGAACCTTGTCAAATTCAAAGAATTTGAGCCTAATGTAGTGAGTTATAGTACTATGATTAATGGACTTTGCAAGACAGGTCATACTGATATGGCCGTCTGGTTGTTCAGATTTATGGAGAAATCGGAGTGTAAACCTAATACAGTGACTTATTCTACAATTATTGATTCTTTGTGCAAGCTTGGTCTTGTTGAAGATGCTTTGAAGCTGCATTCGGAAATGATAGAGAAAGGCGTTTTACCGAATGGTTGGACTTACGCCTCAATCATCCAGGTACTCTGCAAATTAAAGAGATGGGAAGAGGTTGATCGGTTGCTTAAACAGATGATCAATGACATGAAAGTTTCTCCAGATGTTCATATTTTTACTATATTGGTTGATGCTTATTCCAGGTCGGGGAAGTTGGACGATGCCAAGCGGATAATAGAGATAATGAATGAAAGGGGTGAATGTCCTGATACAGTTACCTACAGTGCTCTCATTCAGGCATATTGTTCACAAGGACAAACGGATGGGGCATTGGCTGTCCTGAATACCATTAAAAGTAAGAAGATGAAGCCCAACTGTTATACATATAACATTCTGTTGGATGCATATTGCAGGGAGCTGAAACTGGACATAGCTATGGATCTTTACCGAAACATGGCATGTGAAGGTCTGCTGCCCACAGTTGAAACTCACAACATTTTGTTACACGGACTATGTCAGCTGGGTATATCTAAGGAAGCACTGACCTTTTTCTACAAAATTCAAGACCAAGGCCATAAGCTGGATATTGTGATATACCGGACCTTGTTAGATGGTCTTTGCAAGAACCAGTACGTTGATAAGGCATTGTCTTTATTTCACTTGATGAGATGCAATGGTTTAATTCCTGACAAGGACACTCATAATATAATCATTCGTGGATGTCTTCGGAATAAGAAGTATAATGAAGCATGTAAACTGATGGACAAAATGGTGGATTGCGGCTTCTTAGCAGATGCATTTACAACATCTTTACTACAGCACCTAGTCTTATCAGAAGTACAGGATCCAACTCTCCTTGCAATGCATCAGAAGTGCTTGCAGTCAGGTATGTGACTTTTGTTAATAAAAATCTCTTTTTCATTTGTGTTCTTTTTTATTACCTACAGTATATGATTTAAAATTATTTTTGTGGATCTAATCTGTTTCCGGGACACAACCTGTAGCTTTGAAGGCTTCTTATTGTTGCTGGATTAACTCGCGTTTTTACATTGTTTACGCCTATACTATATTTAGACATTCCCTTTAGTATCTGCTTTAACATTACCTTTCTCATAAGGGTTTGAATCTTGGAAACCTTGGTCTTGTTTACTTGTATAACTTATAATTTTGCTTATTCTTATTTTTGGTTTAAACCTCCTCTATGTTATAAGTTAACAACACGAGCATGATAAATGATGCATGTTTGTCCTGTCCAAGGTGCGGTGCAGTATATAAGCAGTGTGTTTACCCTTCTTAAGTAGTGTTTTCAGCACTAAATACTTTTTTTTGGGTGTTCTCAGTCAATCATGAGGAAGATCGTCGTGTACACATATCTAAAGTTATCCATAGTGGTTGTCAAGGTTTGAACTTTTCTGAACCAGAATCTTTTGATGCTTATTTATGTTTGTGGAATGATATTAATACCTTTAGCTTCACTTAACATCTTTGAGAATATGTTGAGTTTGATGAGACGCTATTATATGTTATTAGAATGTAAATAAACTGATAAATAAGAATTCCCTGCTTTAACCTATTCAAAGAATTCATAAAAGAAATTATCTAGGTAAATGTAGGCCTCTGAAATATCAGATCCTGTATTCATCACTTACTAGAATCTCCAATTGTTTTGCTAAAGCCTGTTGCCTATTTTAGTACAGTGAATTTTCGTCAGTTCTTTCTTCAGGTTTCACAGCCCTGCATGAAATTTTGAAGCCAGAAGCAGATCACCACTGTGAAGTTTGAGATGCCTGCAATGCTCCAAGTGACTCTTTCTGATATTGGTAACAACATTAATGCTGGTGACACTGATGAAGAAGGTCGTTTGTAAAAGAACCTTCATGAAGATTACTTTGAAATGCCATCAGAGCCGTCACACAATACAAGTGTAAGTTTTTTTTTGTGTGTGAATTACAACAGAACGACCATTGCTATAAAAGTACCATATCCAGTCAAGTACAAAAAATGACTTCGAATCTCCTCGACTTTGTTATATAATCAGTCTGTAATAAAATAAAATCAATAAAAAGTAGAAGCTTCAGACGAGGTCGCAATACTTGGTTGTCATTAGTTGTCCAATATTGGTAGATCTAATTCCTAAATACTTTAGACTCTCTTGCCTATATTAATTTTATCGTTTCTTATTTTTGGATTACTTGTCTTCCATTTTTTGTAGGTACTAAATATGTCTTCTATTTTTGGATTACTGATACAAGCATGATATAGTGATGTGTTTATCCCCTGTCCGAGGTTGATGCCATTTTAAGCAGCATGTTAGCCCTTCTTGTTATTAGACGTGTGCATGGTTTTATGGTTAATACTGTTTTTATGTTGGTGCCAGGTAATCATGAGAAAAAACACTTCTCTAAAGCTGTCCAGCTCAGAATTGGTTGAGTCAGTTTCTCTTGCTGATCTTGTATTTTGCTGAAATATCTTTGACATCCTGAGCCCCACTTCTAATGCAGAGTAAGATCATACCAGATTCGTTACTAGAATAATGATAGATAATGAAGCATTCCTCTCTTGAACCCAGTCAAAGAACTCAGGTTTTAAAAGAAAACATTGCAATGTGGCGTAGATATACTAGATCCTTTATGCAGCATCTCGCAAAAAGATTTTGGTTTTTTGTCTATGCAAGTACGAGACATTTTCATCAGTTATTTTTTCAGGTTTGCATCCCTGCGTATAATTTTCATGCCAAAAGAGGATCACCTCTATAAAAGTGGAGGGAGCAATGCCAAATATGCACAAATTGACCCTTGCTGATATTGATAGTGATGGTAATGCTGAAGAGTCGATGGCACTTATTAAGAAAGAGGTACTTAAGATCCAACTATCCAAGACATGCAGAAAATCAACTCCGAGTGTACATACCATGTATTTAATATGTTTTTTCATACATAATTAAACACATGCAGACACCCACGTTTTTTTTGACAAGGTCCGAACTCTTGAAGCAGATAATATGCGTTTTGTATATACAGATTTGTATCTTTACTGAGCTAGTAGAAATTTACAAAGAGAGAAAATAGGATAAAGGATTTCAAGAATACAACAAGGTGTTGATTACACAGTTTCTTAATTTATTTTAATTCTCGTTCACACAAGGAAAACTGAATATTAACTTTTGTTCTTATTCTGACTCCTGTAATATGACAACCATATTAGAAAATTTTAGTAATTTGTTGTTTTTAATATTAACTTCTTGTTTCGAATATCAAGATTTTTACAAACTATTGATAATAAAAGGGCGACACTGACTTTCAAAAGAAAGAAGAGACAAAGGGCGACATTATTTTTTAAGTACTGTTAACTAGCCCTGCTGTGAGTTCATGCAAAACAAAAATACATTCTGCTACCAGCAAAAAACACAAAGTAAAATCGACTCCGCAACATCAAATGCACAATGCTAGATCAGAAATCCTACATCAACTCATTTCTAATTATTTATTTATTTTCATCAGTACAATAATTTATATATCTTCATTAGTCACGTAGACGGGCATTCCTGTCGAGATTACAAACAACAAAGCTCCACAACACTCCTCTTCCCGTTTGTTAATTTGCTACCACTGATTGTTCTGGTTCTGCAACTGCTCATCCTGGACCGGCTGCGGATCCACTGAGGCCAAGAGATACCAGATACATTTAATTTATTGCTTAAATATAGATGTGCCCTAAGGGTATCTCAGCTCACTTCTGCAGTAATAAAGACACTACTGTTAAATAACATCTAGATTTGAAATGTTAACAAGTGAGAAAGTCATTTCACAAGCTCCAACAGTAAAAAATTATAAACACTTACCAGTATTGACTTGTATCACTGATATCCAAATAGGAGCCAAAAACTGAAGGCTGACACATATGAACTATCAGATCTATTTTGCTGGCGTATATTTGTGATGATGTGCAACAAGATACCTTTGAATGGCGTACAAGATAGATATGATAGGTGCCCAGATCGGAGCCCATTCCACTTCACATAATTGATGTTCACTAAACACTAGCAAAAAATCAAAACAAAAGGTTGGTTCAGTAAACAGCTCAGTAATGAATGAGAGACACAACAGAGTACCTTTGATCCATGTGTTTGACACTATACACTAGCTTATGCACCATCCTACAGAAACTTGCGCCCCAATACCCTGTATTAATTAACCTCAAATTCACTTAACACAAATTAATTATATAAACATAAAATTAGAAAGACAGAATTAACACCTTTTGTTATTTTTCCTTGTCAGTATGTACACAACATGACGGCCTTCTCTATTCCGTAGCAGAGATCTCTCTCATCAGTAAACTTCTGCTTACACGTTATCAGCTTCCTTGGTTTCACTTCAGTCTTTGTCCACAGTTTGCTTAAAGATAAATGAACTATTAAGCACAAAGACAAAGTTGTGATGGTTGCTGCTACGACGTAATCGAGAAAACATACTTAATCAACTCTATCACTATCAGCATGTTCACTCCACGGAAAATACATTACCTGTAAAGTTCGGGCAATTTAGCCTGCAGGCAGAAGTGCTGCACTCTTTCTTGTGGATTGAAGATAGCTGCATCCAGCATTCTTTTTCAATCCTGTATCTTCCATTACTTTCCTAGTCTTCCATGCATTACCCCACAAGCCTGCTGCAGCATATGTGCTTGCTAGAACAACATAGTTGGCAGAGTTTGTAGGCTCTAAATCAAACAAATGCTTGGCTGCTACTTTTCCAAGAGTCGTATCGCCATGGATGCTACAAGCACCAAGAATGGAACCCCATAGTGAGGCATTAGGCTTTATTTTCATCTTGCATATTAAAGCATAGGCTTCTTCTAACCGACCCCCACGTGCAAAGAGATCCACCATACAAGAGTAGTGCTCAGCCTTTGGCAATATATTATATTTGCCAACCATATTACTGAAACATTCCAATCCTTCGTTTGTTAACCCATTGTGGCTACAAGCAAAGAGGAGAGATAAGAATGTAATACCGTTTGGCATTAACCCATTATGTTCCATCTTCTTGTAGAGTTTAAGCGAAGTATCTGCATCCCCATGCTTGCCGTATCCAGCAATTAGAGACGTCCATGAAATAACATTTTTCTTCTCCATCTCATAAAAAATCTGGTTAGCATCATTTATTTCTCCAGATTTTGAGTACATGTCAATAAGAGCATTGTCCATAACCATGTCATGATTATACTCATATTTCTTTACTGCAATTGCATGAATTTGCCTTCCCAAGACCAGTGACGCTAAATTAGCGCTTATATTGAGCATCGAGCACAATATTATATTGTCGATTGCAAGAGACATCCGACGTAAATTATTAAAGAGATCCACAGCACCAATGCAGTTGTGACCATCGCGTGCATATCCAGTAATCAATGCTGTGCAAGCTACTGTATCCACTCTTGGCATACTCTTGTAAATGTTATTTGCACTTAATACACTTCCACATTTAACATAAGCATCGATCAGTGATCCAGTCAATATATTAAATAATTGAAAACCCAATTTTAAAACAATTCCATGTATCTTCATGACCATCAGGAGATCGTTATCTCCACCAAAGGCTTTAAGAACACTTCCCAGACTAAACGAATCTGGAGTCATGCCTATTATATAATGTTGTCATGTCAGTACAAGAAAGACTAACGGATAACTTATTTAACATTCAAACACTTGAGATACTAGAAGAGATGTCTTAACAGAAATCCCACATTTACTGATGTGATGATGACTAACAAGTATTAAATTCTCTCCAAAAATAGAAGTACAGAGGAAAATAATTCAACTTGCTCAAACTTGAATACAAAGAACAATTAAAAAGACAGAACACTACTTTATTTCTGCTACTCGTGTCATTAATTATTAACTCTTTCTATAATCGTGCTAAAGTGACCAGAAAAGTTATAAAAAAAATTAGCACCCCAGCAAATGAGCTTCTTACTCTAACTCGACTTCCATTACGGACACATACTTACTTTTTTCTTAGCATTGTTTTCATAGGTTTTGCACGTAACCTAACTACTAACTATGCATACTTAAACAAAACATTCATAAAAACATTTTGCTTATAAATGACATACCACTCCTGCAAAGAGCAAATATAAAGTATAACCAATACCTTCCCTGAGCATTGATTGAAACATCAGGAACGCATTATTCCTAAAACCCTGAACCACATAACCACCAATCATTGCATTCCACGACACCACATCCCTGTCAACCATCTCGTCAAAAACATGACGTGCATCCTCCATCTTCCCGCACTTCGAATGAAAATCAACCAATGCACTCTGCACAAACAAGTTCCCCACAAACCTACTCTTCTCAATACACCCCTGTATCTGCTTCCCAACATCCAAACCCACAGTACTAGTACACGCCCGCAACACGCTCCCATACGTAAACTGATTAGCCCTAACACCCTTCCCGTGCATTTCCCCGAACACCCCCAAAGCTTCATCAGAATCACCATTCTGACAATACCCAGAAATCAATGCAGTCCAAGACACTACACTTCTCTCAGACATTTCATCAAACACTTTCCGGGCACTGCTCATTTCAGCTACTTTCGAGTAAAATATGATCAGTTTAGTGTCGGTGTATAAATTTGGTTGCAGCCCATTTCTTATCCGATGGCTGTGGACCAATCTGCCTTGTTTATAGGCTCGCAATTCGATGCAGAGTTGCAGAGCTTGAGAATATAAAGCATGGTCTGAGTGAAATGAAGTGTAGTATATGTGGTTCAAAGCTATTCTTAATTTGTTCATTCCTGTCAATGAACTAGTAATTGTCTCCCTCCCTGCTGAATCATGTTATTTGAGACTTTTTAAGTAACAGCATCTCCAAGAGCATTTAGGCTCCTAACTTGAGATTTGAGGAGGGAGAAGCAAAATGTTGCTTCAAGAGACTCTTAAGTGGCTCTTTAAGAGCCTCTTGTTTCTCTCTCCTCTCTCCTCAAAGTTAAGAGCCACCATATGGCTGCTAACTTATTTTTTCACAATAAAAAAATCCTTCCCTCCAATCAACCTCAATCTTTCCCTCTCTTTTGTTATAGTGGAGCCCAATATATGAATAAAATATGATATAGAGAAGAGATGTAGAGAGTATTGTTGTAGTTTACACTCTTAACTTTGTCCTAAATTACTAAGAGCCACATTTTTTATATTATATTTAGGAGCCAACAAGGAGGCTCTTGGAGATGCTCTAAGAGACGATCTGCTTTGATACGTTAATTTACTTTTTTCTATGCTATATTAGCATAACTACTCCGATAATTCATTTTATATTTGCCTAAATTGCTTCATACTTTACTAATTTTGACATTTACAGAGCACAAAATTTATTCACGTTTTTAAAAGTTGATGGTTGAAATAAAAGAAAATTTGAAAAATAATGTATAAAAATATGTTTTATTTGCACATCAAATTACATGAAAAAAAAATCAAAGTGACATGTATTTTGGGACAGAGAGAGTACACAAAATTTATTCACGTTTTCAAAAGTTGATAGTTAAAATAAAATGGAAAAACATAACCATTCCGGACATCGTAGTACAAATTTCGTTACATTACACAATTAACAATCTATCTTACCATTGCACTTCTGGGAAAACAATGTTGGAATTTTATAAAGAATCCGTATTCTTTGGTCTCTAGAGTTTTCAAAGCAAGATACTACCCAGATACGCATATTTTTGAGGCGCAAAAGGGACGTAATCCGAGTTTCATTTGGCAAGGTTTACTGACAGCGATGAACTCCCTCAATAAGGGATTCAGGTGGGTGGTCGGTAATGGCGAGGACATATCTGCAACAAAAGATCAATGGATTCGAGGGAAAAAAAATTTTTGTGTTGAAAACGATCATCGATATGTTGGCAGAACAGAGCGAGTGTCAGATTACATAACCACGAGCACAAGAAGTTGGGATGTTCTAAAGGTCCGCGAGAAATTTCTCCCTGAAGATGCAAAGGCTATTCTCATGATTCCTATCCCCCCGCATGAAGTTCATGATAGAGTTGTGTGGGCTGACTCCGCGACAGGAACGTACACAGCTAAGGAAGGGTACAGATTCTGGTATAATCAAAACTATACCACCTCTGCCATTACTCAGAGCAAAGGCTGGAATAGAATTTGGTCACTTCTTGTTCCTCATAAGGTAAAAATCTTCATTTGGAGGTTCTGTCGAAATACTATACCAGTTCGTTGGAGACTTAGCTTCAAAGGGATCCACTTGCCTATAACATGCCCTATGTGCAACGCAGACGTCGAGCATCTCTTGCATATATTTTTCGATTGTCAATTTGCCATGCAGTGCTGGAACCATGTTGGCTTGGATTATGATATGAGCTTGGTAGAGAGTGCACCTTCCTGGCTCCTGAACACTCTTTCTCAGGCTAATGATGAGGAGATTTTGAAGGTCTGTATAGTTCTCTGGGGTATTTGGGGATGGAGGAATAAGAGAGTATGGGAAGGAAAGGTTGCTAGTGCTGCAGTCGCCATGAATAACAGCTTCGGTCATGTAGAAGAATGGAAAATTGAGAGGGTCAGAATCAAGAACAGTACTTTGAACACTGGACAACGAGATAAAAGTCCTGTACTTAAATGGAAGCCTCCTGATCCAGGTATTCTGAAAGTCAACGTGGATGCTTCTTTCCGGATAGCGTCAGAAAATTTCTCAGTGGGCATGGTGCTCAGGGACCATGAAGGGAAGTTTTTAACAGGAAGGTGCATGTGTCTTGAGTCTACAACGACGGTTTTAGAAGCTGAAGCTATTGCAGTGCGTGAAGCTCTCTCCTGGATTAAAGCAAATCAATTGGGTGATCAAAAGGTGGAGCTAGAGACTGACTCCATGTTAGTGGTGCACGGCATAAAGAAGGTGACAGAGAACTTGTTGGAAGTGGGGGAAGTGTTCAATCAGTGCAAGATGCTCCTTGGAGATTTAGTTTATACTTCCATTCATTTCGTTAGGAATCATGCTAATAAGGTAGCTCACGAGATTGCTAGGTTACCCTGTTTAGTGAATTGCCATATTGATTTATCATCTCTTCCTGATTGTCTGGCAGAGGTTGTACTGAGAGATTCTTTGTTTTAATGATATTCCAGCTTTCTTTCAAAAAAAAAAAAAACAATCTATCTTACCGTAATAAAAAAATGCAACACCATATTAAAAAATGAAGACCGACATTTGCCATTCTTTTTGCTACATTTTTCCCGTTAGAAGAGCTAAAATTTGTGAGTTTCGGTTTAAACTCTTGACCAGGAATCAGTGGGACATTTAAGGTCATACGAAGCTTAAGAACGTATATACATGACCCGTGCTGCATTACAAATAGTACAAACATCCCAAATAGGCAAATCCTAAATTATCGGGGAAAAGAAAAAGAACATCCTGATTCTTTAATAACATCGTCACTAACAAAGCTTAAGAACGTATATACATGATCAGTACTGTGTTTTAGGTAGTAGCAGCGTACTGATTCCTAAATGACATCGATCCTAACTGTACATGTATATGCTGTCATCCTGACATCTAAATGTAGAACTGGGAAGTGAAAACCTGTGAGTGCAACTTTTTAAAAACAATCTCTACAGAAGCGAAATCAATGTCAAAACCATAACTCTGACCTCCATACTGTACATAAAGGTAGTCTTTAGTAGATTGTGGTAGGGGCAAAATTTGATTAACTTTCGGAAAATCTGCAGTGGGCTGTGGCAGTGTGTTTTTCTTGGTTGAATAGTTAACATCAGCTAAAAGAAGCCAAACCAGATCAGGGTCGATACTGGCAAGGCCAGCTAGGGCATTTATAGATGCATCCCGAAGCCCAGTGACGCCACTGCACGCAATCCCTACAACAATACCACTCACCTTTTTGAGGACTGCATCCAGTGCTGAGGCACTCCTTTTGTTCCGGGATATATCACCAATCATATTTAGCACCGCCACCTGAACTTTCAAATCAGACACCTCAGACATTGAATTCTCAGACACCGTGTGAGTACTCCGGTAAGGAAGTTGAAGGGGTGTTCTCTCCTCTTTTGAGATAGGTTTCTTCTTAAATGGTGATGTGTTAAGAAGCTTCCAGAAGTGTCCGCCATCCGTATAAAAGCGACGTGAAAAGAAGTCTCCCCCGCAAACTTGCACTGAACTGCTAATCACCGCCGAGCATTTGCGAACAGCCTGTATATTAACCGTTAAAAGATACTAGTAAACTTTTCACAAAGCATCAAGTAGTACAACAAATGAGCTACTAGATTTCATTTCTAAGGATATAGACCATAAAAAGTCCATCTATGCAAAATGATAGTGCTAAGGTCGTAGAAACCATAAAAGCAAATATAAATAATACATATATATAGGGATTGGAGACTAGTTGTTCTGCTTGCATAACATATATGGTCTCCAATAAAATAGTGGTCTCCATAACATTTTTACATCAAAATATAGAGTGCTAATATGAACCTTACAAGAAGGAATACATGAAGATCATAACATATATTCAAGTGTAGCATGTCATAACATAAGACCCCTTGGGTTTTGGTGGGTGTAGGTCTATTTCATGACACAAAAACTAAAAATAATAAGATAACAATGTAAAGGAAAACAGGCTTCCAAAGTATAACCAAGTGAGGTAAAGAAACACTCACCAACTGGTTCCCACTTCTAAAACATGAGACCAAGAAAGGCCATATTTTATTCATTGCAGGAAGCAACCTGTTCTCATCTGTTGCATTCTCATCTGCATCCAGCGCATCTTTAAAATCGTATCGTGAGCACAACTCTACAATTTCTTCAATTAAAACCATAGTCTGCTTCTCGTCTTTATAGGCCGCCTCCACTTTTGCAAGAGCCATAACACAATCCTAAGTTTTAAAGAAAGAATGAGATACAGAGACCAAATAAGCAAAATCAGTAACAATAGCAGATGAATTTTTTACTTTTTTTAAGATAAATGTAAATCACGTGATCCTGTATGACAATTAAATACAAAAGGCTCTGGGTTGTTCATATTAATACTTCATAGAAACCAGCACAGCACATATAACTGGAATTCTACAAGCAATACTATAGTTTCGAACGTCGAAACTGTTTCCAAACACACATGACTGCCTTTTTACTCTATTTTTGAGCAGTCAGTTGGCCACAAAGTAAATTTTCTGCTTCCACAGTAAGCAAATACTTAAGGACCTTACTCTTCTTAATGATGTCCACATATCCTTGTCATAAGTAATGCTATATGAAAGATAAGTGGCTGATTAAAGACTTTTGGTTTGTAACGGCAGATACAACATGAAGATCACGATCTCCGAATGTCGATACACATCTGTTTCACCCTTTACAGAAAGTTATACTTGGCAATATGTCTTCTTCAAGTGCAAAACTCAAACTTCTGGCTACTGAAACATAAGGGCCGAGCCAGACCAGACTAGAACTTGCTGATGTTGGAGCACTTTTTTAGGCAGAAACTAGAATATGATGTCATTGTTTTCCTAATCAAATTCCCCAGCAGTCATAATAAGCGTAAACCATGTACTAGTTGTCATGTACCTCAATATATTAGCAAAAAAGAAAAATATCGTACCTCAATGATATCAAAGGCAACTAGGCTAGCCACTTGCATTGCAGAAATAAGCAGAGGTGTTACAGCTGTCACACATGAACCAATTATCGAGCCAACTGTACGTCTATATCTTCTAAAATCACTTATTGTGAGCAATGTAGACTCCACCTCTTCCATGTACACATCTACATTGTTGGTAAAGTCACCGGTCTCTTTTTCTGAAATAAAATTAAATAATTTTTGTAACTAGTTATTAGAATTTATTTTATTGATTTTAAAAAGATAAGATGCATTAAATTTTAAAAGATGATAAAACTTGAAGATTCCTCAGAACTAGGTTAGCTCATGCATCATTGTTTTGCAACACATTAAAAAAACGGTGTGAAAGTTTGGTAAACAATATTTGCGGCTAAGCTTAGTCATTAGTGACAGAATAAATATGACTATATGAGCATTGTATAAGATATGTGTTAAAACCCACAAAGATCTCTAAACAAATTACAATTGTGTACCTTACTCTTTTAATATGTTAACATCCGGTTTAAGTTTATTTAATTATAAATAGTAGAGAAGTTTATCCAGCTAGAAGTTAAGTATATGTAGGTTACTCATAATAAGCCCAATGTTTTGAGCCTCATTCCATTAGATTCTACTTCTTATTTAGTATTGTAACCCCAAAATATTGTCCAAGACTTGGTTGATATACAGTAATTAATATATCAATATTGATTGAGTCTCTTCTTGGGTACACTCCATGGATTATCCCCCCCTTCTGCCAGAAACCCTTAGGGTGGTGAATTTTTTGCGTTCAATCCACCCAAGTTCTATATCATTATCCTTTTTAGTTCATAGACTCGTCTTTCGCAAAGGTCCAGCATCAGTGTATGTGTATTGTGATTTACGGGTAACACTCAGGTGGGAATCATAAACACCAAAGTTTCTGCACTTTTCAAGTTGTAGTTCTGCAAATTTGTTCTGAATGATCTTTCTTTTTCACGATTCACGGGTCTCACCTGAGTGGCTGAGTTTTACCCTACATATTAGATATCATTGTCCATGCTTGCTTACCTAATATTGCAATCCCATGCCAAGAGTTAACATACACCACAGATGATCTTTTTTGACTCGGCAAGAGAAGCGTACAGAAAATTAGGCTCCAAAGTTCTACCGCAGGTTTGCTTATTTCTATATATATTTAAAGTACATGATGTTTTAAACAGGCTGATGGTGAAAAAGTAAATAATGCATAACCATCACAGGACATTGCAACAAGTGCAACTATAGATAAACATTGCAGATAAAAACAAAAAAATTAAGTGAGACAAAGGGGGACACAGTGTGTTTGGCTAAGCTTTTAAGCTACTTATAAGTAAAAAGAACATAGCTAGTTAAAAGTAAGTTCACATAGTTACACAGCTATCCTCAAATGTTTTCATTTACTGAATGTTTTGGATTATGTTTACATTGTTGATACTGCTGTAAGAGACTGAGCCTAATCAAATCATTTATGTAGAAGCTATATGCTATATTATGTAAACCACATTAAAAGTTTAGAATACTAACCACAATCCACAGCAGCAGCACCGATATCACATTTTATATTATTTTCTATGGCAGACATTTTAGACTTGACAACCTCTAAATATGACTCTGCTTGAGAACACAACGTAACCGCCTCCCGCTTGGATGCCTTAACGATTTCTGCAACCGCCTAAAAAAACATTATTACAATAAGAAAAAACGCAATACACTATATGCACTACTTGGTACTGTCAGCCAACAAAATGCCAAATTCTAATATCAGATATAGGATTGATGTTCTATGTTCAATACCACTATTCTCTTGATCGAAGCAACATACATTATTTTTGAAATATACCATTAAATCAGTGTCCAAGGGTGAGGGAGGAATGGAGGATCATGGAGTTATCTATATCTTAAGACCAATGTAGAATACCATCCTATTAATAAAGACGGTCTATATACGGTGTAAATATGTTGTCTAGCATCCGTTCAATAGACAATGACATATCAAACTTAAAACTGTTCAATTCTAATTGTCAATGTAATGCTGACCCCTATTTTGCCTTTACAATCAGCAGTACAACATCTAGTCTTCATGCATTACATTGCTCTCTTGCTCATCCTCAACATCTAGCTTAAAATAGTAGCGGTATCAGTAGTTTATGACCTAAATCAAAGGGCATGAACTCAAATTACATAATGATCACGATTCACGGTTATGGGTGTTGAACCATACAATTTCTTGCAATTACTTCTATATTTGTAAACTTTGAGTACAATTTTAGAATAACTCATGGTGATTTATCCTTATACGCAAATTAGATGACACCTGCATGTAGATGTTGAAATTTGAAACAATTTCCGGACATTTGCATGAACTAGATCTTACCATAGGAAGGCCACAAATCTGTAGTTATATGCAGTACTGTATGATATTATGATTAACAAGAACGACTTGCAAATAGATGATACCACAAAAATACCTTCAGAAAAGGAATAGTTAATTCAGGATGTTGATGCCTGCCAAGAATCTCAAGCTCCAGAGAAACAGACCTCATCTGTACAATTCATTAATTACTGGTATAATTCAATGGTAAGAAACTAAGAATTTATAAGCACAACTGCATAAGTATCAACAATAATATAAAGAGCATAGCAATAAGCTTTATCTTTTGACTTGATCTTTGGGATAAAACACTTGTATCTTTGCCAGTTTATTATGTAAAAATGCGATAGAAATGGAACAGCAACATATTAGTACACTTGTCCCCTGAGAACCTCATAAAGCTAAGATAAAAGTAGCACATCATACAAGTTTGAGGCCTGAAAATTAATAAGACAGTTCATTGCGTATAATAGGAATAATATAAACACTTACCGGCTCCTCCAGTAATGGCAATATATTATGCGCTGCTCCGATGTAGGAGAGCATAGCAGCAAGCACACCTGGCACATGAGGGTTCAAATCCAAATGGCGCAATTGTTGACAAATAAAGTCAATTATATAGTCTGAATTATCTACCACCAAGTGCCCAACCTGCACCAAGTTTATTTTTATAAATTTCGTACCAAGTTCAAGTGAACTAAAAAAAATATACCACTTCATCACACCGTTGGATAGCCAGATGTAGCTGCAATAACATGTAAGACCGCATCAGATGCACTTCTAATGTGGAAGTTAGAACAAATAAGACTCTCAAGCAACACATATAGTGAAGAATGAAGAAAGCCACAAGATGTGAAATCTCCTCCAAGGCACATATTGAATATTCCTATCCCATCTATTACAACCTGTTTCAAAAAAGCAACACTGGCATTAAACTAAAAAAGTTCAAATTTATTTTACATGTTGATAAAATAAATGAAATGTGACAGCCACAAGTTAGAGAAAAATATATCTTGCCTGGTGCATCATAGCATTGTCATGAAAAAAATGCAAGGTTATATCCCCATCTGCAATATCTGATAGTTCAACAAAATCCTGCTTTGCACTGGGAAGATCCCAGATTTCACTAGATAAATATTCATGTAATACACTACCAACACAATCAATCAAATGACTGTGTCCATCTTTATGACAAAACCTCCAAACGGACTCATCTTGCCCAGTACGCGCAACTTTGTCCTGTTGCATAGAATATTCATCTACCATCGCAGTTTCATCTACTTCCCATCTTATACAGGGAATGTGGAACATCTTACTAAATGCATCAATTGCTTGATCTGACAGACCATATATCATCTCATTAAGAATACATGCAGCAACACTAGCCTGTCGCACTAAGCGTCCAGAACCAGTTCTACGGTACCAAGATTTCCAACTTTCCTTACTGTAACTCTTTATCCGTATCTCAGAAACCAATTTACGCAAGTAGCCTAGAGGAATATCAGCAACAACTGATAGCGATGCTTCACTTTGGGAATCTACATACAATTGGAAAAAGCGACCTGCCATAAGTATAGAACACTAAGTGATTGACAAAATCAAAAAGACCTATTTGAAAAAGCTAACCTGCAACTAAAGATAAACCTACAAGCCTCAAGATTCTTGCAAGGGTCAAATAAAGCTTATCACTGCCCACATGGACAAACCAAGGGGGCATTCGTGGAAGCTTGTCTTTATTGTGCACATTTTCCCATGTGTTTAAAGGTCCGTTCTTTTGGGTGCCCAGAAACTTTGGCTCTTTAGATGAAAAGGATTGATTGATAGATTTATCATCGATGCTAAAGCAATTGACGGATCTCATCTCGGCTATAGAGTGCAGATAACCAGTTGAGGACGGCCTTGCTAACATAAGATTCTGAAGCGAACCAGCAAATGCCGAATTTTGACCCAGACACAGAGCAAATGAATCTAAGAATTGGGCAGCTGTGGCCTAAATTATGAACAAAGGGAACCTAGTTATGATCAATATCAAACAAATAACTGAGAAGAACTGTCTGTTATAATTAATTATTTTCAATGAACTTTAAAATGGAAGAAAAGCTTTCAGCAAAATTGTCATGTATAATCCTTGACCATTTAAGTAACATATTGTTCTTGGAACAAGGCATAATCCCCAAACCCAAAAAAACAATAAGGTGCACACTGCACATACAGGTGATTGGAGGAGGTGGTCCTTTACAAGACTTGGACCAGAGAAGTAAATTAGAACTAGCAATTTTTGTGCATGTGATATTGCAAGTGCCTCCTCACTTCCAAGCACCATATTTGGAAGCTTCTTGGTGAGCCTGTACGAAGAAATGCACTAACATCAAATTTTTTTGCAAACATCCACTACTCTCCAAGCTTTCATTATACTTTGGGGAGAGAGGCTAAATACTAAAGGATAATGCAGAGGCAAACAAAATTAAACCTGCTAAAAATTTGAGCAACATCATGCTTAATGTCATGTTTTCCCCTTGATGAGAACTGATTTCCAAGAAACACTTGTGCAGCTTCAGACACCTCTTCGAAATCATCACAAACTAACACGAATGAACACTCCTGTACACGATGAGAAGAAAGATAAGCCCATATGAAAAGAAAAAATAAGCTAAGACATATGCAACCATGTTAAGCAGACCTATTTGGTCAAGTAACTATTTGATTGTGCTAGGTTTAGTCAAATAACTATAACTTTTACTAGGCTATGTCATGCTTATAATGAAAAATGACAGATTTAAACAATGTATGCATGCTACGTTTCAATTCGCAGATTTTCTTTTGTGTGTGTATATTCAATATCAGCATTGGTTCATTTAGTATCCACTTGACCCTTCGACACATTAAGTCTGCTTGCTAGTACCTTAAGATTTGCACTAGCCAAGTTCTACAAAGTTATTAATTCAGGGTGAAGACTGAAGCTTACCAGAAAAACTAATCTGCTCTCCTTCAGTGTGTAGTAGCACCTTGATAAAAGCCCTTCCACAGCAGCCAATAGTGCCCTTCTCACCTTTTGAGCTGGATGTACACAAAGCTACAAGAATATGCAAAAACAAGTGATTAACATTAAGGGAATATGATTATCCTTTGCAGTTTGAAAAAAAAAAAAATACAAGAACCGAAACATAACTGCACAAATCTTATGGATTGACTACTACCAAGTACCAAGTCAATTGTCAGAACCTACATTCGGAAAAGTTGCAGACAATAATTTAGTCACGTGAGCTGAAGTTTTCAATATCCACTC
This sequence comes from Daucus carota subsp. sativus, assembly GCF_001625215.2. Classification (NCBI taxonomy): domain Eukaryota; kingdom Viridiplantae; phylum Streptophyta; class Magnoliopsida; order Apiales; family Apiaceae; genus Daucus; species Daucus carota. The sequence continues at coordinate 39,792,704 of NC_030386.2, read as the reverse complement.
TTTTGTACGATCAACATGCAGCCTTCCTAGTGGAATTTCCCTGCTTTTAGTGCCCTTGTTCATGTGTCTCACTGCAGGAACACTCCCGTCCACCACTACATTTTTCACATCTTTCACTACAATTTGACTCTGACCAATAGCATTAACAGGCAAATGGCGGAGATCCTCCAGGACTGATTGCAAAGATATATCCTTATTCAAGGGCATTCCAGCAATGCCATTGACAGTTTCATCAGGACTAAGCAAATCACCATTATCTTCCAGAACTATCATAAGGAACTCAGCCAAACCTCGAATTGCTTGATCTAGGCTTTCTGCACTTCCAGCAGCTCCACTTATCATCGCTTTTGCTACATGTAAAACTTTGCCAAATTGACTTACTACACCAGGAGCAAAGAATGATAAAGCATCTGCCGTGCCAACCTACAAAAAAAAAAGTGAACGTCCAAGATCTTCACAAATAATAACTATATAAAATCCCAAGATTTTCACAAATAATAACTATATAAATACAATATACAAATCTGATATCAACAAGCACGAATATTCTTGACTGTGTTAAGATAGACATATATCCCGTAAATTTCACATGTGTAACCTAAGGCTTCTATGTCCACAAGTTTACAAGGTGTGTCCAGTGGAGTGTGGACAACTCACTATTGTTAAAGAATCCAGGACAAAAACAAACTATGGACTTAATAAAGTTAGTAAATGCATGCAAAGTCACCTTGGCAACAAGTATACGCAGCGTAAAAAAGGCTTCTGCCCGAAGTTGTGCACTACCTAGCTGTCCACGCCCTGCTTCGATATCTGCAGCCTTCACACAAAATTCAGTGCACATTTAAGGATTAGTAATTTTAAAAACATCTTTATTCGTGGAATCAGCATATGCCCTTAAAATCAAGGCAACAAAAAATAAGATAAACACCACATGCCTTTAGAAGAAGAGAAAGCCAATGCCCAACAGCAGCCGAAGCTGTTTGAGATTGAAGAAATGCAAGTAGACATTCTCGTTCAGAATCATATTCTGTGCCTGTACTAATGGGTGATTGAAATTCACTTCTTTTTGAAAGTGCAGGCCAACCAATTATCTGTTTACATGGGCAAGACTTGTTGGAGCACATATGCAAACTAAGAAGCAGAGCCTTGAAACACCTTAATACCCCTCCACGAAATTCTTCTGCAGCCTCAGATGGAGAAAGTATCGCCCCATTAGTCAATTTCTTCAATATAATGACCATCTGCATGAAGAGAGATAAATTTCTTACATACCAATGATTACAATTTTCAGGAATGCTTTGATTTATAAATACAAGTGCGCGAATGGGAACTCATCTGCCTAACAAAACAATGACATAGCAATTGATTATTTTCACAAGATGAGCTATGCTTGAGGCACATTAAGATTGTGAGCACAAGTTCATATTTAAAAAATAGAGTGAGTAGTCAATAATCAACACTACCCACTTGCACAATCAAAACCATGTTGAGTCTGCTTTCAGCGAAAACTGACAAAAGCGCCAACAACTTGCCTTATTCTCCAAATATATATATAAATGAAGACAAATAAAAGGTAAGAGGGAGACGGCTAAATAATTGTACTTCAAGTGAACCAATTTCACCTCACTGGCACAAAATGTGACATTCCTACAAACTGAAACTACAAATCGTATATGCCACTAAGCCGCTGCCAAGTACCAAGGTATAATAAATGCAAGGCCAAAATTTATACCACCTTAATACCAAATTACAAAATATTTTCTCCTCCCGTGAATGAATAACTCGTACAATGTCTCGCAAGATATTGTCCTATGTCAAAAATTTTATGTTTAAAAGGGCAAAATATAGAGAGAAAAGAGAAAACTTATGAACACAAGCAGAGGTGCAGTGAACAGTGTGCATTTCTATACTACTAAAGTACTTCTATGTTTTCTGTTTTGTTACAAGAAGGAAGACCAAGTCTCTTTATACAGATAAACTCAGCTTCCTCGTAAAGCTTGCTACAGTAGTTACTTGGTGGCTACTTATGCTACAGCAACTATGACATCGTTATAGTTACATCAACTTGCCTACTTCACATCCTAGCTTATATTAAACATAATATCTTTTCTGTAAACTCTTCCCAGAACAGTGTTATCAAGATATGATGACCATATTACATATGAGCCAAGTATTTATTTACGGAGAAGACTGCAACCATTCCAGTCTAGCTTGCCTCTTCAATGGCTAATAATTCTAATATAAACTAAAAAACCATATAGTGTCTAGAAACTAGGGTGGCGTTTGGATAGTTGATGGGAATCGGGAATGAAATGGAGGGTAAGGGAACGAGAGTAATTGGGAATGAGAATGATATAGAATCCCAAGGGATGTGGAGGGAATGATATACAGACCTAGCAGGAACGGGGTTTGCATTCCAAACACCAAATGGCTAATCCAAACACACATGAAGATGAGGTTATGAGTCTCGTTAATCAGGTTCATCAACATTTAACCATTTAACCATGAATAGAACGGCCTGTAATTATTAAATTATGGTATTTATCTGCTTAAAAAAATAAGACAAACAGAGATGCTCGTCCCGCTTTAGTAATAGAGACCTCTACCAAGTACTGCTACTTTTTAGGGAAAAGAAGGGGTAAGATATGATTTAGCAAATTGAAAAAACTATCACTTCTTTTGCCGATTTTGCAAATACAAAAAGATACCCATTGGTTATAAATGTTGCATTGGTTTAAGCAGTACCGCCAGTTTAGATAAACATAACACTTCATTTATAACATCAATCAAGTGAAGCCTTTAAACGTAAAAGAAGTAACCCAAGAGCCATTACATATGAATTCTGTCTGCGACGAATGATATTGAGCAACTCTAATCTATAATAAGGAAATAAATGGATCTAGGATTGCACTAAAAGACTGTGAACTTACTTCACGCAACACAGTGATATAATATATAGCAAAACCTATCATAATCTGTAATTGACCCAATAAAGTCTGAAAATGCATACATAACCTAATTAAATTTAAAATACCTGATCCAGCGATCCTATTTGACACTTTTTTAGAAGTTCCTCTAAACATTTAAGCACACCTTCAGCTATACTGTCACTCACTATAAGTGGTCCACTAGAATTATCGGAATCAACCTGCGATCTACACTCGACAGCTCTATCCAATAGAAGCAGCAATGGAAACAACGTATAACTGAAAAATAAAAGCAAATAAATCAACAACTCATCAAACAACCTAAAGAGACAAACTGAACACTATAACGAAAAATTTCAACCAAATACACACACAAACACACACACGTAATTACCTAATCCTCCTTTTTACTGGCATATAATCAAATACTCAAGCACATGGAAAGAAACACGTGAATCAACAACACGTAAAACAACCTATTGAGAAAAACTAAACATCTAAAAATTGCTTCGACTGATTACACACTCATTCCGCATTTTAAATTTCAACTAAATCACACATAAATAAATTAACAACTCATCAAACAGCCTAATTCATGCATGATTAACTAATTTTGTATTGAAATATGAAAGGATACTCGAGAAAAGAGTGTGTGTACAACTAAAAAAGCATATAATCAGGCAATTAAACAACCTAAAGACTAGCACACATCATTTCAACTAAATGCCCACATTTATAAATCAACAACTCATCAGTGATCAGCCTAAATGCACGAATAATTATATATACAAAAATGCTCGGAATAAGGCTGGAGAGAGTGCGCGTAACTAACAAAAGCATATAACTAAAAAACTAAGCAATATTACACATCATTTCAACTAAATAAATGCACACAGTCATAAATCAACAATTCATCAAACAGCCTCACCACTCAAATAACTAAAAAAATCTGTACTCAGAAACACAAAAGCATACTCGAAAAAAAGCTGGACAGAGTACGTGCAACTACAAAGCATATAATCAAAAAAAAACTAAACACAATTACACATCATTTTAACTAAATGCAGACAATCACAAATAAAAAACTCATCAAACATCCCAAACACTCATATAATCATAAAAATATATGCTCGAAACACAAAAGCGTACTCGAAAAAAGGCTGGAGAGAGTGCGGCGGAGATCGCGAGAGGAGGCTATGGAGTTGAGAGAGTGTGTGAGAGTCGTTTCTAGGGTTTTGAAGGAGCTCGAGGAGCTGTAAGCAGTGGTGCTTGAGTTCTGAGAAGCTGCTTTGTGATGATTCTTCAATTTCAATTTGTTCATCCATTTCTGTAAGTATAGGCAATAGATACAAGCTGTTTGAAACCCTAGTTTATATATGTTTGATTTTGGAGAGTAGTGATGGAAGCGCGAAGTAGTGTTTGTTGGAAATAAGGGCGTGTTTGGCTGGGGTTTTAAGAAAACGCGGTGACGAAAGATGAACAGAAGTGGTTCGAGTTGTTCGGGTCGGGTCGGGTTCGAATATATTCTGGAGCATTATGCTGAATAGTGGGCTTTCTGTATGTATGGGCTTTGGGCACTCTTTCGTTATAGTCCAGTAACGTTTTGTAACGGACTACTACTTATTTTTGGGTAGTGCTGTGTGCAGCAAGAGTCTAAAGTCTTCCAGTCAATACCTAGACCTTTCCTCTAATATTATAATATAGAAATATTATTTCTAGTTAGGTACAATACCTTTTGTGATTAATTTAATCATTTTTTTAAGATGAGAGAGAGAGAGACAATTTAATCTATTATCTTAAAAAATGAAAAATTATATAAATAATTGTATTGGTATAAATTTTCTTAATTTTTGCAGTTATATGATATATAAATTTTAATTGAATTTTGATCATTTTAATCATTTGAAAATTAAACGAAGATATTCTCGAATATTAGACATGTACGGTTAGTTTTCCTTCCCCCATAAAGAATGTTAGGGTTGGTACTTAAGTTTTTATTATTGATTGTAAATCGCAGGAAGAAGAAGAAGAAAAAGAGTGGCATGTGCCGCATACGAAGTCTCGCTTTCACATGTAATTTTCCTAATCTTGACAAAATCTTACCCTTCATTTTTGAACCTCCTTCCACTTTACATGAAAACTACCCAACAGTGACACAAATTATCATCAAGTCCATGGAGACAATCAAAACGATAAGTGAAACGAGATTTTGAATAATAACGAAGAATATCATAGCACGGGCTAATATATATAGCACAAGTACGATTGTATGAAAATATTGTTTCAACAATCAAATAATTTAAAATAATTAAGTCATTATCAAAAATATCGATTTTGAAAATAAAATTTTCTTCGCTGAATTATTAATATGAATCAAATCCTGCATTCAAATTGACAGGCACAACACGAATTGTTGTTATTTCCGTTCGGGATACTAGTCAACCCGTTGTAATGTGGATTAGCATGTGCTGGTTACAATAATCAAGGTTTATTCTTCATAATCCTAATGCGCTGCCGTCATTGATCCCGTGTCGTCTTCTTAATTTTGATTTTCTCTCTGTCACGAGTTTATGGCACATAATTTATAGCAGTACTAGTACATACGTATTGATGAACGAAGAAGAATTTTTTCGTTAAGTTTTTTTCTTCCTTTTTTATGAGAATGAGTATGAGGATTTTAATTGTTGCATAATGAAGCGAGGAATCTGGTTTAGAGTCACCGCATTATAAAATTGTCACTACCACAAAATTTGTAAATATGATCAAACTTCATTTTGTATACCGTAGACTGGCGTTGAAATATATTACAAAATTGAAAAAATTGAAATATAACATAACATTTAAATCTCAAACAATACTCTAAAATTTATTTGGATCTCTAATCGTTAAGATTTTGGATGAACGAATTTTCAACGCACAGATGGACGTTAAACCTCTGATATATAGCCACATTCAACAGAACTCAGATAAACAAAACGACAACAACAGTTCAAAAGATATAATAGATCGAAAACTGCCTGAGCCATCTAAAATATACTCCCTCCGTCCCACTCATTTCTTATCAAATGGGTTGGGCACGAGATTAAGGAATATGTATAAATTAGTGGAAAAGAGGAAGAAAAGTGAGTAAAGTGGTGGGACCCATTGATTTTTAATGTATAAAAAGAAAATAGTGGAGTAAAAGTAGTGTGAAAAGGAAAGAAAAGTAGAGAAGTGGTGGGACCCATTGACTATTTTTGGTAAGTTTTAAAATGTAAAGAATTGGGTTGGACACCAAAAAGGAAAGTGTAAAGAAATGGGTGGGACGGAGGAGCAGGTCAATAAAAGTTTTTACGACAAAGGCTGTATCATGTACGGCTCGGTAATTTTGGAAGCAGTCATATTTCGACTTATTTTATCTAAATTATCAATTACTCCATTGTTAAAGTAATCACACGATTAAGAATAAGCACTATTCGTACGGACGGCTACCAGCTGATAATACTCTATGCAAACAATGGAAGTTAAGATTTTAAACAATAAAAACGGACACGTGCATCTTTGAAAATTAGAGCACGACGGCTAATTTATCTAGAATTGTTCATTCTTCCCTAAACAATTGCCGGTTATTACGCAGATCAAGTATACGGCTTAAAGCATGTGTATTGTATGAAATTTTTTTATGTAACAATATATTAATTATTGATTTTTAATTTTCAGCAATATTATTAAAAGCATTCAACTGGATGTCAAAATTTGGTTTTTTATTTGAACGATAAAATCAAGTAATCTGGTACAATAATCAGTGATTGAATTTTAACTATAAACTCTTTATAGCTAAACAATAACACCATAAAATAAAAATAGTTTCGACATCAAATATTAAATGTTAATTTGTTTCATCATAACTGTCATTTCCTTTCATCTCTTCTAATTATAAATTTATCTAATATCTCTATTTATCCACTCCCCACCCCCACTAGTTGTTTGCTTTCATTTCCCTTTTCTCTATATATAAAAATAATATTAATTTTTAAAAACATAAATAAATTATATTATTATAAACATGATATATATGTCTTTTTTCAAATTATATAATACCATAAAACTTAGATATAAAACTTGTTATATAATTTTTACTCCCTTTTCAGAGTAGAATCAAACAAATAAAATAATTTTATTATTTCTTTTCTTTCTCTATATATTTTTTTCCAATTTTCATTTTATTTCTATGAGATGTACAGGGCGGATCCTGAGTTCCCGACAATATATGCGGAGGGATATAAACCTGTTAGTCTGTTACACTGAGATATTGCATGAAGACTGAAGAGAGGCAAGTCAAACTTTAGATGCGACTAAACTGCAAATTCTTACTTGACTCGCTAGTCGTCGCAGACTAAAGATATTGCTGACGATGTAATCAACAAATCAACCGTTTATCATCCCGACTAATACGTGCCATTTTAAATTGTACTCCCTCCGTCTCAATTTATAGGTAATAAACACGCATATTAAGAAAAAAATTGGTTTATCATTAATTAGTGCATTGATAAATGAGAATATAGTTGAGTTTCAAAAAAATCACAATAAATATAGGGAGTTAGTGCATTGAGAAATGAGAATAATGTTGAGTTTCAAAAAAATCACAATTAATATGTAGATAAATTTGTATTGAAAGAAGAGAGGGAAAAGCATTTTGGGACAAATTTTTATTCCAAAAAGGACCTATAAATTAAGACAAGGGAGTATCATATTAATTTTAGTCTGCTTAGACATTCATGATTTTACAGATTTCCATATAACATATAAGGACAGATATCAAGCGTATACTCTCACCCTCCCCTTTCACATGTATATTTTTATATGTGCAGGTCAAAATAATTATATTTTATCTGAAAAATAATAAAAATTACTCCCTCCGTTTTCAAAATACATGTCCACTTTAGAAAAAAAAAGTTGTTTCAAAATACCTCTCTGCTTGAACTTTCAATGTAAATTTATATTTCCAAAATCAACTCTTCTTCACATATTTCAAATTTATATTTCCAAGATCAACCATATACCACATATTAGGATCAATTAATGACTTATTACACCTCTTTTTTTCTCAAAATCCACTTTTCTTAAACTATGTGATTTTTTGAAAGTGGACATGTAATTTGAAACGGAGGGAGTATATTATTAGAAAGTATATTTATTCTACTTTAATGTGCAGTTTTCAGATTTAAAAAGAAAAAAAAATGATAAAGTTCTAACAATAACACCATAAAATAAAAATAGTTTCGACATAAAATATTAAATGTTAATTTGTTTCATCACAACTGTCATTTCCTTTCATCTCTTTTAATCATATATAAATTTATATAATATCTCCATTTATCCACTCCCCACCCCACTAGTTATTTGCTTTCATTTCCTTTTTCTTCTTTTCATTTATAATTTATATATCAAATCACTGAAATCAGGAAAAAAATTATATAAAAATAATATTAATTTTTAAAAACATAAATAAATTATATTATTATAAACATGATATATATGTCTTTTTTCAAATTATATAATACCACAAATTTAGATATAAAACTTGTTATATAATTTTTACTCCGTTTTCAGAGTAGAATCAAACAAATAAAATAATTTTATTATTTCTTTTCTTTCTCTATATTTTTTTTTTCAATTTCATTTTGTTTCTCTGAGATGTACAGGGCGGCTCCTGACAATATATGCGGAGGGATTTAAACCTGTTACACTGAGATATTACATGAACAGAGGCAAGTCAAACTTTAGATGCGACTAAACTGCAAATTCTTACTAGACTTGCTAGTCGTCGCAGACTAAAGATATTGCCGACGATGTAATCAACAAATCAACCGGTTATCATCCCGACTAATACGTGCCATTTTAAATAGTATCATATTAATTTTAGTCTGCTGAGACATTCACGATTTTACAGGTTTCCATTTAAGCACAGATATCAAGCGTGTACTCTCACCCTCTCCTTTTACATGTATATTTTAATATATGACCAGTCAAATTGACTATATTTTATCTGAAAAATAATAAAAATTATATTATTAGAAAGTATATTTATTTTATTTTAATTTGTAGTTTTCAGATTTAAAAAAAAGAATTGATAAACTTTTAACAACAGCATGTACATTGTACATGTAGTTCCAACTTCCAAGTCTCTGTCAGTTCACCAAACACCTCCAGAAACAGTTTGCTTTATGTCTTGCTTTGTTTTCGTGCCGTACGTACGGAATTAAGGGATCTAGCCGGAACTTAAGGTCCGATTAAATTTGTATTTAAATTTTCATATAATCCTAAAATGCAAGTAAAACAACTTTAAAAAATCAATGCAAGTTCGATTATATATTTTTAATTTAAATACTACCCAGACATGAATAAAAGAAATAAAGAGAAGTAAAAGCAACCATAATCTCCATATATACACATGATATATACAAAGCAGATCTATCTGCATAACGCGACCAAACCCTCATCACAATCGTCTGATAAAAATAAAAAATCTATAAAAAATTAATAGATCAACCGATCATAAGTAATTAAATTCTAGTCTACATAGGTCACGAGCTCATCGGAGAACGAATTGAGAAGCTCCATAACATCTTGCGACACCTCATCGATCCTCAACGCTTCCAACACCCTCTCGAACACGAAAACACGACACGGAATTCGCAACACTCCTTTCTGCTCGTAACCGTACTCTTGAGCCGATTTGTTCAACAAAATCATAAAAACCGGATGGTTTAACAACTCCGCGCTCACGACAAACCTCGCCGACTCGTCTCCCACGTACACCGGCAAGTGGCCCTCCGGCACGCCGCTAGTCCTCCGAGTGCGCGAAGAAACTCGGGTCTCTGATCGGAGGAGAGAGTAGTGAGTCGAATCGGTAACCCTAGAGAAACGCTGAATCAACTTCTTCATTACTATCGAATTTCGACTCGATTCGGTTCGTTTACCGCTTTCGAACTCGGAAAGGAAGAATTTCGACTCGTTTACGACTTCAATAGTACAAAAAGAAGTTAAGAGCGTGGTAGGAGTGAAGATGTTATCATGTATTTATATAAAAACGAGTGTGTAGAATAATATAATTTCTTGCATGTGAATTGTGATCTAGAAGAAGAGGGATAGGTGAAAGGTACAAATAAGCGTACCAGGAAGGTACATGTAAGGAAATTATTTTTTAAGTCTGCATATTAAAAAAAAGTCCACATATCAATATTACATATTCCCTCCGTCTCACCCAAATAGAAAGAAAAGTATGTGAAATGGTCCGATAGTGGAGTAAAATTAGTTCGAAAAGAAAGAAAAAGTGAGAAAGAGTTGGGACCATTAACTATTTTAGGAAAGTTTTGTAATATAAAGAAATGAGTGGTATAGCCTTAAAAAAAAGCGTAAAAAATCTGGTGGGACGGAGGGAATATATTTCTAAGATATTCATATAAAGCAGGAGGGTCGACGTCCACATCGAATACTTATAATTTAATTATAATATTAACTAAACATGGATATGGATGGTGATTTTTTTTAATTAAATCTATAATTATGCAAATAATTAATTATTTACTTATATCATGATAATTTAATTTTGTAATTTTTACCAAGTGCAATCATGGTAATTGTAAGAAAGGAATAAAAGAGTACTCCCTCTGTTTCTTTAAACGTTTCCCGTTTCATATGTCGGGACTGTTCATGACATGAGACAAATTACTTATTTACGTCTAATCTATAAGACGAAATATAGTCATGAGTGATCTTGTTGGATTCGTATTTACGAGTACTTTAATACGGTGAAATTTTTATATTTAATACTAATACGAAATTAAAGATATTAATGATAGAAAGTGTGTGTTGGCAAACGTGATAAAGGCAAACGGGAAAAGTATTTAGGGACGGAGGGAGTACTGGTTTAATGAGTTCTATTCATTTTTACTACTCCGTATCGAACATCAATAGTCTTGAACGTACGGCAAGAAAATCAACGATTGACTGATTTTTTTAAGATTGATTTCGACAAATTGTTGGACTGCTTCTTTGGAAGAACTCGGAAACCTTCTAGGTTATTGCTGGTTTCACGATTCTGCCTTGTACGTTTCTTCTAAACATTTATATAGAAAAGTGAAATCAAGGTGAATTTTGATTTAGAAATGGTGAAATATAATAATTCCTCCTAAGCAGATATTTGCTTAATAAATATATTTTGTTAGCAAATATTTCGGTATTAATATAATTAAAAATTAAATAAATTGATTAATAAATATGATTAACGGGAATTAAAAAGTCATATATGTTATTTTATTTAAATAGAAATTTTATTGTGTAAAACGAATAGAATTCTCATTCAACTCATATGAAATATTTTTAAAATACACATTCTCATCTCTACTAATCCCTACTGTTCATCCAAATAAAAATTTGTAGACCTAGATACCGAGAGCATGATTTAATTGAATAGCGAGAGTATGTTTTGGTTGAATGATATCCGTCTACTTGTTAATTAAATAAAATATAATAATTTCCCCCGATTTCTCATATAACAATAAACACAGCTAAGAACTATGTAAGTTTCTAAACGCAACCTAACATAATGTGGTAAAATATATATAGCACTCCATCACGCAAATAAGAATCACACAATAAATCACGAATTAAGTGTGATTGTGATTGATTCAAAAAAAAAAAAGTGGTGTAATTATGATGTACGGGCTTGAATATATATATAATTAAAAATAAATAAAATTCTGAAAATATTTAGCTAATTTAATTAAACATAGATATTAAAGTAATAATACAAATTTTATTATATATAAGCTATTGTTTTAATTTTAGAAAATATGTTATCGTTAAATATTACATAGAAAATAATTAATAGAATGTTGTCTAATAATAAACCGAACAATATCAATTAATCTTAGTTCCTTAGAACAAGAAGGATAAATGGTTTTTGGGTTAATACAGTATGTTGTTTTCAGTTTAACTGCTCCGTATTCAGCATCATAGTCTTGAACGTACGGCAAGAAATTAAAGATTAATTGGCTGATTTTTTTATGGTTGTTTCCGAAAACTCGTTGAACTGTTTCTCTAGATGAACTGGGAAACCTTCTAGGTTATCGGTGGCTTTCGGATTCTACAAGAACGAAAATTATGGCGAGTCTTGATTGAGCTGCACTCAAATATACTCAGTAAATAAATATCTGACAAATAGATAATTCTAATAAGTAAATTGAATATGAGAACTCGTTTGGACAAAAATGATAGAGCTGCAGCAACAATTATCTGACAACTTTAGTGTCAGTTTAGAGACCGATAAAAAAATCATCCGCAGGTTTGGCAATAATTATTGTTCAGAAATAAAGATTTATTTTGAAAAAAAAAACATAAAAACTCTAACTTTTTTAAAACAAGCTTTTATTTTTGTCAAATAACGGTATGAGACACTAATTTAAAATTTATATCTAAAATTATTATAAGAAGATGATTTTTTTTTTAAAAACAAGCCCTTGTATTTGGAATATGAAGTTTGCCAAACATGTATCATATACTGTAATATTATGTATCGGTCCCACTCAATAGTTTATATTGTGGAATAAAAACCCGATATGTATTTTAAAATTCTTATAAAATATTTATTGAAAATTATTTCAATTTCTTCTTTTAGATAAAATTGTTGTATTTTAATTTTTATAGAAACAAGAAACTTTAAAAAACGTTCTGTCAAAAAAAAACACTTTAAAAAACGATTATAAATCCATATTACATATATATATTTTTAAAAGCTATACCAAATAATTAAGAATAATGAAAGGGACGACTCTTGTTCTTAAAAAGCAAATAAAATCTATTACAGTTGTAGTTTAGTTTTACTATAACTATTTTCTAAAATGTAATCCATTAGTCTTCGGCGATACATTTTAATTTCGTATTTTTATTTTATCCGTTTAGTATTCAATTATTCACCATGTAAATAATAAACACACATGTTTTTATGGTGTATTATGACAAGTGAACACAATTTAGACATCTATTATATATCTAATAGAACAAGTGTGAGTAATTTAATTCGTTGAGACTAAATTGCCCTTCCTCCTTATACATGTATATTCATAAATAGTGAGGGTACTATTGACTTTTTATATTAACATATTTATTAGACATTAATGTCTCTTAATTAATATACATTAATTACTATATGATTAAAACTCCAATACATATTTATAATTATGATTTATATTTTGATTTTAATTCAATTTTTGTATAATATATTTGATAAATAATTTTATAAATATAAATTTATTTTAAAAATCAACTACTAATGTTAATAATATTTTTATTCAACTTGAACTAACAAAACATAATTTGTAGAGACATTTATACTGATATACCGGACAAATTAATTTGATATAATCATATGATAGATGACCATTAATTGAATTTTATCTAGGGAACATGCATGGCCGACATTAATTTTAAACTTATTAATATATACTTACAGTTTGTCACTCGTCGACTGGACGATACATTCATTATCTTTAAAGTCTTTTGTAAAGACCTAGATAATATATAAAATTCGAAAAATATCTTTAAATTAGTAGATTTTTTTTATTGACCCCTTTTGTTTTGAAATTGAAAGGGTAGAATCCGGAAAATCTGAAACAATCAATTAAGAAGGGGTGGAAATATCAGACACGACCCGAACCCGACTTGAACCCGACCCGAACCGCAACCCGATTTACTGAGATAAAACTCGAAAGTGACCCGAAAATCACCCGACTGACTCGAAATGGACCCGAAATGACCCGAAATTAGAATTTCATTTCTAAACACTTCGATTTTTAGTGTTATTCAATTTTAAGTGATTTTAGCTTGACCCGAAATCGACCCGATTGCTGACACGAACACGACCTATTACTCGAAATTGCCACCCCATTATTGTGAGTATAGTTGATCATCTGTTGCTCTATTATTAATGAAAATGTATTTATATATTATATGCTTCTTTGAGAATTTTTTATGATGATTATTTATCTATCATTCATTTATTAGATTTGGTGTTACGAAATTACTCAGTCGATATTTAAAAATAGATCATTCTCTTAATTGAGTTTTACATTATTTGCATGACACGTAACTTAATTTTGAATCTAACTCCGATCACTTTAACAAAACTTGTCCATATTTATCAAGTTTGATACATCTCATTCTGATCCCTGCATTTATCAAGTTTAAGTACTTATTCTTGATACTATATGTGAAAATTAATTAAATAATGACGCTATTATAAATGAGTGATCAATGAATGTGATTAACATAAGTATAGCTCACAAAGGAATATAATTATTTAATAGTATATAATAGTTTAAATGTAATAAATGCATTAATTGATGATTTTTCTGTAATTATAAGATAAGCAGGGGTATATTCGACTTTTCACGATCATTTTCTTGACAATTTTTGCCCTTCGTTGTCTTATTATATATATAAGTAGATAGATATCTAGTGCTGTAAAAAACGACGATTAATGAGAATAATTAACATGATCATTATTTAAAATTAATTTAATATTATATATGTTAAAACAATATATAATCAATTTTTAAACTTTAATTTTTCCCCATAAATTTTTGTATATTTTTGTATTGTCGCTGATTTTCGAACTATTATTTAAATCTCTTACCAATTAGACATCGATTTAACTGGATTTTAACAAATCGGATCAAAATCCGTTCGATTATTGAATAATCCGTTAATTCGGCCGATTTTTAGAATTTAATTATTATGATTTAATAAAATTATACACACACACATTCGAATGATTATAAATATACTCCTTCCGCCCCGCCAGGGAGTTTACGTACACTGTTTGCACGTATTTTAAGATTCTCGTAAAGTATAGTTACATAACGTATTTTTAATTTTTTCTTTTTTTGAATAAAAGTTTAAACTTTAAACATTTTTTAAGAATTTTCTTTTAAAAAATATATATAATGTAAGTATACTTTACAGGAGCCTTAAAATGCGTGTCAAAAAGTAACGTAAAGAACCTGGTGGGACGGAGGTAGTAATAAATAACTATATGACAAAGACTCTAATTCGGCAAGAGTCTCATTTTTTGTAACAAATTTTCAATAATTTTAGGTGAGTGGTATTTTAATTATATAATAAAATTTTTAATAGTGTATATTTTTTGTATTTATATTTTAATAAATATCATAATAGTGAGGATATGTGTATATATATATATACATCAACATAGGGGTCGTTTGGGTAAACTTAAAAAAAGTGACTTATTTTTTAAAATAAAAAAGGGGATTATAAATGAGAAGTAAGTCTAGACTTATAAATATATTAAAATGTTTGAAAGAGAGTAGAAGTCCTGATAAAAAGATGGAATTTTCGGCTTCTTACACGTGCTTCTGAACTTTTACATACATAAACAGGTAAAGAAAAGTAGAAACCAATTTTCTTTGAAAAGAAAGCCATAAGTCGGGGCAGCCTAACATACTGATGATATGACTTCAAATACAAACAAATATTACATTTAAATTACGTTTATAATATAAATAATTTTAATTTAGAAAAAATGAACAAAAAGATACAAGATATATTGAAAAAAAAATTAAAACAACTCGTGCTTTGCACGAGTTAAAAAGCTAGTTCAAAATGATATCAGAACTTTCCTATATTACATTAAATTTATTAATTTTCTCCAGATTCTCATATAGTATCTTACGGAAACACTATAAAGAACTGTATAAGTTTTATTCGAAGAGTAAAATGAAATTATGAAATATGGTAAAATACACACTCGATCACACAACAATGAATTTCACAAAATTCACACAATCGAGCAACAATTCAATTCATGCGAATGGACGAACAACATGACAAATACTCAAATAGTAAGGCCGCACACAATATTTCAATTGTGGATATCGTGGACCAACACTTTAGACGATGGCCCAAACTCACTTTCAATTCGGCCCAAATAGCCATTCGTCGGGATAGGGTTAAAAATGGGGCCGGGACTTCATTTCTCAGCCCCGCCCCATATATATTTTTCCTGCCCCGTCCCCGCCACATTCCCCGCGGGGATTAATTTTTAATCCCCGTCCCCGCCCCACTGGGGATTTAATATAATTTCGCCCCGCCCGTTGTTATGATATTACATTTTATATAATTATTTAAAAATTTAGTAATTTTTTCTTCAGAATTTAATAAAAATATACGAGGCACGTATATTAAAAGCAAAAAACTAAATAATGCATGCATGTCAAATTAGAATAACAATATAATCACGCAATCTTTTTTTAGTAACCATTTTGCATATAAAAATATCAAAAATGACATTTTACTAACATAAGAACTTTCTAATACTTTCAAGTCTCAAGATCTGAACTAATTAAAATACTTCACAGACTAAAGACATTAATGACATAATAGAAAAAATCTTCATTTTCTCCAAACTTTTGTGTATTATAAAATAATAATATTAAATATAATAAATATGTTATACTAAATATAATAAATATATTATATTAAATATAATTATTTATTTATATTAAATATATGCGGGGCGGGGCGGGAAATCCCCACGGAGATTTAACAAATACCATACTTGCCCCATATTTTGGCGGGGCATAAAATCAATCCCCGTCACTACCCCATCCCCCATATTAGCGGGGCGGATCTGCCCCGTTCGGGGCGGGTTGAGGCGGGTTCCCCATTTTCCCCACCCCATTTTTAACCCTACGTCGGGACCAATAAATGGACCGTTCAGGATAGGGGTGTAAAGTGTAAAGGAGCCGAGCCGAGTCGAACACTGCCAGGCTCGGCTCGAGCTCGACTGAAAAGTTCGGGGCTCGAGTTCGAGCTCGAGTTCGAGTTCGACCGAGTCTTTAATTTCAAGTTCGAAACTCGTCTCGTAAATAGTTCGATAAGCTCGAGTTCGACTCGAAAACTCGAATCAAGTTACCAAATATTGACAAAAACTCGAAATATAAATTATAAATATAAATTATAAATAAAATATTGAATATATTTGTAAAAATATATTTATAATTAAAAAATTAAAAAATAATAGAGGCTCGATAAGGCTCGCGAACCTTACGAGCCGAGTAATTTGAAACTCGAGCTCGGCTCGGTAAAACATTTGAATAGCTCGAGCTCGAGCTCGGCTCGATTATTACCGAATCAAATTCGAATATTTTCCGAGCCGAACTCGAGTAGCTCACGAATAGTTTGGTTTGTTTACCCCCTAGTTCAGGACAACTGACTTTCTCGGCGTGCAGAGTTGAAGATTTTGAGTCTGCTTGGGCCAACTTACAGCCTGGTTGGCTGGTTCACTGAAAAATATATTTTTGTGTAAAAAATTAGAAACTAATTTAAAATCAAAAATAAATTAGAAATTGACTTAAAATCAAAAATTAGTTTGAGATATTTTTTAAGGTGAATTAATTTATTTTTTCAATAAAAATTGCTCATAATACATATATTACATATAAATCACTTTCATTTTTATATTTTAATAGTTTATGAGTTATTAATAAATTAAAATTATCCAAACAAATATTTTAAATTCTCAACTTATCAAATAAGTCACGTTAAATTATGAGTTATAAGTTCAGCCAAGTAAGCTCTTTGTCGACTCTAGTTATTTAACGAGACTGTTATTATATTCACTATTCTGTATTTACACATTTTGTAATGTGAAAATCCGTATTAAATTTATATATAAAAAATTAGACGCGGCGGATGACTTTTCGCACTAATAAAGAGATCCTTAATAATACTAATACAAGTCAATCTGTTTGTATCTTTTGACAATATCCAATGTGGCGACTGGAAATCAAGCGTGGGAACACTTTAAACTTTTATATCCCGACGACATGTGTTATTATAACGAAACTAGATTGGTTTAATGAATATCACGTATATTATATGCATGTTAATATTGTGTTTTTCTTTTGCTTTTTTTTAAGAGCATCTCGTAGAAAATAATAATCTCTTATATTATTAATTATTTAACAAAAAAAAAAAGAAAGAAATATACATGATCTAGTGGAACTCGGTCCTGCAAGTATGCGGCATATAAATATAGCATAGTGCAATAATACAATTTATATATTGATTGCGGTAGTGGTGCAGTACAATAAAGGGTGACAAATGAGAGGAGAGTGTTGTGGCCGACATTTCTCCGGTGGAGCCTTCCTTGATGGATTATGATATGCAGTTGCAAGCAGGAACAAGGAATTGCGAAAATGGTAAATATTCCTGAACATTTCCGTCAATAATTTTGAGTTAGGCTAGGAATTCAAATTGTTTTGAAAATTACAAGATATAAGAACAAAGAAACTTAAATTATAAACTGCGACACATATAGATATTCACGTGTGTTTGGGTGTACAGACTTTAATATTATATATGATGAGAAAATGAAATGAAATGAGTGAAATTATTTAAAATTAATTGAGACACGCGAAAGAGAAATTTTGAAATAAAAATTAAATGAGTGCACAATTATTATGATGAAATACAAATAACGGAAGGTTTCGCGACAAAGATGAGTCTCGTGTTTGAAAATAACGGACCAATATACTATTTACATATATATCACACACTACTTGGTTTTAGAGTAAATTGGAAGTTTTCACGGAAATAGTTTACCTACTTTTTTAAAACATGAGAAAAATATGCGTATATTTTAGGTTTTTTAGATCTTTCTATAGGCGAGATATACTGGATATGTTTGTTTTTAGAAGAAACCGGGGGAGGAGAAAAGAAATCATGAGATCTCTAGCATATGATGTAAATATTAGAATGGAAAAAAAGAAGAAATTCCTTAACAATTATATGTAAAATAATTTATATTTCATTTTATTTTTTCCAAAATCATTATACCATGAAAAATGTAGTTTTGTGAACTCATGTATAGATCGGTTTGACAACTTGTACATAATTCAATCACAAACCCTTACTTTCAAACACAGACTTATAAAATTCAATATACACAACACAACATAGCCAATTTACAGCCGCCTACTTTATCTTCACAATTCAAATAAGACATGTATGTAGCAGTCTCTCTCCGTGTTTTTAACTAAAAACCAAGGCGATGCGAGCAGTGATGACAACAGGAGTAACAGATATGCACAAGCTTCTCATCTTCATCTTCATCTTCTTCCCTTGGAGTTATGGCGTGGTAGCTCAATCACAAACAAATCTCACCGTCGATCCCGACGAAGGTACGACACTCTCGTTATTTTTAAAATTATTTATAATTCTCGTAAACCTTCCTCCTAGCAATTTGAGATTTTTGGAACACACTTAACACCATGTTAAAGAGTCACCTCTCTTCTTACGTAGTCCGAGAGTTATATCCATAATCCGTAATCAGGCAGTTGCCGAGATTTTCTGCAAATAAGTACTTAATTTTTCGAGATATTAAGGGGACGTTTGGCTTAACTTAAAAAGTGTGACTTATTGTTTAAAATAAAGAAGTTTAAAATAAAGAAGTGAGTTATAATTGATAAGTGAACTTGACTTATAAGTTATTAAAAGTGTTTGGATAACTTTTTCTTATAAGTCAATTGAGTGTTTGGTAATTTAAATGTATAAATTTTAAAAAAAATAAAATTATTAAAATATTAAAAACTTTATTAATAAATAAAGTTTATTATATATTAAAATTTTTAAAACTTCATAATAAATGCAAATCACGGGAAAAGCTCAAAAAAAGCTAGCATGTCTAGCTTCCAGCTTCTGGCTTAAAAACCCAAAATAAGCACTTCTGCTTATTTTTGCCAAACACCACGTAAAAAGTAGAAGCTGCTTAAAGTGCTAAAAGAAATCCGGAAGCACTTATAAGAAGATTAGCCAAACACCCACTAAATTCCGAAAAAATACCGGACAGCATCCCATTCTTAAAATGAATATACGCAGTGTTAAACTGTGGAGATCGAGTTCAATTATAAATTAGTCCATGGATAACATAACTGTATCTGGTTCATGCGGATGATTTTAACTTCTTCGAGCCTAGAAAGGAAAGCCGAGATTCCGAGTACGATAAGTGTCAGATTCGAGTTATTTTATCTGTTGATTTTTCTACATAGTTTCCATGATAATATTGTTGCCGCTAACCCGTTTTTTCTTGGAGTATATTTTATTGGAGAATGAGTAATAAATTTTGTGCAAGTCGAAAAATCCTGCACGAATTGGCCCATGCTGTGTGAAAGTGAAACTCTCTACTCTACCGTCGTAGGTTGAGGTCTGACTTTATCAGAGTGCTCCGTACTTGATTATTTTATTACAAGTCGTCGTGTAGTACTTTATTTATTGTATCCATGTATCCGAATAGTTATAAAATAAATAATTACAGTTCTTTTATAATATAATACAATAATTTTAGTACAAATTTCAGATCTCAATACATCCACTGCACATAATATTATAAAATTAAAAGTGTATAAGATTTGAATTTATAAATTACGTCAAGTATGACATATTTTGGTAGTTATTATAGTAGTTTAATTTTTAGACTTTTAATCTAGAACAACTTTTACGTAATGATAAGTACGAATTGGTATTCTCCAGTACAGCGAGAGATGTGTACAAAGTTTTAAATAATGTGAGATCCTGGAGTAAAATATACCGACACTAGTGTTAGGTGAAATAATATTTCATTTATTTAATTAAGATAAAGTCAAGCCAGTTAATCTACTTGTTTAAAGCCTGTGATATTTAGTTAGCAAGTTGAGATTTGGGTTATCAACTAACCTGTTTGTTTAGAATTGTGTTTAGATAGATTAGTGGTTAAGTTTTGTCCACTTGTGTAAATTGGCAGTGTGTTATGTTATGAATAATCTAAGATGGTCAAAAATAATTTAATTACTCGTAACTCGCAGTCAACTTAAAATAAAAGCACTCATCTAATTTATATTTCTTTTACTTATCTTGACTCTGTAATTTTTTTATTTTTAAATAAAAATAAAATAAATTGAATTTGAGTTACGATTTTAAAATTATTATTTTTATTAAATCCAAGACTCTTGAAATTCGCGCAAAAGAACCGCGTGGATTGAATATTAATTTAGAATGATAATTCATTGCCGAACATAAACAGTAGCCACTAAATCATAAATAGAATATAGAATTTAAGTGATCCACAAAAATACTTAAACTTTTCTTATTCAATAACTCTTCAAGTGGTTTATTTAAATTATAATCAACTACATGGTTACCGAATATTGTTAGCTGGTGTTTTATAAAAATGAGCCAGATCATTTTATTCTTTTATTACTGGAATTTGTGTCTTTATAGTATAAATCAATCAAACATCGTTCAAACCTAATTAAAATAACAGAATTATTTATATTAAAATTAAAATATTTATAATTAGTTTATCCTTAATGTGCTGTAGTGGGCCGTAAAGTGGGTTCATTATGGACTTGAGTTCCAATTAAAATTAAGAGTAAATTACAGATTGGGTACACGAATTATCCGAATTACGCGTTTTGTGCACCTCCATTTTCATATATTGCAAAACGCGTATACAAACTTTTAAGAACTTTACATTATGTGTAGAAGCGTTAAATTAACGCCGTTAGCTAGTTTTCAAGAAAGGGGCGGACTAAACTGCTCTTTTACCACATAACGGCTATATAACCTGGGTGACATGATCTTCCCCAAATTCAAAAACCCTAAATCTTGAAAATAAAATCAGCTTAGAATCAGAGGATACTCATGGATGAATACTGTCATCGCGGTCGAATTGTTTTGCGAAGAACAGCCTTAACAGAGATTAATACGGGACGGAGATTTGTGGGGTGTGTTTGAAGAAGGTTAGGCTGCCGCAATTTCCGTTGGATCCAGTTGTTATTTATGGTGTTAATTGAGGAAAGGTTGTAAGGCATGTATATGTTGTGTATGTGCGTGTTTGTCTGGTTGTCGAAGGAGGGTTAGTAATGGATGAATGGTGGATTTTACAGTGAGGGCTTGTCGGGATTGAAGGGAAGAAGCAGAGGGTTGGTGCGGTGTGGTGGCTGCCATAGATGCCTCTTGTGCAGAGAGGAGGGAAATTTGGGTGTGCAGTAGCAGAGGTGAAACATGGATGGACGAGGAGAAAGTTGCAGAGACGGTGGCGATAGCCGTCGAGAGGGGAACTGATTAGAAAGTAAGGATGGTGGCGATTGTTGTTGAGGGGGGTGACGGAAGGTTTGAAAGACACCATGGTGAGATTGAGGGAGGTGGCCGGAAACTGGCCATGGGTGACAAAAGGGGTGTGGTTCAGGTGGACATAGATAGATATGGATGAAGAGAGGCAACATTGTTTGCCTCTACTAATAAACGGAGTGAAGATGCAGTGGACGGTTGCACACGTAGCGTACAATCACTTAATTTTTGTATACACGCTTTGCAATGTATGAAAAATGAGGTACACAAGCGGAAACTACGTATACACAATATGTAATTTACTCTCAAATTAATTAAGTTATGATCATGAATAACATTTTGTTAAATAATAAAAAATAAAATTTGAGGGGATTTTTGACAGGGAGACTATTGAATTCAATATTTGGGAAATGGAGGATATCAGCATCGAGTAACTGGAATATTAGTGGAGAATTATGTAGCGGAGCTGCTGTAGATTCAACAAATATGGATAATAACGGAGCTTTTAACCCAGGCATTAAATGTGACTGCAGCTCTAATACCTGCCACATCACACAGCTGTAAGTCTGCCTCCTCAGCAACCTTATTATTCTCAAGATGACTATCCTCTCGTGTGTATAGAGAAAAGGAGAATCAGTAACAAAAATTGTTACTTATTCCGTCTCACTCATTTTTATACAATTTTTTTCGAAACATGTATCTTTTTAAATAAAATATACTTCTACTCCCTCTGTACGACTGTACCACCCCTTATATAAGGACGGGATATGTTTTTTGAAATTTGTATTCAGAAAAAAAAAATTTTGAACAATGAATTATGCAATTGTACTTTACAGTAGCATTAGAGTATGTGCCGCACAATAAAACATATACAAATGAATGGGATGGAGGGAGCATAACTTATTTTAATATTTTTTATATTTATAAATAAAAATTTATATACTAAAATTTTATTTTGAAAGAAAAATAAATTTTAAAATACGTGACGAGCGCTTGGACTTGTTGACGGTACAGAGAAAGTGGCAAGTGTAGTTAAGCAGTGGAGGAACCTCCGGTCGCTCAATTGCATATTAATTGCTTAATTATTTGAAAATTTAGAAAGAAAGTATCCGTATTGTATTGAACACAGATTTTCTGCAAGTTGCTTATGTAATATTCTGTAAAATGAAGCATGATATTGTGTTATATATACTTTTTGGCAGGAAGGTTTATGCATTGGATGTTGTAGGTGCCATCCCTGACGAGCTATGGAATTTGACTTACCTCATTAATTTGTATGTTTTCTACCTAAACACTGATAATTCTCGACACTTTTTTAGTTTATTACACAGCTATTAAGCTATAGTGTGACTGTGACATCTTCCGCTGTGAATGAATTTAAAGTTTATCCTGTGTATATTGTAGGAATTTGGCCCAAAATTACTTGACGGGTCCTTTATCCGCATCCATTGGGAACTTGGTTAGCATGCAGTACTTGTAAGTGAAGTCCTCACTGATTTGTACTTATGGGTTTTCGATAGTCTTATAGCACTCTGATATCTTCTTATATGATATCTTTAGGAGTTTGGGCATTAATTCACTATCAGGGGAGCTTCCGAAGGAACTTGGAAAACTTACTGATTTGAGATCATTGTATGTTATCGTTCACTTTGACAGCTTCAAATATGAGATATTGATGATCTTTGAACCTTGAAGTTAATTACCTTTGCTGGTTTGTAAAATTTTTGCCTCGTGATATTGCAGATCTTTTAGCTCAAACAATTTCAGTGGCCCATTGCCGTCGGAGCTTGGGAGTTTGACAAAGTTGACCCAAATGTAAGTTTTTTGTTTTGACCTCAATGGAAATTCATGTTCCAATACAAGTCTACGTCTTCAAATTAAGGTTGAGTCCTGTTCTCTAAATGTCGGAAGTTTCACTTTTGGAAGATCTACATTGTTTGCAAGAAATGCATGACATTTGGAATTATTTTGAACAATTTAAATATATTTATTAGTCAGAAATGTTATTTTAGTTACCTACACAATGAAGAGATATCATTTTCATATATGCTATAAATGGTTGAACTATTTGACATGCACCGAAGAGGGTTAAATTCTATTATAACAAACAGAATCACTGCAAATCCATCCAGATACTTAGATAAGTGTACTTGGATATATGTGAAACACTTATCTAAGTATCTGCTAGAAACTGAAACAATCTGATTGTAACAGCAGTCACAATTTTGATCTCTGGAAAGTAATCCATGTGAAATTATAATCTTCTCCCTTTTTTTTTTTGCTTATTCACTGATCGAGTTGTCTGCTTTTGTCAAGTTCACAACCACTTTCTGTTTGATGTGGCCATGTTAACTCTTAGGGTTAAACATATTATGTGTTATATCCAGAATTACATCGAAAATGAGATGCAACATTTCTCACATTGGACTTGTTCTTTTTGTCAGTTACTTTGATAGTTCTGGATTAAGCGGTCCAATACCTTCAACCTATGCTAGTCTACAAGAGCTGACCACTGTGTAAGAACTTCCAGTCATTTTTAGATGTAAATTACCGAAACTTAAGATGACTATCATGTCAAATGATTATTTGTTCTAGTTCACAAGAGGGGATCATTGCGATTGCAGGTGGGCTTCAGATAACGCTCTCACAGGCAGAATACCCGGCTTCATTGGAAACTGGTCAAAGCTTAATGTCCTGTAAGACTTATTTCTTGTCTTTTCATTTACACCATGCTGGAGACTAACAAACTATCTCGACACAAAGTATATGAAGACATGATACTTGTTTCTTAGATATCTTACGTCAATCTCGGTGTTTAGACATATTCTGGTGTTTGTTTAGGAGGTTACAAGGGAACTCATTTGAAGGTCCTATCCCGACTACGCTTTCCAATTTGACATCACTGACAGAGTTGTGAGTACTACTTCAGTATATTTGTGTTTACGTATGCACACAGTTATACACACCGAGACATATATTGTGTTAATATTTTCATTAGGTCCATTGTTGTTCATATTGTTTGGGTCTGCTTCCCATATACTTTATATAATGACCTCCGGAACTTGTATTTTCTCAGGAGAATAAGTGATTTGTCTAATGGGAGTTCTACGCTGGATTTTATCAAAGAAATGAAGTCTCTGACTGTCTTGTAAGGAAATTGGTTTTAGTTCCTGATATGTGTGTCTTGTATGCTTTTACTTATTTGCAAATATTAAGTCAAATATCCTAATCGCTTCTCTGAAATATATGCTATGACTTATTTACTTATTCTTACCCTTCTGCAGAGTTTTGCGGAATAACAATATGTCTGGTTCTATCCCTTCTGACATTGGTGGTCATCAAAATTTAACTCAACTGTAAGTTCTTAAAGTTGGATGATTGGGTCTAGGAATTTTAACATGAAGCTTGGTTTTGTTCTGACAATGTTGTTTTAGCAGACAATCTTAATTTTGGAAGTAAGCGAATGTAGATAAGTCATACAAAAGACCCATTATACTTTATGTCACAAATTTCGTATGATTCTATTAATATAGCTAAAAGGTCAAGGCTCACCAAGTATAAAGGGTGAATTGAACCATTCAAGACTAATAATTCCGTAGGACAAAAGAAATACATATAATTCCCAAAAAAGGAACTAAACTATCAATATATACGTAAGAAAATACACTTGTCGTATGATGAGACTATGATTAAAGGGATAAGGTAAATAATAGAAGAGTACAACTGTAAAGAGAACCAATATATGGAGTTGAAGAAACTTACTTTCCACTAGCTTTTATAACCAGGAACGTCTGTAGTAATTATGAATACGTGTACTCTCTTCCTTGTATAAACTACTTGTATTTTTTTTTGGACAAGAAAGTCTTTCAAGATACGTTGAACCAAGTCATCTTCAGATTTTGTTTTGTGTCACTGTATATCACAGCCATGACAGCTGATTGTCATGGCATGCCACTAACTCAAGACTTTTTTTTTTTTTTTCTGGTTCTCTTGCAACTTGTCATGTTCTGACCAGCTCCTCATAACAATGAGAATTTCTACTGTTGCTAAAATTGACTGGTCTCTCCTGGGGATGATCATGCTGACTTCTAAACATATTAACTTCAAGCGCACACCATTTTTTCTCCAGAGAGTATCCAAAAGTTCTTAGATTCATTTGATAAGAATTGTGTCCGTAATCTAAATAGATCTGTACACATATATATCATGCAGCAGCATTGTCTTTTGACAGACGTTCACTAATTTATTTATTTATTTATTTTACCAGAGATTTGAGCTTCAACAACTTCAGTGGAAGGATTCCAAACTCACTATTCAACTTGAGTTCGCTCTCATTCTTGTAATAGAAATCTCAAACTTTTTCTTTTTTAGTCACCTGATCTGATAAATTGTTTAGTTCTTCTTTTGCACTACTTTAAGCTAAACTGAAGCATGTTTTTGCTTTTCTGTTGACAGGTTTCTAGGAAACAATAAGTTATCTGGGACACTGCCTCCACAAAAGAGTCCATCTCTCAGGAATATGTGAGTAAATAAGTCTATGGAATGTAAATTATCAGATAAAATTGAAGTGACCGGATTACTTTAAGGAACTCTAGTATTATCATTTCAGCAACTGCTTGTTGCTTTAAACTTACGTTTCTTAGTTCTAAAATTTGCGCAGAGATTTGTCATACAATGAGCTTTCAGGGACATTTCCTACGTGGATCAGCGAACCTAACATACAAATGTATGTACATATATGTATCTATAGGCTTCCTTGCTGCTTACCACTGTTATCATGTTACGTTATTTATTTAAGGGTTATAAGCAATTTTTTCCTTTAGTATGTCCATGTGGACACATGAACCAGTAAAGCAAAAATCGTACTTCCCTACTCTATATGTTTGTCCTTTATGAAACTCACCCCTTTATGGTTTTACCTTTGTACAAGAAGAACTTTTTCTTTACGAATTCTTCCCCATTACCCTTCCCGGACTTGAAAGTTCTGGTTGAATTTATATTCCTTGTGCTTGAAAACTGAGAAATTGATATGTACAGATTGATGATCATGCGAAGCAATTGTAAAATATAAGAACTGGAAAGCCAACATAAATTAATGACTCCGGTGTGGGCAAAATTGAAATAAACTGTAAAAAAAGGGTAAGGAATTAAGGATGTACAAAGGAGAAACTCAAGGGGGCATAGGCACTAAAATTTTCCTTGAGGGTTTTTGTGCTTTTGGGCAACTTTAAAGGGCCAATGCGTTAATAACTCTATATATATAACTGTGGCAACTGTAATTCTCAGAACTAACAATGAAAACTTTATGGTATGCAGTAATTTAGCAGTCAACAACTTCACCATTGAAGGATCAGATAGCAGGTGATTCTCAATCATCTAGTTTCTCCTAGCCTAATGTTGCAATTTGCTGCTATTTTTGATGTATAACAATTATGTTTCTTAGGGTGTTGATTGTTGAGTCATTGTGCAAGTAATGAACATTCATCATTTCAAAATTTCAAACCAAATATATTCTCTTTGCAATAGCTTTTTATAATTTTTGGTGCAAATGGATTAGTGATCAGTCACATGTTTTGGAGTTGAGGCAAAGATTTTTTTGTGAAAATTAGTTTCTGGGAATTTTAGAGAATATAGCTCATGGATTAGATATGAGTGATTCTTATGGCTGAAGAAGCACAACTTTTAAATATGTGTTTCTCAAAATTAGTAACCACAATATGCAAATGGTCTGGTGACACTTTTTACTTTGGTGTATATCTTCAAAATTTGGTTCCTGTATATCTGTTATCTTGATTTTACCTGTATTTTCTGCTCTCAGTGTTCTTCCTGCTGGATTGAACTGCCTGCAGAGGGGTTTTCCCTGCAATCGTGGTCTTCCAAGATGTAAGTGCAAACATAAATTTGATAACAGAATATTTTTATTTCTGATGCTCGATGTGTACCCTATAATAGTCATTAAACACCTGCAAATATGCATGATTGGGGCGGCCATTGTACCATCTGTTTTTTCCTACCTTATATATGATTCAATATTTTTATTGTTATGAAAAAAATTGTCAATATCATGTATTATTATCCAACTTACCTTTGCTACTACTTTAATCTGGAAAAAGGTTATGGGACACAATGGGCCAATTATATACTGGGATATTGATTTATACTTTTAAGTGCAAAACCAATGGCAGATCCAAGATATTTGCCTAGTGGGAGCCAAGGGGCTATTATCTTCTGTCTGAATCTAGATGGACAAACCTAATCAATTAATTTATCATTCTTCTAAAAGATTGATATGTTGCATCCAGAATCTATTATTGTGTATATAATTTGTATTAATAACTAAGGACAACGTCATATAACCTGAAGATGGGCATCTATTATATGTTACACAATTCATCAATCAGTATAAAAAATTTATGAAGTGGAATGAGATTTTAAGTGTCTAACGAATAAAACCTTCGAAGCAGACATATAAAAATAAAAAATTCCAGTATAAAACTTGATGAATAATGTTAATCTAATCTAATTGTAGGATTAATCTAATCTAATTGTAGGATTAATTATAAACTAGCAGAGATAAATTACTTCAATTGTATCCTTGCATTAGATGAATTATTTCAATTTCATCCTATTTAAACCATTAATGAAATATACCTTACAATGTATAAAGAACATATATGTGCGAATAAAGGTGTCAATAAATTTGATCTTTTAATTAATTAAGACATCAACGAATTTTGTCTACTCGTACTTTCTGTTGCGTATCTTTTAAGTAATTTAGACATCAAATGAATCTTGTCTAATAATACAATCGGTTGCATGATCTTACAGATTATAACTTTTCAGTTAAGTGTGGTGGTCCACAAGTTACTTCATCAGACAGGATTGTATATGAGAGAGACAATCAGACCCTTGGTCCGGCCACATACTATGTTAACCCTGCGAACAGGTGGGCAGTCAGTAATGCTGGCTTGCATGCAGGGAGTAATAATCCACAATATATATACGCATCTTCATCTCAGTTTACAAATACCTTGGACTCGGAGCTGTTCCAGACAGCACGAATTTCTGCCGGGTCTTTGCGGTATTATGGCTTAGGGCTTGAGAATGGTAACTACACTGTGAAACTTCAGTTTGCAGAGATAGCTTTCTTAAATCCTCCTACTTGGAAGAGTCTTGGAAAGAGAATTTTTGATATATACATCCAGGTAGGCGTGGGCTCCTTTTCTTTGTGTCAATTTGACATCCAGTAATGTGTGGGTTCGTTTTCTTTCTTTATGCTAAATTATTTTTCTGATATACTAATTTGTTTGTTTTAGGGGAACCTAATGTGGAAAGATTTCGATATACGCAAGGAAGCTGGATCTTCATTCCGTGCACTTCCAAAGGAATTTAAAGTACGTGTTTCTGAAAACTACCTTGAAATTCATTTATTTTGGGCTGGAAAAGGGACATGTTGTATACCAGATCAAGGTACATACGGGCCTTCTATTTCTGCAATCAGTGCGACGCCAGGTAATTTACTGTTTTACGTAATGGCACAGAGCATTGGCTCTCAACCTAGTAGCTTGAACCTTGTTCTTCTTTTCTTTGAATTCAACTTATGATCTCACGTCATGCAGATTTCATTCCTACCGTTAGCAATGATTCTCCTGTCAATTCTTCCAGCAAGAGCGACACTGGTTTGATTGTGGGGATAGTTGTTCCTGTTGCTGTTTTAAGCTTCCTGGCTGTAGGTTTTGTGTTCTTTTTCATTCAAAGAAGGAAAAGGCGTAAAGCCTCTGAAGATGAAGGTAAAAAGGGAAACTATTAAAATGTGTTTTTGTTATATCATTATTTCAACGTCTACCTATTTTATTTATCTATTCTTTTCTATTTATTGGGACTGTATTCACCCCACTCAAAACCAGTTTTATCATGTTTTAAAACACAGTAATGTTTCTACTTTTTACATGTGCATTATACAACATGAAATAAAATTTTGAAACACTGCACTAACATCAGTTTATCTACTGTTTACTACATGGTATTCTATGATGGGTGTTCTATTTTCGTTTTATTTATGTAATTATTTTATCCCAGAATCCCTGACTAGGCTCTAATATAGTAATTTGCATAAATAAGTTTTTATTATAAAATGTTTTTCTATGCTTAGAATAAGCCCTTTTTCATTTGTTATAATCATATGTTATTAAAAGAGAATAGGAGAATGATATTAGCATTGACTTTATCTTTGTGACTGAAGTGAAGTGGTGGCGTGTGTATATATGCAAATTCTCATTAGGTTTCTGGAAGATCCTTGAGTCGCTAGGCTTGATTCATGAATTTAATCGGTGATTCTAGACTCTTTTGGATGGTGAAAACAACTTGCAATTTTCTGGAATGAACTTCGGATAATATAAGTATGGATTACTGCACTAAAATGGTTAAATGGTAAGTAGGCCGTAAAGAAAGGATAGAAATATTACAAAAACTGTATGCAACTGTAGCTTCCAGAAATATTAAATATTGAGAGAAGGTTAGGGATATAGGTCATAAGCGGGAATGGAGCATGTTTATGGTGTACCCTATATGCGCCTCCAAGAAAAATGGTTTAGATTGACTACATCAATTGTGGGAAAACTAAACTTTATAATGGCCAGAACTAATTGATAAAGGGTATGTTAGTAGAGGCATAATGCAGAATATGTTTCATGGGGCTTTGACCAGGTGATTTTGGCTTCAGAGAAAATTCTATTTGCTGTAAATCTAAATTTCCCATTTAGCAAAAAATACATAAATTTCAAGTTCACACTGTTACACCATTTTATTGCTACATGTAAGGAAGGTATTTTATAGTCTGCACTGGCTAGTCCTATTCACTAAATTCGTATCATGTTTTTCCTCTGTCGTTCAATGCTTTCCAATGTTGTACATTATGATGGGTGTTAAATGAATTTTGTAGAAATTGGTGTCCTATATACATTCTAATGTTTTATATTATTATATAAGTTAAATTATATTCCTATTGACAGGCTTATGTTTTACAGTACTTAATTAATGCTGATTTTTGTTCTAAAATTACAGAGTTTCTGGGGCTGGATGCCAGACCATATACTTTCAGTTATGCAGAACTGAAAGCTGGAACAGATGACTTTAGTCCCATCAATAAGCTTGGGGAGGGGGGATTTGGACCTGTTTACAAGGTGAGTCACATTTGTAATTAAGAACCGTAATTTAATTGGTTAAACAGTTCATATCCCTTTGCCCCAAAAAGAATAATATGAAACTCAACATATAAACTGTGTTAGAAAATCATTAATCACCTCTATGGCATGACTTTGAGATTACAAATTGTAATCATTACTTTCTCCCCTTGTACAGAAAGAGTACCTGGTCAAATTTGTACATAGGAACAGTTTACAGTTTGTTTGTGCCTTTTGTTTACAAAAAATTTTGATATCAAACTTGTGGGTGATGTGAATTTCATAATTGCCATTATTCGAAAGTGATCCTCTTTCTTTCAAATTTTTTTTTTCCAAAAATGGATTTTGTATTGTGAAATGGGATTAACTATATTATTATTAACAAATATTGAGATCTTAATCGATGCATTCTAGAAGGAAAATAAATGCCTATTATTCTCTTATTTCATCTTTCCTTTTGCAAAAAGCATAGGAATATGGACTCCAAGTTAGGTAGTGCATATAAAATTGTCTTAATCAACAGGGTATGCTTAGCGATGCTAGAGCTGTTGCTGTCAAACAACTTTCCGTGGCATCTCATCAAGGAAAGAGTCAGTTTGTGGCAGAAATTGCAACAATATCTGCTGTGCAGCATCGTAACCTTGTGAAATTATATGGATGCTGCATCGAAGGAGATAAGAGACTGCTTGTCTATGAATATCTTGAAAACAACAGTCTTGATCAAGCGTTATTTGGTAATTGTTCACAGCTCCTACAAATAACTTTATATAATTTCTGTATAAAAGTTTAATAATTTTATTTATCATATATTGTATTAATTTATTATTTTTAGTGAAATATATGTCTTTTAAACTGACGAATTTTACTTTAAATTTTACAGATATATCTTGTTTGTAACTTTTTTGTATATTTATATTTCATTAAGTTTTTTGCAGTTGTCAATTATCAAAACCTTAATTTCATTGTAGTCTTCATAAACCGCAAACCTTGAACTTTGGAGGATATCCCTCTTAGGGTTATATATTTGATATAATATGAATAGATTCAGAAAAGAAATTAATTTTCATGTGTTTATGAAACAGGAAACAAAACTTTGTTCCTTGACTGGTCTACTCGTTTTGAAATATGCCTTGGAGTTGCACGCGGTCTTACATATCTTCACGAAGAATCACGAGTAAGAATTGTACACAGAGATGTGAAAGCAAGCAATATTTTGCTTGATTCTGATCTTGTACCCAAAATTTCGGACTTCGGCTTGGCCAAACTCTATGATGATAAGAAGACTCACATAAGTACTCGTGTTGCAGGAACAATGTATGAGTTAATTATAAATGTCTAAGGGTCCTGGTCCCTGACAACCATGTGTCAGGGACCGGTTATATAACACACACTACCAGGGCCGTCGGATTTCTATTTGAAGGGTCCAGATTGAAGCTTTTTTTTTTACCGATCCGCTATAATTTTCCGCGGATCGGAGCTTTTCCCTTCCGCGGATAATATCCGCGGAAGGGAAAAGCTCCGATCCGCGGAAAATTATAGCGGATCGGTAAAAAAAAAAGCTTTCATCTCCACCATTAAAATACAGATCTAAGGGCTCTGAAGCTGTGTGTTGGATAAGGGTTCTGTAACAATCGATTGTTACAGACCAAAACCCAATGTCTAAATGCTTACATTGTCATTGTTTTTTATGTTCCTATTTCTGTATCGAGTAAGTCGTAATATATTTTTATAATTTCTGCAGTGGGTATCTTGCTCCAGAATATGCCATGCGTGGACATCTTACCGAAAAAGCTGATGTATTCGGGTTTGGTGTTGTAGCTCTTGAAATTGTTAGTGGCAGGTCCAATTCCGACTCCTCCTTAGAAGATGATAAAGTATACCTTCTTGAATGGGTATGGACCAACTCTTTACATGCTTTACCTGTAGCTAGCTGGTAATTATGTGTATGCTTCTAAACTCTAGCAGTCTAGCTTAGAGAGGGTATTAATAATCTTATATACCTGATACTGCTTAGCGCATGGTTAGTGTTATCGCAGATTCTAAACATTTTTGCAATAGAGTACATTAGTTTTAGGCTATTAACTATAGCACAAACATCTGTAGAGGTCGTGACCGTCACTACAGAGAGACACCAACATGCTCAGACCCTTGAACTACGAACACTGAAATGACATTGATTTTACTAATAACTAAAGTATAGAATGTTCAACAGACATGTTTCATATATTCTCCAATCATCAACTAAAATCCACGAACCTAAAGTTTTAGAAAAATTAACATATTTAGTCGCAGTGACAGATTTGTCAAAAACACTGAGATTCTTTCAGCTGCTTGTAATAATTTACTTCTTTTTAGGCCTGGCAATTACACGAGGATAACCGTGGGCTTGAGCTTGTTGATCCGAGTTTGTCCACATGCAACGAGAGTGAAGCTAAAAGGGTCATAGACGTGGCACTTCTGTGCACTCAAACATCACCAAATCTAAGACCTCCAATGTCTCGTGTGGTGGCAATGTTATCAGGAGACATCGAAGTAACTCCAGTCACTACGAAGCCTGGCTATCTTACGGACTGGAAATTCTCAGATTCAACAACTTTTCTGAGTGCTGACGCTTCAACATCAAATACTGATCAGAGTACTCAGTTTAGCTCATCTGCAGGTACAACCCAGCTAAGCGATCCAAATTACACCCCAGTTAATGTCTCTGCTTCCATGCTCGGAGAGGGTAGATAGACGCAAACTCCATCAATATTTTCTCGGGCCCAAGCTTTGCTTCGTCGATGGTATCGACGTTGTTCATCACTTCTTGTCCCATACTTTGTTAAGTGTTATGTGATTGAGGATAGGTCAAAACACCTAAGTTTTTATATCAAGTGATAAGAATAGTTATTTTCAGTTTTGATAAAATTATCCACCCGATACCCATTCGACCACTTGAGGAGTATTACATGTAGTACATATTTGGAAACGAGTTATCCTCCCTGATATTTATCGGACCGGATTATTATCGGATCGAATTATTAGAGCATCTCCAATCATCTAAAGCCCTTGTAGCCAAGATGAGTTGCCATACTTAAAATAAAAAAATTTAGCCAACAGCTCCAAAAACTCAACTCCAACCATGCTCACCTGTTGTCTATAAATTAGGGGTGTAATTCGGGCCGAGCGAGCTGAGTTTCGAGCCGGGCGTAATTCGAGCCGAAGTTAATCGAGTCGAGCCGAGCCGGCTCGTTTAACTAATCGAGCTTAAATCCCTACCCGAACTCGACTCGTTTAATTTCACGAATCGAGTCGAGCCGAGCCGGCTCGTTTAGCTAAACGAGCCGGTTTTAGCGAGTCGGGCGAGCGGCTCGTTTAATTTTACACTTAATCGAGCTTAAACCTCTACCCGAACTCGGCTCGTTTAATTTCACGAGTCGAGCCGAGCCGGCTCATTTAATTAAACGAGTCGGAACCTTTGCCCGAGCTCGGCTCGTTTAACTAAACGAGCCGAAGTCGAGCCTACTTAAACGAGTTCGAGCCGGGCGAGCTCGCGAGCCGCCCGGCTCGAATTACAGCTCTACTATAAATTTAGCCAACCTCCTATGGATGGCTAAATTTGTCGAACCTCTACAAGTCTGTAAGAAAATCTGTAGGAAGATTGTACATCATTTATTATCATATTGAACTGATATATTCTATTTTAACAATTTAAAATATTATTAACATATTATTTTTAAATTATAGCCAACCAATATAGTCAGTACTATTGAAGCAAAATGTCTTACAAGTTCAGCAAATTTTACATAATGTCTTACAAGTCCAATTTAGCCAACAATTATAGCCAATGCCGTTGGAGATACTCTTAGGAGATCAAATTTTTTTTAATAAGGATCCATATCTATTTATTTAATCACGGATCAGATATCCGGTCCATTTACAGGCCTAGACAGGGTATCTCACTCGTTTTATTTTATTTTTTCAACAATACGTTTTTGATACTCCCTACATTTTGAATAATAATCGTTTTAATTTATATGTATATATTTATATAGAGTAAAATTCTATGGAGACCACTTTTATTGGAGACCGTGGAGACCACTTATGTTCTGCAATGAAAACACTATAAAATACATTATTTTGTGAAGTATGTTCAACAAATATCATGTATTCATTAAAATTGTTGAAGATCATCTATGTTTCATAAGTATATAATGTATGTTCTGCAAGTTGAACAATTCAAACTAAATATATTTCGTAGAATATAACATTTTGTAATGTTCTACATGCGAAACTTATATGATATTCAAAATTTTAAAGTGAAATAATGATTTTGTACAACATGATGTGCAAAATTATACATTTTGCAATGTTTTTATGCAATATTTCACTTGCAGAACATAAGTGGTCTCCACGGTCTCCAATAAAAGTGGTTTCCATAGAATTTTACTCTATTTATATATATTATTTTCAAATTTTTTAAAATAAATATAATAGTATTAAAACTTTATTCAAAGAAAAAATTTGAAAATAATATATGTAAGTAAATATTTGTACACCTAAAAATTAGGTAAAAAGAATTTCATCTTCAGTAGGTGCTAGTGCCTAACAAACCCCTCTTCATCTTCAATAAGTACTAGTGCCTCGCGAACCGGCAAAACAGTGAGTGCTATATTAGCGCCACAAGAATCTTCACTTATATCGATTTTTTTGCATTGGAATAAGATCTTGATCATCTTACCGAAAATAGTTGATCTTCCAAGCAGCTATAGCAGCTAACATTCACCCATTAATTAGTATTGACATTTGGAACCAGTAATTTCTAGAGCTCCATTTAACCACCTGTTAACACTATAGATACTCCAGCTGGCAATGACAGTAATACTACAGCTGGCAATGACAGGTCAGCAAGACAACTGGCATAACAGAACAGGCGGGAAAAGTTGTTATTCCAGAGCCACTACTTCAGGATCACTACTTGTATATATATAGGCAGATAACATCTCTTTAGACATAACTTTAGCTTTTGTATATAGAAAACACAAGTTCCAGAACTCTCTGTAATATAGATCTTGAGTATTAATGGCGTTTTTAGTAGTTGTTCATTTCTGAAGTCACATTTCTAACACCACCTCCAACACTTCATTCATATATGGTATCATAGGGTGTTCCAGGTGTTGTTGTCTTATATACTCTGTCAGGTGATCTTGTCTGACATACTGACATCAATCTCCACCACACAGGCATGGCCTAGACAAATGCAGAGGATTGGAAATAGAATCTCTAAAATATTTTTGAATCTCAGAAACCAGATTTTTTTCCATCCTTCTTGTCATCATATAAAAACAAATAAGTGGCCCAAGCACTTTTCATGGCAAAAACAGTATTCACTATGTACAAATCTATGGCAATAATCGCGATGCTAATGCTCCACTCAGCCTTCCATTTATTGGGAAATAAGTGTTTGTGATTTGGTGTGTGTGATTGATTTGCTAGTGCATCGGTAATAAAATTATCACTACTTAACGCGTTCTTAATACATACATATATATTACCAAATTATAAAATTAAATACATATTACCGATTCATATAATTCTTAAATAATGAAGAATAACATCATAAAATTATAAAATTAAATGCATATTACCGATTCATATAATTCTTAAATAATGAAGAATAACATCATAAAAAGATTCCTAATATCATGCCAGACATAATAAGAGATGGAATGTTATATGTATACCACAAGTTTAATGATGGAGTTCTTTGTTGGCAAATCCGTGCCAATAAACATGAAGATAATATCGCATATTTTTTATTGTTTGCGAATTTATTTTTGCTAGGAATAATTT
This sequence comes from Daucus carota subsp. sativus, assembly GCF_001625215.2. Taxonomy (NCBI): domain Eukaryota; kingdom Viridiplantae; phylum Streptophyta; class Magnoliopsida; order Apiales; family Apiaceae; genus Daucus; species Daucus carota. The sequence goes on along the minus strand of NC_030386.2, from coordinate 39,755,593 downwards.
TTTTTTTAACTTAGACGTTGAACAAAATCAATAATCAATATTAATTAGTAGTTAAAAAGAAGCAGTCAAATACAAAATTATATCACACACTTGCCGTCGTGCTTCTACCTATATTTTCTGCCCAGCTTCTGCATATTGTCTCAGCCTGTATTTTCCTCTTCAATATTGTCTTTATACAGTCAAGCTTATCTTTCTCTTCATTTCTCTTGTTCTTTCTTTTTCATGCTTTCGTTTCTTTTCTTTCAATCTCTTTATCACTATCATGAACTATCATGTTCTACAAATGTCGGTGAACGAATATAAGAAGTCACTCATTATCTATCTTCTCTGTTTTATTAAAATAGTTCATTTTAATTATTTTCTTGATTAAAGTGGCCAATTTTTTTTTTTTTTAACGTAGGTACCCGTTTAGGTGCGCACTGGGTAAACCCACGAGCTCACGTGATAGCCTGCAAACCACGTAAACCATCTCTTGTTCTTTCTTTTTCATGCTTTCATTTCTCTTCTTTCAATCTCTTTATCACTATCATGAACTATCATGTTCTACAAATGTCGGTGAACGAATATAAGAAGTCACTCATTATCTATCTTCTATGTTTTATTAAAATAGTTTATTTTAATTATTTTCTTGATTAAAGTGGCCAATTTTTTTTATTTTTTTTTAACGTAGAAACCCGCAGCCGCTCCTCTTTGGGTGCGCACTGGGTAAACCCACGAGCTCACGTGATAGCCTGCAAACCACGTAAACCATCTCTTGTTCTTTCTTTTTCATGCTTTCATTTCTCTTCTTTCAATCTCTTTATCACTATCATGAACTATCATGTTCTACAAATGTCGGTGAACGAATATAAGAAGTCACTCATTATCTATCTTCTCTGTTTTATTAAAATAGTTCATTTTAATTATTTTCTTGATTAAAGTGGCCAATTTTTTTTTTTTTTTTTAAACGTAGAAACCCGCAGCCGCTACTCTTTGGGTGCGCACTGGGTAAACCCACGAGCTCACGTGATAGCCTGCAAACCACGTAAACCAAGGTAAACCGCTTAAGCGACAGGCTATGGCCCAGGAGGCATAATCACAAATATCGCTCCCTTCGAGAGTCGAACCTGTGACCAAGAGGATACAAGTCCCCTCTTTAACCAGCTGAACCAACCCTTGCGGGCAAAGTGGCCAAATTTTATCTTAATTAATATGTAATATAATATAAATAAACATTTCAATAATACATAATCTTCTTTAAACTGTGATGTTTCATTTTTTAAATTGAAAATTAGTAATTAATAATATTATATTTTAAAAATCCAATAATTTAATTATAAAAATATAAAATAAACTCTAATTAAAAACAGGTAATATAAGTGATTTTGTTATCAGAAAGTCACTTGTCTTAAAATTCATTAAAACGTATATTTTCTAAAGCACTTCAGAATATACTTAAAACCACACATTGATCTCATAGGAGTCTACTATTCCAGTAAAATATAAAAAAATCTCACACTCTTCATACATAGAAGATACTTTTTTCGTGCTCGATCCCATTTGATATTTTCTAGTGTCTCAAAATTAAAATCTAATATTAATTATTTAGTATGATGAATAAAGTGTTAATATATCTAGAAATATTTTATTATTTTATAAAAATTATTTATTTTGTTATTATTTAATAAAATAAGAATAGAAAAAGCAATATATGGTATGATTATGGTGTATATTAGGTTAAATAATATTGTATATTATTCTTGAATGCATCTAGATTCTCGTTTCATGATAAACCGATACCCTTTCATTTATTTTTTTTTGAAAATAACAGTATTTCATGAAACGACAATTTGGATGCATTAAAAAATAGTACACCATGTCGTTTAACCTAATATAAATATAGTACTGATATCAGATTTATTTGATATTCCTTTTCCTCAAATATGAACTGTTTATAAACAAAATCGTTTAACCTGATATTACTTTATCTTAAATATGAAAATTTGTTTATAAATAAAATGATGTGACGCAGAAAGTTACTTATAATATAATTATGTATCAGTTTGATTTTAATTGCAGTTTAACTATTTTCTACACACGCCACAAAAATTAAACATAAAAAATAGAACAATACATAAAATTGTGCGACTAGTGTATAATTACTGCATTTTTTGTTACTCCAAATCCTGATTACATCTTACTACTCCCATTTTTATCTGACATTACAATTTTTGCGTGTGTCAAAATAATTTTATCGTATAACCGAAATAATCAGTTTAAAAATATTGAACAAGATATATATTGTAATTTAAAAAACTAAAACACAAATATAGTATATTAAACCGCGGTGGTAACAAAGATAAAAAAAGGAGTTGACGAGAGGAGCTAACATGTATAAACTCATTCTCATCTCTGTCATTTTAAAAGATAATTTAAATATTAATATAGGTTTGGATTTCTGACAATTGATGATTATAATAACATTTTAAGGCAGAAAAATATGTTTTTTTTAGGGATCATGAACTCATCTATAATTTAAACACCGACTTTAAAATTTTCTTCTTTTAGCGATAAAAATTAATTTGTAAACGGTTGTTCTTTCAAATACACATATATTACTAGTATTCTCAGACTCAAACAAGAACTAATAGTCAATAAATTTATTTTGTATATTTACATGTCAATTATTACTGACAGGGTAACAGGTGAGAAGGTGACAGATATAGTGGGTGTTTGGGTTGGACTTATAAGTCCAGCTTCTGGATTATAAGTTATGAGCACTTATTCGTACCGTTTGTGTAATAAGTCAAGAAGCACTTATAAAAAGCTAGGAATGCTAGCTTTTGTTTCAGGACTTCTACTTATTTCCCAAACACTTTAATCACTTATAAGTCTTATCTTGCTTCTAACTTCTACTCCACTTATTTATTTTAAGCAAGAATCACTTATTTTAAACCCACCCAAACGGCCCCATAATAAGACAGCTGCGACCAAGTGTTTATCCAGATTATACTATTTAATTAGGTTATGAGTTAAGCCAGTTGATCAACTTGTTCAAAGCCTACATTAATTTACATGTCAACTTGAGATGCATAGGTTAAGTTTTTACCGCTAGTCTATTAAGGTGGCCAAATAAAGGAGCTAACAGACACAAGTCAGAGATTCAACTTCCTTTAAAATATAAAAATTCAAACATATCAACATAAAGAGAGAATAAGAATATTTTTCCAACACGTTTAAAAAAAATTTATCTCATAATTAAATAAACATCATTTCAACTAATTTCCATATAAAATTGTTATTATTATCTTTAAAGTAGTGATAAGCGCACAAAATTGTGTACAGAAAATTTATACATAATAACTTGATAATTAATAACTATTGATGTAAATACATACTGTCATTTCAATTAAACTCACCACATGTCATTATTTACAACATTTTATACACAATCATGTACATCAAACATTTTTCTTATCTTTTAGAGCGATACCTGAAAACTATACCCGAAAACGAAATATATACCTAGTTTAAACAAACTCTTCCCACACAATAACAGCCACCTTACACTGTTTCTAGTTGTCAGAACTGTACCAGTCTCCTTGCAAGGCCATGAGAGCAGCAGTGACCTCTGGATTGATCGATGTGCATGTGCTTTCCGTCTTCATCGTCTTCTTCTTCTCTTTAAGTTTCGGTGTCATAGCTCAGACAAAGACAAATCCCACCGTTGATCCTAATGACGGTACGTGAATTTTTAACATAATGTTACGTTGCGTCTCCGAAATCGCTTGAAATTATTTTTCTAATTTTCTAATTCTTTTGAAATTTAATTATTCTACTCGTGAGCTCGTAACCAAATAACACCGAACTTAAACTCTTAGTGTAACGTAGGACTAAACTCGCGTCCCGGATCATGAATTCGATTCTAGTTTATTTTGAAGTTTATTAGAATACTATTAATCAGCAAAATATATATCAGCCTAATAAATTTTCGATAACTCATCTGGAGTAGTCTGTTACATGTTTGAACTTGTTCGAAATTCAGTTTGCCTAGCCCAGACAGTGGACTCAATTCAACTTCTTTGTTAGAGACTTCTGCTGCAATTAGCGATTAGTTAAGGAATTGAAATGCCTGGTTTTGATTAGCTAATCGAAATAGTTGTTTTGATCATGTGATTAAATTAGCTGTTTCGTGTAAAATCGTGAAATTGTTCGGTATATAACTGGTTAGGTTTTTATATTTTAACTATACACATGTCGACTCAAAAACGTCAAACCTCTTATTTTTAACCAAACCTCTTGCTTTCACATTAACCTCGTTTAACTGATCAGGAACAACTGAATTAGTACAAAAATACTCGAACTCGTTTATCAGAAAAATCGAATTGATGTTAGTTTTTATATATGTAGTTATGAAATTAGATTCTCGCTGTTTTTTAGTTCTCATCTGATTTGAACCGTTTTGTTATGCAATGTGATTGCAGGGAGAATTGTGAACTCTATCTTTCGCAAATGGGGGATTTCGGCATCGAGCAACTGGAATATAAGCGGAGAATTATGCAGTGGAGCTGCCATTGATACCGTAACTACCTTCTCAGACGGTAGTTTTAACCCAGCTATTAAATGTGCCTGCGGCAATACTACTTGCCGCATTACCCAGCTGTATGTCCTCTCTTCGAAAACTTTATAAAATTCTTGGTTTTGTTATGCTCAGCACGCACTTCAACTGTTTGATATATGATCGAAGATAGTGAGTAGTGCGGGGTCCTGGTCCTGGCAATCGTATTCTTTTTCATCAGATGAATAAATAGACGTCTGAGAGTTTTTAAAAAAAAGTATCTAGCCGGTTACCTCGGTTATTAAGCGAGGTAACTAGGTAACTAGGTAAGTGAGCCTTGCCGAGGTAAGTCGGGTTTACACCAAATAGAACTAGCTCAACAATGTATATAATATGACAGGAAGGTCAAAGCGTTGGATGTTGTGGGTGTCATCCCTGAAGAGCTATGGAACTTGACTGCCCTCATGAATCTGTATGTTTTTTAGCCTAGCAAGTGCAGATTTCTTTCCTTTTTCTGGTTATGAAACAGCTGTTGAGCTATAGTGTGTGCACGTATCTTGCAGGGATTTGCGCCAAAATTACTTGACAGGTCCTTTATCTGCATCCATTGGAAATTTAGTTAGCATGCAGTATATGTGAGCGATATTTTTTTGTTAATTATATTTTTTTGTTTTGGATATCTTATAGAATTCTGACACCTTACACAACGTCTCTAGGGGCCTGAGCATTAATTCACTATCAGGAAATCTTCCAAAGGAACTCGGGAAGCTTACTGATATGAGAATATTGTATGGTGCCGTTCATTTTAATAAACGAATGATCTGTTTACCATAAAGCTATTTAAACTCTTCACAGGTTTGTAAAATGTGTTTTACGGTTAACACCGCAGGACTTTTAGCGGAAACAATTTTAGTGGCCCTCTGCCGGCAGAGCTGGGGAGTTTAACAAAGTTAGAACAAATGTAAGTGCTTGTTTTTATTTGTACTGAAATCCATGTTCAGAAGTAAGAGCTGCATTCCTCTTGTTACGGTATTGAAAATTTTCACTTCCGCAAGCTGACACTTTATGCAATAAAGACATGACAAGCCACAGAACATCACTTTGCATGAGTTTCTTACACCTATCGCTAAAAGAATATATCAGATACAAAACAAGAAACCTTCTGCTGTAGGTTCGAAATTGAGTAGATGTAGCTGCAAAAAGCATAGATTAGTGTCACCAAGAAGTAAATCAGCCTCCAGCAACATTTAATTATTTAGGGGTAGTCAAGACAGCTCCTTAAACGAAACCTGAGTGGTACCACTATCCGAACTACCAATAAAGAGAGTGGAAGATTTTGATAATAAATACTAATTGATTTAAATTCATTCGTATACTTAAATAAATGTGAAGTGCTTGCTTTCCAGAGTCTTTATCTAATATTTATTAACCATTTTCTGCTAGATAACGTAACATTCTGACTGAGTGATTGTCACAACCGTCATGTTAAGTTCTGGAAAGAGAAATCCATATGAAAGATATGTTATTAGTTTTAAGTGATTAATCTGCTGATGCTGATCTAGTAGTAGTTCATACCATTTCTGGATTGCAGTGGTCATGTTTGCACTTAATTTAAGACACAAATATACTGTATCATAACCAGAACCATATAGAATATGAAATGCAGCATTCTTTACATCAGCACTGTTCATCTTGTCAGTTACTTTGATCTTTCTGGAGTGAGCGGTCCCATACCTTCAACATTCGCTAGTCTACGAAATTTGGCTAATGTGTAAGAACCTTCAGCGATACTTAATATAATCAGAGGAAAATCAAGATGACTATTATGACAAGTGATTTTTTACTCGAGTTCACGAGAAGTAACTATTGTGATTGCAGATGGGCTTCTGGCAACGAACTTACGGGGAGAATACCCGACTTTATTGGGAATTGGTCAAAGCTTACAGAGCTGTAAGATTTATTTCTTCTTATGTCATTCCAGTGATGCTGGAAACTAGAAAATTCATCTCAACTTGAAGTATATTAAGATATTATCTTATATGTGTATCAAATATTTTATGGCATACACGGTGTTTAGACATATCCTGGTGGTTGTTTAGGAGGTTTCAGGGGAACGCTTTTGAAGGTCCCATACCGATGACTTTTGCCAATTTGACATCAATGACGGACTTGTAAGTGCTGGCTCGGTATATATTCATTGTCACACACACATATATTTATCTTACAATGTATGTATTCAGTAATTGGATATCTGTTGTCTGCTTTCCCTTACTTGTATGCTGGCCTTTGGAAATTGTACTGCACAGAAGAATAAGTGATGTATCTAATGGGAGCTCTACACTGGATTTCATCAAAGAAATGAAGTCTCTGTCTGTCTTGTAAGGAAATTTGTTTAAGGTTCTAGTATGTGCGTGTATAATATGATTTTACTTCAACGATACTATTTCAAATTTTCTAATTTTGTTCCTGGGAGATATAATAATATACTATTACTGATTTCTTCTTTGTTTTTTGTGCAGAATCTTGCGGAATAACAATATTTCTGGTTCTATCCCGTCCGACATTGGTGGATATCGAACTTTGATTCGATTGTAAGTTATATATGTTGGATGATTATTCATATGGATTCAGGCCCAGTGAGTCAAAGCTTAGTTTTTTCATGGCAATCTAAAATCTGAAAGTAGATGGAAATATGAACCCCTTTAAGAAACACCAATCAACTATGGATTACAAAAGCCTTTAAACAAGTGATACAAGTCATATTGACATATTGAACTAAGCAAGACTTCACGACTCACTAGCCTTTTACTAACATTAATTATCCAGTAATAGATTTATATAAATTAGATTAAACCATTGAAGAATAATAATTTTAGAGTAGAAGAAAACGGCTAAATCCATATTGTCTGAAAAGTAATAAAATACCTATGATAAAGAAAAAAAGCCAATACTTGTCTTAAAAGAAGCCATGTCACATTTAGCAAAAAAAAAAAAAAAAAAAAAAGAAGCCATGTCACTGTACCTGTCTTTAAAAAAGCCATGTTTATGGGGTAATGTACAGAAGAAAACAACTTGTAAGGAGAATCACAATGAAACTTTGGTGGAGATTCAGAATCCTTTCCCCTATACTTTACATCTTTCAAGCAAATGACTAACAGAGCCAGGGATATCTAGAATAATTCTCAATATAAATTGACACTGTGGTTCCAATAAAGTCCAAGGCAAATTTTGCTTTGCATCACTGCCTAAAAAGCAGGGAGAGTTTTCTGTGGTTGCGTACCCATATCCTGTGCAGCAGGGTGTGGGTGTGACTCACTGCCCTGACAGTTCACTGTCACACCCCTCGCTTCTTATATAGACAATGTTTAGATGCCACATTTGTGACGGGGGTTGCCAGTGCATGATACTAATCCTAGGACCATTGCTTCATTATGTGACGTTCTCACTAGCTCAGCACAGCCACGAGACTCTTTGCTTGTTTTAGACTTGAATTTTCTTTCTTTAGGATGATTATGCTGGCTTCTTAACACATCAACTTCAACTCTTCAAGAGTGTTCTAATTCGTTTCAAATATTACCTTATAATACCTAGATGCATCTGACTAATGGAAATCATGTCTATAATTTAAAAGTATCATATATGTAATCATGATATCACTTAGCAGCTTTCTTTTGCCATCAATTTTAATTACTTTTAGTCTTTTATATGCTTTTTATCAGAGATTTGAGCTTCAACAACTTCAGTGGACGGATTCCAAACTCGCTATTCAATTTGAGTTCACTTGAATCTTTGTACTACACATCTCTAACTTATCTTTTTCCAGTTATGATATATGATAAATTGTTTAGTGCTTCCATGCATAAATATTAGAAGAACTGAAGCATGCTTTTCCATTTATACTGTCAGGTTTCTTGGAAACAATAAGCTATCCGGCACTCTGCCTCTACAAAAGAGTGCATCTCTTAGGAATATGTGAGTAAGCTTCTGTGTAACGTTATCTATTTAAGAGAATCAAAGTCTCTGGATCAACTATTGAGTAATAATAGTGTCATCAATTCAGCAACTCCTTATGTTGTTGCTTTACAACAGGCTTTCCACTTTTTCCTGAATTCTACTTCTAGTCTTTGATATAATGAATTTTATTATCTTCGAAGGTAGGAAAACAAATAACATTTACCTAATGTTACATTATCTTATTGCTCACACGTGTCGTAGGGAGTGAGCGTGGAGGACGCTCTATGCTCTAAAGAATCACTTACAGTATAAGTCAGTAATAGCATGTTAATCTGTTGTTATGAAAACAAACAATAAACTTCTAAGTTCTAAGGGAGATGATCTTTCTCAGTCAGGGAATTGTAGCACTGTTTCCGAGAATTTTTCTGGAATAATATGTTTGAAGAAAAATCGAAAATCGGAAGGGTGTGACTCTCCTTAGTATGGGTAAGGAAGATGTTCCGATCACTGTCCTTACTGTCGAAGTCAATGTTCTCTGAATTTTTAAGCTAAATTAATAGCCTTTACATAGAAATCCTAACTATTCACCTTTCCCTTTTTTTTAGTTTTCCCCCCTATCAGATATAAAAGAAATATAAAATTACACAATCCTTTTATTCCATCTTGTATTTGTTATCAAGTGCAGCATTTTGAAGCAATAGTGTGCCAAACTTGTGGAGCCCTGCTTCATGTTTAAAACTACAGAAAAACATAGATCTAATTCTAAACTTCAAATAAAGTAGTTGTGCTTTATCAAAAGTCCGCTTGTTCTTATTTTTACTCGCCAAGTGTATAGTCTTTATTATTAAGGGACCTTCTGATGAACCCTGAGTTTAAAATAGTTTGAATATATAGTCAGAAGACTCATAACTTGGAACAATAATCAATTATCTATACATCAAAAGAATGTGCAGTATGTTATGCGGGAAACCTTTAAATATATAAGAAAGGAAGAAACTAGAAATAATCTTTAAATGGATTATCTGCCTGATCGTGTTGGCCTAAAATGTTTAAAACTATGATTATCAGTACAATTTTATACTGACTACAGACTTTATGTAGTTAAGAGATATTGCCAATGTTAGTTGTATGTGAATAGATATATAATTAAAAACCTCAAATTTCTGCAGAGATTTGTCCTACAATGACCTTTCTGGAACATTTCCTTCGTGGATCAGTGAATCAAACATACAACTGTATGTACACACGCGCACACACTGGTGTCCTTGCTGCTCCAGATTTACCATCTTTATATATAATAATCACAGCAACTTTAATATTATAAACTAACTATGAAAGCTTTATGGTGTAATGTGCAGTAATATTGTTGCCAACAACTTCAAAATTGAAGGATCAAATAGCAGGTGATTCTCTTGATTAACTACTTTCTCCTACTTAATTCTCTATTAACAGTTAACATATTGCTATTTCTGATATAACATAGTTATGCTTCTTAAATTGATAATAACATGTTCTTAATAAAAATAAGTGTGTCATTAACATATCAAAAAATATTACATCTGTGAGTGATTACTAGCAGTTACCCTTATATTCTGTTTTCTGAGTGTTTTCTTGTGTAGGCAGAACGCACAGTGGTGCTAAAAGTATATAAGTAAGTTTATCATGAAATGTGGAAAACACACTGCATGTACAAGATTAACCGTAATCCATGTAGACTAGTTTTATTCTTAATATGAATAGCATATTAGGCATAGACATCGATCACTTATCTACACGGATAATCAGAATTATGAATCGAACATATTGTCATTGCAGTAACCTTTTATAATTGTGTCTGCATTTAGATTTTAGGGATTAGTTTTGTCTTGGAGTACAGACAAAGTCACAAAGGTATTGTGAATTGATTCATCAGCTGTAACTTACTACGAGATACAGCTCGTAGACTACATGTGGGTGGCTGCAGAAGCACAAATTTGGACTATATAATGTATTCTGCAGTAATACCGGCCACAATGTACACATGATTTTGTGGAACTTTTTTTCTTGGCCCAATCCCTTGGTGTGTATATCTTCAAAAGTCAGTTTCGTTATTTCTGTTATCTGTAGTTGACCTGCATTCTCTGATGTCAGATTTCTCACACCAGGACTGAACTGTCTTCAGAAGGGTTTTCCTTGCAATCGTAATCCTCCACGATGTAAGTGCAGCGTTGTGTTTTTAGTTGAGTACTATATACATGGTGAAAACAGAATATGTTAATTCTTTAATCATTATGCTTAAGGAGTTCCATGTAGTCATTGAAAACGCAGATACGAATGATTCTAGCAACCATTGCTACAAGCTCATTTTTTCCTAGGTCGTAAGTTGGATTTATCTGGTCAATCAAGTAGTTGACTCTTGTATCAGTTTTATTTCTAGTTGTTTCTCATCGCAACTCGGACGTCTTGATTTGTTTGTAAGAATTACTTATACAGTAAATAAGTTGCCTATGTGTTTGTTTACTTGAACTGGGTCCATTGTCAACCCAGAAGGTGGAACTTTGGTTTACAAAGTAGTTACTCATTACAAGCTGTTAATATCATATGACTTCTTGATGTGTAGAGATACTCAATATGTTAACAAAAACTAGTGGTTTATCACTTTGTCTATTTGAGATCGATAAAAGATGCCGAAATTGCAATGTCTTAGAAGATCAACCCCCAGCTAGACCAGCAAAGCACCTGGGACTTTTGAACCGAAAGAATTATATGGGACGCATTGGGCCAGTTAGATTGTGGATATTCTTTTGGACAACTAATATTAAGTGCTACTATAGCCCGTGCAATGCACAAGTACATTTTAAATATTTAATTTTGTGCATACATGATCTACCGTGCAAGTAATATGTGGGCGTATTTAGAAGGCCAAAATGTATACTGTGCAAGTAATACGAGGACCAGTTGTTGGATGATCGAGCACACATTGAGCCTGTCCAACTTGGGTAAAGGGCAGTGACCAAGTGTCTACGTAGTACATGATCTATGTGTTTTGGTATTCTAATATATCAATGAAAGTTAGCTTATAATAATTAAGACATTGAAGATGTCTTCTTTGATCATTTCTTGTGTTGCATCATCTTACAGATTATAATTTTTCAATTAAGTGTGGTGGTCCATCACTTAAAACTTTAGACGGGATTGCATACGAGAGAGACAATGAGGCCCTTGGTCCTGCCACATACTATGTTCCAACATCAAATAGATGGGCTGTCAGTAATGCTGGGCAGCGTGCAGATGCTGGTAGTCCAGAATATATAAACACATCTTCATCTCGATTTGCAAATACAGTGGATCCAACACTGTTCCAGATAGCACGAACTTCTGGTGGGTCGCTTCGATACTATGGCTTAGGGCTTGAAAATGGTAACTATACCGTGAAACTTCAGTTTGCAGAGATAGCTATCCCAAATCCACCTGGTTGGAGGAGTGTCGCGAGAAGGATTTTTGATATATACATCCAGGTACGTGTCAATTTTTTTCCTTTGGTAATAAGTTCATTGTTTATTTTTTGTGGTTCATCATGTTTGGGGTGGATGATGAACTTGAGCCATACTTTAAGCTTTGCAATTTTTAGATCCATTTATTAGTTTTCTCACAACGTAGGATTTCGATAGAGTTGATCATCTAAGAATAATCAATCGGTTCTGTTGTGTTTAAAAAATATTTACCTTTTGTTTCTTATATTCGTATAACAAAAATCAAACATAACCGGGAATGAATTTTCCTGATAATTTTAAGCATTCACATACTCTTCGTAGTTAAAACTTAAGATGGAGTCATTATCAAAAATAAAATAAAACTGGAGTTTACGTCATCCAGAACATAGATTGTATTTAAGTGTATCAAATGCAAATCCCTAAATCTCATTATTCCAGAAACAAAATGTCCAGATTATTAGGATGTGACAAGTAACTTGTCCCGGTGTAAGTATACCTGAAAATTTTAATCTAATTAATTATTAGGATCTGCCGGAGGTGGTATGCTTGCGAGATATACCCTCATATGAAGAATTTGTTGTCTTAATAGAGTATATACTTATACAGCCACGTATATAGGAGGGAACTACAAATACCCCTATAATTAAGTTTATACCCCTATAGTTAAGTTTATAGATAATTCTGATTATAATACATATAATTTAAATATTTTACAAGTGCTTTTAAAAGCCACTTCGCAGATGCAGTAGGCAGCAACAGGCTGCAGATGTAAGAAAACTTAAACCAAGCCTATTCATTGATTTGATTATAATGGTTGGTCTCCTATTCAAATTTATTTCCTGGAAGTGTAATCTAATCCTTTACTTAAACTATTTCTGATAATGCTAATACCATTACTTCGTACGAAATCTCCAAATTCCCTGTTCCATGTCAATTCAGGGATGCATGGATTACATTTTTCTACGGTTTACTCCTTTTTAATATCTAATTATCCATCTGATGCATTAGTTTATTTCTATCAGGGGAGCCGAGTTTTTAAAGATTTTGATATAGTCAAGGAAGCTGGATCTTCGTTTCGTGCAACTTCAAAAGATTATAAGGTACAGGTTTCCGAAAATTACCTCGAAATCCATTTTTTTTGGGGTGGAAAAGGATCATGTTGTATACCAGATCCAAGTACATTTGGACCTTTGATTTCAGCAATTACTGCCACACCAGGTAATTTATACAACGCAATACAGTCAACAGCATAGCTTGAACCCTGTTTTCATCTCTTTGAATTCCGCCAGTGATCTTAAATCTTGCAGATTTCATTCCTTCTGTAAGTAATGATCCTCCTGTCGACCCTTCCGCCAGAAAGAACAAATCAGGTTCAGTTGCTAAGATCGCCATTCCTGTTACAGTTGTAAGCTTTCTGATTGCTGTATTCGTTTTGTCTTTCTTCGTTCGAAGAAGGAAAAAGCAGAGTACATATGAAGATGAAGGTAAAGAAGGTAAGCGATCATATATGTTCTCATGAAATTTTGACATTGATTTAACATCTGGTATTTTTTTCTTCCTGTCGTGCTATACTTTTACTTGTCCTGCTCTTTCGATGCTAGTTGAATGCGTCATACTTAAACAAAGAATTACTAAGTGTTGCCTGATAAAACATGTAGCTTACTGATATGAAATTATTAGGTATTATTACTTATTGTTCATTTATGTGCTGAAATAACAGAGTTTCTGGGGATGGACGCCAGACCATATACTTTCAGTTATGCAGAACTAAAAGTTGGAACAGATGACTTTAGTCCTGCTAATAAGCTTGGGGAGGGGGGATTCGGACCTGTTTACAAGGTGAGTCTTATTTGTATTTAATAATCGTTATTACATTGACTAAACAGTCATATCTACCCCTAATTTTAAACCCTTCCTCATCCAAGAACACAAAACATACAAAATTGAATTTTTATGTAAACTGTGATGTAAAATGCTGCAGTCTCTTTCATACTAGGACTTTGAAGCTTATGCATTAATACTTTCTATTTCATGGCTGAAAAAAGTGCAGCATCACTACCTTTAATTCTATCCCAGCTAAATATATTTTGAATAGATATTGAGTTTTCATGTAATGTGTGTTTTGCTTCGATGAAGACGCACCTCGCAACTGCGCTTATGCTGTCAGCACATGGTGTATTAAACAACCATCTGCCCCCCTTTAGGACTACAGTTGTGACAATGCAATTAAAATGTCTAATTAACAGGGTACTCTTGGTGATGGTAGAGTTGTTGCTGTGAAGAAACTTTCTGTAGCATCCCACCAAGGAAAGAATCAGTTTGTTGCAGAGATTGCAACGATATCTGCTGTGCAGCATCGTAGCCTAGTGAAATTATATGGATGCTGCATTGAGGGAGATGAGAGGCTGCTGGTATATGAGTATCTTGAAAACAACAGTCTTGATCAAGCGTTATTTGGTAATGCTTTGCAGCTCTTGCACATATTATGGAAAAATTTAAAAATTATTAAATTCTTTTGTGTCAATGAAACAGGAAAGAGAACTTTATTCCTCGACTGGTCAGCTCGTTATGAAATATGCCTTGGAGTGGCACGTGGTCTTGCATATCTTCACGAGGAATCACGAGTACGAATTGTACACAGAGATGTGAAGGCAAGCAATATTTTGCTCGATTCTGATCTTCAACCCAAAATTTCGGACTTTGGATTGGCCAAACTCTATGATGATAAAAAAACTCACATAAGTACCCGTGTTGCAGGAACAATGTATGATTAAACAGTTGTGCATTTTTAACAATATATGTAGCCATTGTTTTTGTGTGCTCTTTTTATGGATGAAGTAATTGATCTCAATATGTTTCTTGTTACTGCAGTGGATATCTTGCACCAGAATATGCCATGCGTGGACATCTTACGGAAAAAGTTGATGTCTTTGGGTTTGGTGTGGTAGCTCTGGAAGTTGTTAGCGGAAGGTCCAATTCTGACTCGACATTAGAGGATGATCACATATATCTGTTGGAATGGGTACATTCTACTTCTTCAATCGTTTCTCTTACTCGTATGGCTGAACAGAGGATTCTTAATTGTAGCTATTAGTTATAATCTAAAGCTTTATCTTAGAGAATTCGCATATTAGCCAATTAGGTAGAGTAACAGAACTTTTCACGCTATAATTCTTAAAGTGGCTTGTGATATTTAAACTCTTTCTAGGCTTGGCAACTACACGAGCATAACCGTGGAATTGATCTTGTTGATTCGAGTTTATCTGCATTCAATGAGGATGAAGTTAAAAGGCTAATAAATGTGGCACTCTTGTGCACTCAAACATCGCCAAGTTTAAGACCTCCAATGTCTCGTGTGGTGGCAATGTTATCGGAAGACATTGAAATAAGCACAGTCACTACAAAGCCTGGCTACCTTACAGACTGGACATTTACAGATGTAAACACTTTTGAAAGTGTTGATGCATCAACATCAAATACTGATGCAAACACTCCATTCAGCTCATCGGCAGATAATAGCGAGGTAACTGCTTCAAATCACACTCCAGTACATGTCCCTGCCTCGTCTGCTTTATTAAGCAGCAGGTACAATGATGCACTTGGTTGAACACAAGCTTGTACTATATCTTACATTAGTATTACCGTTGGTTTATAGCAATTCGTAAACAGTGCTGGTCATCGATAGTCAGAAATTTACTTAAGTGACTATTTTTATTTGTATCGAATTGTTTCACTTTTGACCATGGCCGGTTAGCCGGCTAGTAGTCAGGCATGAATGGAGAGATTCCCCAAAGTGAGTTTTTAATAACCAATTGGATGATATAATAGTTGTCATATTCTGAAATCTTAAAGGTTTCCGGGAAAGATCTGAATCGTTACTCTGACCTCCGAGATCATGAGTCTAATTTGTGTTCCTCGTTCTCTTCTACGTAATATGAATTAGTATAGAATTGAAAAAGAAGAACTCTGAAAAAGCTTCATACTCACTCTCTTATGTATCTGATAAGTGGCTGATATAGCATGTGTTAGAAGCGGCGATGGATAATATTTCAACGGTTTTTCTAGTGTGTGCCCATGGGCACATGTTAAGCACTTAAATTCATAATTTTGGGTGATTTTGATTGGTTCCTACTTCTTTATAATGGTGGAACCCCTGCAAATTCACCAACCACACCAATTAAAATCCACCAAACTTATAGAATTTGGTGCTTAGCATGTGTCAATGGGCACACACTAGACAAACCCATATTTCAACTAGTAAAAACCCCGTAGAAGTAAAACCTAGATATTATTAACTAACACTGAACAATATAATTTTATTTAGATATGAACACGGCGGTGGGATGTTGTGTTATTCACCTTCCGGGATTACTTGAGGTGCGCCCAGACACCCCACCCCGTATAACAAAAAAGAAGAAGAAACCATTAGGTATGAAGAAGAAAACAAGCATAGATTTCAAAGTACCACTTCAATTCAATTCTATATAGGTATTTCCACATTCCAACAGCAGAATTATGTATTCTACTATACCTTTCTTCACCTATACATTTCGCAAACTATGACAACCACAGAGGCCTGATCAACACGAAATTCTTCAAAACAATCCAGTTCTTGAATCTAGTTGCACAGAATGACCCTAGTGAGGCCAAGAACCAAACAAGCCACACCAACAAAAAACAAGGTAACAAAGTCCCTAGCTTCCCACTTCTTCACCGTCCTCGATTCGACTCTCAAGCTCTTGGCCTTCCTCAGCGCATCGACCTCCTTCAACAAATCAAACTCCGCCCCCTTCTTCCTCAGCTCCTCCACACACTTCCCCAACAGCTTCCCATCCTCCTTCTCCCTCTCCAACATCCTCTCCAAATGCGCCTCCACATCGGTCTTATACCGCACAGCCCAAATAATCCCCAAAGAGCACACCAATGAGCAGACCGAGGGGATCCAGGACCTCTGACACCCCTTGGTGCTGCCACTGAATGAAGAGGAGGTAGTGAACAAGAGGATCAGTGAGGTGGAGTGGAATAGGAAGAATAGGCAGTAGAGCTGAGTGATCTCTTTACGAATCGAGTCGATTTGAGTTTCTTTGTTGGAGACTCGGGTGAGGATGAGTTCCTCCTCTTTGAGCCATTGCTTGAGGAGGAGCTTGTGTGTTGGGTTTTCGGCTATTTGGTGGAGGGGGTGGAGGGGCTTGGGGTCCATGATGGTGGCGGAATCAGTGGTGGTGAGATCGGACATTGTGGTTTTTTCGGGTTTTTAGAGGGTTCTGAGATGAGAGATTAGGGGAATTGTGGTTATGAGAAAGGGAAAGGAGCGTTTTAAATGTAACGGGAGGCTTGGATTTGAATTTGTAACGGTCGGATTTTTTAAGTTAGGCTTGTGGGGGTGACGTGGTGTACAGGCGGAGAGCACGTGCGGTGCGTTGCTGTTTGGTGAATGTCACGTGCGAAGCGGTGATTTAGTTTTTTTTTTTTTTTTTTTTTGCTGAGTGGTGATTTAGTTTTATGTTGTGAATTTTGGAAAGTGATTTTTAAGGTGTTCTAAATTCAAATTAGGATTTTGTGGGTTTTTTCCTGGAAAAGGTTGGTGATACTTATGAATAAATAAACATTCTTGATAGAAATAATAAAAGATTCGGTTTTAAATATATCATTTGTGTATTAGTATATTTTGGAAAAAAATGGATAATAACAAAGCGTTATTTTGCAGATATGTCAATTGTCAAATTGGCACCGAGAAAAGATAAAATTATATGACTATATGAGTATCTTATCGTTCTCATTCTTTTTCCGGATTTTACTTTCTGGGCTCAGAGATATTACCAACTCTTTACTTTCTGGGCCCTGACTTCCTGGAGTGATATATACAATTTAGTTATATGGACCATGACATAATCAAACTGGCCAGAGGTCTGCATTGGGCCGGGTTCTATTTCTAGAATATAAATTTGAGACTTGTTAAAGTTTCATACTAAACGAAGCTCGTCTAAATTGAGAATATTTAAGGGGCGGTTTAGAAACGTGCATTTCATTTCAAATGATAGATTTCAAATGACAAGATTTGAGTTATCATTTCAAATTCTCAGATTTATACCAACATTTAAATGTGCGGATTTCAAATGAAATCCAAATCGGGTTAATTATCAAGTTGGTCATTGAAGTGGGCTTAATGTATCAAATTGGTCACTGAACTCAAAACGGTATCAAGATGATCACTGAAGTGGTTATAAATATCAAACAGGTACCTTGAAATATAAGTTGAAACAGTAAAAATATTATTTATTAAGTTTTACACATTATTTTTGAATGTTACAAAAACCAACTAAACGGTTATGATTTCTAATATTTATGATAATATATTTAGATTTTATCGAGTTTATTTATTATTTATTTTTAATTAAAACAAAGAAAATAACCAAATAATAGATAAACTTGATAAAATATAAATATATTATTTTAAATACTAGAAGTCATAATTTTTTAGTTGGTTATGGTAACATTTAAAAATAATGTGTAAAATTTTATAAATAATATTTTTACTACTTGAACTCATATTTCAAAGTTGTTGTTTGATATTTATGGTGAATTTAGTGACCATCTTGATACCGTTTTGAGTTCAGTGACTAACTTGATACATTAACACCACTTCAGTGACCAACTTGATAATTAACCCAATCCAAATTCAAATTCTCAAATAAGTTATTTAATCAAATTCAGAATTTCAAATGAAATCCTAGTTCCCAAACAGGCCATAAGATTTGGTATGATCTGATCTCGGAATTATAAATTATAGAATTCACTTCTATTTTATTTTTGAGTTCTTTATTTCTATTTCTGTCAAAAAAGTATATCACATTTACAAATATTTAAGAATTTATAAAAAAAATAATACAACATTTTTCATAAAATAAAGATGTTAAAAAAGTAAAATCGACCAAGCAATAATCGGCCTTATCATTTAAAAATGCGATATGTCCACTTAATTATAGCCACAGCCCATATCCTAAAACCCCTGCTTCCCCATTTTCAAATTAGGGTTTATATACTTACACTCAAAAACTATACACACAGACCTCTTCAATGGCGATTCTTCGCGGAACAACGCAATCATCGATCTTCACAATCTCTTCTATCATCTCCAAGGTACGCTCTTCTTCGAATTGCTCTAGTTCTTTCATTTCACAGTTCCCGAGGCTCGCTAATGCTAAAACCCTAACCTCGTTTGCTAACCCTAATGATGACTTTCCGCCGCCGCCTCAACCCTCTTTTGATAGTGTTAGTCGTAGTGGTAACAATCAGGTGAATTATGAGATGAATCAGTGGAATAATCAGAATTTGAAACAGAATTATTCGGGTTTTTCGAGAAATGCGGTTCCGAGAGGGGGGGATGCTCCGAATGAGGGGAACGCTGATCAGGGTCGATTTGGGAGGAATCAGAATCAGGGGTTTAGTCAGTGGGACCCACAAGAGGGTCAGAACTCTCAGAATTATGTTGAGGCTCGTAATTCGAGTCCGGAGAATTATAGGCAGCC
Organism: Daucus carota subsp. sativus; assembly: GCF_001625215.2. Lineage (NCBI taxonomy): Eukaryota > Viridiplantae > Streptophyta > Magnoliopsida > Apiales > Apiaceae > Daucus > Daucus carota. The sequence goes on along the minus strand of NC_030386.2, from coordinate 39,736,100 downwards.
GAGTAGGGGGCAAGGTTATTCGCAGGGATTTCCGCAGCAGCGACCGGGTTATGGACAAAATGTTGGTCAGCAGCAGGGTTATCAGTCGCAGATTCCTCAGCAGCAGCAGCAAGGTTATGCGCCACACGTTCCTCAGACGCAGAGTCAACAGGGATATCCTCAGGGGATTCAGCATCAGCCGCAGGGTTATCAACAAGGCGTTCAGCATCAGCCACAGCAAGGTTATCAACAAGGCGTCCAGCATCAACCACAACAAGGTTACCAACAGGGTGTGCCTTATCAGCCACAACAAGGTTATCAGCATCGTGATCAGCAACAGCAGCAGGGTTATCCGTATCGCGAACAGAAGCAGCAGCAGCAGCAACAGGGTTATCCGCAACGTGGTGACGGTTATGGAGATCGTGGTCAGCAGCGTGTTAGTCCTAATCAAATGAACCAAGAAGTTCAGATGCAGAACCAAGGGGGAAATGTGAGTAACCAGAAGGCAGTTGTGCAGCCTAGTAAGGAGGATGTTTTGATTGGTTTGTGCAGAGAGCGAAAAGTTAAGGATGCTATTGAATTATTGGAGGAGGGGGTGCGTGCTGATGGTATGTGTTTCAGCTTGCTTTTTGAGTTGTGTGGGAATTCAAAGAAACTTGAGGATGCTAAGAAAGTTCATGATTATTTTTTGAGATCAACATTTAGGACTGATGTGGATTTGATTCACAAGGTGATTGAGATGTACGCTAAGTGTGGGAGTATGGTCGATGCCCGGAGAGTTTTTGATCATATGCCAGAAAGGAGTCAGGATACATGGCACTTGATAATACATGCATATGCAGCCAACGGGTTGGGGGATGAAGGATTAGCATTGTATGAGGAGATGAGAAAGCTAGGAATGAATCCCAATGAACAGACGTTTCTTGCTGTATTAGCAGCTTGTGCAGGTGCTGAAGCTGTGGAAGAAGGTTTTATACATTTTGATGAAATGAAGGTAGTGTATGGAATATCTCCGGGAATAGAGCACTATTTGGGTCTTATTGATGTTCTTGGGAAGTCTGGTCATGTTACTGAGGCTTTGGAATATATTGAAAAGTTGCCTTTTGAACCTACTGCTGAAATATGGGAGGCTTTGATAAAATACGCTAGAATGCATGGAGATATTGATCTGGAGGACCGTGCTGAGGAGTTCTTAATTAGTATTGACCCATCAAAGGTTAATCCAAATAAGATCCCTACACCACCACCTAAGAAGCAATCTGCAATTAGTATGCTGGAGGGTAAAAACAGACTTGCTGAGATAAGGAATCCAACCCTGTACAAGGATGATGAAAAGTTGAGGGCTGCAATGAAAGAGCAGCGTTATGTACCGGACACTAGATATGTCCTGCATGACATCGACCAGGAAGCCAAAGAACAGGCATTGCTTTATCACAGTGAACGTCTGGCAATCGCATATGGTCTGATCAGTACCCCAGCAAGGACACCCCTGAGGATCATCAAGAATCTCCGTGTATGTGGTGACTGCCACAATGCGATTAAGATCATGTCCAGGATTGTTGGGAGAGAGTTGATTGTTAGAGACAATAAACGTTTTCACCATTTTAAGGACGGCAAATGTTCTTGTGGTGATTACTGGTAAGTTAAGACTTTAGTACCACAATTCATTATTAATATGCGTATGGACTTTCATAGTCATAATGGGACTCCCATATCAGTAGTGTTGACGTGGTGTAATCAGTTTCATGATAAGAATCATCAATTTTATCATCTCAGGAATCACACTGTCTTTTGTAAAGTTCACTAATTCCTGTCTATATCTCTATTTTGTATTGAAATGTGGACTATCTTTCTGCTTTGGAAAAGTGCATAATGTTATGGTAGCACGAACTGACAACTTATGTTAAGGATCAACATTTTATCTTTGTGCAGCAATTGTAACTGCTTCTGTTTCGTAGTTACACATGTTGTTTTTCTTTTATCATTAGATGTGAGTGGCTATTTTGTAATTTGTACCACACTTTGTCTTCTGTTTTGAGTGTCTGATTTTGTTTCTTCCCTAGCTTAGGCATGCTAAACTAAATATTATGTTGGATATTATTGTTGTTTTTGTGATTGTACCATACGTTGATTTATCTTGCACGCAGCTCTACTTGTACTTTCTTCCACTTCCCATATTGTATGTGCGTGTGCAAGCAAGTCAAATGTACAAGTCAAATGTATATGACGTGGCTGGTTCATCAAATAATTTTTTTATACACAAGTTTCGCTTGTGGGTGGAAAATGTGTTTTGCATTGGCCTTTGGTTTCATACATGTATGGTTGGTAAAAAACCATCTATGATATTTAACAAGTCTTTAACACCAACAAGCTATTTATGGCTACAAAACGAGAGTGGCTATTATTGCTGTTATGCATATAGAATGTATTACTAGACTATAGCATAGGCAACCAACTATCGTCGTGTCTGTATCTAAAATTCCGGTCACTGTTTTATGTTGTATATAGGGTCCTGTTTTGTGTACTGACAATGTCGGGAAGTACTTGTGTAATAGCACCCTTGGTTATCCTCCAATAGCACCCTTGGTTATCCTGTTGTTTTCTGGGGATTTTGACGTGGTTTGTCTTTATAATATGACCATTGTGCCTGCTTGGACACTGCACGTATTTTTATCTTTCCATGGACTAAATCCTACTTTTTAGTATAGCCACATCTCGGTTTCTGGTCTAGCAAACTGGATTTGGATCGTTTTAAAAATGCTACTGAAGTATCACCCTTGTTTTATGTCTGGAAAGTGGAAATACTTATGAAGTACTACCCTCATGTAGCCACTAATGTAATCAATAGTCATTGCTTATGACTATGGCTTGGATGCCTACTACAAAGGTGAGTACATAATACCTAAAACACTTGTCTTCTTAGTATTATACTTTGCTCCGATATCACTGGTGGTGTTACAGAGGGATGAAAGTTTTACTTTTGACATATTTTCTTACAAATTTGTTGTGTCAGATATATGTTATTTATAGTAAATCATATGTTCTTACAAATTGTGTTACTCAGAGGGATGATAATTTCCACCAGATCCGGAACTTAAAAACATAAAATCAAACCATTTTCTTCCAAGAAAAATTCAGAATAAGGTAAATCGAATTTAAAAAAGACAATTTTAGTCTCTGTTATATATTTTGTCCTACAAATTAAAATTTTCCTTCCAGTAAATTCTAAATTAATTTTTTTTATTAAAATAAACTTTTTTAACAAATTCGAAATAAAAAAAACAATTTCATTTTAAATAGTCCAGAAAATGAAAAAATAGAGTGAAGTTATTTGATAAACGCCCCTGTTAACCCTCCATCCTCGCAAGAAAATTAATAAATTATCTCTCTCGTCTCCCTCTCTTAATTTATACTAAAGTACATGTTTTCGCATAACTGGGCTAGGCCTGTAAACGGATCGGATTTGGATCGGATTTAGCTAAATCCATATTCTAATCCATTTAATTTTATCGGATTCGGATCGGATCGGATCAGGAGTCGGATATTTTACAAGTCAATCCATATCCGGTCCATTCGGATCATGGATAATCGGATCGGATCTCCGATCCACTAAAATTTACGAAATATATTTTTTCACTGTGGACAATGTTTTAACCTTCCACAAAGAAAGAAAATGATTTTTTATAGCTATATTAATTCATGAGTTTTAACATAACAAGTACAAAAAAAAACTAATAAAGCAGTAAAGTAAAGCCTGCAACTTCATGTTATTAAAAAAAATGTAACTGAAAAACTTTGTTGGTTGTTCCTATAAAACCTTTAACATATAATGTATCAAGTGAATAGAAAAACAATAAATAAGTTGCTTAATATTTTTGGAGGAAGCAAATTATGATCCGCTCCTCTATTCAATAAGGATTAAAATCAATAAATATGTCCTAAATATAGAACTAGGTTACTGAGGAAGTGTTAAGTGGAAGAGTTTAGCTCTCATGTGTTTATACTCACTATACACAAGAAATGAGTGATTATTAGATTAACCTGATAATAAGAGTAAGAGTCGGGTCAAGACTTAGAAGTGGCAGATTGGTTATAAGAAAATATGATTTAGGGTTCTGTCTTGAAATTTTTATTTTGTATGCAATATATTAATAAAATATAATATATTATAAGAAATATAATATAAAATATATAATATAGTTAAGCATGAATCGGATCGGATCGTTAACAGATCGGATTTGACCATATCCATATCCATTCTTTATCGGACCGGATTATTATCGGATCGGATTATTAGCAGATCGGATTATTTTAATAAGGATCCATATCCATTTATTTAACCACGGATCGGATCGGATCGGATCGGATATCCGATCCATTTACAGGCCTAAACTGGGCTGATGGTTTATTTTATGGACCAAACCCACATTCTAATTCGGCCCCAAAAACAAAATCCCAAAAAAACAAAAAATTAATCCAAAACCAATTTAAATTCGTACACAATTCAAAATTTAAATATGCACTGCACAATTTATTCAAGCCCAAAAATCATTAATCTCCATCTCCAGTCTCCACCAATAATAGTTGCTCAAACATAAATTATTACACCCCCGAGTAGGCCTGTAAATGGATCGAATATCCGATCCGACCCGATCCGATCCGTGACAAAATAAATGGATATGGATCCTTATTAAAAAAATCCGATCTGCTAATAATCCGATCCGATAATAATCCGGTCCGATGTAGAATGGATATGGATATGGTCAAATCCGATCTGTTAACGATCCGATCCGATTCATGCTTAACTATATTATATATTTTATATTATATTGTATTATAATATAATATATTATTATTAATATATTACATACAAAATAAAAATTTCTAAAGATACAAGACAAAACCCTAAATCATATTTTCTTATAATCGATCAGCCGCTCCTAATTCTTGACATGGATCTCACTCTTGTTTTCCGGTTAATCTAATAATCACTCTTTTTTTTATGTAGAGTGAGTATAAACACAGGAGCTAACTCTTCTACTTAAAACTTCTTCAATCACCTGGTTCCGTATTTAAGACATATTTATCGATTTTAATCCTTATTAATGGAGGAGCAAATCATGATTTGCTTCCTCCAAAAGTATTACGCAACTTATTTATTATTTTTCTATTTACTTGATAAATTATGTGTTGAAGTTTTTATAGGAACAACCAACAAAATTTTTATGAAATACCGCTTTATTAGTTTTTTTTACCTATTACGCTAAAGTTTATGAATTAATATAGCTAGAAAATATCACTTTTTTTTGTATGGAAGTGAAAACATTGTTCACGGTGAAAAAATATATTTCATAATTTTTAGTGGATCGGGGCTCCGATCCGATTATCCATGATCCGAGCGGACCGGATATGGATTGACTTGTAAAATATCCGACTCTTGATCCGATCCGATCCGAATCCGATAAATTTAAATGGATTAGGATATGGATTTAGCTAAATCCGATCCAAATCCGATCTGTTTACAGGCCTACCCCCGAGCCCTCTTTCATAGCTGTCCAAATTGTAATCTTTTTCATCTCAACATCCCTAGTTGTAAAAATACACGCAGAGAGTTGTAAGCATAGATGGCACCTGGAGGTGCTGTGAACATGATAGAGCGGGCCCACCAGATGTACAGAGAAGGCAAGTATGAAGAAGCCCTTGTGTTTTATACTGATGCTCTCTGTTTGGCCAAGACCAAGCCTCAGAAGATTGCGCTTCATAGTAATCGGGCTGCTTGTTTCCTCAAGCTCCATCGTTTTAATAAGGTCTGGTTTTATTTTCTTGATTTTTTTATATTTTGATTTTTTTGGGGTTTTTTGTGTGAAAATGTTGGATATTTTGGATTGATTGGTGGGTTTGTGATGAAGTTGTCATCTTGATTGTTTAGGGTTCAATTAGGTTTTGTTTTAGTTTCTTGATTTTTTTTTGTGAAATTGTTGGATTTATTGGTTTGATTGGTGGGTTTGTGATGAAGTCGTGATCTTGATGGAATGATTGTTTGTGTTTGAATAAGCTAGATTTTATTTTCTTGATTTTTTGGGGGGGGGGGTTTTGTGTGAAATTATTGGATTGTTGGTTTTGATTGGGGGGTTTTGAGGTGAGTTTGTGATGAAGTTGTGTCTTGATGGGCGGTGATTGATTGGTTGGTTTGGTTGGGAAAGATGTGTTTTGATTAGTGGGTTGAGGTGTTTCGTGGTGTGAATGATGAAAACTTTGTTCTTGATTAGCGGTAGTCGTGTTTTTTTACCAGGTTCATGGCTCGCCGAACAGGATTAAATGATGATGGGTTTCGGGTTTAAATTAATGATGTATTGCTAATACTTACAATTATGGGTTTATCGATTATGAAGTTTGTTAGTGAAAGATGTCATTTTGATTGGTGGGATTAAGTTGTTGCGGGGTTTGAATGACAGAATGAGAGTTTTTATTAGTGGAACCCAGAATATATGGTTTCGGGTTTAACTTAGTGATGTAACTGCTAATACTTATAAAATATGTGTTTATTGGTGATAAGGTTTGTTCGATCAGCTAAGCTTAGTGCAAGGGGATTTGTTTTGCAAAAGCGTGACTAGTTAAACATGTTTATTGGTGATCTTGATAGCACAAGTCATGTAAGTTGTACTAGCTTGTTGTGATGTGTGCGAATTATTATGTTTAGATTTGGGTGAAGAATATGTTATTGATTCATAACTGGAAATTGAATGGAGTACAGTCGTATGCTTCAAAATTATTAGCCTAATCTTCTATAATCTTAGGCTGCAGATGAATGTACTTCAGTGCTTGAGCTTGATTACAATCACACTGGAGCATTGATGTTACGTGCTCAAACTCTAGTCACTCTCAAGGAGTATCATGCAGCGCTTTTTGATGTCAACAGGCTTATTGATTTAAATCCAGAATCAGATGTGTATCAAAACCTTCAAGCTCGTTTGAAGACACAAATGGTATGCCTTTTCCATTTGTTGTTATTTTTTGTGTCTTTTCAAGATTTATTACATTCAGTGTTCTCTTGTCTTTTGAAGTAATTGTTAAGGGACTACAGTTTTGAAGTAGATCTTTTACTACATTTATAGAAAATTCAAGCTTGGCGCCTTTGGACAAAAGTGAATAGTCCCAGAGCTTTAAAGAAGGATTAGTTTATGTACTGCTGTTTGAGGACTGAGAACCAAGATCTACTGACATAGCATAATGACTATGTACATGTCTAAATACAAAAAGCAATAAAGGATATAATAACAAATAATATTTAGAGGATTATTTGATCGTATTATTATATAAAATTATGAGTTTATTTAACCTAGTGATTATATTAACTCTGTCAAAATGATAGAAGAACTCCTAGGCAACTAATCCACAAGTTTGGATATAGGATCTCAGTGATAATGTGAGTGCTTACGTCTGAGCCAGTCCTCTATAGTATCACGAAGTGTAGCCTAAATTTTAACGTTACCCATTTTATGTTTAATTGTTCTATTTACATTAATTGGAACATTATCTTTGCTCAAGGAAAGTCTCTTGCGCCAATACCTGAAGCTGAGACGGAGTTTGAGGAAGATGAAGACTCAGAAGAAGAACAAGATCAGGAAGATGAAATAGAAGTAGAAGAAGGTCTAGACCAACAAGAAGGAAATGATAAAAAAGATGAGCATGTGGGAGGAGAATCAGAAGCAAATGCTGTAGTAGAAAGAAATATAAGTACAGAAAACAGATCAACCGTAACCGGAAAAACTGCCCTCCAATCTTCTGATCATTGTCAAAAAGTGGAAAAAGATACAGACCAAAGTCAAAGTCGTAAGGAATCATCTGTACAAAATTCTGCAGGATGGCAAACAATACCAAAGCCAAAAGGACATTCAAATCTTGATTACTCGCGATGGGATAGAGTTGAAGATGACTCGAGCGATGAGGATGATGATGAGGATGAGGAAGAGTCTCAGCCTCAGTATCGATTTCGGGTGAGAACTGTTGGTGTGCAACAAGTAAAGTAAAAGGTGGAAAAGACAGAATTAGACATCTCGGCACTTCAAATCTCGTGCTGCAGACATGATCTGTATCAGTCTAGCATCTGTTGGTTGCCATACTCGCAGCTAGCAAGTGTCTGTTGAACTCTGTGCTGCGGCTACAGGTTAGAAAACCATACAGAAAATCATACTTATCCCAGATTGTTTATTGTATGTAGTATGTCCAAATTAAATTTTACCATTCATTGTAAATTATAAAGTTGTTTTGGTTCCCCGTATTATGCGGATCATGTACAATATACACTATGAATTGATGGATATCGTGAAAATATACCATTTTTTAGGCTTCTGATTTTTCCTAGCAAACTGTCGAATTTTTGTCCAAATGCCGGTGTGCCTGATCATAACGGGATCAAATCTTTCATTGTTAAAATGTTGAGCAATGTACAATCACATATGTCACTCTGTGCAATAGATATTGACATATTTAGGCTCGGTGAACAAAATGGAACACCGATCAAATCTTTTCAGTTAGCATTATTTAGGCTAGGTGAACACAATGTACGTCAAGTCTTTCAGTCGGCATTATTTAGGTTCGGATGAAACACAAAATACGTATGATAAGCACACAGTGTTGAATATCGGTCCTGAAATTCATTGGACAAGCACACAATCTCGATTATCGGTCTTGAAACATGAAAAGTACTTGACAAGCACACAATCTCGCATATTGAATCTGAAATTCATGATACCTGGACGAGCAATTAATCTCGAATGTCGATCTTGCAATCACGATGCCTTGACGCATGAAAAAATAGGGCTATTGCCTCAGCTGGTCGAGGGTGATGGCACACATATAATATACAGAGTTTATGTTTGCAATCTCGGTCCTGAAATTCACGATACTTGAATAAGCATACAATCTCGAGTATCAGTTATGAAATTCACGATAAAAAATAAAAAGGGTCACTGCTTCAGCTGGTCTGAGCGTGACGCCGTGATGGCATGGCACAGAGTTCATGTTGGTGGGATACATAGACCATCGCAGAGGTAGGGGAAATAGAAGTTTATATCCCATGTCCTGCAATTTTTTAAAAATACAAATCACTTGTACTCGGATGGGTGTATTGGATTGGAATTTTAAAATATTTTTTGCATTTTTGAAATCCAAAAATATTGGATTGGGACCGTCTGAAATCTATTAAAATCTTGAGGTATTCAATTGGGATTTTAAATTATGCTACAAAATCTGGTGGTATTCAATTGGGATTTTAAATTATGCTTTAAAATCCGATGGTATTCAATTGGGATGGTTTAAAATCCATTAAAATCTGATGGTATTCAAATGCTGATAAATTTTTTGGATTTCATAAAATGAAGGATTTTGTGGCATTGTTCGGTGTATTTTAAGTTTTTTGAAATCTCACCAAAATCAATGGGATTTTGAAGTATTGTGGTTAAATCTTATCAACTCTGCTACATTTTATCAAGAATCCGCGCAAAATCAAAATCACATACAATCCATTAAAATCCATTGACTAAAAACAATCCATTAAAATCCCAATCGAATACACCCCCGTTGGATTAATAATTACTGTTTAAATTATTTATATCCCATGTCCTACATTTTTAAATATGCAAGTCACTTATTCTTTTTGACAAACATTTCTTAATTTTTTAATATTGTGTCTGAAAATATATATTTTATTCAAAAATTTAAAATTTTAAATAACATTATTTGAATCATTAATTCTCTGTTTAAATATATTAGATTTTAAATGAAATTCAAATCGAGTTTTTCTTAAATTAAATATATTATTTGATCAAGTTTTTAAACACGCCATAATCATATTTTAGAATTTATTATTTAAATTTTTGTAAATTATTTTTAATGTTTTAATGAATTCAAGAAATGATAATTAATTAGTTATAGAAAGTTTGCCGGAAAATTAAGCAACCAAGTAAAAAAACGGAGGTAATAGGATTCTATTTTTTAATTTTACATAACATCAGTAGCGTGGAGTGTGGACTAGCTAACAGCGAACTTGAGCCCCGAACGATCACAAAACCCAGCCCAATATTAAAACCCAAGAAGTCCAGAACATCATCCACGTGTCAACCAAATAAACCATCTGATCAAATCATACTCAATCAAACGGCTAAGATTTGGGGAAACACTCAATACCCTAGAGCCTAGCCATATATAATGCCTCATAAGAAGCCACTCGGCATCGCCTCGGCATATATTTCACCATTTTTATCATCACTGCTCGCTGAGCTCACCGATCACTCATCTCTCTCGGTACACACACTACCCCCTCTCTCTCCCTCTCTCTCTCTCTCTCCCTCTCTCCCTCTCCCTCCCCCCCCCCCTCTCTCTCTCTCTCTCTCTCTCTCTTCTCTCTCTCCTCTGATTTGTGATGTGTTTGATCGATGTAGTATATAGGAATCGCAAACTCTGCATGTGATTATGTTAATATATTCATCATTTAATTCTGCTTTTAATTAATCCGATACTCTGATTTGAATAATTTACATTTTTGTGATTTGATTTGCCTAACGACGTGTTCCTCGAAAACTATACGTTCTCGATTGTGTTATAAGTTGTATCTCTCTGGTTAATATTGATTGCTTAATTTATGTAGCAGAATTTTATGATTGCATGCAGGACGTAGTGAATCTCTGATGATTTGAGCTGTTAAACTGTTTATGTTTGTTTTCTACCGTAGAATAGTATTTTACGGATTTACTAATTTTGTTATATTTTCTAATATATTTAATTGAGGATATTTCTCGAGGAATCGTGGCTATATATGCAAGTCATTCGTGTTTTTCTTAACTAATTCAGTATCATTTATATTTCGTTTGATCTATTAATGTATATTTGTGAACACAGCCTTATTAATTTTCTGCAGTATTGCTGATAAATCATGTCTGTCGATTTTGTAATTTATGAACACGTAATAAGCTAATATAACTGCTTGTGATGCTGCTAAGATATATAGTTACCATTTTTCTTGTAGAATATTAATTTTGGGCAGAACCATAATGATAAAGCATAGAGAGAATTAGTATGTTATATGTGGAGATTTGTGTTTTGATTGACTCTTTTTTTTTTTCTTCGTGTGGTATATGTATTAACACGTGGACCACTGTGTAGTATTCTAGTTATTGATTAATTTTGTAATGTGTTATAAACTTGTATTAAGTTTGTTGATACATAATTTATTTATATAGGCATATGAATGCTGCATATGGCTCTATTAGATATCAATAAATTAGATTGTGAGGAATTTGCATTTCATTTCTTCGTTATTGTAATCTGTTGTTTATTTTCGTTGTGAAGCAGAATTCAGATTTGGTCGGTGACAAGCAGTAGTCAAGATGGTAAGTAAAATGTTGACGGACTCTTTATTCCCATAGCATTTAGTTTTAAATTATATTTATTGGTTGACTGAATGAAGGTTATGATCTATGACTAATATTATATTCTACAGGTGAAGTTTACCGCTGATGGGTTCCGTGCTATTATGGACAAGAAGAATAACATTCGTAATATGTCTGTTATTGCGCATGTTGATCATGGTGAGTATGCAACCAGCACTTTTTTCTAATATATCTGGTTGTTATTCAGTAATACATCTGTGTTTGGGTTACTTTGGTGTGATGTGTCTCTTTTCTGGGAGGTGCTGCCATTATTTTTTGGAAGTTTTTTTTAAAGTTTAAATTTAAATATATGATATTAGTGATTCACTGGGACTTGAAAAATATGTCTCAAATATAAACAAATATACTTCAACTGTTGAACATGTTTACTTATGACCGAGAGCCCTTCAATTAAACCTTCTTCTTTTTTGTAGTTTATCATTCACCAGGGCTTGTTTTTTGATCGGTTTCATTTTGTTTGTCATGTATCCTGTAACTTGTCATGTTCTCTTTCTGGCTTGATCTTTTATCAGTTTGATATTGCTATTAATACAATTTCTCTTGCTGGCAGGGAAGTCCACCCTTACTGATTCTCTGGTGGCTGCTGCTGGTATCATTGCACAAGAAGTAGCTGGTGATGTTCGAATGACTGATACTCGAGCTGATGAAGCTGAGCGTGGTATTACAATCAAGTCAACAGGAATCTCGCTTTACTATGAGATGTCAGATGACTCTTTGAAGAGCTACAAAGGGGAGAGGGATGGGAATGAGTACCTGATCAATCTTATAGACTCTCCTGGGCACGTTGATTTTTCATCAGAGGTTACTGCAGCGCTACGTATAACTGATGGAGCACTTGTTGTTGTCGATTGCATTGAAGGTGTATGTGTCCAAACTGAAACTGTCCTTAGACAAGCCCTTGGAGAAAGGATACGACCTGTCTTGACTGTAAACAAGATGGACAGGTGTTTTCTTGAGCTGCAGGTTGACGGGGAGGAGGCATACCAAACATTTCAAAGAGTTATTGAGAATGCCAATGTCATCATGGCAACCTATGAAGATCCCCTCCTTGGTGATGTTCAGGTCTACCCAGAGAAAGGTACTGTTTCTTTCTCAGCTGGTTTGCACGGTTGGGCCTTTACTCTGACAAACTTTGCCAAGATGTATGCCTCAAAGTTTGGTGTTGATGAATCTAAGATGATGGAAAGACTCTGGGGTGAGAATTTCTTTGATCCTGCTACGAAGAAGTGGACTACTAAGCATACGGGCAGTGCTACATGCAAACGTGGATTTGTTCAATTCTGTTATGAACCCATCAAGCAGATTATAAACACTTGCATGAATGATCAGAAAGATAAGCTCTGGCCCATGCTGCAGAAACTTAATGTAACCATGAAGTCTGATGAGAAGGAATTGATGGGGAAACCCTTGATGAAACGTGTGATGCAGAACTGGCTGCCTGCAAGTACAGCTCTCCTTGAAATGATGATATTCCATCTTCCCTCTCCTTCGAAGGCTCAGAAATATCGTGTAGAAAATTTGTACGAGGGACCACTTGATGACATCTATGCCAATGCTATTAGGAACTGTGATCCAAATGGACCTCTTATGCTATATGTCTCCAAGATGATACCAGCTTCTGATAAGGGTAGGTTTTTTGCCTTTGGTCGTGTGTTCGCTGGTAAGGTCTCTACCGGTCTAAAGGTCAGGATCATGGGTCCTAACTACGTCCCTGGCGAGAAAAAGGATTTATATGTTAAGAGTGTCCAGAGAACTGTTATTTGGATGGGGAAGAAGCAGGAAACAGTTGAGGATGTGCCATGTGGTAACACTGTTGCAATGGTTGGTCTGGATCAGTTCATCACCAAAAATGCTACTCTGACAAATGAGAAAGAAGTTGATGCCCATCCAATCAAAGCAATGAAGTTTTCTGTCTCACCTGTTGTTCGTGTTGCTGTTCAGTGCAAAGTGGCTTCAGACCTTCCCAAGCTTGTGGAAGGACTAAAACGTTTGGCAAAGTCTGATCCTATGGTTGTCTGTACCATTGAGGAGTCTGGGGAGCACATCGTTGCCGGTGCTGGAGAACTTCACCTTGAGATCTGCTTGAAGGATTTGCAAGATGATTTTATGGGAGGTGCGGAAATTGTTATGTCTGATCCTGTAGTTTCCTTCCGTGAAACTGTCCTCGAGAAGTCTTCTCGCACCGTAATGAGCAAGTCTCCTAATAAGCATAACCGCTTGTACATGGAAGCTAGACCGCTTGAGGAAGGTCTACCTGAGGCCATTGATGATGGACGTATTGGCCCACGAGATGATCCCAAAGCTCGTTCAAAAATTCTGTCAGAGGAGTTTGGGTGGGACAAGGATCTTGCAAAGAAAATCTGGTGTTTTGGCCCAGAAACAACTGGCCCTAATATGGTTGTGGATATGTGCAAGGGAGTGCAGTATCTTAATGAAATTAAGGACTCTGTGGTAGCTGGATTTCAGTGGGCTTCCAAAGAAGGTGCGTTGGCCGAAGAAAACATGAGAGGTATCTGTTTTGAGGTGTGTGATGTTGTTCTCCATGCTGATGCTATTCACAGGGGTGGTGGCCAGGTTATCCCAACTGCCCGTAGAGTTATATATGCTTCTCAACTAACTGCCAAGCCCCGTCTTTTGGAGCCTGTCTACCTGGTCGAGATTCAGGCTCCTGAGCAAGCTCTCGGTGGTATCTACAGTGTGCTGAATCAGAAGCGTGGACATGTATTCGAAGAAATGCAGAGGCCTGGTACACCCCTGTATAACATTAAGGCTTATCTCCCTGTTATCGAGTCATTTGGATTCTCAGGTCAGTTGAGAGCTTCTACATCAGGACAGGCCTTCCCGCAGTGTGTGTTTGATCACTGGGATATGATGTCATCCGATCCCCTTGAAGCTGGAACCCAGGCATCAACACTTGTGGCTGATATCAGGAAGAGGAAGGGTTTGAAGCAGCAGATGACTCCTCTATCTGAGTACGAGGACAAGCTTTAAGCCACTGAATGCTGCGGATGATTGATCATTTGGTTGGAAATAGACTGCAGGTCTATCCTTTTCTAAATTTTGCTCTCGGATTTAGGATGCTTTTATGTATCAGCACTAAAGTTTTGTTTTTTTAATCTTGTTATGATGAGGTACATTTGGAGGTTATGTTGCCGTGTTTTCTATCGGTCTTATATCGGGTGTTTGAGCTTAGAATCATGTTTGTGGCTTCTGTGCTATATTGCTATCTATGACTTGCTTTGCTTCTTTGCTTCTCCAGTATCAGTTTTACGACTGCTTTTATTGTTAAAATGAAAAAAAAAAATTATTGTCAGGGAAAAATATATCTCTTGTGTTTTGTATAAAACTCAAATCTTTGTCCTATGTAATTTTATTTTATTTTTGACTGGTTTTGTATCTTAATCGTATAAATTGTGAATCGGAAATAAAATAATATTTAGGATTTATCAATTTAAGATTTATCAGAGATATGGCAAAAAAAAAAAGATTTATCAGAGACTGTTTCAATAAATTGAGGTTTTATATCAAATTAATATAATATTGATAAAATATATTTTTTAAAAGTTAATCGAAAATTAATCAGAAAATCAGAAAATTTTCAAATAAATGAGAGAAAGCACTATTTAGTGGAATGTCGAACCAGAAATATTTTATTAACTAAACAAGTTTGTCCAACAACTCTGTTTCCAATTTAGGGGGTATTTCGTATTTTATAAAGAAACTTCGAGAACGAAGAAAAATGAACGAAAGTTTATTCATATTTCAAAATTTTGAATTCCAAAAAAAAAACAACTATATTTTCTGATTTTCTTTTTCATTATTTTCATAGGGCATGATTCAAGTGTTCAGTTTGGTTACGGTTTTTTTTATTATGTTGTATTGTTGTTATAGTGGTTCTCGCATCAAAACGCGACGCTATTTTCATGTACCAGATTTTTTGGTGGGAAAAGGAACCCGGTTTTCCGCATATATAAACCGCAACCAAAAAATAACAATTAGAAAGTGTAGAGCGAACTCAAGTAGTCGAGTCTCGAGACGATCTGACGATGTATAAAAGGAAGAATCAATCTTCTCCTCAAGGTTTCTTCATCACTTCTTTTAAACACAATTAAATCATATATTTTCCGAAATACTTTTATGTATTATTTTGACAATTTTCAGGCGAAACGGCTCGAATTCTGGTGGAATTCATGGAGGTCGCTATCACTTCAATTGTGTTTCTCAAAGGCGTGTATTCTCCCGGTGCGTTTCATTCTACTACTTCAGTTTGTATTTCGTTTATTAATCTGTTGATTCGCTTGATTTTTGATTTTGATGATTATTGAAACGAATCGGAGTTTATAGTTTTATTTATTTGTGTTTGGAAGCGTAGATGTGTAATTATCTATTGATGAATCGGAGTTTGTAATCGATTTGTTTTGGAAGCGCAGATTTTTAATTATTTGTAAAATTTTTGTGTTTGGAGTTAGTTGTGGAATTTGTTTGTACTCGGAAGCTTAGATGTGTAATTATTCAAAATAAAAGGTAGTGAGTAATCGTGATTGCAGGTTATCTGTTTTATCTTTATTTGGTGGTTATTAACTTGCCTGTATGCTTGTTCTTGTTCATTTATGGTTTGGTTTAATAATAATGTGTAGGAGCATTTGAGAGGAGGCGGTATATGAATGTGGTGGCTCATAAGGCTCGGCATCCTCAGCTCAGAGACTACATTCATCATTCTCTTACTGGCTTACTTCCTTCCATTGAAAAGGTCCCTCTTATTTTAGATTTATTTTCAGATTTGTCATTTGAAAGAATTCGAGTATTCGTTAAAGTACAACTTACGAATTTTATATCTCTAGCACAGGGTTAACTTAAGTTTAAACAATGATGAAAATCACTCCATGTATTTTTTGCATTATATGTTTAACTAAATTTATAGTTGATAAGTAGAATGATTACTATAGTTTGAGACAGGACTCTTAATATATTGGATAGAGATGAACTAATGTTTTATTAACGATTCTGAATTCTCTAAGTTTGCTGTGTAACCATATTCTTAAAAACATGACATTTAGATGCTGACCACAAGTTGCTGATTTCAGTATATAAAACATGTGCTGGTAGTGGGACACATTTTTATTACGGAATACACTAATGCTAATGCTAATTATTCCATATTTTTACTACTGTAAGTGCTGATGGCATATTAACCAGCTTAGTCATAAATGGTTTATTAGTGAGTTTTACTGAAGCTAACATGTTCCTTCGACTTGGTTAGGGACTGGTGGAGAGGGTTGCAGTTGTTTTCTTTAACAAAGAGAACATCCCATTGGAGAGATTTGTTTTCAAGCTTACTGTAAACCAGGCTTATGACTCAGAGGTAGAAAAAACTGACCTGGAGTTCTCTCTAAAGTCATTTCTAACCAAGCTTTCGGTGTCAGAATCTCTCACTAAAGTTCTGCCCAAGGGTAGGTGCTTAACACCCACAGTTTGGTTGTAATGATCATAATTAGCATATAATCTATTTCTCTGACTAAAGTTCTTAGCCTGTTTCTTTGTCCTCTTTTCTTAATTACTTATAGTTTTTTGTTTTGCTGTGGAGTGGGACTCAGAATTCCACTGTCTTTTGTTTACAGACTGTAGGTGGCAGATAATGTCATATTTTCACTCTCTTCCACAGTTTAATGCAAGTACTGGTGTAGAGTCATGGATTCCAACAGATATTCAACAGTGGCAGCAACCTCCGTTGATAACTCCTATAAAGTCAATGAGTAGTGAGCCTCTAGGTGTGCAATTATATATGGAACATCCAAGCCTGTCAGGATCGCAGCTTTAAAGTTGTAGCATTGGTAGTATGTGGTGTGTACTGCAAATAAAGCATGTAAGACTCAATTCTCTAGATGAATTACCGTATAGTGATATATATATATAAGAACTGGCAACGCATCCTTTCAGAAGTGAAAGTGTAGCACTTTTATCAATATATGCTAAAGAATGTTTTCAGATTCACATTCACATTGTATTAAAATTAAGTTGAAGAACATGGTGTTTTTCCTACAGGAGAGACTACTTCCTGAGTCGGCAAGAAGGTTTAAACAATTAATATGACTACAATCTAGTAAGATGTCAGTATTGGATTTTCGAACTTGAGCTGAAGGGATGTCCATACTTTCTGAAGAATCAGAGTCACTACTAATTAGCTGAAAATAAGGTGAAGTAGTTCATTGATGAAAATTCATGAACTATTAAATTGATAATGAGAACTGGTGGTGCCTTCGATAGATTGCAAGTCTATACAGACACAAAGTTTGAATTCCTTTGAAGGCTACATACGAAGATGCAGATATGTGTGGTAAATGTGTAAGTAATAACTGAAAGAATGCTTTCTGATCTATTATGCTTCGGAGAATTGCTACTGGAGGATCATTTATGTGTTTGGCTATTGGATTCATATACTAGATGTAATGTAGTTTAGCTCCTTTTCATTGAAAATATATTAACCTTTAGTTTGAAACTTCGAGCTGTGAATGAATGTAGTATTGAAGCTGTTACATTGGGCACTTCAATTACCTTGTTATGTGCACTTAGTATAAGCTCCTTGTTTCATTAACAGAACTTGATATCTAGGGATCAGTTTACTTGATACGTATTTCAGCACTCTATAAACTTTAACTTTCTGCGCTACTTAGTTTAGACATTTTATAGTTACTTTCCCATAATCGTGCTGCAAGTTCTAGGAAAATTCAATAGATTACTCACATTGTAGCCCAAAACAGTGAATGCTTTTTATGCCAATAATGAGGTTGCAGCTTTAATATGGCCACTCCTTTTCCCTGATAACCACATATGGTGCAGAACCTAGGATTAAATATGCTAAATTCAATGAATGTTGGCTCTTGGCATCTGAGGATATATTTTCGTTTTAACTTGTAGGAAAGATCTAAGGTTATTAGTACTTTCACCACAGGTTTCTTGTTGAAATATTACCAGATAATGTGACTCGTTGATAGTGCTAGTCCTTATAGGTCATAAGTATTGTCAAAGGCTCAATGCTGTTAAACTTAATTTCATTGTACTACTATTTTCTATGCTTTCTAATAAAGCCTAGTTTTAGCCAAATGTATGTTTTCTACTTTATGTGTAATAGTTGCCCTGTCACCTGGTATAGTTTTTGTTGTAGTATAGCACCAGACCTACTAATGTTGTATTTGTGTCAGACCTTTGTATAAGTTTTGCTACCTGAATCATATTGCATAGACTTGCAAAACTTTGTAGATAGTTTACTGTGGCAGGTGATATTGAGTATGATATGTGGGTGATTCTATAAGACAGAAAATACAGAATCAGGGCTGCTATTTGATCAGTACCATTAAAGATAGCATTCACTCGAGAAAAAAGTTGGAGGACCAAGGCAAATTGAATCACAGAGATTGGTGTGATAGTTTTTATCAGGTGAGCTTTTAAGGTTTGATTTCTGAATTTTAATGTGATAGCTTTCATGATTTGATTTCTGAATTTTAGTCTTTTAAATGCTACCTGCTTAATATGTTTTTAAATAATTTAATATATGCCTGCACTCTACTCCACTGAAGTTTTTCTGAAATCACTTGATTTACAAAATGTCTACCCCTCGGACCGCAAGTGGAACAAATAATAGCCCCATCAACAAGGTGACAACTGGATCATCAAGCCTGTATTACAGAGTGCATCATGCTAATTGCCTCTTTTGGAAAGTGAATTGGCTAGCATGTTTTAATGTGTTGTCAGCTATATTTACTGATGAGAGAATCGGTTTCATGAATTTCTTTCAGAATGAATCCATTGGACTAGGCACACTAATTGAGACCTTTCCTGCAAGTTTTATTAACAGTACTTATTGCCTATACACATCTGAAAGTCATTCTTGTTTAGGGACTGGTTTGCCATCTGGTATCGAGTTATTTGTATTTGTTGTATTGTGTGACCCCTTTTAGTGCTGAGAAGTTCCTTTATGGGACAGCAACCTAGAGAATTATACAAGCATGTAAAACACAGATATACAGCGACCTGGTTTCACGGAAAGTAATAAGTTTACATCCACATCAACACAACATGTATATGAGCATGAATTTAGGGAGTATTAGGTGTTTAGCAACAGGATTTTGTGTATTTTCTATGATGGTATCTAATCTCTACTGTCTTATGGCATTTTGAAATAAAAAACTTCATTTTATTGATCTCCCATGGACCCATTTGATCTTAAGTTCATTTGGTGAGATTGGGCAGTTATGTCCACATGTTGTTTGTGATTGTTACCAACCTAACAAAGAGTGAGATGATAAAGTTTTGATACATAGTTGTACACTTGTACCTCAAGGGGACCATTTTATGATCATAAACTCGTAATAATGAAATTTTGGTTTCAGAAGAAAATGCAATGGTCCAATACTGGTGGACCTATAAATTCTTACATCGACTTGCTGAGCTGTTGACAACACAAAATATTGCAAATTTCCATGTTAGTGATCATACCAAATTTGTCCTGTAATTTTCTGTGATGGTTGATTGTCTTGTGTATCAGTCTCAACTCTCAACCATGTAGTCCTTGTCTTTCTACTGTATGTGTCCCTAAAAAGACTAATCTGTTAGGATAGAGGAGAATAGCATAAAATCATAGACCATCTATCTGCTTAGTCTTGACAATGAATCAGGTATTATTACAGTGGAATAGAATCATACTTTTTATAATTGTATAGATTTATAGCTTGGTGATGTAGGACCTAAGTACCACAATGAAGCAAACACTGAAATAATAACAGAAGTTTGTTATGATGACCAAAACATTACAAGTGAATCCTCTGTAAAGCATTCACTCTATAAGATGGGTTTCAAAGGGTTTTGGTAACCTAACTTGGACTATGAATATCTTAGCTACATATAACATGTGATCAATCCATGTTATTAACTTCAAATGAAACTGGAAAAAGTAATTAACAGTCGGAACGAAAACTTGTCAAAGAGCCTCTCGCACTTTTTCATGTTGTAGCTCCCAAGCTTTCGATCTGACAACTTTTAGGTCTTTTAGCTCCTTCAGGAATAAAGCTTGTTACAAATTTGCACATTTTGCACTTCTAATACTGTAAATTCCCCAGCACTAGATTGAGTCTGTCATATGAGTTTTAGCACTTGGCTAATCCAGCAAGTTAAAGAAAATAACATTCCCTGTAACTGTAAAATATGATAGCATATGACATAATGACACTCTGTTCACACAGAGAGGTGGGATGACAACAGTAGGCACCTTGTCCAAAAGCTAACCACTAAAATCATTCAATTTTGTCTGGTTAAGCGGGGTACACACACGAAATAAACATAATCATTCACGTAAAGAATACTGCACTCGTGTTTATTGTCAGTTCCTCCTCTAAAGTGTTGTTTTTACAGTGGGATGGGCAATATATACTATCCATGCTTAATCATTTTTGAATAGACAAGAAAATTATAATTATACAACTTTTTGTTTTTCTAAATATTTCTTGAGTGTTTCTTTTTTACATGCTTCATTACAGTAATGGGGAGGTTTGAAATCTGAACATAGATAAGAAATTATTGCTATAGTTGATTGAAATCTACACTCAGAAATTCTAGGTTAGCAGTGGTGTTGGTATCTTTTCTTATGGGGGCCTATGGGTACTTGTCTTGACCCCTCAGATGCTGTCTCATAGCCAAAATTCTATCCTAATTACCTTATCATCTCATCTTAAAATGTTATGGAGTTTCAAATAATCTAGTCCTAAATTTGACATTGAGAATCAAGCAATTAATTAATAGTAAAAAAAATTAAGTTGTGAAAGCAAACACATTATTTATGTGAATTGGTGATATTCAACTTCAAAAGTAATACTATATTTTTGTATTGCTGTCAACTATCTTATAATTCTGATCATTTCCTAATCTAAGGATAAAGATTTTTGGCTTCAGCTGCCCTTGGATTCTTGTTGAAGCACTGCATGCTGGACTGAAGCCAGGAATGCAGTCAAGAAACTTGTGACCGATTTACTGATACGGTAATACCTCCACTAAGATCTATAGAGTTAGAATGTGTTTTCGATTATGTAATTCTTTGGATATGTATCAATCAAATATATGGAGCACTGATCACACCGACGAAAAGATCTTTACCAAGTACAGTGAATCCCATCCAACTCATAACATGGTTAGTTCCGATTCCTCACCAGATGTTAATGTTATGTAACATGACTTGATTGTTGATTGTTGATTGTTGATTGTGTGTGGGGTGCTATGTTGAGGACAAAAGATGAATAAAAATGATGGTAGAAAAGAACAAAAGTATATAATTTTTTCAAAGATTATGGACTAGTAGTACATGAGTGGCCTCTTTTGACAAGGCAAGAAAGTCTGGAGTACCCATCATCATGGTCCCCTCTATATTTGGTGATATTCCATTCATAGTACTGTATGGTAAGTGTTTCGAAAATACATAATTCTGTATGGTAAGTGTTATGACTTATGAGAAGTTTTCCT
Organism: Daucus carota subsp. sativus; assembly: GCF_001625215.2. NCBI lineage: Eukaryota > Viridiplantae > Streptophyta > Magnoliopsida > Apiales > Apiaceae > Daucus > Daucus carota. The sequence continues at coordinate 39,714,165 of NC_030386.2, read as the reverse complement.
TTATTTATTTTTTTCATTTTTTATGCCGAGGGTTTACACAGAGGCTCCACTTCCAGTGCATCATAATTTGTTCTGGTTCAAACTTAAACTTTGTTTAGATGTCTATCTGGAAGTTCTTGATTATCTAATTTCATTTAGCACTTTGTAAGACACTGAAAGCTTCCTGTTTCCGAACCCTACCACCCAACTAAAAGTTTGAAGTATAGCAGACAAGTTGTGTGACAATCAATCACACTATGTTTCTTCTCTTTACATTTGCATTCCCTATGGAATGGATCAATATACTATAAGAATAGTTTTTCACATTTTGTGTCCAAAAAATTAATGTCATTGGGTGGCCTGTCAGTGTCCTGATCGTCGGCCAAAACCACATTATACATTGTTTCTCTGTGCATTTTGTGTTTGGTGAAACAGTATGATTTTAAATTCAAGTCATATGCAAATAATATTGTGCATGTTCTGCTTGATACATTGTAGTTAGATAACATTTTGTAGAAGAGCTGACTAAAGCAAATGAACTCTGGGTTCGGTTTGTTGCTTACATCTGTCTAGTTAATATGGATATTTTGTCTTTGATAAGATTCGAATCATCCGTATATAAGATGATATTATATTTGTTGTAATTGACATTGTACTAACTACTAACCAACTTAACTTAAAATAGGACTTTGCTACGCATATTTAAATCTCAAGACTGAAACGATTGGAGTATTAAAATAAACAAAATACGTATGGATGCTCAATTTAGTACAATGCGCCATGAATTGTGTTAGTTTGACAATCACATTAATCTAAGTTGCTTATAACTTGTATGTATTAGCTGGTCAAGTATCATCATATACATCTTCAAATAGTCACGATCGCTTACACCTAATTTATTGTTTTCCCTAATGATTTTAAATTAGCATGCATTGTAATGACCAACGTGATACAACAACATTACCATCAGCTCATGATTTTTGATCATGGCCGAGATTTGTCTGTCCGGACTTTTCAAGAACGCTTCCGCAAGGATTCTCCAAACAAATACGATCTGTTAACACGAGTCGAGTTTTGTGCACCGAGTACGGCAGGAATCAGGTACATCAGGGACAAACATGTATGGACAAATGAGAATCTGGATGAATATCAAGTGATCATTTTAATGTAGTTGGGAACATGTCGTTTGAATTGCTTGACTTTTAACTCCGAATTAAGAAACAGTTAGGAGTGTAGTCACTTGTCTATGCTTTGTTTTAACATATTACATAACCTTGTCATTATTATTGGATATACAGGGTACTTCTAATACAATACGTATCTCGTTTCGAATATCTATGTCACTACGCACAAACTAACGTATCTTTCTCGCCGTAATAATAAATAAATGCTTTCCCATATCAATTTTTTAATGAAAGTTTTATTATTATACTTTCTTAAATTTCTTGTTCAATTTTAATCGAAAAATCATTAGTTAAGAAAATTATTAGAATTTGTTAATCTTTCTCCGATATTAACACTATTGAAACATAGTATCGTATAATTACTTTCAATAATTCACTATTGAAAAGAGTAATTAAATTTTTTTCATCCCACGAGTACATACTACATAATGGATAAATTAATGTAGTTTGATTAGATTCAAGTAAAGATATGTAAATAACCTTAATATAAGATTCGGTACAAGTCAGTTTCAAATTATCAAGTTGCAGACAAACAAGAAAGAAATCACTAGCACCTCTTTGTTTTCTAGTAGAGGAATCTGTGTATTATTTTCGATCTCAAAACCACACACACTTGCTAGCAGATCGAATCCACCTCAAACAGGACCACGTACCTCTCATCAAAACGCATCTCGACACAATAAAATCTCGATAAATAAATATTATCAGACCATATTTTTTTTTACCATAAAAAGTTAATTAAATATTCATTTATCGAGATTTAACTGCGCAATAATAATTTACTCCCTCTATTCCATTTAATTGTATACGTTTTTTTTCAACTGCCCCGACATGCATACACGGGTGAGGAAACTGTCAATCCATCAACTTCATTACAAAGTACCAAACTATATAAAAGTTCAGAACTCGATTACAAAACGACAGAGAATCACACGATGAGTTCAATTATGCCTGACAGTTGATAATGTGTGTGCAAGTGACTGTGTGAGAAAATGTTCAATGCATGCAGGTACTGTTTGTTTATCTTTAATAATTGTACTGCGAAGGCAAGGATTATCTGGTGTTGTACACATCTGTGGTCCAAAGACTCCAAACACGCCTTTAAAGCCCTTTCAGTGGGTCCGCTTTTCATTGCCTGATTCTCCTGCTACACTACAGCGACATTTTCGCGCGTCCTATCTGTCATCTCTCATTCCGACACGTGTCATTTCACTACTCCCTTTTAAGTTTCGACCTAACTATATGACAAAAAAAAAGTTTTCGACCTAACTAATTCTTTTCTTAAGAAAAAAAAAAATTCTTTCCATGTAATGTTTTAAATATCCCGATTTATTCAAAATCTTTTGATAAAAAATGTATGATTTTTTTTGATTACAAATATCCAATAATTTTTCGTCTCTGATAAATTCTAAATCAGCAGCGACTGATTAATTTCAATTCTTGATTTCTAAGATCATGCATCAAGGTAAAATCCGAAAATCGGATTACATCCGAATTTAGTTACAGTATCTTTTATTAGCTATCTTTCTTCTCAAAATCCGAAATTAATTATCTTGCTTCCTGAAAACAAATAATTAAATCAAACTCGCATATGTTCATGACCCCAAAGAAAGAAAAATCAAACCCGTATATGTGACATGTCCAACACTTCATGGTCTGAGATAACTTAATCGGGAAAGATACCGTCGTCCAGGAATTGAGCACTTTCATTTCTCAAAAACAAAGAATTCATCAAAGATCAGTACATGTTCACCACCAAACTAGCATTCTTAGCAGATCTACAAACCGGACAAACCCTAACAGACGATTCACACACACTACAAACACACAGATGCCTGCACGGCAACACCAAAACACACGACTCCTCCTTCCCGCACTTCCTACACCACATTCCCACCCTACTCCCACCACCGTGCTCCTCCATTCCGTCTCTCTCATTACTACTATCACAGCAAGACTCCGCGTCTTCGCTCTGATCCCTCGCCATCTGATAGTGCCTCAGTACTTGTTGCAGATTAGTTCTCAGAGTATTCGCGGTGGCCTCGGTTGATTGAGCCAGGTCTCTCCAGATCTCATTTTCCATGCATAGAGATTTCACTTTTTCGTGCAATGCTGAGTTTAGTTTCACTGCTTTCTCCAGCTCCTTTTCTTTCGCTTGAAGTTTCTTGACTATCACGTCTTCCACCGCTGCTGTGATTCTTCTCGAGCTAGGGTTTAGGTGTTCTTCGATTTCTGATCTGATCTTCTCCGTCTGAAAACACATAAATTTTCACACAAATTGAATAATTTGGCATGATATTACGATATTGAGGAGACTTTTGAGTCTAATATCAGTGTTGTGAAAAGCGAAAATCAGATTTAATCAATGAAAACAACAGACAAATAATTGCGATTAATTATCGACTTTTAGAACAATGTGTGATATACATAAAAATCGTCGATTTGAAGGTAGATTGATATACTTACATGTTGAGAAATGAAATTGTCGATCTCGAATTGCTGGTACTGGACAAGGAAAGAGATATCTTCCCCGAGGAACGAGAAGTTATTGTTCCGATGATTCTGAATTTGTTGATACTGATAGATGGTATCTCCTTTGCTCCGCTTCCTCGGTGGAAGAGTGTACATAAGATCTCTGTCGGTGTGTGGTGGTTTCGTCGGAAATGAGTCGTCCCCCGAGGTTCCGTACACCGGAAGAAACGTCTCCGTTGTAGTTCCGGACAAAGGATTGAGCAATCCTCCGTACACGTTCATTTGTTCATCAATTTGATTCATCAACCGTCTGTTACAAAAAGAAAATTTTATTTCCATCATCGATATCGAAAAATATTTACACATGTAACACCCGAAAAATTTATGCAACGAAGTCTGTGATGATCGGAAATAAAAATAAAATGTACCTTTTATTGTGAACAAACAAAGGATGGAACGGATTCGAATATCTAGCTTCGACTGCCATATTTCTTCGTCAGGTCAGGATCGTATTATATTCTAACCATATTTCCGCGACTAACTGCTAATTACCGTCTACAAAATGAGTTGCGGAATTGCTTTTGTTTGCAGAGAAAGGTAGGAGTTGAGAAGATGAAGAGGTTCACGTTTAAGTGGGTATGATGCGGAGCGGGGACATATATACACACAATTTATTATGTTATGCATGTGCCGATCGAGTAAAAGACAAATAATAAAAAATGAGAATTTTAAAAATAAAAAAGTTGTTTTGTTTGGTTGGGTTCGGAGCATGTGATAAACTGATGTAATTAGATGATAAAGAGTTGTTTGTTTTGGAATTTTATCATCATTGTTTTTGGACACGAGTGAGTGTGAATTACTATATTACTGTACAATTCTGGGCTTTGTTTTCGTGTGCCTGCTTAAATTTTATGTATTGTGCTGTTCGATGCAAGAGACGTTTAACTTTTTTATCGCACGTGATGTATCTAATCTAATGTATAGTATATCATGGGCGGGATAACAGGTCGGTTTATACTCCAGTTCCGACTGAATTAATTATTATCGTAAAATCACGACTTGAATCGATCAGTTGGCCTCGATTCAGTGTTTATTAAAAATTATCATAAATAATTTTGACCAATTAGAGACTTTAATCAAATCAAAAAATAATTAATAAATTAATAAAATATTTTTAAGAATTAATCATGACTTTTTTAATAATCAAGAATTTTTTAAAGACCGGCTACCATACATCAATTGTATGTATATATCTTGATTTGTATGCATATGTGGTGGATTATATAAGTAATAGTGAATAAAGCCGCGCTTCGCAGCGGCGCTATGTTTTTTTTATAAATTTAGACAAAAACTTGTTTTAGCTACTTTCCCGTCAAACATAATACTAATTGAAAATTTTATTATTATTTAGATAAAAATTAATTTGGGTCGCCCTCCCCTCAAACACAATACTAATAAAGAATCTTTTTTATAAATTTTGATACGAATTAATATTATAATTGCATAAAAGTTATTTTGAGTCGTGTTACCGTTAAACATATCATTAATAGAAAATATTAAAATTAATATAAAATTTGTTTAAGTGACTCTCGTGTCAAACACAATACTAATAAAAAAAAAATTGTTTGAACCGTTCTCCCATCAAATATAGTATTAATCAATAATAATTATAATTATGATAAAATTAAATATAGGAATATAGATAAAAATAATTAGTTTGAGGCGCTCTTTTGTCAAACACAATGCTAATAACAAAAAATTATAATATAGATATTAGTTTGAGTTAATAAAAAAATACATTATAACTTAGATGAAGAATTATTTTAGCCGCGTTCTCGTCAAACAAAATACTAATAGAAAATTTATGATAAAAATAAATTTGGGCCGCCTTCCCCTCAAACACAAAACTAATTAAGAATTTTTTTTAGAAATTTTGATACGAATCAATATTATAATCGCATAAAAGTTATTTTGAGTCATGTTCCCGTTAACTACGTAACCTCCCTCGTACTCTCGAGAATCATTTACATTATAGCAGCTTCTTTCAGCATCAGTGTATCAGTATCATCCGTCTGAGTAGAAGTTTTTCGGAATATTTGGATTTTAAAGCCTGACCAAATAATTTTTTTTATTAGTATTGTGTTTGATAGGAGGGCCACTTAAACAAATTTTTATATTAATTATAATATTTTTTTATTAATGATATGTTTAATGGGAACATGACTCAAAATAACTTTTATGCAATTATAATATTAATTCGTATTAGAATTTATAAAAAATTCATAACGCCGCCGCGAAGCGCGGCTCATTTACATTATAGCATCTTCTTTCAGCATCATCAGTGTATCAGTATCATCCGTCTGAGTAGAAGTTTTTCAGAATATTTGGAATTTAAAGCCTGACCATCTTTCATGTTAGTCCTGCCTTAGGTTCGAGATGGGAGATGAACAGATTACTCGATACGGTAGTCTTAGGTGATCTTGATGACCCAGTATTATCGTTCTTAATCAGATGGCCATTCACATGCATTCTCATTCACTCTGTAGTCCGTCGATTCGTAAAAAAAGAGGTATGATTTCTAAATAAGAAAAAAAATTGTATTATTTTAAAACCCAATCAAAAAGGAATTGTATTAACTTTGAAAATTTTAAACATGATTTTTTGAATTATAATTATATTTTTTATCCGAAATTTAATAAAATTATAAGACTGGATCGAACAATTCTATAGACGCCCTGCATCCTCCTTTTGAAAAAATATAATAAAGTAAAATTATAAATTTTATAACTTTTGAAAATAAGAATTGTACTTTTTTAATAATTCATATATTAATATATAGTTAACAATAAGAATTGTGTTACCCTTATGATTCCTGAATAAGAAGGTCGATTCGTAAAAAAAGAGGTATGATTCCTAAATAAGAAAAAGAATTGTATTATTTTAGATTCCAATCAAAAAGGAATTGTATTTACTTTGAAATTTTTAAACATGATTTTTTGAATTATAATTAAATTTTTTATCCGAAATTTAATAAAATTATAAGACTGAATCGAGCAATTCTATAGACGCCCTGCATCCTCCTTTTTAAAAAATATAATAAAGTAAAATTATAAATTTTATAACTTTTGAAAATAAGAATTGTACTTTTTTAATAATTCCTATATTAATATATAGTTAACAATAAGAATTGTGTTACCCTTATGATTCCTAAATAAGAAGAAGAATTGTATTACTTCTGGAACTCAATAAAAAAAGAATTATATTACCTTTAGAATTCTTAAACATGAATTTTTGAATTATAATTATATTTTCTCTCCGAAATTCAAGAAAATTTAGAAGACTGAATCGAACAATCCTAGAGACGCTCGCATCCTCCTTTATATATATATATATTGATATAGTGAAAAAAGCCGCGCTTCGCGGCGGCGCGATAAATTTTTTATAAATTTTGATACGAATTAATATTATAATTGCATAAAAGTTATTTGAGTCATGTTCCCATTAACATATCATTAATAAAAAAAAATATTATAATTAATATAAAAATTTATTTAAGTGGCGTCAAACACAATACTAATAAAAAAATCGTTTGAACCGCCCTTCCATCAAAGATAATATTAATCAATAATTATTATAATTATGATAAAATTAAATATAATAATGTAAATAAAAATTAGTTTGAGCCTCTCTCTTGTCAAACACAATATTTATAACAAAAAATTATAATATTGATTTTAGTTTAAGTCGTCCTACCGTCAAACGCAATACTAATAAAAAATTATTATAATTATGATAAAGTTAAAGATTATAATTGGATAAAAATTACTTTAAGCCGTGGTCCCATTTTAATAAAAAAACTACATTATAAATTAGATAAAAAAAAATTGTTTTAGCAGCTTTCTCGTCAGATATAATACTAATAAAAAATTTATTATTATTTAGATAAAAATTAATTTGGGCCGCCCTCCCCTTAAACACAATACTAATTAAGAATCTTTTTTTTATATAAATTTTGATACGAATTAATATTATAATTGCATAAAAGTTATTTTGAGTCATGTTCACGTTAAACATATCATTAATAAAAACTATTATAATTAATATGAAAATTTGTTTAATTGGCCCTCCTATCAAACACAATACTAATAAAAAGAATTGTTTGACTGCTCTCCCATCAAAGATATATTAATCAATAACTATTATAATTATGATAAAATTAAATATAATAATATAGATAAAAAATAGTTCGAACCGCTCTCTTGCCAAACGCAATACTAATAACAAAATATTATACTGCTCTCTTGTCAAACACAATACCAAAAACAAAACATTATAATTTAGACATTAGTTTGAGTCGCCTTGCTGTCGAACACAATACTAATAAAAATTATTCTAATTATGATAAAATTAAAGATTTTAATTGGATCAAAAATATTTTGAACTGTGGTCCCGTTACAACAAAAAAATATATTATAACATAGATAAAAAATTATTTTAGCCACTTTCACGTCAAACATAATACTAATAGAAAATTTATTATTATTTAGATAAAAATTAGTTTGGGCCGCCTCCCATGCCCGTCAAACACAATACTAATTATGAATCATTTACATTATCATAAAATCAATATATAATTCATATTTTATATGTATTATTTTTTTTGTTAATTATTTTATATTTTGATTCCTATTTATTAGTTAAAAATTATTTTTTTTATGGTTCTATTTTTTTTGCTATTAGTTTTTTTTAATGATTATTATCTTTACAATCCTTTATTTTCTATTCGAAATTTAAGAAAATTATAAGACTAAATCGAAAATAGAAATTGTACGTATTACCTTACAAATCTTAAATATAAATTGTATTTTATCTATTATTGTTAGTTTGAATAAATATAATCCTATTCCTTTTAGCATTCCTAAATAAGAAAAGAATTGTATTACCTTTAGAATTCAATAAGAAATACTAAATAAGAAAAGAATTGTATCATCTTCAGAATTCAATAAGAAAAGAATTGTATTACTTTTAGAATTCTTGAACCTCATTTTTTCAATTATAACTATATTTTCTCTCCGAAATTCTGAATCAGAAGACTGAATCGAGCAATTCTGGAGACGCCCGCATCCTCCTTTATATATATATATGATTGATGTTGGGAGGTCAGCTGTCTCGTTTGGCAGCGATAAGATTATGAATTTTGGTTTGCTTAACATGTGTATCTAGATCAGACATATCCATCTCTAATATTATCAGCTTGTTTATACATTGTTTTACTATTAGTTATTTGGTTCTGTTTGTCGTTGAGTTACTAGTTCAGTGACAGATATGTTTTTCATAATTAAAATTTAACTAATAATTATATGATTATTGTTTGAAAACAATCAGGTTTGGATAAATAAATCTGTTACTTTATAAAAAAAAACATGATTAAATAAAAAATATCATTAATTTTTCTGACCAAGTCGAAACCGACTTCAGCTTGGGTTAAATTCGGCCCGGCTCGGGTTATTATATACAATGCTAGTATAGTAAGCATGATATAGAATAATAGGGGTGCATGGTGCGGGCATCTCTTTGTGTTCCTGCTAGTGTGCCTGCATTTGCGCATAGGGGAATCCTCCACGAATATACATGCATATATTATACATAAATTCACACGATACTAGGCCACTGAAATGTATCTAGACAAACATAATTATGGAGCTTTGAGTCTTGTAAAGTTGTAATGGCACCTTCTTCGTCGTCTACTGCTAATACTCCTGTAAATTCGATTTTCGAGCTGTCAGATTTTAGTTTACAATTTTGAGGAACTTTCGCTACATGTATGCTCATGCGTATTCCGTTAAAACACGTCGAAGTGTGTCAAAAAATGAAACGTCCTGTATAAAAGAACGAAGGGGTAATACATAGCAGTGTAAGGTATAACTAATATAAATCAGCAGCAAAAACTTGCATTAACATGTATTTTCAACTCAATAGAGATTCAAAACTTTCGAAACTTAGGGAAGGATCATAAAAGTCGGGTAATTTTAGGTTTGATTCATACACATGACTACAGTGTTATCACTGAACATACAAGCAAGTACACATTTCTGAACCACAAAAAAAAAATAAAAAAATCTAGATATGAAGTTGTCGGTGTCCAAATTCTGAGAGAAAAAGGCTTCAGATGATCTTCCCTTGTAACACTGTAATTGCAAAATTGATGTCTCCAGCTCATATTGGCAAAAGTAACAAGAAGATTCTGCCTAAAAGTTACATGAAATCAAAATCATCATAAGACGAATCTAAGTTGCTGACAACAGCATCATCATCTGGCTTATCCACAATCAGTTGTTTCTTTTTTGCACCTGAACGAGCAGCAAAGATGAATTGTATGAAGCCATATTTGTATTGAAACACGAGATGCAACATGAAAATCTAATTTCTAACCAAAAATACAAAATGATTTATTATCACTAGGGAGGAATGCGCATTACCTGTCTTCTTTTTACCAGCATTAGCTTCTTTCTCTGCTTTTAGCTTTTCATTTACAATGGCAGTGACAGAAGACGCAACTTCTTTTGCATCAGATGCTTTCAGAGATGTCATTGACATTCTGATTACAGATTTGAGCAACCCGATATAATGGAAACTTTTCTGATTTAATGTAAAGAGCCATTCAACATCACAAGTGAAAGAAAAAAAACTATTATTTGAACTAGAAACTAAAAATTTATATTCAACCTCATATGGACGAAGTTTATGTGAAATGAGCTCCGCATATTCCAAGAAATCGCTTTCTGATTTAGGAATAAAAATATCAAGAGACTTGTCATCACCACTTTTTTTACCAAATAATTCGGCAGTGTTTCTATAGTCTGCTTCTTCAACAAGCCTGTTAAGGAGACAGAAAAATCAATAATGAACCTAATAGGATCAGAAGCCTGGAAATAATAATTATGGACCACAATAAGTAAATTTTTGTTGCCAATCAAGGGTTCAATCAAGTAAAAAGAAAATTCCACAGACGATGGTCTTTTAACAATCGATTTTTCTAGCTAAAAATACAGCACCAACAGGTGACAAGCCATAATGCTAATTATGAAAATAGGTAGAAGCAAGATGCAGGCATGCAGCAAATAAAAAAAATAAAAATGATGCAGGCATGCAGCAGTAAAAACCATCCCACTGTTTACAATCTACACAACACAAAAAATCAGTCAGGTTCAAATTTTAACAAGTGATTCGTTACTCTTTTTCTCATAACCTTGTGCTAGCAGCAGCATAAGAGCAAGGGCTGCAACAACATTATCATAATACTTCTTATTTACCTAACATGTGTCTCGGACGGAAATGCATGTGTAGACCAAAATAACGGAGCGAGGGCAATTTATCCAATTGTAGATTTTTCCAAAGAGGGGGAGCTAGGTTCAAGTAATTTCGATCTGGTTCCGGAAATCGGAATTTTATTTTCATGTGTTAGTGCTTGCTAAGTAAATTAGCGAAAATTAAAGAACTCATTCCGTTAAACAAGGTAAACTCAATTCTTATTTAGCCCATGGAATTTGAAATCATCCCCATTTCCATTCCAATAAAAAATCTAAACAAATATGCTGCACTCACAGATTCCTCCCGTCTACGGATTGAAAATAGAAAGTTATGATCTAAAAAGCATGAAATAACCTGACAGGCTCAAATATGCAGCACGTACCTCTGCTGTCGAAGTTTCTCTGCTACAGGGTCCAGTGGTTCCTCCTTGACTACTTCAGCAGTTTTCCCTTTCTTGTCATTGGCTTTTGCTACAGTTTTCTTTGGGGGCTTCTCAACTGGGGGTTTGGCCTCGGGCACCTAATGTTGAAGTTAATAGTTTTTTCATGGTAATGGTTGTGTCATATACTTAATACATATTCCACACCACTTCATCATTATAAATTTAGGAAAAAGAAACTGTTTCTAAAACTACTTTAATTGCATAAAATGTTTTAGATCGGAAAAGAAATTATCAAAAAGTAGAGAGGATGATGACCTTAACTTGATGTAGGACAATTTTTCAAAGCAACAAAAGAAATAATGAGGATGATTCGAAAAAAATATCCAAAATTCATGAAAGCTTACATCAGAGAGTATCATTCTACATACATGAACCTATGATATCATATCTTACAGACCATATAACATGTACAAATGCATACCAGGAATCAGCGATATATAAAGTTATCAGAGTTGGTAGCACTTTTACAACATAATTGTAGCTATTTTAGTTAAGAATACTTTGATTATAATATATAGTCTCGGTATATATATAGACAGTCAGCATTATGTTTTAAAATACATGTATCTGCAGCAGTCCAATTAAATATAATAATATATAGGCTTGTTATTTATTAGTCTTGTTTAGACATTCATAATTAATATTAATCACAAGGAGTTTACAAATTAAAGCTCCCACTTAAGGCAAACATCAAGTAATCATATAGATATGATAACTGCATGCTACTAATTATCATGACCTTAATTAGACTGAACATTACAGAAACAAAAAAAAAATTACACATTCTGCACAACTAATATAAATAATCAACACCATACACTATATGTGGGTTCTGCCTCGTAAAAATATTTATCAAATTACCGGAGTAGGCTCATCTTCATCCTCCCACGATTCCTTGATATCATCCTCATCGAGGTCTTCATCAGCCCATAGACTCTTAACAGGCTCCTTTTTCAGGACCAGTGGAGCAGGCTCATCCTCTGAAACATATGATAGAACTATTCAAATAATTGTCAAAGAACACAACTCCTTTCCCAAACAATAAAGAATAACCTGGCAAACTAGCCTAAAAATTATAGGAGCAAATAGTTTCATGTCACTGGCATTGCCAGTATCTTACACAATCATACATAGTACCAGAAATCATAATAACATGGTGTAATTCCAAATTGATTATTTAACCGAAACTGAAAGAATGACGGGTCAGGTTTCATGTTTAGGAGGAATTTGTTTGACGACTACCTGTTGTCTTGTAAGCTCTGTTCTTCACTCAATGATCTAGCACTTAATGTAACATAAATCAAAGATATGTTTCAAATGTAAAACAAAATTCTAGCTTGTATGTCATTGATGTAGAATAACAAAACCAAATCTTGATGAAAGATCGGGCTAGACCAAACCCATTAACTTTAGTTTAACAATATCAAAATTTCTCGACAGCTGTTAAGGAGTCCAAGCCCAAGAAGAAAGTAACAGATTAAAAAACCATAGTTGTGTTATTGTGTAGCTCATCTGATAATCATTATATTATTTTACTATAGTTGCATCAACAGCTTATATATACAATAAAGTTGTTTGTTTATTTAGCGTTGAAAAAAAATTGTGTTGTCAAAGTGAACTCAAATATAAATATTGAGAAAACTGAAATTATATTGTTATCAGAATATCATAGTGAGTTTGCCCTCGCTCCCTGATGCTGATTGGGCTAGCCATAATAGATTAAACAGAGATTGTTGTGTGCTTAACTCGGTCAATTTACATGTATATGCTCTGCACAATAGATAATAATTTGACCTTAGATGATGGCACGCTAAGCCTGTTTGCCTCAATATCTAGAACTCTCAGGTTTTTACTTGCACTCACTAACAACCAATTGCAGATGTTACCAAGATAAGTGCATGATTACAAGTTACAACTTACAACTATCTACAGAGGTTACCACCGGAATATATAGCAACTACAAGTAGCTTAAGTTGTAAAGGAAAAAACTATGTGCCAGCATTAAAAGAACACGATATTCAAGCAGCCACAGATTCATGCCGTACCAAATTTCCCCACCTAGCTTTATTTTTACTATTAGTCATATATAGAGTAAAAAACACAGGATCAAACTTCACTGCATAGAAAATTGAGTAGGCAAGAAACAATTTTCATAGCAGTTCCCTTCACCTAATAGACAAGAGGGATTGTAATTAGAAACTAATTACATCGGTGAAACCTAATGAACTCCTACTAGCTGCACACAACTAAAGTAGACTAAATCAATTAAAGCCCTAAACGATGCAAATCCAACACCACTTTCAAATCAAATTCAATGTGAATTCTTTCGGAATCACAATATTTTGCAATCACACAGCCTTTAATTATATCCAAATCTTGCAACAACTTAGCAGATCATGCATAAATTCATCAAAGGTAGAATCTTTTCGACAAAGAAAATTCAATACAAAAAATAAAAAATTACCCCACTCATCCATCTCTCCTTGCTTGCCTTTACTATCAGACTGCAAATTCAAGAAAAATAACATAAATTAGTAAACATATACACAGAAACACACACAGATACACAAAATTGAGGTGAAGCAGAGAAGATTACCAGTTCAATTGAATTGGGGATTCTTGAAATTAGGGTTATAAATATGTATATGCTTGAGAGCTTATACCCTTTACAGGAGGTTTGGGGAATATATTTATAAATGTTTTATGTATATTTGTCGAAAGAGGAGTTATTGAATTAATTTAAGTTCTATGAAAACTTTGTATTTGGGGATATCATACGTAACTGACAGCAATTAAATTTGAAGTTTCAATCGTTGTTTGGTTCCTTTTTCCTCCGATTCGAAAAATAATAATATTAAACACGTATTTGATTTGAATTTGGAAAATTTTAATTTGGGTTCTCCATGTATCAATCACATGACGGTGGAAATTGTGAATAGGATCTAATTTATTAAACTGTCAATTTATGATTAATCGAAGTTCATCTGATACTAGTTGAGAAGCCGCGCGTTGCGGCGGCCTATAAAAATTATATTAATGATTTAATATTAATATTTATAGAGTAAAATAATTTTGTGGCTGTCTATAAAAAGTATATTAATGATTCAAAATTAATATTTGTAGGATAAAATTAATTTTATATTATAAAAATCTTGTTGTAATACCAACAATAATAAATAAAATTGCAAAATTGGACTATAATTCATGGTGAAAAAATGAAAATAAATTTATACACGTAATTAACAATTTAAAGTGTACGACGAATCTTGATTTTATTTATGTTTTTTTTTTTTAAATAATCATGTTCTTACATTGTCACCTTTCTCCAATTTTTTTGGATTGATTGTGCACAAAAACATCTAACTTAAATCTGTGAGATAGTGGTGTATAACTACTCTTGCAAATCGAGCAAGAAAAAAACTATCACAAAAAAAATCAGTTTCTGAACCTTACTTCTAATATACCCAAAACTAAAAGAGGTAGTTCTAATTTTTTGATATTTTTCATCCAAAAATTACGGAAAATTAGAAAAATAAAACGGAGCGATGTGAGAGACGCCACATACACGCCCTTCGCTTCCCCTTTATATAAGTATACAAAAACATCTGACTTAAATCCGTGAGATAGTGGTCTATAACTACCCTTGCAAATCGAGCAAGAGAACAATTACCAGAAAAATCAGACTCTGAACCTTGCTTCTAATATACCAAAAACTAAAAAAGGTAGTTCTAATTTTTTGATAATTTTCATCCAAAAATTCCTGAAAGTTTGAAAAATAGAACGGAACAATGTGAGAAACACCACATACACGTCCTTGCTTCTCCTTTATATAAGTATATTGATCGTCAATAACTATCTTTGCTTGCAAACCAGAGAGAGATAGGATTATGATATTGAGAGTGAGGAGATGTGAGGAGATTGTGTTTAGATGATCCAAAACAGTACAATCTACAGGGGTATTTATAGGTGTAGAAAGACTTGTGCGCTACTCTTTTCCATAATTAAATAATCTGAAACAAAATCAGATTAAAATTTTTAAGCTACTATATTCCATAAATAATCTGAAACAAAATCATATTCTAAACCTTGCCTTGCTTCTAATATACCAAAAACTAAAAAAGGTAGTTCTAATTTTTAATATTTTTCATCCAAAAATTCCAGAAAATTAGAAAAATAGAACGGAGCGATGTGAGAGGCGCCACATACACGCCCCCCGTTTCTCCTTTATATAAGTATATTGATTTTGATATATTTGTTTTTAATTGTACTTGAAATATTATGCTCTTCAATTAAGATATTATAAAATTATAGAGTACTTTAAAACTGGTGATATTTAAAATTATTGAATTTTCTTGAATTATATAAAATGCTAAATTTTAATAAAATTTCCCTTAAATTTTTAGATATATTGAATCCTAATCAATATTTATAAAATGTCGAAAAAAAACTTCAAATATCCGGATTTTCAGTAAAAATAAATAAATAATCCAAACACTAAAATAACTTATAAGTCATATTATTCAAATAATATTTATAAAAACCAACATTCATAGGAGCACATCTTGTAATCCAATTATTTATCTTAACAATAAACAATTTCTTCTTTTTTTTTTGATAAACAATAAACAATTTCTTTAAAATTAGCCCCAAAATGTATACTGCGAACGATTTTTCATCTTCAACCCGCCATCAATTTGAAAAAAAATGGAAAAAGCTCAACTCACCATATGAGTAAACCTCAACTCTCTAGTCGCCTTCCTCGAACTTAAATGATAACTCCGCCTACAAGTACATCACCTCAGACAAAAAGGAAAAAGCTGGTGCTGCTATACAGTTAGAACTTAGAAGGATGTTTAGACGAACCACTCTAAAATAAATCTAATGTAAATTAACTTCTTTAAATAGAACCCCAAATCTTCACAGAAAATTTAATACTTTGATATCGCTGCTATACTGCTAGATTTACAAGAGAACTATAGATATAAACACAACTCTATCCTTTGATCAAAATATGTTCCCTCTGATATCTGAGAGGTAATACTAATACATCTGCGGGGAAACCAACTTCCTGTATACAACCATAAAACTATGAAGGATTACATGCATTTTAGCAAGTACCTATAATATCCATGTGTGTTCATAAATTCAAAAGCGCCTCTTCGACGAAAAAGACAGAAAACAACTACCGGAGTTTTCATTATCCGGTACAAAACAGTCCTCCCCTCCCCCTCCTGAATATAATAGGGGAGGAATATAAAAGAAAATAATTCCTTCCATATGAAACTGTACAGTCTAACCCCCTCCTAAGTTGATAATACTATCAACTTGCACAACATAGCCCCAAAATAAGCTCAGAGAAAAAAAAAAATGACCACAGACCAGAAGTAACTAACAATACCACCTCAAAACCCTTCTACAATCAAACCGAACCTATGGCCAATAACTACATATTTCCTCCTTTAGGTGGTGCAACAAACTAGTCACACCAAGTAAAGGAAGGAAATCTCAATGTATGGCACCTAAATGATGACCTTTGAAGAATAAATAAACATAGGCTTCACGAATTCTTCTAAAATTGACTTTAATCAAAGCATAGGCATCGATCGCTGTGCAAAGTCCAACAAAACCTTCCTCTGTTGTTCATTCGTATGAGGTAGACTTGCACGTAAAAGTTCTACCGGCATTTCTCTGCTCATAGCTTTTGTTGTCTCTGAACCTATAGTAGACGTATCTGCAAGACCCTGTGCAAGAAGAGATTGCACGGTAGTGTCATACTTGCTGATGCAGTACTTTGTAAGAAGGTTGAAAAATACATCAAAAGAAGCCTGCCAAAATTTTCTATTCGGGATACTGCAGTTCGCAGAAGTATGAGGATCTCTTAGGAGTTCAGTAGCCCTTTCAAGTGCAGATATCAGAATAACAGAAGCACCTTCTCCTGCAGAGCTCCCAAGGGGTCTGAGAGGTGGATGCTCGGCAGAACAAACAACTGAAGCAAGACAAGCCCCGAGTGCTCGAAGGTCCATTCCACGAACACAGGATGAAACAATTTTCACAAGATTGGTAGTTGTTTCAGCAGTCTTGGGGTCAGCGGACGGGGTCCCAAACAAAAATCTCAAATGACGAAATATGGCCATACATACTACCCGAATGAGTTCAGCGCTAGAAAAGAGGAGCTGAAGGTACCTGCATAGGAGCTTTCGGCCCTTCGGAAGAGAGACTAATCGAAGGAAAACAAGGTCATCTTCGGGAGACAAATTTACAGTGTTCCCATTTTCACCAAGCGGGTCAACAAGTTGAAGTGATGATTGAAGATCCTCAAGCAAGACCTGCCGACGTCCCCTTAGCTGCACCACAACATCTGGGAGATGATTGAACTGTAGGTACCTGTCAATATCATCAACATCAAGGAGAAGAGAAAGGCCATCTTCAATTGTTACTCTGGCTGCAAGCATTGGCTCCTGTTCCAAGGGCTTCTCCTAGGGGTGTTCATCAAACCGCCCACACCGCATAAACCGCCCGCACCGCTCCGCACCACACCGCAAAATGCGGTTTTTCTTTTTCGTGGTGCGGTTGCGGGTTGAAATTTTAACAAACCGCGCGGTGCGGTGCGGGTTGCGGTTTAACATTATACAACCGCGGTTCAAACCGCACCGCACCGCTACTTTCTAATATATAAAAATATATCTCATATAATTACAAATATTTATATTATATAGATTTAAAATTTATTATGATGTTATCTTTTATGTGTGTATATATATGTTAACTCCTATTTGTGTATATATTATATATATGTTCAAGTTACTTAACTTAATTTTAATAATTTTACAATAAAAATTAAAGTTAGTTTTAAGACGACAAATTAAATATTATAATTATATTTATTTTCTATTAAATAACTTGTTAGTGTTGAAATATTTTCATCTTCATCATTATCATACTCATATTTTAGTTCATATTTCTTTTGATGAGTATCGTAACTCTAAATTTGTGTGTGTGTATTAATAGATTATAAAAATTATTTTTAAATACATATAATTTAAAATTATATTTATATTGTCATTCAAAAGTATAAATTTTTTGAATGTATAAACCACGCAAACCGCATGAACCGCATCACACCGCACCGCAATTTTGTGGTGTGGTTTACGCGGTTTTTATATTACGCGATGCGGTTGCGGTTTACGAATTTTCCTAAACCACATGCGCGGATTGGTTCGCGGTTTTAGGAAAAAACCGCACCGCCCGCACCGCGAACACCCCTAGCTTCTCCATTCCTTTTTGATCAGTACTGTCGGTCCCTGATGAATTTGGTGGGTCAACTTCAAGAAGTGGGCGAGGTCTTCGAATAGAAGAGAAGCAAACCCGCCCAAGAGCATCAACCTTGAGAAAGGGATGAGGCTCATTATCAACTCGAGCACGGGAAGGATGATCCTTGAGGTTGGCAGGGCAAAAATGGCGCCTCAATTTAGCACCAGTACTTTTCTTTGCTAGGCAAGCTTGGTGGTAGTAGTCATCAACATATGGATCGTTAATATGAGTAGCAGCTAGCTGCGCTCTCAGAATGTTCTCGATTTCATCAGCACTCATATATTTGGCTCTAAACCTTGGCCATCCACTATCATTCCATTGGTTGCTTGCATCAAAACCATGGTTTGAATAAGGGATACCTTGCCTTCCTTTTAGGAACAACTTGGGTTTTTGATCTCTCAAATCAGTAGATCCAAGCATTTCAAAATTATTCATCATATGATGAGCAGGAGGAAGATGCCGATTATTTGGCTGCCGCTGCAATCCTGATACATGGCCAAATGAAGGCTGAAACTGACGGTGCATTCTATGTTGTTGCATTAACTGAGGAGGCATTAAACCATTTAGATTAGGTAACTGTTGATGCAAGCTTTTGTTTGTGAGGAGGGAATTATCTCCAGGATATGACCCTGTGCGGTTGATATATTGGTTTTGCAGTTGACTGTCAACGGGATGAGCACGAAGAGCTAACTGAGACAGATGTTCACCGAATGGAGAACCATGAGGAGATCCAGTAAATTGTAGCTGGGAACTGGAGAAGGGAAGATGACTGGGTGCATTAAGTTGCAGTTGGTTCCCACCTGGTAGATGATGAATGTTGGAATTGTGTAGCTGGTTGGATAAAGGTTGCAAAGATCTGCCTCCAGGGGGTGGATGAGAAGTAAAAGATGATTTTGGACCAAAATTTGGTTCACTGGAGAAGTGCTGGTGCTGGAAAATATGTTGCTGCTGCTGCTCAGGATACGAAGATGTTCTGTGCAAAAGATATGATTCCCCAGGATGCTGATTGTACAAGTTAGGAGATTCCAACTCCGGTAATAACCACTCCTGAGCAAATGAACCTGGCATATGAAAACAGAAAATGACCAACACAGATTATTACATCATATAATCATTTAAGTCACGAGTAAACTATACTTTTAGACAGTAAACTATACTTTTAGACTTCCACCAGCCAATTTTTGTTTTGTCAATATATTCTATATTACTTAAGGAAAGTGAATTGCTAGGTCAGATATCGACGCATCGTCTATGTTTGCTTTAATGAAGCAGCTATTTTTTGGAAAAGGGCACAGATATCAGTTGGTCATCATCAGATATTCTCAACTTTATTTAAAACTAGGTCTGACATGTCAAGCCTGGTGGCATTTACATGAATGTAGACTGATGCAAGAATATTTAGTATGAACTTCTCGGGACAAGGGTCCATGCCTTGTATTTGTTAAACAGACAAAACTATCTAGGGTGAATTAAAGCTGTTGGCTGCTTCTTCAACCATATGAATGCTAACATAATTTTGTCAAAAGGAAAACAAGGGCTACTTCTACGTCCAAAAAGAAAAAGGAAAGAAAGAAATCCGTAATGCTTATTGAGAAAAGGTAGAGGCTTAATCATCCCGCATAGAATTCACAACTTGCTATATTAGAAATTATTCATCAAATCAACCTTAAGATTCCGTTCCTGCATTTTCAAGTCAATGCCCTTGCTAATTAAAAAATGTTACCAATTCAGTAGATACTAATTCTTCGTACAACTCTAGTTATTACTCGTTCGAATTATGTAGAGTGGTACACGCTAAATTGGTTTTTACTATATATAACATGAATGAACGAATTTTGCTTCAGGAATTATTACTTGCAAACTGAATTTGTATAGCCAAATCGGGAAACAATTAACAGCCAGTACATCATGAGAGACTGCTGCATATAATTCAATATATTTTCATGAAGAGTAAACATTGCTTGCCGGCTCATCAGCAGGGGGTGATGTCAGATTGAGAGGTCTAGGCACAATCCAACTTAAGCTAGCCAGTAGCTAAGCTAAGCTTGATGACATAAAATTATTTATTGTCACATGCTTATATACTAAAAATCAAAACTGAGACCAGGATATTCATGAGAAAATTCCACATACATTTCACAAAAACCAATTAAAGCCAATATGACATGTAAGATATTTTACAGCTTTTCGGTATGATTCACATGTTAAAAAAAATTTAAAAAAAAAAAAAAAACTTTACTCACTTCCTCTGGATCCCCAATCGTTAGTACCGTCCGCACTTCCTGAAATGCTGACTGCCTTGTTCAACTGTTAACAAGATAGAAAAGGAAAATGAATTCACAGGCATGACAAGTACACAACAAAGTGACAATTAAAGCTTTTCTTGTAACAAAAGGATATTCATACAAAGTATAGAAGTTTTGCAACAAATTCTCCCCCTTAGGAAAAAATCAATCCAGTGAGCACAACTTACTAAAAACAAACATCCGTTTAACAGAACATCAACATAATAGCAAGCCAAAGGAAAATAATGAAAGCCTCCAGGGCTGTGGTCAGATGACTCATGACTGACTGTCAGTCTGTCACCCAAACTGGGAACCGCTTGACAATATCTTTCTGTAGTCACTCTGGAAATCTAAAATCTGAATAAAAATCTTCTCCTAGATGCATATTCTCGACAGGATTAAAAAAACAATAATATCACTTTTACTTCTTGTATTGATTCTTTTTGCTTTTTCATAGATGAATTAGTAAGCAGATTGTTGCAATTAGAATAGGAAAAGAAGTAAGAGATAAAAAGATGAAAGTAGATTACAAAACATTCCTGTCAACTGAAAACTGACTCTTTAACTATATATTGATAATGTGCAATTTTCCCACACAGTATCGCTAGAGAGCTCAACCATTGTATTTGATTGATGAAAGTAATGCAAATAATTTTCATTAACAGGAATCCAACCTTACTAAACGTAACAGCAAGACCATCAACTTCTGGCAAAGATCCTAATATGTTGCAGTGCAAATAATATATAACATGCTACATTACATGATGATCGATAAATGAGAATGCACAATCACTTCTTAAACCAAACCACGTTCTGATGGCTGATGGACATAAATTAAATAGAACAGTCAAACCAGAATGCAGGTAAACCACATCCTGATGGCTTATAGACATGGCTTAAAGAAAAACAACAGAACCAAACTTCAAGTAAAAAATATATAAAAAGTTTAATGTTGGCATAAATGAGGTCACCAGCATAAACACAAAGAAAACCATGTATAACTGATACGTTAAGTTCCCTCGTTTCAGCTAAATATTACATTAGCTGCCAAAATGACAGAAGACTAAGCATTATTAACCTCACCTTCCCAGATCCCAGCATTTTAAATCAAAAATCCATCTGAAACCAACAATGGCCCTTATACTTTTTAATTAGAAAACGAAATTGATTGGAAGGACTAATGGACATCAGTGGTCTTATCATTTTCTACTCACTTGCCTTAACAATGGGAAGTCTAGCATCTGTATGAGGTATGACTTTCTAAAGCAGCCGCCCTGAAGGGAACTGATATTTGGGGGAGATAAATTGGGCTTTGTGGGGAACTTCCCTTGCAAGACAAAGTAAAACGACAATGTTTCACTTCTCAAAGATAATACTCTAATTAATATATAAGCTGACCTATTTGCAAAAGGCTAAACTAGTTTTCTTATTCAAATCGAAGTCTTAGAAAGTAATAAATATATCAATATCAATCCTAAGTTTTAAAAAGTAACATTGTAATACTAGTTAATTAGCAATTCGGTATCCAAAATCTTGTATACTGCTCCCAAATAGTCTCATTTGGATAATTAAGCAGTTGCCCATCAAAAACTGTAAGCCTGTCTGATCATAACGTGCCAAAGCAAAAACACATTAATTTCAAATCAAAGAGACAGCCTAACAAGTTGAGAACTCAGGAAAGCAGCATCCAAAAATTAGGTATCTCATATATAGCCTTACATTTATGGGACTCCAGAAAGTAACATCTGACTAGATAGCCTAACGTTTAAAGAGCTCCAAAAAGCAAAAAGTGCACAGAATACTTAGATTATCCGTGCGTAATTACAAATACTGTACACAATAATAACGGATCACAGATACTTCAAAGTCAATGCTACATAAAAGGGAAAATATGTAATTGAAATTGCATCCATATATAACAACTATTATAGCTATATAAAACAGCAAAGCATAAACCTCAACTCAATAATTCAACAAAGGATTAAAAAAGAAACCTCGTCTCTATCCAACTGCTCAACATCATCAACAACTCCACCCGCGGGAACATACTCAATTTCATCTTCCTCTTCGTCTTCTAATCCTCCCAGCTCAACTTCCTCCACGGCATCATTTCCGAAAAAGGCATACTGAGATGCATCAAACACTGCATACCAATAGCCAAGTCAAACACAACATCAATCAAACAAAACAAAGCCAATTCACATACAACTCAAACTTTCAATATAATCAAACAGTAACCTATATCCAGACACTACACAACAAATCACAAAATATGAAATTCAGCTCCTAATTATTCTGAGATAAGATTAAATCATAAAAAACCAATTCAATCACAATTTTAAGTACCAAACTATTTTTCACTTCATTTTAAAAATGCATACCGAGATGCATCAGACACTGCACACAGATAATCTAGCAAATTCAACATAGAGCAGACAACACAAAGCCAATTCACACAACTCATCCTCGAGCTTCTCGATATAATCAAATACTAGCAAACAAATCATCACAATACCGAAAAATATGATAATTCAGCTGCTAATAAAACCAAACTAAAATCGAATCATAACAAACCAATTCAATTCAATCATAAACACAATTTTTAGTAACAAACTACTTTTCAGCTCATTTAAAAAACGCATACCGAGATGCATCAAACACTGCACACAAATAACCCGAGCCAAACACAACATCAAATCATCAATCAAACAAAACAAGGCCAATTCACAGACAACTCAACTCCAGCTTCTCGATGCAATCAAACACTAGCAAACAAATCATCAGGACACCAGAAAACACGATAATTTAGCTCCTAACATATCCAAAATAAGATCAATTCATACCAAACAAAATTAATTCAATCAGAATCACAATTATTAGTGACAAACAGTTCATTTAAATCAAATTAAATCAGAAAAACACATAAATTGTACGTAGAGATTTATATGTACATGAATTCGAATCGATTGGCTGCGGAGTTGAATCTCCGCCCTGAAATTCTTCCATGGAGGCAAAACCTAGGTACAACAATTTGTGTCTATGTGTACGTATATGTGTATCTTTGTGTATATTACTATTAGCGAATTGGGGGAAAGAATCTAGAGAGATGTTGAGAGAGAAACCCTAGAGCGGTAATTCTCAGGGTTTTTTCTGGCTCTTTTGGGGGCAAAATAAATAATAATAAATATACATATTTAATGAATATTAGAAAAACTATATCGAGATTCGAGAGATATTAGAGAGGGGAGAGGGGAGAGGGGAGAGAGGAGAGAGGAGAGAGATAGTCAATATAGTACTTCTTTCATCGCTTTATAAGTTTTATTATTGTACAAGCTATTTTTATGAGTTATTTCCGTAATTTCTAAATTTATAAAATTAAATTATTAATTTTTAGTATTTACATTCTTAAAATATTATTAATTATAAAAATTTAGCTTCTTTCTTTTAATCATGATAGTGTTACTTTTTTGTAGTTGTGAGAGATTGAACCTTCAGAATTTTATTTGCGATCATCGTTATATACATGGCAATTTTATCTCTGACGACTAATCACATTACTATCTTAGTCTAATTATATTTTAATTTATCTTTTTTATTCTATTTATTTAAAATTATATTTAATATTCTTTTGAAACTAAGTCAAAGTGAGTATGACTAAGCAAGTTTCATGCTTTTGTATTCAACTTAGCTAACTGTGAGCTCTGAATTTCGTCCTTCATTATTAAAATGTTGTATTGGTTTCATTTCATAGACAATTCATAATATGTTATTATCATGAGAGATAAAAATGTGAAGATGAATGATAACCTGAATTTTACTTTGGTCCAACATAAAATTTCTACTAAACTAATAATAGATGATAAAAAACAAGCAAATCAAAAAACTTTGTATTGAAGTGATGTTGTTTGAGAACTATCATAATTATTTGAAAATTAGCAAGATTTAATTAATTTTCCACGGCTTCTACAATATAATTGATTGAGCTTCTGTATAGAGAAATATTATTTAAGCACACAAATAAATGAAATTTGTTCTTGTTGATGAGTGAGTTTCAATGTCATTAAATAATTATTCGATCTATAGTACTAAATGATACATACGTGTCTAAGTATATTTTAAAAATGTAAAGACGTGAAATTTGTTTTTTTTTGACCGATTGTTTGTGCAATGCATATCAACCGCTATGGAAATAATGCTATTTTATATTGTATAACTGTGAAAACGAGACAGAAGTCTTAAATTGATGTAGAAATTTATTGATTGTTTTTTCTTAGTTATTTCATGACAATAAAGCTCCAGAAATTTTTAAAAAATTATGAATCACAACCAAAGTTTGATGAAGGGAATCTCGGCGAGCATCTATGGCTTAAAAATTTTCTCATTCAGTTACACGTTTCAAAGCAGTCTCTAAGACTTGAGATACATTTATCTGTCTTAAAAATTTCATGTAGCAGGGAAGATGAAGATCATACCTCCTTTCATATTTATGATTTAAGACTTATCAGGTTTTCAATTTGTAAAACGGTAATGCTAAAATTCTTCCGAGAGCTGATTTTCTAACACGTTTCAGAACAGTTTTTAAGACTTGGGATAAATTCCACCTCCGTAGGATTATTTGTGTCTTGTAACACTAGGGAAGACCTCCTTTTATATTTATAATATAAGTCTTATAAGGTTTCGAGTTTATGCATCGGTTGTTTTTTTTTTTTTGACAAAATGCATCGGTTGCTTTTGGTACTTTGATGGCATGACATGTCTAAGTGAGATTGAAATAAAATGAAACGGATTTTGCTATGGAATCCTGTTATTACAAATGAAAAAATTATTCGAGATCCCTCCTACATTAGACATGCTGATGTGAATGATTACAAAGCATTAAGACTGGTTAGTCTCGATACGTTTTTACGATCTCGTTCATATGTATACACTAAATGATGAACCATTCTCTTTTAGGCTCATCTTCGTTTATCGTTTAGCTTAAAGGGAATTTCATAGTGGGTGGATAAAGGATAATTTCTGCTATATGTTTGCTTGATTCAACCAACGAGGTTTATGAAAAGATTAAGTACTCTTTTAAATCTTTGTCGGTTACTCCTGTATATTCGGTGAACATACGAGATAAAGTACTCTCTTAAATCCTTGTCAGTTAGTCCTGTATACTAAGTGAAAAGATTAAGTACTCTTTTAAATCTTTGTGTAACTCATGTATACTCGGTGAACATACGAGATAAAGTGTCTGCACTCGACATGTGAAAGCAAAATGATTGAGATGTGTTATTTTGACAAATCAAATCATGATTGTATGAAAAAAATAACAAAGGAAAACTCGATATCCAAATTGAGTGGTTCACATGTTGAAGTGTAATATAGACATTGGGGATCGTATTTTCTGGATAACATTTTAATTTGCATGATTGTAATGCAGGTTTGTGTTAGAACATGTATAAAAATAAAAATATATAAAACATGATGTCTTTAAATTCCCTTTCAACATTACAAGTTTCCTAACTGAGAAGATATCCGTCCTCACATAATATACAAGGAACCACACTATTTATATATTAGTAAAGAAATTATAAGTGAATAATCTTTTTAACAATAATTATATTATATTTTTTAAATAAATATAAATAACCAACTATATGCAATAAATGTTCAAAAAAATAGAAAATAGATAAAAGTAAAATACTGGATACAAGGGTGTTTTATTTAAATATTTTTCGAAGATTAGAACTGTTTCTGAAAATAATATATTAATGTGTACTTTTATGTAAAAAAATTTAATATTTACTTATGATTAATAAAAAATACGAACATCTCTTGATTTATTCATTTTAAAAGACCATAAATTTATGTCTGTTTTCCAAACAATAATCCATTGTTTTGAAAAATGAAAGCATGCACTAAAAGTTACAAGATATTTTGCTCTCAAAAGAAAATAAAAAATTACAAGATATTTAGTATATTTGACTTCCTTTTTCTTACGGAAATAAATAACTTATTTAGTGGGTGTTTGGATTCTGGACTTAAAAGGGACATAAGCCCAGTTCCACTTCTTTGCTACCGTTTGGCAAATTATATGAAGTGCTTAAATGTTGTAATAAAAGCCCAAGAAAAAAGCTAGGTTCCGGATCTTCTTCATTGTTGCTTAATGTACTGGATCCCAGGCAATTGTTTAGTCTCGTGCTAAAGAAACATTGTAAAATCTGCAGTAATTAAATCCACACACGAGATCATATATACCCGAGATAATTTTAAAAAAATTAATTAATTCATGACTCGAGATGCATAATAAATCTTAAATTTATTATCATAATTTATTTTAATAATAAAATTTTGTATTTATAAAATATTTCATGTATTAATAATAAAAGGTTTTATATTATTATAATTTATTTTTTAATGGAAACAAATTACTATATTATAAAATTACGAAACTATACCAACTTATAAGTTAAGTTATCCAAACACTTATAAAACTTCTGGTACCTTATAAGTCATAGTATCCAAACACTTCTGGTAGCTTATATGTTCACACCAACTTCTCACTTCTAATCCACTTCTTTACTTTAAGCAATAAGTTACTTCTTTTAAGCTCAGCCAAACTACCCCTTATATATATATATGTGTGTATTTTTTATAAACAATTATTTTTTTAAAGAATTATAAGCAATTATTTTGATATATAAAAATTAAATATTTATTAAATATATTAAATCATAAAATATTATTTAAATATGATACGATTCTTTTGCCCGAAATAATTCGAGGCCACCATGCTCCATGCTTGAAAATGAACGGGTTACATTCTTCCATTATTCGGGCTTTATCTGTAACTTTATCCTCTTCGAAGACAAGGATATATACTTAACGGGCCAGGCCCATATGCTTCATAAAACCCTAACTCTATCCCCTTTCTTTAAATACATCTCCGCCACGCTCTCTATCTCCGCAGCACTCTCTCAACCCTGCCACCGTTCTATAGTCTCTCTCCCCCCATCTCCTCTCTCTCCGTGTCTTCTTCTCTTTCTCCCTCTATCTCTCTCTTGATCTCCCTCTGTGATATGTTTTATTAATGAAATCGATGAATGATGATCGAAAATGATGATATGTATTGTCGCCCCAGTCTTACTGCATCGTATAATGTCTCGGTGCTTTTATGGTGATTGACTATTCACGTCTGATTCATTCAGTATTCTTTTTATCAATTATTTTACATATATAAATATTTTATAATTACGAACAAGAAGAGGCGTGATGATGCAAATCCATATTTATATCTGTACCAATTCATGATGATTGAACGATCATGCACTACCATCTGATCTCTTCTCGCTTTTTTCTCAATTTTTATATTTATTTATTTATTTATTTATATATATTTTTCGCAATCTATGATGAATGTATGTTCTATAACAAAATGAGTTAATCCTGTGATTAATATTAAATATATCACCATCTTTCGGCTGAGATTGCAGTTTAATAATATTTTTTTTACGAGATTATCTATTTATCGAGTATTTTGTGAAATGCCCAATGGTATCTGATGGCTAGCCTAAATGAATTGAGCTAGGCGTCTCGTTTTAGCTGGGCAGAAAGAAAGAATTAAATAATTTAATTTGTTACAGGAATGCGACACAGTTTGCTTATGGTGGATTCCATATGGCTCACTGTTACTTTAATCCCTGTTTACATCTTTGCTTTCGAATTTCGTAGGCTCAAAATTATATTTGAGTCCGTGTATAATTAAGATATTTCAAGGGAAACTAATTTGATCTGAAAACTAATAGTCACAAAAGTGTTTTGGTGAAAAAATCACTAAGATTTATCATGCTAAGAAATTACTTTTGATTCAAAATGCAGTTTATATATATCTTATATTTAATTTAGATTTTATCAGATTTGTTTTATTTACTAAATATAATTCCACTCATTTTCGGCAAAGATATGTATTTTTTAAATATAGATAACACCTTCAATTTGTATTCGAAATAAATCTGCAGTGTTTTTTAAAAGACTATCAAAACATGTCCAAATTCATTTAAGATTTATAATTAATAAATTTATAAATTTTTGAGCTGTAAAAATTATATAATTATTGGTAAATCTAATTTTGTATATTCAGTTAGGATAAAAAGAGCAAAAAGGAATTAGATTAAATTTCGTCTCGAATTATACGAATAAAGATAGTGGACATTAAAACAAGTGTATTATACTATTTTGATTCAAAAAAAAGTGTATTATACTATTATATAAAGGGTCCTGTTCCTTGCCAACCGGTTGCCGGGAAAGGGTTATCTAACACACTGTACGGGGGCCATTAGATTTAGATTTCAAGGGCTCAGATCCAATTTTGAGTTTTGAATGCATCCGCGGATATTATCCGCGGAAAGGGTAACTCCCATTCCGCGGATAATATCCGCGGAAAGGAAAATTTCCCTTCCGCGGATATTTATAGCGGATCCTTTGAAAACTCAAATTGGATCTGAGCCCTTGAAATCTAAATCTAATGGCCCCCGTACAGTGTGTTAGATAACACCTTCCCGGCAACCGGTTGGCAAGGAACAGGACCCTTATATAAATATGTGATTGTGATAATCTTGAATAAATGTAATAAATAAATATTTCATTTTTGTGGGCGGTGTTACAGAAATCGGGAATCGGACCTAATCGGCTGAGCTACCGATTCAGGGATTAATCGGAAATCGGGGATTAATCGGATGGATTAATCGGTGTGGAAATCGGATTTATTTTAATATTAAAATATTATTTAATATATAGTTATTATTGTATTAGCTATTTAGTAACTAATATATATATTCATAAACTTTATAATTACTGATATTTAAAGTAATATAGTATTTTAATTCTAATAATTTATCATATATATTTCAATTAAGAAATATATATAAGGATTAATCCGATTTTAGAAATCGGATCGGTGGCCGACTTTGCAGGGGATTAATCGGGGATTAATCGGTTAAATCGGGGATTTTTAGAACACTGTTTGTGGGACATAAAAAAAGTACAAAATGAACAGACTAAATATTATAGCAAATTATGGTGTATTTTTTTTAAAGTATTGACCCTGCATGATATAGGTAATAGGATATATAGTAAATACAGACTACAGTAATCAATGGACCATAATAATTTTTTAAAGTTCACTAGCAAAAAATGACAGATTTTTTGTACAAAGAACCTTGGGACAAGGTAATGAACGAAAGAATAGAACACTGAACAAAAATTAGAAACGAAGGTACCAACTACCAAACAGGTCGTAGAGAGAAAACCGAGCTGAAAGTGTCTCTGGCCTTTTTTAATGATGATCTGATTTATGCATTTCTACGGAGAAAGCTATGGAACGAATTATATGCAAATTACTAATTTACCCCTGGCCATCTTCTTTGAATTCCAGAATTCTGAAAATTTCTGACTAATTTTTTAAAAATATTTAACCAATTTGTTTAAATAATTTTTTTGAAAGAATTTAAGATTAATAGTTTATTAATTTTGATTTCCGACTTTGAAATGACAACACCATAGTCACAATTGGAATTTCATGTCAGAGGATATTTTCAAAATAACTACTTTTTCCGTTCACCAGATTTTTCGTCGTGAATTTCTTAGAACAGATGATAAAACTATAATACACATTTGTCCGGGAAAAAATTATTTTGATCATATTAATAAGCTGAATCTAAATGACAATGATCCTGCAATAGTGTTCCATGTTGGAGGATATTTTTCAAACTAACTGCCTCCTCTATCCACTGTAATAGTGTTTAATGTTGGAGGATATTTTTCAAACTAACTACCTCCTCTATTCACCGGATTTTTTTACCGTGAATTTGTTAGAGCAAATATTAAGGCTAAGCCATATTTGCAGGGGGAAAAAATTTTGGTTATATTATTAAGTCGAATCTAAATGATAGTGGTCTTGTAATAGTATTCCATGTTGGAGGATATTTTTCAAAATAACTACTCTTTCCGTCCATCGGATTTTTTATCGTTTTTTTTTAGATGTCCCACTCGTTTCTTTGCACTACAAAACTTTTCTAAAATAATTAAGAGATCTTGTCATTTTCCAACTTTTCCACCTTTTCCGTGACACTCTTACTTTAGTGTCTCTCTTTTATATATTAAAAATCACAGGTCCCACCACTTTTGTTTCTTTCTTTCCTTTTTTTATCACAACCACTTTTTTTTTCTTTTTTCACTATTTTATATCTATTTTTTAATCTCGGTACTCAAACTCAATGTAAAAAATTAGGTGAGACGGAGGGAGCATAAATCAGAGTTTGTTATCTTCTGGAGATTTATGCAGAATTTGACAAAGATGTCAAATTCGACACTCTTTAACATCTTTTTAATATATGATATATAAAAGTCCTTTTATAAAATAATATATATTATTTTATTTTATTTAATTATTTCAACTTTTTTATTGTTGAAAAGATAAATTTTTCTGATTATTTCGATCAAAACATGTAAGTGATATAAAAATTATAACTCTCTTAACAACAAATAATATGTCGACAAAAATATTTTTCAATTAAAATTCGTCCATAACCTGAAATGATGATACACACGCATATATTTAACTTTCATAAATTTATTAAATAAATCTTATTACATTCTTTTAAGTCTGAAATATTATATTTTTTATACTCACGCAATTGTACCGATTCATAATTTATTAAATAATTTCTCAATAAATAAGATTATTAATTAAATTGAATCATATTAATTTGAAAATACATTTTTAAAATTTATGAAAAGCTTCGCTTCAAAATTTTATGAAAAGCTTTTTTTTTTTTTTTTTTAGTGCAGAATTTATGAGAAGCTAATCAGAAAATTTCGGTGAAAATGCTAAAATTCTGATACTTACACTGTTTTTCAAAGCTCCTGTGAGAGGCTACGGCTGCTTCATCGATCACCACCATCTCTCTTTCTCCACTTTTAGAATCTGCAGAAACCTATACCAAAGAAGAGCCTTGCTAAAATCGAACCAAAGTTGAAATTTTGAAGTAACAAAGTGAAAATGGGTTTCTTTGATATTCTCTAGCAAGTAGCAATACAAACATATCCGGTTCTAAATTCGAGAAAGCTTCAGGTGATCACTTTCCCGAAAGCAAACGGTATTTTGGTCTTGAGAATTTTGGTAATACTTGCTATTGCAACTCTTCTTTTCAGATATCTCTTCGTTTTTTTGTTTGTTACTTTCATTTTCTGATTTATTTTGAGTGGAATTACGAAAAGTGTTGACTTTAATCTTGTTTGTTTGCTTAATCCTTGTGTTTTGTTTGGTTTCGGTGTTTTTGGCGATTTTTCGTGTTACAAATGAGACGCTTCATTGTTCGTTTCGTATACGACGAGCCAACTTGACCGATAGCATAGCGGTGGAGGCAGATGATGGCGGCGGCGGCGATTTCGAGACGGGATCCAGTTTCAGAAAGGAAAGCACTAATTGTGCCTTAATTGAAGGCATAAATTGTGCCTCGTAATTGAGGCTCGTAATTGTGCCTCGGGGCGTTAATTTTGCCTCGTAAGTGAGGACGTTAATTGTGCCTATTTATTGAGGGCGTAAATTGTGACTCTTTATTGAGACCGTTAATTGTGCCTTAATTAAGGACATTAATATCTTATTATTATGCCTTAATTAAGAGCTTAATTGTCTCAATCATGAGTTATCATGATTGTGGGAATTTTTTATTTAATCTGTTAAATATATCGACTTATATTCTTCTTGTTTCTTTTGTTTTATTATTTTCAGGATTCTTGGAAGAAGACCGGTTTTTCTTTTCGGACATTAAAGTTTTATTGTCTAAATTTCCCCGGTCATCTTGCATGTCCGACGGTTAGATAATAAGCTTTCTTGAATGAAAGAATTATCACGGTGAATTGCCCGCGCTCGTTGAGATTTATTCTCATTTTAAAAAAAAAAAAAAAATCAGAAAATTTCGGCTATTTGGAACTGAGTCCGTAGTGTGTCAGAGACTCATCTCCCTCCTGAAAATTGGCTCCCTGTGTTCATACTTCATACCACACACACTACAAGTCTACAACTTAATTACAATTAAGCCTCGATTCTATAATCATGGACTTGTTAAATTCTCCTCTGAAGCCAAGCTATTATATCCATTCCAAACTATACAATTATAATTATAATAGGAAAAGGTTTCTTGGTTTATCTTTCCCTCTATCATCTTCTTGTACCCTGCTTAAACCCTACTTGCTAAAATCAAAAACCCATTTGGCTGCTAAAAAGACTGGGGTTCATTCTCAATTTGATGCCAAGATCAATGGGGTGCTTTCAGGGGATCCAGACCCTCGGTCTCTTGACAGGGTATGCTCTCTTTCTTGATTTAGTGGCTACCCTTTTAACATTTTCGTATTTTACCTAGTTTTTAAGTACAGGGCTTGTGAGGATTCGAACCCATGTCCTGTTTCTTGATGTTTTAAGTTTTGACTTGCAGGTTTAGTAATGTAGTGTGCAAAGATGTTTACTTTTTTTTTTTTTTTTTTTTTTGAGAATTTAGTGTAAAGATGTTAAATTATTCAGGAATTAAGTGTAAAAATGTTAACTCGGGTATTGAAATTCTAATCTGGGTCCTGTCTACATTATGATATTATTTTTGATTTGGTTGGTTTGTAATGTTTATAGGTTAGATAATTCCTGCAGCGTTGTTACTATGTAATCGGTCTCGCCACCAGTTTTTTGTTGTTTAGAATAGTTGAAGGGATCACTCAGTTATAAGATAGTATCGGGATTACTGATTGGATTACATAGCTAGGTTGTGATTATTGTCTACTACTCTATCATTGAATGCCAATTGCTTTGATTATTGGAAAATGGAGTAATGGACAAGAATCAGGATACTGGTCCATGTCTCCGTACAACCTACATAACAACTGTAACATTACTAGCCCTTACTAATTCTCTTGCTTCCCAAATGCATTAACATCTGCTTAAGTTCTCGAAAAATACTAATATTAGATCAGTTGTTGGGACGCTTACCACTTTATACCTATGTCTTATTTACCAACTTGGTAGACTTATATATAGTTATATTATTTGCTATTTGAAAAGATTCATGAACTAGATTTTAGGCTGTAGTCTTGTTGTGTTTTGGTTGTATTTTGGTCTCGTCATGTTCTCGGCAAACACCTGCGAAAGTCAATTTCCGATGCCATAAAGCTTAAGTTACATGATTGGTTCTTATTGACAATTAAAGCTGTCTGATTAAGTCTGTAGAACTGACAACCTATTTTTGTTCCAGCAAAAAGCACTGGAAGCAGCAATGAATGACATAAATAGCTCATTTGGAAAAGGAAGTGTTACAAGATTAGGCAGTGCTGGTGGGGCTCTCGTGTATGTTTTTAACACCTTTAACAGATCTATTCCTATGTCAATGTGTATAATACATGCTCTCCGAGTGGTTTTTTTTTTAAAAAAAATATAAACATCCGCCATCTTTCTTTGAATCATTTGGATGTAAGAGAATAAACATACAGGTTTAATTACCTCATTAGTTGCAATGTTGTTTGTATTGGTCTAATGCAGTGAAACTTTTCCAAGTGGCTGTCTGACATTGGACTTTGCTTTGGGCGGTGGACTTCCCAAGGGAAGAATTGTTGAGGTTTGAAATCTTTTGGCTCATGCAAAAATCTTGTCCTCTTCTTTTAATTGCTGATTACTGATTGCCATTTGAATCTTCCGTTGTATATTCAAAATTCCATTCTATTGCTATGTTTATTTGTTCAGTATGTGCATTCTATTCGTTATGTTAGATCTAATGCCTTTATATTTACTGGCTTTTGTCTTAAGATATATGGACCAGAAAGTAGTGGTAAGACCACTTTGGCACTCCATGCAATTGCTGAAGTGCAGGTATTACGTTTCTGCTTTAATCCTTACATATACTGGCTTTTCTCTTAAGATATATGGACCAGAAAGCTCATCCATTAGCTAAAGTTTATCGAGCCCACTTATCTACCCCTATAACGATGTTCGTTTTCCCGTTGTTTAACATGTAGAGATTAGGAGGCAATGCTATGCTTGTTGATGCAGAGCATGCCTTTGATCCAACATATTCGAAAGGAGTAGGAGTAGATGTAGAAAATTTGATTGTTTGTCAACCGGATAATGGGGAGATGGCTCTTGAGAGTAAGACCATCTTCTTGCTTTCTTTAATTTCTTGTTTGTACATTGTGTATTCTTGAAATTGTCTAAAGTCATGAAACTTATTTTTTTACTTTTATAATTGTTACAAATTGTTTTTTTTATATACATGTGTTTAACTGTAGACCAACCCCCCCTGTTTCTTTTTCTTTATCAGTTGCAGACCGTATGTGTAGATCTGGTGCTGTTGACCTCATCTGTGTTGATTCTGTCTCTGCACTTACTCCTCGAGCTGAGATTGAAGTCTGTGGAGAGCTTCTTTGTTTAAAAATTTGAATATAGCAAACTTCACAAGGTTGACTGGGTTGGTATTTTTGTTGTTTGAATGCCTAGGGGGAGATAGGAATGCAGCAAATGGGTTTGCAGGCACGTCTTATGAGCCAAGCACTGCGTAAAATGTCAGGAAATGCCTCCAAAGCTGGATGCACTCTTATCTTTCTAAATCAAATAAGGCATAAGGTATACATTTGGATATATATATCTAAAATCCATGTGGAGGGATAAACCTTTTACTTTCAGTTGAAGGGTCTTGTGTCTGGTTTATGTAATGTCTATTTTGTAATCGAAAATCCTGATTCAAATTGTCCGCTTTAATGCAATCAGATTGGTGTATATTATGGAAATCCCGAAGTCACCAGTGGAGGTATTGCTTTAAAGTTTTTTGCTTCAGTTCGCCTTGAGATACGTCCAACAGGGAAGATAAAGTCTGTAAGCACATGATCAATCAGTCTATCCGTGATATATGTTTCATTAAATATGATATTTGTTGATTAGCAAAGGAAAAATGTTTGTGGAATATATGACTCAATATTCTTCATGTTTTTAGGTCAAAGGGGATGAAGATGTTGGGGTTAAAGTTCGTGTAAGAGTTCAAAAGAGCAAGGTAAAAAGATATGAATACTTTTGGTCAATTTTTCTTCAGAGAATTGCCAAGTGCCTTAAAGTTTTATTCAGCTTTAGGCATAATATGCACTATTTAAACTGAATTACCTCGCCTAACGTTACAGGTATCGAGGCCATACAAGCAAGCTGAGTTTGAAATTATATTTGGAGAAGGAGTGAGCCAACTGGTCTGTTGTGCTTTGCTGATGCTCATGTTTGTTTTTCAATGACTCACATTTACTATTTTGTTCTAATAATAGCTGAATTGCAGGGATGCATATTGGACTGTGCTGAAATGATGGAAGTTGTGCAAAAGAAGGGTTCTTGGTATAGTTATGCAGATCAAAGGTTTGTGCTCTTGATCATGGTCCTCATATCACGTCCCCCCCGCAAATTAAAAAAAACAAAAAGAAAAAAATAATGAAGGATCTGAGAAAAAAGTATAAACTGGAGTGGGTTAAAATTTTCCATCAATATGTTGATCTTTTTTTGTTCTGAGAATCTTGTGCTATCAATTGCTTGTTTTTTAGTCACATTTATGTTGTCTCCTGTAAATCCCTTACAGGCGTTAATGATGAAACCACTTTTTAGGATGAGAATTTTTTAGACCACTTACTTAAATTACTGACACACCAATCATCCATACCTTCTTCCAATTACATTCTTTAAACCGACATTTTTGGTAATTCTTGTGCAAACTGTAACTGCTGTGTGATAATATCTTCTGTTCCAGCAGTTGTAACAGATAAATATAAACTCATCATTGTAACCCCATACAGTACTTGTCTGCTTATCGGAGAATGTATTTGGGACAGCAGAACCGGGACTTTATCACTTGTCCAATAATATCAACCAGTGACGTTCATTTTCATATTGATCTTATCAGAAGTATGTTAGTTGATATTTATAGAATATGTGTCCACTGTGCACATATTTATCACTTTATCATGGAAATTTTGTTGGGCTTGGCGGGCTATTATGAAGATTGAGGATTCTGAGTCTCTATTTGGATTTAGGACCTTGACTCTCTAATCTCTGATAGGTTAAGCAATTTTTAAGTTTCTTATCATATATTTTATCAGCCTGGAATTGGTATTGGTCAACCTGGTGTCCGGGAATTAGCATAAGTTTTTTACATGTTAATATGTCATCGCATATAAAGGTGCCTCTGATCTTTCATCTTTATTTTCTATATTCTTCTTCTGTCTTATTTGTTTTTCTAATTTTGCTCTGTCAAGGTTGGGACAAGGAAGAGATAAAGCGTTGCAGCATTTAAAAGAGAACCCTGTTCTTTCCGCTGAAATAGAGAAGGTAGACTCACTCACATGTATGCCATTGTCAATTAAGCTATAGCTGAATGAATGTCAGATCTTCACCACTGTACTGATGGAGCCTGTATCTATTTATATATCATTAGGGCCTTGCAACCTATTATCAACCTTTTTTAATCTATATGATTTGTAGATTGTTCGATCTGCAATGATGGAGGGCACTGGCCAAATAAGCTCCTTTAACACCAGGGCATTACCACTGCAGCTTCAAGAAGATGACATGGCTGAAGAATTTTAGTAACACCGACTTCAAATATCTATTGGCAAGTTTGGCAGCAGTATGAACCTATAGTTCACTGATTGTGTATTTAGTGATGAGTGTATTCTGTGTTTCTCACTTCTTAGACGGAAACTGGAATTACACTAATTTTGTATCTTAGAATTGCTGCCGTGAAATCATAGAGTAAGGGATGTTGTATCGTTTGCGTTAGCAGATAGCGACCAAGTCACTAAGATTAGAATTATATAGGGTTAGACTTTAGAGCCATGAACGAAATGAGTCGAGTTTTTTGTAAATTAATTTTGCTACAGAGATGTGATATTTGGGTGATCAAAGCTTGTCTACTTATTGTATCAGCACTTCAATAGTCGAAATCGAGCAGTTTATTTTCTTCCAGTAAATTTACTATTAGTATACATGTTTTGATCCGAATTATCTTATATAAAGCGTGTAAAAATGAAGGGTCTGCTCATTTAACAAGGAAGCAGAACATATGCATGGTGAAGCTCAAGCAGTCTCAAATTAAGTACCAAAAGATGGTCATGTTTGAATTCTTAAGAGGTAAGCTGGCAGTATGATCACAAGGAGCTGAAGATATCATTGAACTTCGATGCTGCAGCCAGGCCGCTTAAG
Organism: Daucus carota subsp. sativus; assembly: GCF_001625215.2. Lineage (NCBI taxonomy): Eukaryota > Viridiplantae > Streptophyta > Magnoliopsida > Apiales > Apiaceae > Daucus > Daucus carota. Next base: position 39,675,930 of record NC_030386.2, on the reverse strand, counting down.
ATTGCGCCTTCTACATTAGGACTGACACAGAAATCCCCGCATATCGCCAACTTCTTTTTCCCATCCCAAAGGCATTTCTCCTCTTCTGAAATGCTTGCAGCCGGAAAAGCAGCACCCCTGTTCATAATATACAGTCAGACTTGTATCGTCGTAGGGGGTAAATGTGGAATCAGTTCCTATGTATTAATATGAAGTAGATAACGATAAAGCTGGGATAAGAAAGAAACTCCAGTTCAGATTCTTGGATCATGCTTACTTCCACTGTTCCACATACAGGACACAAATTTTGTATATTACATCTTGTACACGCTATAAGATGAATATCTGGAAGCAGTCTAGGTTGAATATGCAGACATGAATGTACAGAAGAAGATTAACAAAGATTATTTGACCAGCACATTCGCTAGAGGGACTGCAGGAGAATTGAAATTCAGATACTAACCATCTATGTGCTTTTTTGAAGAAGGGCCGAGGAATGCTAAGCCCCATGTTCTGGAATTCTTGAAAGAGCTCTTCAGCTACTTTGTCTAAAGTGGCAGCTGGGAGCTTCTGAAGTCCTGTTTGAGCTATAAGATTCTCTGCATATTCTGCAGTAGAATGCAATACCCAGTTCTCACTGTGCATAAAGAAACAAAAGTTTAAGTAAGAAGGGGAGAATTTCCTTTGCGACTAGTTGGCAGATTTTGTTAGCTAATATTTAAGATGTAAAAGGCGAGAAGGTGCAGTACCACCAGAGCTACTATGCAGTGATAATCAGAACTCTGACCTTTGTCTTTATTCTGTTAATCGTCTGATAAACTCTTACCTTTGTCTAGAACGCCCTGGCTTGCTACTATCATAGTACGCCCTGCTCAGAACTTTAGAGTTTAAGATCGAGAATCCTTTCAATGGAATCTGAATTATCAAACTGTATTCAGTGGAAGGGGTACAAATCTGGAACCAAATCCATAAGACATCAAGGTTAAAGTTAAAAATGCAGATCTTACCGAAGATAATGGTTCTTCAAAGGCCAACATAAGAGCAAAACATGGATCGACAGGAATTTCTTTGATCTTTGAAGCTAATTCTGGAACCAGATGCAGGTCTGTGCAACATATTACTCATTGGCATGATTTTCAATACGCATCTTTGAACTAGCAATAACTATATCAGAATCATTGTACCATCTACATTTAAATTTTGAACTAACAAGAGCAGATAAGAAAGCAGTCTTACCAAGAGGAGGTGGTCGTCCTGTTAAGTCTGTAAACCTCGGAGAGAAAACATTTTTATCAGATGCTATCACTCCCTTAAAGTGTCCAAGATTTTGTCCATCCATTCCATTCAAGGACCAGGAGCCCTCGTCTTCCAACCATTCTAATCGCCCAACACCTGCCCCAAATTTAGTTTCCACTCCTGAGGACAATACGAAAAGGCCAGGTAAGATATCCTTTCAACAATAGAATGTCCGTAGTGAAAACAAAGATATCAGTAATCCAAATCACACCTGGCTCAGAGACTAATGCTCTACAAATAGAATTCATTTTTGGGGTGCCGACAAATTTCTTGCATGATCCATCCTAAATAGAGCTAACATTTAGAGACATTTTGGTTCTGCAAAATTTAGACAAAAGACTCGATTGAACCTAATAAGACGCTTTAGTTCTGCATAATTTCTGAAGTTTGATGCTCTGATGCGATAGATGATACTTATATAAAATTTTAAAACTAAAACGACATTGACACACTAAATTGGTTGTTAACTATTGGTAAATGATAATGAATGAGTTCAGAAAACACAAATATAACGAAGATGCGGGAAAAACCTTTTCATAGTCTGAAAATGTTCTGGAGATAAAATCAAAAGATCCGAAACTCTCCTTCCATTCAGCAACAAGACCCCTTGCTTCCCAATCCGCAACAACACGATGCACATCAGCATTAGTAGCAGTGAAGTAAGGAGCACCATGATCAAATACCAGTTCCTTCCCATCCTCAGTAGTCTCTCTGACAAAATTTATAATAAATTCAGTAAGTGCAAGCCACATTTTACTAATTGCACTCCTCAAGTAGACTGGTACTTTGAATGAATACATTATATTGTAAATTAGAACTCAATAAAAGAGTCTGCGTAGGAAAGTTTCGATACGATCAAGTTCTGCTCCAAACCATTTTAAACTACAAAAGTCTACAAACTTGCAAGATTCATTACATAAATATACAAAATTCACTAATTGTATAAAAATGATTCACAAACATATATATTCACCCCTTAAAAGGGTCACGTAAAATGAGAGAGAGAGAGGGAGAGAGAGAGAGAGGGAGGGAGGGAGAGGGAGGAAGAGAGAGAGGCGGGGGGGGGGGGGGGGGGGGGGGGGGGGAGAGAGAGGGGGGGCAGAGGGAGAGGGAGAGAGAGAGAGGGAGGGTGGGAGGGAGGGAGAGAGAGAGGGAGGGTGAGAGAGAGAGAGGGAGAGGGAGAGAGACACCTTCTCCCGGACATGCGACCACCAGGGCCTCTAGCAGAGTCGAAAATAGTCACCGAAACGCCATATTTACCAGCTAACTGCGACGCGCATACAGCTCCTGAAACTAGATCAAGACCAGAGCAAATCAAACACACACATTCAATGAATTTCTGTAATTATATGCGTGAGCGTGTGTTGCTTACTTCCACTTCCGATGACTGCCAGCCTGTTCATGGTGATCCCCGTCGTAAAGTCGGTCAGTCTGATCCAATACGATTTTTCCCAAAGAGGAAATTATTGAGACAGTTGGGACAGTTATTTTCGGACAACCTGTCATGGGACCGCATGTAATTATGGAATTCTCAGTGTCCAGTTGTCCATGAATATTTACTTTATTTCGAGGTGAAATTATATAAAATGAGTATACTATATTTTAAAAATAATTATATTATTATTTATATTTATTATAAATAAAATATATTAATTTTATATCAAAAATCTTCCTCCCGTCCTTGATTACTATAAGATCTCCAATCACAGCCTTTATTAAAATAGATAAAATATAGTAAAAATGAAAATTATTTGTTTTTACAAAAAAATAATTATAATAAAATATTTCTCTCATCAATAATATATTTGTTTAATCTCGTATAAAGTTAAATAAGATATTTTATTTATAAATAAATTAAAATAATAATAATAATTTATTTAATCAATCTTACCGACAACCACATCCAAATACAACTATACCGAATTCAAATCGTGATGGTGAGGCTAAACATTATCACTATCATGGCATCAGAATTTTTTCATATTTAATTTGTTTAATAGTATCAATTAAATATATTAATTTGTTTTGCGTAAATGTATTATTTTCACCTCAATCCAGATAATTTAACTTTCGTCCGTCTAGATTCATGTAATCCGTATTTTGGTGCCAACTCCATTTTTCTGAAAAAATGCTTAAGTAATTCTCATAATATTTCATTATTTTACAAAATTGAAGTGTTTGAGGTCCTACATGATGGGCCGCCTCTAAATTATTTTAATCATAATGTCACAGGAAGGGCCCAAGACAATCATTGGTGCATGACAAAAGACGCACGAAGATAAAAGACTTGTTCTAAACGGTTCAACCATTACCGGGTCAGCCCATAATTCGGCCAGGCCCACATGCCTGTTCACAACACCATGTATTTTAGTGACGTGCTTAGCTATAACAAGTCTTGAAAAGTTTACCATGTCTTCACAATCATTTTTTCCTTAATTATACTCCATATATATGGGATATGATATAGGTAAAAGAGAATACTAAGCTCATGTAAGAACATGATCGGTTTAAGATTTCACCTAAAGGTGAGTCAAACTCGCAAGCTTTTAGTTTTGAATCGTGTATATACTCTTGAGTATGATAAACGGGCTAAGGAGTTTCTGTGGATTTAATAGTCAAAGTCAAGTTTCCAATTATAAGTAAAATTTGAATGATTAATTATTATATAATCATTTATTTAAAAATCAAATCAAAAGAAATATAATTCTCTATCTTAAAAAAAATGAAATATAATTCTCTGCAAGATATATTCTTGATTTCAAACTACTTGTTTCGTTTTGACCTATTGAATAGGACTAATTTTGATTAAAACTTATAATATACTAGTGTTTTTGCCCGCGCTCCGCGCACGGGCTTCAAATTTTTATTGAATTTTGTTATTATTATTTCACAAATACATTTAATAAATAATTATATTTGAATTTTCAAATAAAGTATAAAGTAGGAAGAAAAAAAATTATATTAGACAATAACTCTCTTATACTTAAGTTTATTATATATCAAGAAAATTCAAGTGAAATTATATGTCAAACAATATTAAACTAAAATTATATATCAAACAAAACATTATGTTAATACGAACATCAAAATTATACGTCAAATCGAATAAATAGATTTGAATGACTATCCACTATAATGATAGTTATACTACATTCTTGTTTCATGAGGTATTGGGCAGTCACAATTCTACCCGACCCGAGTCTAAATCGTACCGAGCGGATTGTGTTTTACCAAACCCAAATTATGGGGTTTCAGATAAAAATTTGTTTTTAAACCCGAATAATTTTCGGGCCAGGATCAGGTTTGATTCGAACCCGACCTGAAAACCTAGAACTCATTCCGAACCCGAACCCGAATATACATACATACATACATATATAAATAATATCTTTTATAATATATTTATTATTTAATATATAATAAAATTAAAACAAAATTAAGATATTTATATTTAATATTTTATATATATTTAATAATTACTCGTGTAATATCCTTCAAGTTCAGGTTTAAGATTCCTAAAATTTTCAAGTTTGGGTTCAATTTTGGTATTTGCGAAACCAATTTCGACTGACCCGATTGCTATCTGTAACAGTGATACATATCTACTATGATCAAGGTGACCTACATAAAATGTTTAATACGTACTATTAATGACGTAATATTAAAATTTATAAAAATACTTTTTATAATATCTGTATCACTATGTTAGAAACTTTAATATATATTATTCCCAAAATTAAAAATTGATATATTTGTGACATAGCTAAATATTAGACGACTCCCGAATATTAAATATTAAATAAAAATATAATTATAAATTTTAATTTTAATTTTTAAACACTTTATTTATATATAAATTAATATAATTAATGCTTAGTTATATGATACATGATAAGCTTAAAAATTATGACAGTATATTCAATATAATTATTTTCTTTAGTTGTGTACAAATTCAAAATTCAAAAAATGCTATGATACATGGAATGTAGTTATTGCATTACCATTCAAAATTTAATATAATTGTCAGTCATTGATTACGCCCAATTTTAGGATTTTTAGGACATGTGATTGGTCTAAAATAAATATGGAATATGATATGACACGTCAAAATTTAAAATAGGTGTTTTTGTCGTGGACTTTTTTTTTTGAAATATGTGGCATTGATGATTTGGCACTGTTCAGGATTTATAATATAATTTGGGTTCGATTTTGGTATTTGTGAAACCCGTTTCGACCGACCCATTGATTACGCACAATTTTAGGAATCTTAGGACATCTGATTGGTCTAAAATAAATATGGAATATTATATGACATGGCAAAATTTAAAATATATGCCATTGACTTGGACTTTTTTTTGAAATATGTGACATTGATGATTTGGCATTGTTCAGGATTTATAATATAGTTTGGATTCAATTTTGGAATTTGCGAAACCCGTTTCGATCAACCCGATTGCTGTCTCTAAGTAATAGTACATATCTACTATGATTAAGTTGACCCACATAAAATGCTTAATACATACTAATTAATGACGTAATATTTTTATAAAAATACTTTTTATAATACTTATATCACTATGTTAGAAAATGTAATATATATTATTCCGAAAATTAAAAAGCAACATATTTGTAACATAGCTAAATTTTAGACGACTTTCGGATATTAAATATTAAATAAAAATATAATTATAAATTTCAATTTTAATTTTTAAGCACTTCATTTATTTATATATAAGTTAATATAATTAAAGCGTAGTTATATGATACTCCCTCTGTCCCATTTAATTCTATACGTTTCTTTTTAACTACTCGACACGCATTTCAATGCTCTTATAAAATATAGTTCCGTAACTTTTTTTTTTGAGATTTTCCTTTTTTGTATAAAAATATAACATCCAAACTTTAATTCAGAAAAGAAAAATTTTAAAAATAGATTGCACAACTACATTTTGCAGGAGCATTAAAGTCCGTGCCGCGTCCCCGTCCCCAATGTATACTACTCAGGGGGACGGAGGGAGTACATGATAAGCTTAACAATTGTGGCAGTATATTCAATATAATTATCTTTTTCAATTTTAATTAGTTCTGTACAAATTTAACATTCAAAAAATGATATGATTATGGAATGTAGTTATTGCATTACCATTCAAAATTTAATATAATTGTCAGTCATTGATTACACTCAATTTTAGGAATTCAAAGATATGTTATTGATTATTCTGATACGCTTAAATAAATAGATTTGGGTTCGATTTTGGTATTTGTGAAACCCGTTTCGACCGACCCATTGATTACGCACAATTTTAGGAATCTTAGGACATCTGATTGGTCTAAAATAAATATGGAATATTATATGACATGGCAAAATTTAAAATATATGCCATTGACTTGGACTTTTTTTTGAAATATGTGACATTGATGATTTGGCATTGTTCAGGATTTATAATATAGTTTGGATTCAATTTTGGAATTTGCGAAACCCGTTTCGATCGACCCGATTGCTGTCTCTAAGTAATAGTACATATCTACTATGATTAAGTTGACCCACATAAAATGCTTAATACATACTAATTAATGACGTAATATTTTTATAAAAATACTTTTTATAATACTTTTTTTTAGAGGTACTTTTTATAATACTTATATCACTATGTTAGAAAATGTAATATATATATTATTCCGAAAATTAAAAAGCAACATATTTGTAACATAGCTAAATTTTAGACGATTTTCGGATATTAAATATTAAATAAAAATATAATTATAAATTTCAATTTTAATTTTTAAGCACTTCATTTATTTATATATAAGTTAATATAATTAAAGCGTAGTTATATGATACATGATAAGCTTAACAATTGTGGCAGTATATTCAATATAATTATTTTTTTTAGTTTTAATTAGTTCCGTACAAATTTAACATTCAAAAAATGCTATGATTATGGAATGTAGTTATTGCATTACCATTCAAAATTTAATATAATTGTCAGTCATTGATTACACTCAATTTTAGGAATTCAAAGATATGTGATTGATTATTCTGATATGCTTAAATAAATAAGGGAAATTATAATGACATGGCAAAATCTAAAATATGTGGCATTGAGGTGGACTTTTTTTTGAAATATGTGGCATTGATGACGTGGCACTGTTCAGGATTTATAATATACATAGATGACCGAGTTTAAAAAAAATATTATTAAAGATGTACACAAATTATTTTTAATGTATCATTAAATTCTCAAAATAATATACTCACTGTATAATTAATTTTGTTCGTTGAAAATCAAATAAAAAAAAATCAACACACTAACAAAAATAAAAATATAATAATATTCTTGATAAAAGTTAATTATAAATAATATCGAAAAGAATATCACTAAAATATCATAACATATATTCAAAATTTACTCAGCTTGGTTCAAGAAGATCAATATCTAATTTGAAAATGAGATAATTTCAAAATTGCATACATACACATACCATTAAACTTCAAAATTTAAGTATGTATTTAATTTTAATTTATCAGTTATTATTTGAGAAAGAATCCAACGAGATAATGATAAAGATAAAGAAAATGACATAGACATATTTATATTTATATTTTAGACAGAGTTTCCTTAATTAATTGAACATAGAAATATAGAATCATGGCTATTGTATATTTCATTGTCATCAAGCATCATCACGGCTACCATTTTCTCTCCTAAACTTTTTGAAACCTTTTGCAAGCCTTTTGTTCTTTTTTTCACAAGCAAAGCCTGAACCCATAAAAGCTAGCTAGGGTTCCTTCACAGTAAAGCTCAATCTTTAACTTTCAAGAAACCAAATTGATAACTACCCTTTTCTTGTTTCAATTTCTACTTAATTCTTTTGTGTGCTTATTCTCAATCTTGCAATTCAATCTTCCCCCCACCCTTCAGGTCTGATCTCTCTCTCTCTCTCGCTCTCTCTCCCCCCCCTCTCTCCCTCCCTCCCTCCCTCCCTCCCTCTCCCTCTCCCATCTCTCTCTCTCTCTCCCTCCCCCATCTCTCTCCAATCTCTCGGTCTCTCTTTTTGTGTTTAAGTTTATTTATTAAGTTGAGTGGGGAATAGATAAAACATGTGAGATACACATACCAAAAGGACTAAATGCAGTTAGAATAATAAAGATAAATTTGGCATTATCTGAGTCATAAAGCATATGACTGTATTTATTTTATTTAATGTGTATCTTTCTGCGAAAACGTATTTGGGAAGCATTATTTATTATTTTCACATTCTTGAGCTGTTTTCTTGATAAACATCTCATCTTTTTAACTGAGAGTAGATGGGTTTTTTTGTGATTGCAGTTTCTTGATCGGTGAATTCATGGTGGATTCGGCGATATATACTGTAATGCTGAGCGCGTGGTGTTGGAGATGGAAATTTTTTCCGAATCTTGTTGATGGGTTTTGATATTGTGTCTTCTAGATTTAGGGATTGACATCGCGTGGTCTGAAGTGATTTCAAGAATTTAGGATGATGGAGGATATTGGTTTGTTCAAGCAAGGGTGGAAATGGTTACAATCGAAGAAGCAGTTTTACTCAGTTGCAGGGACTGCGGCTACTTGTTTCAGGGACAAAATTGGGATTTTCAGAGAGCGGCATTGGCCGGTGGTTTGTCGCGTGTGTGCAAGATTAGGGAGGGTTCTGCGCCTCTTGTTGATATATTGGAAGCAGTGTTTTGTTAGAGGATTTTGGTCGTTTTTTGGGCTGGGTTCAGCAGATTTGCTTTTTATTATGTGGAGTTGCTTCATTAGTTTGACATCAATGTCTTGCCTGGTCAATGCACTTCTTAGTATGGTACGCCTCTTATGCAGTCTTTTGCCTTTCATTGTATTAGATTTTGTTAACTGTTGAAGGGATTATCGTCTCAATTTTCACTTTTAAATAGGAAGATGAGCATTCTTCTTCTTGCTTGGTGATATCTGACATCTCTGTATTACTAGTGGTTCTACACTATTGTACGTCTGTGATGGTCTATCAACCTTTGAACAATAATGAATGAGCTTTATAGAAAAGTCACACATTGTAATGACGTTCATTATCGGTATTCTCAGTGTTGAAAGGCTAGTTGATTGATGTAGAAGAGAAAACAGGAGTCAAATTTTGATTCTGTAAACTGTTCCTTTATCCATAAATACGGACTTCTTGATTCGTTAGTAATCTGGGCAGATCAATATCAAAAGGATACTAGAATTTACCTGTGGATTTACACTTTCTAACACATACATTGCCTGATCCCCCTTTTTTTGGCATTATGACACCCTCCCCGTGCTTGTGTGTTTTGTTTAGTCATATGCAAAAATGGAGCTAATGTTCTATATACTTATGGTTTATAACTTAACAACCATTGTCAGCAAACTCCCGATAGTATCGTTTTAGTTCTCCTCTGTAAATTCAGTGTTTATAGCATACTTTATTGTTGGCTTCATTGACATCTACTTCACGGTTTTTTGTTATATACAGTCATCCTATTAATTAATTTTTTTCTAGAGGCACTTTATAGGTTCCTCACTGGTGTTTAGTGACTATACTTGTTGCAGTTCCTGGTAACATTCTTAGTATGTCAAATGATATTTTTTATAAGGTAAAGATGGTACAGGAGTACTTTTTACTCTTGGGATATAAAGCATAGGAGTCTAGTTTGCCACATGTCACAACCCTTGCAGGCAGTGGGAGAGCCTTTTAGCTAGTAAATTTTATTCGAAAGAGCAGTGGGATTCCTTTTACTTGGTTCTTATTGATTGGTATATATATACTTAGGTGTGCATGGAAATACTTGTTTAGGATTATAAAAAGAATGATACGAGCAGGTTGGAAGAGAACACTTTGATCAATTTATGGTAAACAATCTCTGCTTTCAGTAGAGGAAACAAAAAACTATTAAAGTCGTGGTGCAGGTTATAATCTCACCTGTTCTTATGTCTATCAACCCCAAGCAGTTCACGTTCTGTGATAATGTTTCTCTTGCCAAGGATGACTATCTTATGCTGGGATGATATTTTGTCTTGAAATTCATTACCTATTGAAAGACGTGATAACAGAGTTATTGTATTTCTAATATGTTCTCACTTTTTGTCCTTTCTAAATAAACAAAAATCAGATTTGTCAAATATGCTCTTAACCATCTCAATTTTTTTAGGGGATTGCCGGGGTTGCCGTCCAGTATTTGGGTTACACTCCTGGACTTTTTATCGTAGGTCTTTGTGCTATTTTAGTTTTATGGATGTATGCCAACTTTTGGATCACGGGTACATTATTTATAGTTGGAGGTATGCCACATTTACCTTTCTAAATTCTGAATATTTTTTGTTGTCTATAGTCTGGCGTATCATTGATATCTGAAGACTACAGAGAAGAAATGCTGACAGTCTTAGACCTTTACCTAATTAGTGATTGTGGTAATTGGTGTATATCGTCAATAGTTCAAATAATTTGCTTATGAATATTCCTTTTTTTCTTGCTATATTTTGTTCGCAGGTTGTTTGTTTTTCCTAAACCATGCTCGCTTGGTTATCTTAGTTGCTACCATCTATGCTGTCTATTCTGTAAAGGTTCGAGTGGGATGGCTTGGTGTTGTGTTGTCAGTATGTCTTTCCTTTCCCTCTAATGACTTGTTGAATAATGTGCTTCAATGGTGTGACAATTTGCGGGAAAGCACACACTTTGAAGAACAGAAAGAATCAATGTTATTCAGCGATGACGACTTTGTGGAAGATTGTGACCAATCTGTTCCTACTGATGAAGATGAGAAGGTTCGTTATTGTAAATCTTCTAGCACCAAGTCGCCCCCTAGCAAAAGTTCGCCATCACCAAGCAAAAAATCGTCATCACCAAGTGAAAATTCTCCCACTTCAACTGTTGTCAAAAAGCTGAATGAATCATCTTCTAATCATATAGAGAAAGAAGTGGTGAATGCTCCCAATGAGATGAAAAGAATTTTGGCAAGCGTGAATCATTATGATGCGCTGGGATTATCTCGCTCCAATAAAATTGATGCTGTCTTGTTGAAAAAGGAGTATCGGAAAAAGGTATGCGTTGATTATATGAATTAAAATTGCTTGAAAACCACTTTGTTCTGTTTCCTTTTTGCTTCTATGGTTCCTATGTTGATTCATTTAAGAAGCTGCTGATTGCTACAAGTCATTTTTTTTTCTACCACTTAATCTATGGTCTATTAAAGAATAGTGTTTCATCAGTACTCTGTTATGTTTTTATATTTTTAATCAGAGAGGCATGATTTACACACCATTATGCTTGTAGAATAGTGTACTTTTGGCAGGTCTAAAATTGCAATTGTATCTTATATTTTCAAAATAGTAGGTTAGTTGAATTATGTAATTGATATATTGCATACTGAAGAAAGCTGAGAGCCATATGTGCCTACTTAAGTTGGGTAGACTAGAGTGTTTCTAGTTGCAAGAAAGTCCCCAGGTAACAGAGTCATGGTCCAGTGGTCCACTAAATCAAGAAGAATGTTTTGAACTTTTTGTGTCAGGTGGATCGAGTTTCATTATTGCTCCATATAAGGACACTGATAAATTGGATGTAGAAATGATGTTAGGACGGAAAATACGAAGTTGTAGCTATGAAGAGGAAAAAAAGGGAAGAAACTAAATATTCTAGGCAATCCTCATCAAGAAATATTGCACAAAAGTGAAATTTTATGTACTCTGAATGATGACTATATGCATATATTTGCAACATCAATCAATTCGTCTCTTTCACATTGTCAGATGCTTCAGTGTTTTAAGGTAATTCACCTGACTGGTTGATTACAAATATCAAGTAAAAATGATGATATTTTTCTCTGAAAGTGAAAGTCACCCTATTTCACACGTCCTATTTTACTGTGCTCTTCATAAGGTTGGATATTTAATAGTTTAAGATGTTATCAAGACGTATAAAAAACCAAGCATAAACAATAATTATACTTAACGATTATGCAGCTACCTAAAATATACTACTATGCGCCATTAGGATGGAGGCAGTATATATATCTTTGTGGACTTATTTTGGCATTTATATCTGGTCAGGCCATGATTGTGCACCCTGATAAAAACATGGGGAGCCCACTTGCAAGTGAATCGTTCAAGAAACTTCAATGTGCATATGAGGTAAATGATCATTTTTCTAGATATTTCTTATCTGTTCTTGCAAGACATCCTTGATTCTGATCCATATGTTCCGTAATTGATATTTACTTGTGGTTAACAACTTGAATGTGTAATTTTTTCTGTCAATATATTTAGGTTCTTTCTGATACTACGAAGAAGCGAGATTATGATGAACAACTTAGAAAGGAAGAATATAAGAGTGTTGCACAGAAATCTTCTGATACTTCTAGTCAGGTATACATGCAGTTCGAAGTCATTGATTTTGTAGCTAAGGATCTTACATTTGAAGTAGCAATTTTATCTTGGTAGACTGTAATGAAAGAATCGGACGTTGGTGAATACAAGGGTTACAGCTATATGAAGTTCTCTGGAGAAAATTCTATCATACTTCCTAATTTAAAATGCATATAATGTGAAGTGGACATTTTCAGGATGATAAAGGGATAAGCTAATTAGCTAACAGTCATGTAAACTCTCTTAGAAGTTTTAATCAGAAGACTGTCTAACAATACATATGAATTGAGCAGGGTAGATCGGATTACTGTTCTGAAGAGTCTAGACGTATACAGTGCACAAAATGTGGCAACTCACACATTTGGGTTTGCACCAATAAGACAAAGACCAAGGCAAGATGGTGTCAGGTTTGATTTATTCCGATTTCTTAGTTGCCTGTTCTTTTTCACTCATTTTTCGAATTGGTTTGTGACTAAAAATATTTGTTTTTTTTTTTTTTGGATTTAGGATTGCTGTCAACATCATCAAGCTAAGGACGGAGATGGATGGGTTGAATACCGAGGTTCTCTGGTGCTTAATCGACCTCAAAAGGTATACATCTATGCTTTCTGTTAAAGTTTAACCCATCCTTTTTATTGCTTATCTGTTACATATGCTCAGTGCATTTTAAACAGAATATTGGCTGTACTTTTTAAGGATCCCGGTTTTCTCTGGGGAAAACAAAGACAAGTTCACCATTATCCAATTAATAATAGTTCTGGTACTGCACCATGTATTTGCTTCATAACATTAGCAATTTTGCATTGGTATTGGCCCATCCTTTATTTCTATTATAAATAGGTTTTGTTTGATTAGCAAAGTGCTTTGCTTGAGAGCATTTGGGTATATTGAGGTCTTCATTAATGTGCATTACCGACTTATGAATGTCTAATATCAGGTGGAGATTCCTCGTGCATTTGTTTGTGCTGAAGGCAAGATATTTGATGTATCAGAATGGGCTATTTGTCAGGTTAGTAATTTTGGCAGATACGAGGTTGTAATTGCACTTTATTCAAGCTGTAATTATATCAACAATTATAAGTCAAGGGCGGAGATTCATTTTGAGCCTTTCCTTTTCCAGTTATATTTGCGAATTCTGATGGATTTGAGTTGACTAATATTAGACTTTGAACAAAATTTCTGTACAGGGAATGGCTTGTAGGCCAAATACCCATCGTCCAAGTTTTCATGTAAACATGGTTGGATTGGAGAAATCAACTCAGAGATCCAACTCAGGCAGATATCCTTGGAATTTGGATGCCAAAATGATGGATGAAGATGAAGATTTCGATATTTGGCTTCAGCAAGCACTAGCCTCTGGTCTCTTTTGTGAGACGTCAAAACGCAGAAAGAGCTGGAGTCCCTTCAAGTTGCCCCAGAAGAAAGGAAAGAAACCCTGGAAAAGGTCACCTTGACTGATAGTATCAGAGGTGGTCGTAACAGACCTCCCATCTGGATGATCCCTGTAGCGGAGAGAACTTCATATTGATGAAATTTGACCTAACCAAACGTCATGTACAAAAAAATGCTCGATTACTGTAATTCATCAACCAAGTTGGCTGAAGAGCTCAGCAGGGCCTGGTGAAACTGAATTTAACCTCGGACTTCTACAAATAGTTCTGTTTCCAGATTTCAAGGGCTCCAACGTTGCAGTTCGACTTTATCATTTTTCCCAGGCAAGTTAACCTTGTTGTACAGAACTGTGCTGATTGTAATTGCTGTTATAACTTAATAATAGCAGGGATTTGCTTTATATGCAGTTTTAATAATGAAAAAGAAAAGAGAATTAGTTAGGCTCATTTTTATTTCTCCGCTAATTTAGTTGGGCACATTTTCTTAGTCGCCCCATTATGTCAGTGCTTTTCTCCAATGTTTTAGGTTGTCATACTTCTCCGTTTACAAATCTGAGCTCTTATGTTGATGCTCAATGTACAGAAAGAAAACTAAGAGAAGCTGACATTGAAAAATTTGCACTCTGAATTTTTTTTTCCTTGGAAACCAGTGACTTGGTTACTATTACGGTGTGTTCGGACATTGTGTTTGTTTTTCCATACAGGTATATATATTATTTTTACAAATTTTATTATAGTGTCAGTTATTTCAAAATGTTTATTACTTTATTCAAATATATTTTCTTAGATCATAATCTCTGTGAAGTTGAAGAGATGATACTATTCTTATTCAAGTGCATAGAATCTGTGGCATGTATTAAACTTGGTCTACAAAAAAAGAAATTATTTAAACCATAAAAAAAGTAAAAAATAATAATTAATAATGATGTGTTTGATATATTAATTTGAAACTGAAGCTCGAACAACAAAAAGTGTTCGCTTAACTTAATGACCAATATTGACTCGTTCAATAAAAACTATTCGATTTAACAATCAAGCTCGACTCGTTCAGAGAAAACTCAGGCTCGATAACAAAAATTAGGGCTGCAGTTAAAGAATTTCAAATGCTGACAAAGTAGGAATCCTGGGGTGTCACCAGAGGACAACAAAGTCGTGAATCTTCAGCATTTTTCTCATACCCGTGACCGTAATTTTTTAAGGCAAAATGTTGTCAGATACAGCTCATATGAACATTTCACTTCTTGGAATTCTGTGAATAAATTCTCCTCAGAAATTCTTTAATCTTGTACTTTTACCTTGTTGGGAAGTTTGCTACAAGGATTTTTAATATTTGTGTGCAGCTCATTTCAATAATTGACTGAAATTCCTGTGCTGGAGTTTCTGCTTTTTGCAGAGGGAGAGGAACATTGTTCCTAGGATACTAAGTTCTAAGCATTACAGGACAATTGCAAGAATCTCTGATCTCTGTATGTTCTCCAGAAACTTGATTGCAAAAGTCAGCCACAAAAATGGGAAGGAATAGGAGTATCGTTGATGATTAGGTCCTGGTTCGGTTTTGCTCAGTCCTAATTAGCAAATACTTCCGCTATTTCATTTGCAGGACAATTGTCGCACACTTGACATGCTCACCTCAACCACCATTTTTTCCGAACAAATGTGTAGGGTTATTGCATGCGATATTTCGGAGCATCGGGATTATCGATAGCCTAAAATCTAGGCTGTGAGGCTAGAATTGGGAATGTATAAATTAATTTCCATAGACTAATGCTTGCGGAGGAGCAACAATCTGATGCACAGTCCCTCCGGAGACACCAGAGATCAGGCTGTCAAAGCAATGTCTATAATAGCTTCAAATAACACACATGAATATAGAATAATGTACATCTAACAATTCAAATGTCGTTGAAAACACACACACACGTGCTTGTGCTCTTGTATAGGCTTCGAAAATATAATTATTGCATAGCATATCAGATAAGAAAGATAAACCATGACCGGCAACTTTACTATTGGCTTGTATAACAACTTGCTACAGTGCCAAGAACCCACAGGGACTCGGTAATATGATTGCATTGCTCAGTTACACAAAAAACCTAAACATTTGAGGCATAACTATCAATATGGCAAGTGTCCTCAAATAAATTCTCTATATAATATTATAAGCAGTTGATCTCTACAAAAATGGCCACACTCATTCTGCGGAGAGGATGCTGACTACTTCACTTTAAATCCAGTAACAAATCGTTGTATACCCGCAAAATCAGAAACAATCTTTAGGTCATAGAATACACCTTTAGTTTTGGTTTCCATGTGATTCAAAAGAAATTTGCACTGATCTTCTCCGTTTGTCTGCAGAGCAAGATTTATGAACTAAGATAGATACAAGCAGCAAAAAGTAAAAACAAATTACAAAATACTGTTTTATGACAATAATACATACATAATGGACATTATCTTGTGAACATAGTAATTTCTAAATAATGAAAATACAGTTAAGAGGAAAAACTTTTAGCTTGAACTAAGGCAAAATGGTACCTCAAATGCAAAATATCCACCAGGTCTTAACATGGAAGCAGCTCCAGTGCAAAGCTGGAGCAGGTCACCCATCCCATCCTCACCGCCATCAAGCGCAAGTCTTGGTTCATATTTTGCAACCTCAGCTTGTAGCCCACTGATGTGCCCGCTCGGGATGTATGGTGGATTACTTACAAGGCCGGCAAGTTCCCCTTCAGCCTCCTTGAGAGGCTCGAACCATGAACCTTGCCTTATTACAATTTTATCCTGATTCACATTTTAACACAAATTGGAACAATAGGATATTTCCGAATAAATTTGGAATGCCTAAAATAAAAAGGGGCAGGTAACTAGAGTAAATCAATATATCTAACCAGTAAACAATTCCCTACAGAGCTTTGATACAAGTCAAATTGCTTTTTTACTAGAATGAACAAAATAAAAGGAACTAGTTTCCCAAACAATGAGAGTAACAAAAATCAAAGATTGTCTGGAGAGAAGAAAATTTGTTTACCAAACAATGAGGTTTGGTATGAACTCAGGATGTTTCTACGTTTTGCAATTGATCTTAAAGCTTGAATTGGGAAGCTCTTCCACATAATTAATTTGTCACTGATTCTCTTTCCCAATCATGATAGGTGAATTTTTTTTTGAAGTTGCTATCTTTTTATGGGAAGTGAGTTTGTGGTTGATTTCAATCACCTGATAATGGGGTTTACTACAAAAACAAACAAACAAACGTTCCCTTTTCCATCACTGCTTCCTGATCTTAAGAACATAAAATAAATAACAGATTTGAAATTCACAAACTTAGAATTTTTGTTACCATTTTAAATCGGGAATATAATTACGGGTATACTCCATCCCCAAATGCTAAGAGGTTATAAATTTTTACCTGCTATAAATAGTATATTGTCTGCTAGGTAGGTTCTAGCTGTTTTAATACATTTTGGGGAGTAAACTATGATCTGAGCTTAACAGTTTCATCTATTTTTGCAGAACAAATTATCAATAAGCAAAGAAAGGGTGAATAAACATCTACTACAATTTTTTTAAATATTTCACTAAAATCTACTTTGAGGGGGCATAATCTAAAGCTAAACAAACATGTATAATGAAGAACAAGTACCAATATTTATAGGAACAATTACTTAACTAATCATAAATACCAGCAATATGGTGAGTGGTGACCAACTCTCTTAAACCTTCGAGATATTATAGAGACCAACATTCGTAAAACTTTAGACAAGAGATTAACAAATTCATAATTCATAATCAGAGATAAAACCTACACGAAACTGAAACTTATACCACCAACCTGCAAATTATACCTCTGCACATTAAAAGAAGCAACTCGAACCGCAATGTCACTCAAATCACTAGCAATAACCCTCCCATTACTCCCTAAAACCCTCCCAATCCCGATAGCAAGAGCTCCACTCCCGGTCCCTAAATCAGCCCACAATCCCTCCTTCAACATCTCATTCCCCTCAATGATATCACTCACCAAATCAACAATCTTCTCCGTCTCGGGCCTCGGAATCAAAACCCCTTCTTCCACACTCAACACCAAGTCCCTCCAATGCTCACACCCAACCACATACTGAAATGGCCTTCTCTCCTCAACTCTCTGCTTCCACAAAACATACAAATCACCCAATTCAACCCTCAATTTCACAAAATCACCCCCATCATTAAAACCACAATTATCAATCAAATTCGATTTGGGGTTTTCAAGAACGTCTTCTAACAGCCAAACAACCTCTCTTTTCAAGTTTTCTGAGGTGGGTCCATTGTCAGATTCCAAGAAAGTGGATCCCACTGAAGAGGCTAGGGTTTGAGCCCAGTTGTGCCATTTTTGAAGCTCAGAAACGGTAGTTGAGTAGGTG
Source organism: Daucus carota subsp. sativus (assembly GCF_001625215.2). NCBI lineage: Eukaryota > Viridiplantae > Streptophyta > Magnoliopsida > Apiales > Apiaceae > Daucus > Daucus carota. Next base: position 39,657,486 of record NC_030386.2, on the reverse strand, counting down.
GGGGGCCTTAAAAACAAAGGGGTTTTGGGTTTAAGCGAAGTGGGTCGGGTTGAAATGGAGGAATATGAAATGGGTCGGGTGTGGATTTTGGATTGGGTGAAGATTGGAGTGATTATGGAAGCGAATGATGACGGAGCGAAGCTCAGCTTCATCTCCACTTTTTGATTTCAAACACTGGCAACTTTTTTTGAAAATGGTCCATTTATATAATTTACTAAAATAAGTAAAATTCTGTATAATATAAAAATATATTTTTTAAATAATGAATTTGTGTATTTATTACTTTATTCTGTTGTTAATTCTTTATCGCTGTGAATCTACCATTAACTTATTTATAGTTTTTCTAAAACATGAATTTTGGTATTTATTACTAAAAGTGGAATAGTAAATTAATGGGTTTTTTTTATTTATGACCAAGTTTTCAATCTTATTTTTAAAAATACTACTTTTTTCAATCTTATTTTGCATATGAGGTTGCATGTAACCTCATATGCAACTGAAAACTGTAACTAAATGCAACTGAAAACGGTAAGTTACAACTGATGGAGGGCCATGAGATTGCAATAGAATCAACTAAATGCAAGCTCATATGCAACTAAATGCAACTGAAAACTGTAAATTACAACGGATGTATGGTGTGTCCCTGGCGGGGCCATTAGATTACAATACAATCAACTGAATGCAACAATATGCAACTGAATACAACCATATGCAACTGAATTCATGATTTCAAGTTTCAGTTTTCAAATGTCATTTTCGACCTCAGGACTCTAAAGATGAGGTCGAAAATTACATTTGAAAACTGGAACTTGAAATCATGAATTCAGCATATATGGTTGCATATGCAACCACCGTTATTTTGGAAAATATTTTCAAAAAGATAGTATTTTTGAAAATATTTTAGAGAATGTAGTATTTTTGAAAATAAAATTGTCAAAGGTACTATTTTTGAAAATAAGATTGGAAAAACAGTATACAAGATAATTTTCCTAAATTAATTGAATATATATAATTTTCATTTTATAGTATAACAAGTATTTATAGTTTGATAAATAACTAATATAATAGGATACATTTATATTTTTTTTTAAAAAATTAGAATATAATTGATAAAAGTATGTCTTTCGATTTTATTGAGAAATGCTCAATCATAATTTATACTAAATATAAATGATGACTTAATTTTGAAATTCATGTCGAGTCAGTTAGCAAGATTTTAATTTGTTTACAAACACATGCGATTTAATCACAATAATTCAAAATTTTATGAAATTTTGAGAGATCTCAAATATCTTAAAATACACATAACAATCAAATGAAATCCATCATTTTATGAATTCCCAAAAAAATTATGAGCATTTTCATATCATTAAATTTTAATGAATTTTAAATAATTTCAATTAAATACTGTCATATTTTAAAATATAATTTAAAATTATTATTGAATACCAACAAAATTTGTAGCATAAAATTTTATAGATTTTTTAAAACCCGAGAATATATTCAGATATAATAAATGAAAGTAAATTATTTAAAATCTTAATTAAATATATCCTTTAATAAGTTATTAGATTTAAAAATTACATCTCAACGTGTATACTTTTTTCATTTACATAAAAGTGGCGCAATCATAAAATTACTCTCACTAGCATAAAATAAAATTAAAATTTAGTTGAAAAAAAAATTAAGTACATCCCTTTGTCTATACTTTAGACATTGATGTCTAACAAATTTTAATTATATTTTATTATATTCTGCTTTATGATTAGAACTAGTGAAAAAAGCCGCGCTTCGCGGAGGCGTGATAAATTTTGATATGAATAAGTATTATAATAATATAGAAATTATTTCGAGTCATCTTTCCGTTAAACATATCACAAATGAAAAATATTATAATTGGTATAAAAATTTGTTTAAGTGGTCATCCTGTCAAACACAATACTAATAATAAAATTAGTTTGAACCTCCTTCCCGTCAAAGACAATATTAATCCATAATTATTATTTTTATGATAAAATTAAATACTATATCAAACACAATACCAATAACAAAACATTATAATTTAGATATTAGTTTGAGTCGCCTTACTGTCAAACACATACTAATAAAAATTATTCTAATTATGATAAAATTAAAGATTATAATTGGACAAAAAGTATTTTGAACTATGTTCCCGTTTTAACAAAAATATATACTATAACATAGATAAAAAATTATTTTAGCCACTTTCCTGTCAAACATAATACTAATAGAAAATTTATTATTATTTAGATAAAAATTAGTTTGGGCCGCCTCCCGTGCCCGTCAAACACAATACTAATCAACATTATAATAAAATCAATATATGATTCCTATTTTATATGTATTATTTTATATGTTAATTATTTTTATTTTTCGACTCCTATTTATTAGTTTAAAATTATTATTCTTTTATGATTCTAATATTTTTGGTATCAGTTTTTTAATGATTATTATCTTTACAATCTTTTATTTTCTATTCGAAATTTAAGAAAATTATAAGACTAAATCGGAAATAAAAATTGTACGTATTACCTTACAAATCTTAAATATAAATTGTATTTTATCAATGATTATTAGTTTAAATAAATATAATCATATTTCTTTTGGCATTCCTAGATAATAAAAAAATTGTATTACCTCTAGAATCTGAAAAAAAAAAGAATTATATTAACTTTTGGAATCCTTCAAGTTGATTTTTTAAATTATAACTATAATTGGATAAAAATTATTTTGAATTGTGGTACCGTTTTAAAAAACAAATATTATAACATAGATAAAAAAATTATATTAGCCACTTTCCCGTCAAACATAATACTAATAGAAAAATTATTATTATTTAGATAATAATTAGTTTGGGCCGCCTCCCGTGCCCGTCAAATACAATACTAATCAAGAATCATTTACATTATCATAAAATCAATATATATTTCCTATTTTTTATATCCTATTTTTTTTGTTAATTATTTTTATTTTATGATTCCTATTTATTAGTTAAAATTTTTTTTTTTTTATGGATCTAATTTTTTGCTATTAGTTTTTTAATGATTATTATATTTACAAATCCCTTATTTCTACTCGAAATTTAAGAAAATTGTAAGACTAAATCAAAAATAAAAATTGTACGTATTACTTTCCAAGTATTAAATATAAATTGTATTTTATCTATGATTGTTAATTTAAATAAATATAATCCTATTCCTTTTAGGATTCCTAAATAAGAAAAGAATTGTATTACCTTTAGAATCAAAAAAAAAAGAATTGTATTATCTTTTGGAATCCTTGAACTTTATATTTTAAATTATAATTATATTTTCCATCCAAAATTTAAGAAATTATAAGAAAAAAAATTTATTATTCGAAATTCAATAAAATTATAATACTGAATCGAACTATTGTTGAGACCGTTCGTAAGTCCATGCATACTATTTGAATGAGGTTGCGAAGATCTCAAAGGATATTTTCATGATAGAGATGCTATCTTCATAGTCACGATGGAACGACGTGAGTTTAGTGCTACGAATATGTTTAGACAATTTAAGATTATGGAAGATGCTGGTTTTTATTTTTTAGATATATAATTTGAAAAAAATTAATAAAATAAGATTATAACTTTTATAACTTTTGAAAATAAGAATTGTATTTTTTAATTATATTTGTTCAGTAATTGTTATTTTGAATAAATATAATTCTACTTTTTTATGATTCCTAAATAGTTAAAAGAATTGTACTATCTTTGCAATCCTTTTATCTATACAATACTTGAACATGATTTTTAGATTATAATTTTATTTTTTATCAAAAATTTAAAAAAATTATAAGACCGAATTAAACAATTCTAGAGACGCCACGTCACCGCCCTACATCCTCTATTAAAATTGCGGTAGCATCAAGGTACATGAGTTTTTGTAACATGTACGATGATCTATTAAGTGGATTACTTATAATAAGAACTGTACTTCTTTAATAATTTGTATATTAATTTACAAACAAAAAATTAGGAAAAATTAAATGGAGGGTTTTTAGATTTTTTTAGAATTGTAATTTTTTAATATATAACTAACAATAAGAATCGTATTACCTTATGATTCCTATAAAAGAAAAAGAATTATATTACGTTTAGAACTCTTTTTCTAGATTCTAGAGTATTATCTTTAGAATTTAATAAAAAAAGAGTCATATTACCTTTAGAATTCTTGAACCTGATTTTCTGAATTATAAGTATATTTTCTCTCCGAAATTCAAGAAAAATCAGAAGACTCAATCGAGCAATCCTAGAGACGCCCGCATCCTCCTTTATATATATATATGACTAGTGAATAAAGCCGCGCTTCGCGGCGGAGTTATAAATTTTGTATAAATTTTGATAAAAATTAATATATTAATAGCATAAAAATTATTTTGAGTTATCTTCCGGTCAAACATATCACTAATAAAAAAATATTATAATTAGTATAAAATTCTTTTTAAGCGGTCATCCTGTCATACACAATACTAATAATAAAATTAGCTCGAACCGCCCTCCCGTCAAAGACAATATTAATCCATAATTTTTTTTATGATAAAATTAAATAATACAATATAATTTAGATCAAAATTAGTTTGAGCCGCTCTCTTGTCAAACACAATACTAATAAAAATTATTCTAATTATTAAAGATAAAGATTATAATTGGATAAAAATTATTTTGAAACGTGGTCCCGTTTTAACAAATAATATATTATAACATAGATAAAAAATTATTTTAGCCACTTTTCCGTCAAACATAATACTAATAGAAAAATTATTATTATTGAGATAAAAATTAGTTTGGGTCGCCTCTCGTGCCCGTCAAACACGATACTAATCAAGAATTATTTACATTATCATAAAATCAATATATGATTCCTATTTCATATATCTTATTTTATTTTATTAATTATTTTTATTTTATTATTCCTATTTTTTTAGTTAAAAAATATTATTCTTTTATGGTCTTAATTTTTTTTGCTATTATTTTTTAATGATTATTATCTTTACAATCTTTTATTTTCTACTCAAAATTTAAGAAAATTATAAGAGTAGATCGAAAATAAAAATTGTACGTATTACCTTACAAATCTTAAATATAAATTGTATTTTATCTAGGATTGTTATTTAAATAAATATAATCCTATTTCTTTTAGGATTCCTAAATAAAAAAAAGAATTGTGTTACCTTTAGAATCTAAAAAATAAAGAATTGTATTAACTTTTGGTATCCTTGAACCTAATTTTTTAAATTATAATTATATTTTCAATCCTTTAAGAAAATTATTAGAAAATAATTTTATTTTTTTAGAATCCAATAAAAAAAAGAATTGTATTACCTTTAAGATCCGTGAATTTAATTTTTTGAATTATAATTTTATTTTCTATTCGAAATTTAAGAAAATTATAAGACTGAATCCAACTATTATCGAGATTGGTTGTAAGTCCATGAATACTATTTGAATGAGGTTGTAAATATCTTAAAGATGTTTTTATGATAGAGATGCTATAATCTTGAACATTATGGAACAGCGTGAGTTTAGCGCTACAAACCTCTTTAGACAATTTGAGATTCTAGAATATGCTGGTTTTAATTATTATAGATATATAAGTTAAAAAAATTAATATAATAAGATTATAAATTTTTTAACTTACATTACAAATTTTAAATATAAATTGTATTGTATTTTATCAATAATTGCTAGTAATCCTATTGCTTTTAAGATTTGTAAATAGGAAAATAATTGTATCATTTTTAGAATTCGATAAGAAAAGAGTTGTATTACTTTTAGAATTCTTGAACCTGATTTTTTGAATTATAACTATATTTTCTATCCGAAATTCAAGAAAAATCATAATACTGAATCGAGCAATTCTAGGGACGCCCGCATTCTCCTTTATATATATATATTGATACTATGAGTAAATTATATATTATGTCGAATTAAAAAAATCTTGCCAAGTAAAATAATGCAGCGACTAAAAAGTGACTAAAATTCTCATAGATTTTTTAAAATCCGAGAATATAGTCAGATATCATAAATGAAAACAAATTATTTAATATCTTAATTAAATATTTAAAATCTCAATTATTTAAATTATGCCGTGACTAAAAAAAATCTGTTATTATTTAAAGACTAAACTAATTTCATTAAATAATAATATTTATTAATTCTCATTCACACCGGCTAATTCCATTGTTTCAATTAATTTACATTCACACCCTATCATGTTAAAGTTCAGCATTATATCCCATAAAAAGGGACTTTTTAAAGTTAAAGTTATTCTTAAAAGTGATATAATAGACTTCATCTTTGTGACTAAAAACCAGCTTCCCACAAGTTACTTTGGTTAACCATCATTCAATGATTAAAGTTAGAGAGAAAAGTATAATTTGATGTGTGTTTGTACAGGGGAGCAACATATATATTTTTAAACAAACAAAGTAGGTAATTTATAATTAGACTACTCACCTTTTTCTTATCCTAAACCGCCCTAGATTCCTCACTATTCAACATTAGATCAACGGCCTTTCTTCTACTTGAATCATGCGTTTGTTATTATTACACACAAAAAGTGTATTTATACACACAGTTACCATTCACCGCGTTTATTGCTAGCCAGATACTCCTCGGTTATTGACTAAATTTTGGCAAATATTAATAAAGAGGTAATAAAATTTATATCATTAAAGAATATTTTATTATTTTAATATGTAATTTTCAAATCTTATATAACAGTCAAAATTCTAATTTGATTACAAAACGAGTCAAATAAGACAAAAAATTGGGAGTAATAGAGTATTTTCATCGTAGGGTTCGATACTCCATGTGACTCCTTTTATTTTAAAAATTCAGAAAATCGAACCAGATATCTCTGGACAATAGAGATTGAGTAATCCGCTCATTTCACTGATTAATCAATTCGTCAATACCTGGCTCATGCATGCGGCATGGGATTGATTAAATAATATTATATATGTACACACACTTGCAAATCGCAAGCAAGAGGTGCCTTGTATCGGACTCGAACAGTACTGCTACTATTTGCTAGTAAGCATCTTATCACTGTCACCTACTAGCTCTCTGAGTCTCTGTACATACATACCTAAACAATCCCATTTAATTCACAAAATATATCATATATTCCACCGCAATGATCGAATATAAAAATAAAACCTAGCTCATTGATATGCCCAACAGGAAAAAAATTATTATAAAAACACTTAAATGAAATTATTTACAGTTTACGCAAAATATATAATAAATTATTGATATTATAAAGAGATTATTATTATTATTATTATTATTATATAAACTCTACTGTACATGGAATCTTTCACTTTTACAATAATAAAAGAAAGAAACAGAGCACTATTAATATCATTACGTCTCTTTCACTTGACTAAAATTAGCTTTTGCTTGTTTACGAGTGAAAACTGAGAAGAGTTACATCAGTACACTGAAAAATGGACGGTATAATAGAGGATGATCAGAGAAGTGATAGTATTAGTTGTTTTAGCTGATGGAAATTTTGTTGACTTGAATGAGATATTAAATCATCTGAGGTGAAAGCTTGTATTTAATTATGCGTACGAGAAGCTGTTTACTTCTGAAATCACAAGTTCGATTTTATACACTGCTGAAGAAGTAAGCCCACCTGGACCTGCATTTTATGTGTCTAGCTAGCTACTCATCAGATATATAAATAGACACACATGAAAAAATAATATGCCCACACCAAGTGTTGGTCTGGTTTATGATTTTGGTTTCGATTTTGGACTCAAATTTAATAAAAAATGATGAAAATTGATTAATTTTTGAATTTCAAAAAAAAATAATATATTTACTTTTTTGTCACTCTTTTTTTTTTTTTTACGTTTTTTTTTACATTGCTCGGCATACATATTAACACAGAAAACACATTATATAGTCTCATAATTTTTTTTAAAATTCTTCTGTTTTTGTATAAATTTTTTGTTCAGGATAAAAGTTTAAAATAGTTAATCAAGCTATATTTCATGAGAGAATTAAAATAGGTGTCCATTTAAGGAGAACCGAGGAGTATTATTTTATTTTCCTGTCTCTTTCGAAATTTTGATGTATTAAATATAGAGATGGATGAAAAGAAGAGATGGGTTGCTACCTAGCTATACCTAGGATTACTTGAGAAGCCATATACAATAATTACGAGAGAGGGGAGAAAGAGAAATGTATGGATATTAAAGAGGGGGAGTGGTCCTTAGAAGATTAAAAAAGGTAGAAATAAATTTTAAAAGAGGTCACAAGACACAAAACTCAAGAGAAGATCCCTTTTGTAGGATGTAGAAACAAGGTTTGAAGAGGAACAGGATAATAAGGGTCAATAAGGGGGCAAAATAAGGGGAGGTTGTGAATTTTGATGGTTTTGTTGAGGGAACACTCGGCTGATTTTCAGGTAATAGATGGTGGATTGCCTCTGTATTTTTAAGACAACTAACCCAACATACTTGTACACACAAAACAAAACAAACACACAATTAAGCACATGTAGGCTTACAAAATCCAGAAAACAAGATCCCTCATGCACATTTTCTTGAAGAACACCCAAGATTACTTCTCTTGAAGGAGACAAAGGAATTTTAGGGAACAAGGACATAGAATAATGGTTTTTGTTTGCAATAAGGGGTGACCTTTTAACTACTTAGTTTAATATTCACCATTAACAAAAGAGGGCCATTTTGGTTTAATAGTATAAAAAGTTTGAAGTGTGAATGTGTGTGATGATTCTATTTCATGCACATATGTGTGCAACCAATTGAGACAAGTTATAAGTACTTTTTGTGGGACAATGGAGTATTAATTAATTAAGTATTAGTTAGAATATTAGAAAGCAACAAAGAGAATGCACAAGCCCATTATCAAGATTAATTAGGTTGTACTATTAATAATATAGTATTCAGATTAATATACATGAATACACAAATTGATACCCACTAATAGTACATATTGCAGGATTAAAAATTAATCAATGGAACAAAGTTAAGACCACCCACTCAATGAAACTAATGGTGGTGCAGGTTAATAACACTTTAAATGAAATAATAATATATAATTAATAAAGTAACTAATTAGCTAGGTTATTGGTACCAGCATCTTCCTAAATGGATCCATCACAAAGCTGCAAATCAATATATATATAACTATATAAAATGTTTATATATATTAATCTCACAAGTAGTATAAAATTAAGAGTAAAACATTCATCAGTTCGAGCTCAAGCTCCAAGAAAAACCTGATCAGAAAAGAAGGTCAATTTGGAATCCATATCCATCAAGTGTTTGTGTTTGAATTTTGATCTTCCAAAAGTCAGCTTCCTCTTCAGGTGTGTGCATGCTTGCTTTACTAATATTCCTTCTTTCTTTTCCTCTGCAAATCTGCTGTCACATGCAAGCTGAAGAATTATCCATGCAGCAGGCTAATTAGGGTTAGGGTTTTAAATACTAATCATCATTAATTAATCCTTCTGGTCAAAAGGTTATTGTTTAGCTAGCTAACAATATGACCATTTCCTACCGATTTTTAATTTCTGGTCCGCTTTGATCGGTAGGAAATAGCCGTTTTTCTTGTAGCGGAGCGTCTAATTAATGCCAAGAAGAAACGGAGAAAAGATGTTGGTTTTGCCACCCCAAGAAGAAAGAATCATTAAGAATATGAAGTTTGTAACCCTCGGAAGGGTAGTGAAGTCTTAACAAGAGCTTGGCTTGCGAAAGTGCGAAAGGGCTTAAAGCAAGATTGTGAAATCCAGAGCCTCTCAACATAAGCTCCCATGCCCGGAATCTCTCGTGTCTTTCTCTCCTCGTTTCGCCTTCTGATGCGATGATATCGGCTATCTCTCTGCCGAACCATATTTGCTCAACTTCTATTCTTTGGCGGCTGTTGGGCGGTAAGGTAGCTTCTAGCGAGTCAAACAAAGCTGTGTAATGATCCAAGGCCTCGACGAATCTTTGCAAGAAGATTGGGAGGTTATGGTTGGCTTCTCTTTCGGCTAATGTGAGAACCCTAGGGTTTAAGGCCTTGATTTGATGCAGAAAGAGGGATAATCTTTCGCGGCTGAGACGGTGGAGGTATAGCACACAATTGACAGCTAGGGTTTCGTCTGGCTGAAGATAAGCCGCGAATGAAGCGAAGAATGAAGAAATTGAGGACTCCTCGTTCTCGAGGAGTAGAACAGGGTGAAATTGAAACCTAAGGCCGAGAGTATGCGCAAATTTGGCCAGGCGATCACCGGTTCTTCTGAGGATGGTTAGATTGTCACCGGTCCCCGTGATTCGGAGCATTGGAGGAGGGAACTTCTCGGCCATGGCTTGCATTAAAGGCGGCCATTGCACGCCGTGCATGATGTTGAAATCAAGGATGTGGATCGCATGATGCCCTTCAACCGATTCTAGTATCGCTTGGTTTGCGGTTAGATGAGTGAATCTTATAAAAGGCGTTATTTGGTTGAGTGACAAGTAAGCCGATTGAACAACGGATTCGTCATCAAACACTTGTTGCGTACTCGAACCCGAACCCGAACCCGCACTACTCGGCAATGCAGGTGAAATCTTGGGAGTCAGCAACGAGGGGATCACTAAATTGCTGGTGGAACCTGATGTTATGGTGCTGGTGTCAGCAAAGCTGTGGAGACGGAGACTTAGGGCTTTGCTGAACTGATGGACTAATCTCTCGGTGGAGTCGCCGCAAGGCGAAGAATTGGCTGACAAAATGTTGATCAATCGGTGAGCGCCGTAGAAATCGCATCTAGAAATATGTTCAGCACAGCTAATGAGCAGCTGTCTCATATGAACTGAAGGTGAAGTTATGGTAGTCTGGTGATGTTGGTGATCAAAGTGCATATTTATAATATTTTGTGGTGATGATTCCTCTTGTTCTGAACCAAACATTTCACACAAACACACAGTACTGTGTGCCCATGAGCACTGCTTTTCTTGAATGAGCTAGATCTAGAAAGAAGAAACCCTATTTAGAAAGAAAAAGGGAGAGAGGCTTGTGGTGTAGATCTAGATGGGGTGTGGCAATAATGGTGGAGGAATAGGGGGAATTGAGAAGCTTTAGCATTGATTTGGAGGAGTAATGAGGGATTGAAATATTGCTAGATGCTCATGATGATGATGATTGTAGCTAGGGGAGGATAAAGTATCAAGAGGTATCTACTGACATATAAATAATAATGGCCATTTTTATTAATAATTATTGGGAAAGTGAAGAACTCATTGCTTACACACACTTGTACAGGTAGTAGTTGGTATTGGAAACAGTATTCTCTTCTTCACACAATCAAAACCCTACTAAATATATAATTCCCAAGTCATCTTTTATGATAACTTATGACTCTGATTCCGTTGATCATGGAAGTAAATATCTGTAAACTATCCGAAGAATACTAGTATAAGAATCTCTGTCAGTGAAAAATTACATATTAACAAATTTTCTAAAAGATAAAATAGGTGTTTAATACTCCCTCCGTTTCAAAATACATGTCCACTTTAGAAAAAAAGTTTTGTTTCAAAATACTTGTCCACTTCAACTTTCAATGTAAATTTATATTTTCAAAATCAACTCTCCTCCACATATTTCAAATTTGTATTTCCAAGATCAATCCTATACCACATATTAGGTTCAATTAATGACTTATTACACCTCTTTTTTCTCAAAATCCACTTTTCTTAAACTATGTGATTTTTTGAAAGTGGACATATAATTTGAAACGGAGGGAGTATTGGTTATTTGACAAAAATCAGTACTTATTTTCAGAAAAGATACATTATTACATATCTTTTAATATACATTATTACATTATTACATATCTTTTAATATACTTATTTTCAGAAAAGATACATTATTACATCTCTTTTAAAAAATCAGTACATATTTTAATCATGTTTTGCAAAATAGGTATAATTTGGTTAAAATTTCTAACAATTTAACTTATCGTAAAGATCAAAACTAAATTTTGGCCAGAAAGGTTCATGGGTCTTCTCTCTTCATCTTATTGTCAGATTAGTTTGGTGACAAGAGATCGGGGGTAATAATGATTGTGTGATGGTTAGTCGAGGAATTAGAAAGACACTTGGTTATAGGAAGTGCTAGTGACAACATTATTAGAACTTAATTAAATTGAAGATAATTTATATTCTTTCTTTCTGTATTATATATCTATTATAATAAGGAAAAGCACTAGCTTGATCCGATGTATGTATGTGGTGGCACAGGAACTCAAGCGATACATGAATCAAAGACTTATTTAATAATATTTATATATAGTATAAAAAAATATGTAGGATGATGTTTGAGATTAAAAATGTGATATATATATATATATGTATATATATATATATATATATATAAATTTATTGATGAAACATATGAGGGGTTTGTTTTTAATAATAATAGAGGGATTTATTCACAGTTTAAATACAATCTTTTGATAATAACAATACAAATCATAGAAGTGTAAGGTGTTAAATGAAGTATTATAAACCAAAATATTATATAATATATAACAGAAGGAATAAAATAAGTTAGATAGTGGAAGAAATGAAAGGACCAATGAAATCCCAAAGGGCATTCTAATGAGACTTTAAATTAGACACTAAAAGAGAATCTGGCTAGCTATAAGACAAACTAAAATGCTCTTATACCATATTTATTAATAAAAAAATGTGAGGACATTAGCTTCCATTCAGTCACTACCAAGGACTGTCCAAATCAGAGTCAATCTATATCAACTTTTCCTGTTTTAGTTAAAGTATTCTGAACAATCGGTTCAGTAGCTCAACTTAATTTTATCTAGAACCTCTAAGCATACACTCCTAATTTCTTTTTTCATACTCACACTGAATCACTGATCACAGTACACTGACACACACATACATTTGTGTATATGTTAATGAAACATATTAGAAAGACAGATTGATATGTTAGTGTTAATCCGACCGGTCCTCATCATAATCAACAGTAGATGATAAGGTTAGATATCTGGTAACTAAATCGAACGTCGGTTTGATTAAAATTATAATATTTAAAAGAGTTACGTACATAAGTTGGATTGAGCGGGCAATTCAACTAAAATCGATTAATTTCGTTGTTCAAATTCAAAGGATCAAAATCGTCTATATATACATATACATGAGTGTGTTTTATTTATTATCCGTCTCTCTCATTTCTTTATAATTTTTTTGTATTACACAGTTCATATAAGATATAATTCTATATGCATAATTTATTTTTTTACAAATATTTAAATAATAAATTTAAATGTAGAAAACGAATTTAAAATAATTTATAAAATTATATTTTATAAAATTTTTAAATACGTGTCAAATCTCCGTTTTAAGATAAACAATTTAGACAGAGTGACGAAGTACTTAGCTTGGATAATTTGTATATTTTAGAACTATATTTTAGGGTTCATATATCTAGTTTGATTACCATTCAAAACATGTTATTTATAAGTAAGAGCACCCTGCACAGTCAATCTCCAGAACCTCGTCTAGCTAGTATGGGTACAAATAATATAATTATAAGCTGAGAAATACAAAAACTTATAAACCCTAGTACAAGAATCACACGCAAAGCCTTAAATGTATGAAAAGCAGCACACATACACACACAATTTGCATAAAACAAATCCTCATATACACATGAGATGCTTAAGGCTTCGCTTAACACTGACATCTTTCCCCATTTCATTGCCCTTTGTTTCTCTCCAAATATCTCTCTCCTCTCAATCTCTCTCGTTGTGGGAATCAATCTACTGTGTTTTTCATATACGACTTCACTACTAGAAAAAAGCCCTTAGACATCGGCTAAAAACCGATGTCTATGTAAAAAGAGAGCGATGTCTTCGCGTGTGATGTTAAAGATATATGTGCAAAGACATCGGGTAAAACCCGATGTCTAAAATAGACTTGCACAACGCTTCTAGGATGTACGTGATATCTATCCCATTTTAGACATCGGTTATGTTTCATTAAACTATTGTAATTTCAAGATTTTTAACATCAGTTAATTTAATATACAAGCGATGTGTTTTGAATTGAATTAAAATGGGCACCCCTGAATTAAAATATATATACCAAATCAAATACAAACAAGCCATATACAATCATCATATCACAACATTATATATATTCACTTCTCCAATTTCAATCCAGAAAACCAAGTACCTACTAACTACAATCCAACTTTCATCCAACCAAGCAAAACATATTTAAATTAAATACATAACAGCTTGAGAAATAAACTGCTAAGAATGACTCTAAACTATGCTTCATTTCCTTCGAGGCTTGCATCGTCTGCCTCAGCATGTTTTTCAGCTCTCTCATCTTTTGGAAATCATCCTCAACCTTGGTTATTCTATTCATAGTTGCATGAAATATTTGGGCAATGAGAAGCGTAATTACAAGGATCCCATATGAAGTTGTCATTGTTAGCCACGGCCAAGGGCATTTCTGCTTTAATCTGCACTAAAAGAATTTACTAAGGTAATGTAATAATAGTTGCATGAATATTTGTGTGAAATACTGAACACACTGGTGGTTCTCATATATACAATAGCTGTTAATTATCTTAGTTCAGAATTGAAGATAGTAAGTAGATAGGTGAGTGTAGATTATACCCTCCAGGCTGTTGAGAACGAGTGGAAAATGCTGATACTTAAGTGATTTTCCAGGTCCTCAAATTTGTCCATGCAGCAGTTGATATGTAGCAGACCAGTTATTCCTGGAGCCCTGTTGAGCCCTGTTCACAACTTCTAATTCACACACAAAACTCAAAATTAAGCAAAATCACAGGCATCGAGTCGAAAGTGGTTGCCAGGCAGAAGAAAATGTCTAAAGATTAGTTATTGACTCAAAGTTAATCTTAACCTAAATTCTCCATTCATGGTTTTTCTAGACATGTAACAGCGGGTATAGTACCACCCCAAACAAATGTACAGACCAATCAAATTGCATCCATGACAACTATTAACACAATTACCACAGATCGTTTATAAAAACTAAATCAATATACATTTTCAAGGGACACAACAACAATTCCAAAAAATATTAAAAACTTCAATTAAAGACCATCCACACAAATACATGAATATAGTTTCAGGAGGGCTCATGTATTTCTCATTTTACATATCACTAAAAGAGACGCAACATAAATAAACCTCAAGTTCCAAGATACCGACTCCAGTAAGAAGACTAAACCCACAAGCAGTAAAAAATCGAATAATTTACCGCCTAAAACAAAGTACATATAACTCTTGTTTAAAGCTTGTCTCACCATTTTTTGAGAGGGCTCTCCGCAATTGCTCAGGCATTTAGTCTCACTGTAAATGTCAGTGAAGAACTCCTGCAATCATAATCAAATTTGGTTTATTAATTACTTGTAACAATTCATCGACCATTGTTTCTTGTAATTGAGCATATAGAACATATTCACGACATACACAAGTATAAAGAAAATTTTCTACAGAGGAATCATTTGCAACAAGAGAAGCATAATTAAGCTGAAGAATATATACCATATTTGGTCAGTCTTCAGCTTAAATTTGGTACCCTGAATCACAATCTTTAACATAAATGAGCGATGCAATGCGTCCATTGTGTGTCCACACCTTGAATTCCCATCAAGGTCAGTCACATGGAAAACTGCAGTTTTATCAAATAACATATATTAGGGCCATACTTTCAGCGTTAAAACCATAATAATGCTAGTATCAATCTTAAACAAAATCCAATCAAATTAAATCACCATATAAAACAACATGTATAACCAAACTCAGGTCCTTACAATTATAGATACACAAACATAATCTTTTATAATATCCAATTTCCACAAAACAAATACAATTTAAATTACAAAGACCCTCGAAAAGTAGGTTTCAACTTAGGAAGATACATCTTCTATAACCTCAGGTTTGATATGCACTGAACAAAAGCTTATAACAGAGCTATACACAAACAAAATAAGACAAACCTCTTCCAGTTCAGTGTAAACTCTTCAAGTTCAGTAAAACTTCTTCAAGCCTTCAAACCTCCAGATCTGTTCAAAAATGAAAAACCCAAAAATTAGTGAAAACAAAACTTAATCGAAATAAACCTAATTAGAGAGAAATTAGGTGCTTCAGGTTGAGAAATTAGGTGATTCTCGAAGCACCAATTTGGGGTTAAATTGAAACCCTAATTTGATACGACGAAGATGTGAGAGACACCAGTGAAATGTGAGAGATGCGGAGGTGACAGCGAGGCGACAGAGTGGGGGAGTGAGAGGTGAGAAGTGTAGGGAGGGAGGAGGGAGAGGGAGATGTGTCGGGATGGAGGAGGGAGATGGAATATTTCGGGAGGGAGGAGGTATTTGGTTAAAGTGTCGGGAGGGAAAAGAGGGGCGGGTTTTGATTTTTGTTAAGTGAGGGAAATAAACGGGGCAAAAGTAATAAGCTGTTGTTTTTTAATTTTTTAAAAATATGATTTAATAACGGTTAGAAATTTAACCGATGTCTATCAGATATCTACATCGGTTATGCCTTGAACCGATGTCTACTTCACGATTCTCATTTTTTGAAAATAACTATTGACATTGGTTATTTTCTCAACCGATGTCTAAATTTCACAGTAACATCGTTTAAAAAAATACTGATGTGTTTAATGATGTTAACATCGGTCGTCTGACCAACCGATGTCTAAGCACCGATGTCGTAGGCACTAATTCTAGTAGTGCTTGCGCGCCCACGTGGGGTAGGGTTGCCTTACTCCTACTCTTCCAAATAGAATATAGTATCAATCCTCCTTTAAGTGAATTTATATATTTAGAAAATACTGCAGCTCCTTGGTGTCTGGGGATATGAACCAGATTTAATGCATCAATGATCGATATTTAGCCAACATCTCTCGCACACATGCATAAAGATGAATGTACAATCACCCTATCACAGATTTAGGTTGATTAATGTCTAGTGTCTCTGCGTGTTTTTGTGGCACCTCTGTGTAACCTGCCTCATATTCATATTCACAGGGCTGCAGAGTTGCAGAGGCTTGTTCTTTTTCCTTAATCTCTTACATTTACGGCTAAACACTTGTATTATGCGCGGTTACCCAATCGAGTTTCGTATGAGATGATTGTTACAACATATTTCATCCGGTCTATCCTAGATCATAAGTAGCATATGATTTGGAGACAAGTGGCAGTTTGTCCCGGCTTTAAACCGGGACTTACAGCTTTATCCAACATTACGCTGAAATATAATAGATCAGAAATCAGTTTAAAATCAGAAATAAGCGAGAAGCTGACTTAATGTCAGAAGTTAGTTTGAATTTTTTTTGAGCGATTTAACTTTTTTTATAAAAATTATCGCTAAGTCATAAATTACCCTAAATCAATTTTTTTTAAATTTTTATATTTTTAATAACCTTCAAATTATTAATAAGTCAGAACTATTCAAACAAATATTTTAACCTTCCAGTTTATCAACATTAAGTCATAGGCGCAGTGAAACGGGTTTTAAGAATATTGACAGTAAAAAAAATTATGTTCGTATCATAAAAAAGTGATGGTGGTTACGGCATCACAAGGTGAAGGTGTGGGTGTCAGGAGTGGGCACGGACATGTTGATTCAAACAAGCAACCTCTTTCATTTTACTGGATCTTCTGTGACAGACACTACAGTATATGCACGTATCCTTCTCAGTAGCCTATATTTATTACAGTAGTTCATAGATGCAATGCGCACAGGTGGAATCAGGGACAAAATGATCGGAATTCAATTTTAAATAATAATTTCTTGATTATTTAAAATTTGCCAGGACTAAGATGAAAATGAATTTCTTTGTTATTATTTACAGTAAAAAGAAATCCAGGAAAATAAAACGGCGACAAGCAATTATTACTAATTATCAGAAATTTGTCGCAACTCAAAACAAAAATGAATTTATAGATGTCTAAGGACAAAATATTAGTAAAATGAAAAATCAATTATTTTTTTCGGTTTTGAAAAAAATATTTAAGTTTATTTGGTATTGCTGTTGTAGATAGCAACAACATTTTTTAAAAAATAGGAAAAAAATTATTTAATATATCTAAAAACAGTTTTTTCCAAGCAACAATTTATAGCTCAAAAATTGCTTTTAGGAAAAGCAGGTTCCATGATTGCTTTTAAAACAGTATCAAATTTCATTTTTTATATTATAATTGAAAACATATAAACATAAAAAAAATTAAAAAATAATTACCTGATTCCTGCAGCATTTTTTTTATCAGTATTTTTTCTATGGAGTTTTTAACCGTACTCCCACGTCAAGCCTTACTCTAGATTAACCCTCCTTAAATTCGCAGGTAGACAGACTCTCTTGTTTCGTAGTATTTCATTTCTCACGAGCAATAAGCCATAACAATGTGAATACATTCACACGGAATCAAAGTAATGAAGAAAGGCTAAACACAAAAAAACAATAAGACACATAAACGTATAGTTGATGCCCACAACACAAAGCAGAAGAAAACAATACGAATGTTTGTTGCAAAGCCGAAAGAGAGAAACGAGTCGAGCAGCACACATATTCTTGGACTATTTCTAGCTATTAATCTGCAACTTGATCAATCAGGTGGTTCATGCAACCTCTTCAACAGTCCTATGCATTTGCCTTTTTACGCTTCGTCTCGCTTTTCGTCTGTCAACTTCATACTTTCTCTATTTGGGAATCCCTCTTTTTCTCATCTCTCGATTCTTTATCAGCGCTACCGTCAAATTTGTAATGTTTGTGTGAAATTTGTAGATACTGATAATTGCGTTGCATGTCGAATCGACCATCTAACTAACTCTTGTTAGTGGAGTCTTGTTCTCGATGACGGAATCAGAATTTATAATAATAATTTTTTTTTTTTATATATGGACCGAATTAGTTACGGATATTTCAGCTGTTGTGTGTTGATTAGATTATTACTTGTGTTATGTTAAGTAATCGAATTGGGATTTACGATAACAAATTTTTCGTACAGATTAGAGTAATTAGATCAAATTAGTTGCGGATATTTTGTATGTGTTACGTAATGGAATTGGAATTTAGAATAATTTTATTTCACGGAATAAGACTCCGAAATGAAATTAGAGGTAAAAGAATTCAATGATTTTTCAGAATCAGGCTATATATGATCACGACACGTAGTAGCTAGCGGATCGAAAGAGGCAGGAACACTTTAAAATCAAGTAGCTAGGGAGTAATCCACATTACATGAAGTATCTTGGTTCCTAGAACTAAAAGGATAAGCAAGATGTTCCATCAAGCAGAATATACTCCAGAGATCGGAATACAACTTTGATGTCAAAGTATAGAGCTGCCTCATCAACTGCATGCAATAGTAAATAAGTAAGAGAAAAATGGTCCAATGTATAAAAGAAAATCCAAACATAAATGATTAATATAATAAAAAAAATCAAAAATTTTACTTCTCCATGCCAATCATTTCTATACAATTCTTTTTTAATGCGCTATTCAGTTCTTTATATTTCAAAATTTACTCAATATAATAAAATATTTCAAAATTTTATTTTAAATATTTTCGATCAATCCAACCGCGAACATTTGGACCGGATACATAATAATTTCTTTAGGTCAGTCGGGTTTGAGCCCACCCGGCTTGGTTCGGCCAGCGGTGAATTCTGATGAACGGAGCTGCACTTGCGTACAAATCGAAAGCGAATAATAAATACTCGATGCACACTCGCTAGTCGAACCCAAGTAGTGTAGCAGAATGACTACAAAATGGAGTGCAAGAAATGAAAAGCTGCAAAGGATTCATTGATGACTTTGTTTCACGTGTATTATGTAACTGGATTTGACAAGTATGCTCAAAAGTCCACCTTGCTCCTTTTGCAGAATCTTCCATACACCTGCCAGTTTTTATTAGTATTGAATCTGTTTCCCAGTTTTTGTCTTAACTAGATTTTCTCAACTTCCTTCATTCCAGGCCTTGCCGATTACTCTTAACTTGCTGCTAAACTTCATGCATTGTCTCCCTTCCTTGTTTTCCCTTCCCCATTCCCCAGGGAGTCAATTATTTTATTGTCCACACTATCTTGTTTTTCTTGCATACCATTACCACCATGCGAGGACCACTCAAATGCCGGACATGTCCCATGGATTAGCTATTTGACATGCAAAAGCATCTCCAGCTGATTCGTTATATGATGCTTTAAATTATGATTTTGAGAAATATGAATAAAAATCAGTAGGGTCTCCGTTCATTTCCTAAATATTAAAATCCATTTTCATTCATAGTAAATAGATAATAACTTATTCTTCATTTGATTTTAAGATGCTTTAAGTTATAAATTTGAAGAATATGATAGATAAAAAGTTCTAATCATTTTTTAAAAAGTTAAAATCTTCACCTCATTCCTCATTTATATATAATGACTAATCATTTCTTATTTCATTTTTAATAATAAAATATTTAATTTCTATCTTTCTTACGATATTTTCACCTTTTTTTACATTAGCTCCTAGATTTTGAAATTAATAATAATAATTACTAGAAATAAAGATAATTGTTGGAATTGTCATCTAATATAATGTAGCAACTTAATAGAAGTTATTTATTTTTAACAAACCACTAGCATGTTAATGGAGATGCTCTAAAGCTGTCCCTGAATTTTAAGGGAGAGAAAAGAAAAAAAATATTACAAAACAAAAAATTGTAAAAAATAATTTAGCCCCGCCAAAATTATTGTAAACGTTGAAATATTTTTTCCTCATTCATGATTTCTTTCCCTTTTGCATTATCATCCATGACTTTTTAAGTATAAGTTAGCCCGTGATTGCAAGTTCTGAGCCCACCACTAATTACCAGCACGGTGCAGGTGGAGAAGACACAGGATCTCCGATACTTGAGAGTTTCAAATTTTTTAAATCCTTTATATGAAAATATATGCGGAATATGCCAGACTCATAAATGAGGCAGCCCCTGATTGCCAGCAGATACAACACTGATATGTGTTGAAGATACTTGTTGAGTTCTGGGCACTGGACAAGGTAACCTTTTTGTCTAACAAATTTGAACCATTGTATATGCATCTGCCAGACCAAGGAACTCGAATTTAACCAGGTGGCCTCACTCCTGAGTAGTGAGTCCTGACTCCTGAGTGACTGCTAATTTAGTCAGTACTTCTAAAGTAAAATTTAGGGTTTATTCCACCAATAATGATATATATAATAGTGTGCATGCTGTCTGTTCCTTGTTTTTGCTCGATAGAATTTCACTAACAATATGTATTATTTTTAAGGATATGATCTGGAACTTGCTCATATAATAAGGTTTTTCTTTAAACCTAGTTTGGAGAGTTGGAGTCTGAGATTAAAAAGATTTGCTCTAGACTGTTAGGATTCTATACTTTCAAAAGGATTCTATACTTAACTCTCTAATTCAGAATATTGTTCTTAAATGTTAAATTTGCACACATTCAATTTATAATTTTGGAGTATGTGTATAATGTCAATGTTCCGACCATCACACATGACTATATCACATACTACTGTACTCCTTCCTGTACACTCCTATATGCACAGAATTACTTGGGGAGTTATGAATCTTTGAATCTTTCTATAGCATTTATACAGCTACTGATATAGCACAAGACATTCTTCAAAAGAACATGTAAATAGCCCCATCCATCATCCCTATCTTTGCACATCAAAGGATGATTTCACATTATAAATGCATCCCATCTTCAACACCTACTTTTGCCAAGGCCACCGAGGCAATCTAACTCTTACTGAATTCCTGGCTGAACCGAAAAAATCAGTACTCCCTCCGTCCCCTTCTACATGTCCCTTTTGAAAATTTTTTTTGTCCCAAATTACTTGTCCACTTCTCTTTTCAAAGCAACTTTTTGTATGTTTTTTCAAAATGTAACAACTTCCAATGTTTGACTAGCATATATATATACACAACTCTATCTAATTAATTACATTTATTAGGGATATGTATGAAAACAAGATATCCACCTAACATTTTCTTAAGATGCGTTATTTTTTCAAAAGGGACAAGTAAAAGGAGACGGAGGGAGTAGTAATTTTTTATTTTAGTAATTCTTAGTCATGTATTATCTTGAGTTGTGACGAATTTCAAATTATAAGTAAAGAAAATTATTATTTTAAATTTCAGCACAGATCTTTCCGATTACTGATTCCGCACATAGGCTCCAGACAAGGAATTTACAAAAAGGAAAAGAGAGAGAGTTTTCAAGTGATTGATGCAACAAGTATATCAATGAATGTGTTGTTCCTTCCAAATAGTACTAGCAAGGTACGTAGCAATTGTCCAAAAAAGTGAGGGATTTTAGGCCCCATGGACGTGGAAAATAAAGACCCCAAATCAATCAAACAATATGCATAACAACACGTCTTTTTTTCCTGGAACCATCAGATCAATTAAACTTCATAATTCAATGCTAAAGGGTAACCTAGCTAGGCACTTTCATATATCAGCAGTAATTGTTTCCCACATTTGTTCTTCAAATGTCAATGAGCTAGGATAGCTCTTAGGCCCACACTTGGTTGTGGACATAAGATGGATCTGAACCCACTGTACAGACGAACGACGGAACACTAGCAATTCATCAACCAATTATCATGATCTGTCTATCGATATAACTAAGAACATTAAACATATCGGATCAAATAATCCAAACAATATCGATATTTTTTTTAGTCGCTGCAACAAAAAGAACACGTGTTAAGAATATTTAAACATGTCGAAATTGCTTATATATTTCTTTTGAACACTTTTATTTGTATCCTTAATCATGGTACAATAGCGTCGTTATACAAGAAATGTACATAAATTTAAGTCTTACAGGTTCTAAGCTGTAATCTGTAATACTATAATTTCTTTTTCAAATTGTACACAGATCATCACTCATTGTTTTCTACCATCCCTAAGAAGCTGCTTTCAGACTTGGGCTCCCACAGTTGTAAGAGGTTCAGATGCAGCACTAAAAATAAAGAACAAGTGATGACATGTCTTTCTTACCTTAAGGTGAATATAGACCTCACAGAGACCAATCAGTAGAAGAGACTCTTTTTTGTCCAAGTATAATTTACTGTTGAGCATAAATTACAAAGGAAACTCTTTCTGGAGAACATCGAGATTGCGAGCATCACAGGCGTCCAGCATGTCATTTCTTGAAGCACAGCTACAAATGAACGAGGACATAGATTATCTAATGTCTAATAATAGGCGATTACATATACACACAAAAAAAAACTCCCTCCCTCAGTTAACTTACCTCAAAGAAATTCTCAAATATTGCCAGGCATTATCTGCTTTTGGATTCATGGCAAGGGCCCGGACATAATAACGGATCGAGTCCTCATACATGCCCTGAATGGATACATTACATTAGTCTTCAAATCGAAACATTTACTATTAAGCTGGAATATATTAACCAAGCACTCAACTTTTTGTAAAACTTATACATGGTATTTTTAATATGGTGGCCATTTTGCATCTGTGGGTTTTGTATACAGGAACTAATAATATGATACAATAAAACAGAAAATGATTTTAAATATTCGAGAATTCACTAACAGTTAAACATTACTAGGCTGAAGCAAGCACCTAATTAATTCCAATTGAGTTATAATACGTGCTAAAAAGTATAATTCTGTCAGGTAAATGTAGAGCACAGATAAGCAATGAAGAAGATACCTGATTAGCATAACTGATACCCATGTTTGCCCATGCACGGACATAGTTAGGCTTTATATCTAATGCCTGAATCAAAGTCAAAGCAACATAAATTAATAAAAGTTGCAGAATTCAATAAATGTTTCCTTAACATCTTATATATTACTTTCTTCCAGTCATGAGTTTGAACTTTAAAGAAACGGGTGGCTAATTAACCAAAAAAACGGGGGGGGGGGGGGGGGGGGGGGGGGGGGGGGGGGGGTGCCTAGCCAAAGAAACCCAATTGCAAATAATTTTTTAAAACAGAAGTAGTAAATGGTGAATTTACTAATGTTTGACTATTGCTTTAGGTTGTATGTGCTTCTCTATTATCCTCATTTGCATTGTTAAATATCGTGTACACACATCAAAACCTTTTAAGGTTCTTCAGTGATCCTTTATTTTGGTGCGCGCACACACACACACACACAAAATATACCTGTTGATATGCCAATATTGCATCAGCACTCTGAACACTATTTGCTTGTGTTGCACCAAGTTTGTTCCATAGGGAGTAATCACGTGGCTTGAGTTCCAATGCTGTCTTAAAGGATTCAATGGCTTTGTCATATTCTCTGGATAAGTTGTATAAAACACCAAGTACAATGTGGACATCAGCATCTTCAGGTGCCATTTTAGCAGCATCGTTGAAACATCTCGAAACCTTTAATGTAAAAACAAACAGAAAAGTGAATTAAGGGTCCATATAGGAAATAGCTGCAGGTTGAAATGTTGTCAAGTTTCAGTTTTCAGAGGATATCTTATGAGATGATCATTTCTCTCTAGATATCATATATATATTTCTTACATTGCATGATGATCCATAATTTAGGTCCATAACTGTGATGGAATCTCAATCTTAGTATTGCTGAAAAGGTCGATCAAGAGCCAGCGTAAGTATACTTTATATGTTTGGTCTAGTTATGCATGATGGATTATTTTCTTTGAAAGAACTATATCTCTTTCAAGTCGCTTAGTTTCACATATTCAAAATCCAGGGCCTCAAGGCTTCTGTGTGGTATGTGGTTCTAACTACTGTTACTTTATGAGCTGATAAACTGATGAACTCAGGCTCATTTGTGGGTGTGCCCAGCTTTGCTAGGAAGCTTGTTCTTACTCTTGGCAGAGGACTTCAAATTGAAAGATACGCAGGCATAAGCACTAACAGACAAATAGGTATAAGTGCATGCGCAGCAAACTAGGCTATTTTACTTCTAGTTTCTTGTGGAACTTTAAATACCCGGATGCTGATTTATAACTATAACAGCAGATCGTAATTCTTACCAATCTGTTTTCCTTGCATCTAAACCTGGTGGCTCTTTGACAATGATTAATTTCGTAGAAATTAAGGAGCAGCCTCAATAGGCAATGGTTAGTCATACATTGGGGAAAATAACATTAAAATACACACAAATAAGCACAGTTAGAGTAATGTCAAGATTTACATGCAGCAAGCTACCAAGAATTCATAGGTCTACGATGAGTTCATGTCTTTCACCTAATGACCCAAGTGGACCCCTAAATATCTAAGCAATGACCACTTTACTTGCATCAACTCCAAAGCAGTTACAATATAATATACATACGTATATGTCTATGCCTATAATATATATTGAGAGGGAGAGGGAGAGGGGGAGGGAGAGAGAGTTCTACTGCTACTTATACAAAAATACTTACATCTGCATAATACAGAGATTCAAACAGTTCTGGAGGCGCAATAGTGCTATACTTCGGATGATGACTTAGCCAACTATACAAGTACTTCAATGCAGCTTGCTGTTCCAACTCTGATATTTACAAAGATGACCAGTCATCACTTTTTATCAGTAAGGCAATAAAACAATCTGTAACATCTTAGGACAACAAATTATAGAATGTTTAAGCACATGGACAGTGTAAAATTCCGCCACCCAAAAGTTTAAGCTATAGATACTGTAAATACATCAATCAGTAATTCTAGATCTACTGATTTCCCTGTGTTGCTCTAGCAAGGAGGTAAAGTTATTATTATTGTCTTTGGCATAATGGTGAGAGGAATTTATTATCTAGCTATTTATCCCCCTAGCTATTCGTGTCCTCGATTATAAAACAAGGCACGCTGTGTTTTGGGTAAACGCAATGCTTATATCCACGTGACCTAACACGAATCATGTTTCATGTCCTCTTTCTTAATTAATAAAAGATGACCCAAAAAGATAGTCTCGGTGGAGGCTTGTGTTAGCATTTGAATTTCTTGCAAACTGACCTTTGCTCTAAAAAAAGGAAAGTCTAGATATGACTAGCAGGAACAAAGTAAATACAAAAAAAAAACTAGAAGTTGAAAATATCCGTGCAAAAATCAAAATTCACATAAATCATAAATGATAAAACATATTTTGGAGAAAGGTAGGAGCAATAGTTCTATAATGATAGTCTGTAGCAATTCAAAAATTTCTAAGAACTACTACAAATTCGGCATTTGAAACTGCTGTCACGAGCAATTACCAGTTTCTAATTTACATCGGCAAAGGTAGTACCACTTACCATTTGTATGGCTTACTCCAAGAGCTAGAAGGACTTCGAGGTTAGTTGGATCGACCTCTTGTGCGCGCATCATAGATGCAATAGCCTGTCAAAAGCATATTTTTTACATAAGAACAGTAAAATATGCAACTGAAGACAAACTGATGAAGAAAATAATTATTTTTAAAATTTAAATCCTTTATTATATGCAAACATCAGCCTGTCAAAAGCATATTTTCAACAAAAGAACAGGAAAATAAACAACTGAAGATGAACTGATGAAGAAAAACCAAAAAAATAAATAAAAAATCCCCGAATTTGAATCATCTAACATATGAAATCATAAGCTGACATCAAAATAAAAATAATAATAAAGCATAACTACATGTTTATACACAGGTGTCCGACCCTGAAATCTCATGTAGATGGTTCTGCTAGAATAATTATATTACAAGACATTCATGAGGTGTATGTACATTTGATATGACATACTGACCTGCTGATCATCATCATTCTCAGCATTTGCTATGCCAAGTAACCTCCAACCTTCAGCATTGTCAGGATTCTTCAGAACCTCTGCCTCCAAAGCAAGCACTGCTTCACTTAATAACCCCTTGCGAAACAGTTCTTGACCTTCTTTCATAGGATTAGGATGACCAACATATGGATTTAAATCTGAAAAGACATAGACCCCTCTAGAAGCTTCTGATCGCTGTTTGGCAGTTGCTTGCTCATTCACGTACCTGTTGATTAGTTTCAGAAAATTGTTTGCATTAAAAAACGCGGGGGGGGGGGGGGGGGGGGGGGGGGGGGCAGGATAACTTAGAGCAATTCCACAATCATAAAGATGATATTAACAAGGGACATTATTCACCTCATTACTAGCAAAAGTAATTATCAGTTAATCACAAACTGATAAATGTCACTCCACAAGACAACAGAAGGAAAAACAACCATACTGGTTCACCACCACTTAAGGTAGCTAGTAAGTAGTAACAATCCCAGTCTGAAACCACTCAGCCTAAATTTATAGACAAGGGGAGGGGTAACTGAGAAACCATCCCCAAAGGGGTGTCTCAGATTAGGTAAGCTGGAAGCAGAAAAGGAGCAATTTTGAATTTAAATCCCACAGGAGACCACTAGCACACGTCTTATACACGCGTTGTAGTGGAGGCGGTTGCAACCCTGGATTTTGCAATATAACTAACAGAGAATCTTCCCAACTTTATTTCCAAGATAGATTGAAGGAATGGGGGGGAAAAGTTAAATAACTATTTACTAATAAGTTATAATCTAACAAACTGGTGAAATTCATATGAGAATAGATGGACCGAGGAACTCCAGAGAATTTTCTTAAATAAGCCTGCCCTAGGAACACTTTGAAATCAAGTAGACATACTCATCATAAGCATCAGCCCAGTTATCAGCAGAACTGTCTCCCAATACTCCTTTACCCATTTGATCTCCAAATTCATCCGCCCAATCTTGAACATTTAGCTTGGAAAATTCATCAACCCACTGATCATTAACCGGCCCATGTTTAGTGCTGAATTCATTGGCCCACGCCTCAGGTGCATGAGCAAGCTGCAGCCATAATTGAGATAAAAAAAACACTTTCTTCAGGAAATATTTATATAAACAATCTGGACTGAATAAGAATTTTTTAACATTTAACGCTAATTTATTAAATGAAGACTATGCTTATAAATGATCATAAAAAAAATTGACATAAATGCTTCTCAGTAACCAAAGAACGAATATAGAAGCAGAAGGGGAAAAGTACGCAACTAAAGAAAGTGACAGCTTAGTTGTATTTAGGGGTGGCAATTTCGGGTAACAGATCGTGTTCGTGTCAGCAATCGGGTCGATTTCGGTCAAGCTAAATTCACTTAAAATTGAATAAAACTGAAAATTAAAATTTTTAGAAATGAAATTCTAATTTCAGGTCCATTTCGGGTCAATCGGGTGATTTTCGGGTCACTTCGGGGTTTTGTCTCTGTAAATCGGGTTGCGGATTGGATCGGGTCTGATATTGCCACCCCTAGTTGGATTCACAAGGATGACTACAGAACTTATACCAGACTTCCCAGATCTTTAATTTGTGTAGCTTTTCCTACTTTTGCGTTAAGTGCTCTGACAACAAATTTAAGCCTATTCCTCGAGGAGTTTGATGTTAAGGGGGACTTGTTCAGTTCATGAACTACAACCTACTTGCACAGGAGCATTGTCAGCATCTTGTGCGCTTATGATAGTGCACTGAAACATATTAACCACTAATCCAACTGTCAACCTAACTTATAGCGTTGATCGGAGGACCAAAAATTCAAAATATAAATACATTTTGTGGCACTGCATAGAATAATATATTATGGAAAGTAAAAGCATATTGCAATTATGCAAATCATGATTATTTGATTTAGCCTCTCCTATTTAGGATTATTCAGGCAACTCAAAGCATTTACAACAGGTGTAAATATCAACTGAACAGAAGCTACAAAGATTAAAATCTACTTGCCTCCTCATGTGCAAACTGGTCAGCCCATGATTGACCTTTATTATACTGTTGTTGATATTCAGTTGCCCAGTCTCCAGGTGCAGAGATTACAGGTGGCCTAAATTGATTTTCATCCATATTGAAATCTCCTTGACTCATCTTTGACAAAAACCGGAGAAACTTCGAATTCTGCATTCCATAGAACAATAGAGACAAGGGAAATGGAAAAACAATAGTAAAGTCAGCATAAACAACAATTAAGATGCATACAGAGGTATTCACTCCAGAACAACATAGTACAATTAAATCCAGAATCATGTAAAATAGAAATTTTGGTTGCTGCAAAAAAAGAATCAAAGTTTTTCCACTCTCATACAAGCATTTAATATCTTTTGATTAACTTCATCCTTCTTTTATGATGCATAATTAACGATATTTTGTATTCATGGCACCAAGAAATAGGGCCAAAAAAAATGGAACACAAAACATAGTAGCTTAATAACCTGAAACTTGGGGTCGTCATTTTGAGCTAGAGTGTGTGCCAGCATACGAGTCTGCTCCATAGCAGCTAAGTTTGGAATGCTTGCACCTCTCATATGATCATATGATGTAAGTTGAGACTGTTCCTGTAATTATTAAATAAAAGGGTTATTTCTTTTCCACCTTAATGTGTATTTCTGGAGTGCTTTTTCAAGTCAATAACATAGAACTAATTTAATGACATTAGTGAAGAGTTAACACTAAAAATATCACATTTAAGACATCAAAGGAACATATCAATTCAAAAATTGTAGACTTTTGAAATCGACTAGAAAGGTCAAACGACTGTTTACTATTGACATTAGGAGTAAATATAAAATAGGAAAACACTGGGATTGAAATTAGGGCCAGGGTATATGAAGGAAAGCAAATTAACAAATGAATAAGAGAAGAATAGATGATGAATGATGATCAAAGGAACGATTTCTTAACAATGGTAGAGAATACCTGTTAGCAGTTGTTGTGGTATTACAAAAGAAGCCAAAGTCATCAGACATTGTGTACTCGATAATTCTTGTAGAACTGTGTTCTTTGGTCATGATTGCTGTTGGTATAGATTTACAAGTGCCTTTGATATATAAATTTTTTATTCTAATTATTTGATAGATAGTGCTGGAAAACTGCTAATAAAACCCCACATAAAAAGAACATAGTTCCTTGGATAATAGAGTCATGACGGGAGGGAGAAGAAAAGCAACACACGGATGGACTGCTTATTGACTTAGCAGTCAAAATTGAAATGATGCTTCCAAGTAATTAGCTCAAAAAGGGTTCTTCTAAATTTAAGGTACCGGAGGGCTTAATTTACTTTAGGCCGTTCCAGCGTATTTGCCTGCGCACTTGTATATCTACGAGTGTATGCTTAGAAGGAATCAATATTGTGATTGCAGAGTTTTCCCAAGTATTTATAATAGATATGCAGCACCACCACCACAACCAAGTTCTTAACAAACTAATTTTAGTGCCAATGTTTTTTTTAGTGAGCGCCCAAAATCATTAAAAGGAGATATTCTCCATGGTACACTTTTGGAATTGACTTTTCCTGATAGTACCATCATATTTTTTACTTATATCTCTGGTAACCCTGTACTTATGGTTTTCCGCATATAATACCCTCATGTTATGTAAAATTTAATAGAATCAATTTCAGATTGTAAAATAAATTGAATATTTGAAATCTTTGTAAAAAACTACATGAAATAGACTTTTAAATCATATAAACCGGAGTCAAACTAAGTGAGATATAAATGATCAAAGTTCAGTTATGAAGTTTATATATATCTCACGCAATTTAACTCTGATTTATATGATTCAAAGGTCTATCTTATATATTTTTTAGTAAGGATTTCAAATATACAATTTATTTTACAATCTGAAATCAATTCTATTACGTTTTACATAACATGAGTGTATTATATGTGGAAAATCGTAAGTACATGGTTACCAAAGATAGAATTCAAAAATGTGATGGTACCATCGCGAAAAGTCAAGTGCACGTGTGTACCACAGAGAATATTACTTAAAAAAATAAAAAATACGTGGACATCAGGATAACAAGTTTCCTAGCCAACCTTAATTGTGATCTTAAAATAATACATACATGCTCAAATTCAGAAGCCCAGCCGTTAGCACCATGTTGCTTCTCAAATGAGTGTGCCCACGCATTAGGGTCAGCGAGTTGCAATCTATTTTGGCCAAATTCAGCAATCCATCCATCAGCTGCATGAGGATTAGGTTGCATAACTTGAGAATCATTCCAGTACTCCTCCATCTCCTGAAATCTTCCCGGTGGCCCCCCTCGAGATCGGATATCAGTATCAATATCTAACGAAGACAATAGTGCATTTACCTGAGAAAAATGTAAAAAGGACTTTTTCAGTAAATCGTAGGAGGGAAGATGGTAACTTTATATGGTTTGTATTATATTTTTGATACCCACTTCACTAGTTAAAAGACAAATTGTCAGCAGAAAACATTGAGAAGTAAATTAGAACTACAGCTTTAACACCCAATAAATTATGATTTCTTACTTTTGTTTGGGTTAAAACTAGGAGCATTGCCATCTAAATGGAAAGATCATATTTGGAATAAGTGAGCTTAAGTTATATTGAATAACCGAAGTGAAAACTATTTCCATGTACAGTACTAGCAGAAAAAACTTTCTACACTCGTAATTGGTACCAGACCTGAGAATTAAGGAAGTCCTCGCTCTTGTCAGCAAAGATGTGTCGAGCCATTATACTACTACGGTCACGAATGCATTTTTTATCACCTTCAGACAATCCTAAAGAAGGAAGCTGAGTAGGATGGAGTGGAAGACCCTGGTGGCCACTGTTGACAAATGAATGCAGAAAACTTGATAATACTCGTTGTGGTGGTCCTGCAATTAGAGACAAAAAAAATTACGCTATTATATTGAAAGTAGCAAATGAGATGTATTAAAATTTTCAGTGTGAAGATGTCTTACAGACATGAGACAACAGATATAAATACTGTGTCAATAGGGGTAAATTCACAGGTCAGGAGTAGCAAAAATAATTTTTTCTAATAATTATAGAAGCCTTTCACCTTCTAAATTTGGTTGAACCCGAGTATGTTCCAATGGAAAATTAGTTAAACCGTTTCTACCCTGAAAAGGAGGCATTTGAGGAGTTTGTATGTCATCCCAAGCATCTGCAAATCGATTCTGATCTGAAGATCGGAAATTATGAAGGAATGCAGATCCCTGATAAAAAGTAAAAACCAAAGATTAGAATAGCCTTCCAGAAGACCAATTAAAAATATAGCATGCATGCACACACCCAACGAAATAACAGACCTGGCTACTCGGATGCTGTAGGTGATCAAGTTCGGATCCCGGAAGCGCGTTAATGGCCTCCTGACCTCCTGGATATAAATTGCCCTCAGATATTCCATTGGATTGTGTAGGAATCTCTTGCAACCTTTCCTGCTCAGATACAACAGATATCATAAAACAATGCAATCAAGGAGAAGTTAGTCCATGCACGAGAAAAATCTTTTGAACTTGCATTCAGTCAGTTATTAGTGTATATAAAACCACAAAATAACTTTTCACTGGAAGGGTAGCCTTCTAATCACTCATGCACTGAAACACTTGTATTCAATCTTATATTTCAACCTAGTGGTTATAAAACCTTTCTTATCTCGCTGGTAATCAAAATTTATGATGCTTTGGTTATTGCTTAGATAGTAGCTGCTGGAAAATTTCAGGCTACAGCAGGTTATATTATTTCATCTTTTTTGTTAAAATTCTTAGTAGTGACATGGGTACAGAACCTAAAGCTTTGATGGAGGGTTTTTTGACGAGATGTTCAGGTTATAGAGAAGAGGATTTGTAGGTTTTTATTCATATGCTCTTGTATATTGTACAGTTTGATTTGGGGCTAGCAAGCAGGTGACCCACTCAACTCTTTTTACTATGTGCAAAATCATAGATCTATAAAAAAATGGTCGAATTTAAGTGAAGCAAAATTATTTGTAGATCCCCTCTCGTTGACACTACAATAACTGTTCACAATCCCACTACACCCTGCCCTAGAGGACTCAGTACTGAGGGCCGGTTTTCTTGATATGAACAGAAATTATATGCACTTCACACTGATAATCACATGACTGTACTTACAAAACCTAAAAACATTTTTACCCCCGTCGGCCAGTTACCATTAAAAAAACTTTCCATCCAACATACAGGGCTTTATAGGTTTTAATATTGTGCATCCAGATTTTCAACTTTCATCATCTTTATATATTAATACCATTAGTACAATTATCAAAACCAAATGATAGACAACAGCCTCCATGCCTGATTACAGTGATTATAGCTCCTTTAATTTATTCACTTCCTTATAATGGAAAGCTTTCAAAAAAGGGCATCACTCTTTGTTGCACTCTTCCATATTTCATAACCTTCAAACAGTCCCCATATATATATTTACATTTATTATCTTGTTCAAGCTCAAATTGCAGAAAAACATGAAATAACTACATCCACATAGGGTATCAGATATTGCACTATTATATATATATATATATATATATATATATATATATATATATATATATATATATATATATAGGGGCCTTCTCAGTGAGTAACCACTACATTTGGTAACTTGGGAACCCTTTAGATATATAACTGAATGAATGAATAAGAAGCTCACGCGGTGTACAGAGACGTGACGGTTATTCCATGTTTACACCAGTTATGATCAATGTTGTTATTAATATTTTTTTTTCTGTTTTTTCTATTTCCCCATATTCTATGTTTCAGTACATATTTTTTCTAAAAATTATAGTGTTCTGTATTATTTAATATTATATTTCTTCTTGTTCTGTATTTTCAATTATTCTATAAACATACTTCCAATTATCCATTTTTTCTTATTTTTAATTCTTTTATGTGTCCTGTATTTTATAGTAGAAAATAAAATATTATTTTATATTTTAGTATGTATTTTTAAAGTTTTTATGTGTACCGTACTGTATTGTTTGTATATTTGTGTTCTTGTTCTGTATTTTATATGTTCTGTATTTGTAACTTGTATCATATTAAAATATAATTTTAAGTTTTTCTATTTTAAATAAAATATTATATTTGTTGTTTAAAAAAAAAGGTGTGTAGTAATGTTTTGTGTTCAGTATATATCATTGTTCCGTTCTTTAAATTATTGATTTTTTGTATATATTTCAATTGTGTTGTGTGCTTTTTTATATTAAATTCCGTGTCTAATGTTTAAAATTTAAAATTTTTCTTACATGTTCTGTATTTTATGTGTTATATATTTAAGTTTTTATTATGTGTTCTCTGATTTTTAACAGTTTTTATGTTTCATATTTTTTTATATGAAATTTATTCTAAGTTTTTCAGATACAGAACATCTTATTCTCTACTTTGTAAACATTATTTTTATATAAAATATTTAAAATATGGATCATAAAAAATATGATATCAAAATAAAAATATTAATAATATGTAATATAAAATAAATAATAGAAAAAATATATATGTGACTATGTGTTTTAGAATTGACGTAAGGTGCGTAAGTTTTGCAGTTACATGAGGGTAAGGTTTGCAGTTACATCAGGGTAGTGTGTATGGCTCAGATGCAGAGTTACTCAGTTACTCGGATAAGGGAGTTCCTCGTTGAACTATCCCCTATATATATATATATATTACTTGACGCAGTTAAAAATTCAATTATTCTTCATATCCTGCATGAAGTGAGACATCTTGATTTTTATTTAGACGTTCATTACCGAAGAAGTGCAATGTTTTCAGGATTCAAGAGTCACAACATTTAAACCTCTATCCCAAAACTTCCCACTCTATAGTGAATTAACCATAAGAACACAATTGTTAATTACTTATCAAATAAAGAAAATCAAATATCTGAAAAGGAGAACTACAATAGTCTAGCCAACATCAGATGCATCCACAAGATCATCAGCATACATAACAAAATAACATAATAAGCAACTTTCAGATGACTGCTATATTGCATACCAACAAAATTGACCGCAATCCAATTCACAAATTAAACTAAAAACAACTATACTATATTATAAATGTGTTAGTACGTAATACATAGGATATGAATTAAACAAATAAAAATAGCCGAGAAAATCTGAAGAAAGAAAGTTACAACTGTGATTTGATCGTGTGTATAACTAGGAAGCTCTCTCTCTCTCCCTCACTCCCTCCCCCGCCCTCCCTCCCTCCCTCTCCAATTATTCTTAGTATAGTACAGATATAGCTCCTGTAGCATACTATGCCGTAATTCCACATCGAAAAAACAAACAAATTCACGGAACTTCTAAGTTCTATCCAACTTTACACAACTGGAAATTCATATTATCATAATTCACATCAAACACTACAAAACTAAGTATAATTCGATAAATTGAACACGAAAAAGTAGCGAAACAAACCTGAGTTTTGGAAGACGAGCCGATTAACGCGTTGGCGAGAGCGCCTAGAGGATTCGATGATGAGGACGAACCAGGAACTGCACACGCCGCACCGCCGGAAACTAGCTCGCGCATCGCCATCTCGTCTCTCTCGATTCTTCAACTCTCTCTCGCTCTCTCTCTTTCTCTGATAAATTAGTTGTGTTGTGGCAGCTGTGGACTATCCTCTTTCCGTGATTGTTCGCCTGTGTATAAAATCAATTAAAAAAATATATAGATACAGACTGCGTTGTATGTGTATGTATATTTTTGTGTTTTGGATTTATCCGGCGTGCACACTCACCGAGACGATTTTTGTTAGCCAGTCGATCATAAAATGGTTCTCCATTGGATTATTTTATTTATTATTTGTAACCTTTTAGAGTATAGTATTTGATAAACAACTTTTAACAAGACAGGTAGAGTCGGATATTTTATACAATTCTAAATTTATTTAATGTAAATATATAAAAATAATTTAATATTCTCCTTGTAATTTTGATTAGGTACAATCTTATTTTCTATATTTCATAAAATCTAAATTAAGTATTCAAAATCATTGGAAGTTTAATGATTGATATTTTTCACTCTATCCCATTTATTTCTATTTTCATTCTTCTAGATATCAAATTTTTATTCAGTTTGATGAAAATTTCAAAAATAGTTATTGAACTATTTACACAAACACAAGTGCTAAAGTAGGTACCTCGTTCCGTCTCTCGATATATGCAATCGGTAAATTAAAATATGAAAATCTTATTTATATATGTTTTACGGATAATAACCGTTTTAATATATCTCAAGATGAAATGAATAAAAATGAAATTTGTAAATTTTGATGACAAAGGAATCAAGATGAATAAGAATAAAATTCGTAACTTGAGCTCGAGATGAATAAGAGTAAAATCCGTAACTTGGGCTGACAGAAAGAATCAAGATGAGTAAGAATGAAATTCATAAACCAGCGGGATAACAAAAAATAAAACCTTCCTAATTACTACAGCGATGATAAAGGAAATATCATTCAAATCTTACAATACAATACCAATGCAAACAAATCATACAATGCAAGCACACTCAATACTGAGATCAGCCGAGTACCTAAAACAACAAATCATACAATGCAAGCACACTCAATACTGAGATTTGCCGAGTACATAAAACTTTGAGATCACGATACAAGCTACAAGCTTTAACTAAAACCAGGAATTTAAGCACAATCACCTCACTAGACAAATAGGCATAACTTTTGTTACAATCACAACAATATCGAATAATATTTATCTGAAACGGTAGAGCCTGGACTGCAAATTCAGGTCAGTTCTCCACCACTGGTGAATTCCGTGAGCTTTTTTGAAGCTCTCCGATGGGGTCAGGTTAACTATTAAATTGGCTGAAGGAATGAGGTGTAGTGGCTCTTCAGACTCCTTTCCAATTGCGCGCATAAACAAATCACCTATTGAATGCTGAGTGGCTAGCCTCTCGATACCCCCTGCACCAATGTCCTCCATCTTTTTCCTGTGCTCGAAATACCCAACATATTCTGAGCATATGTGGTCAGCTGGATTCACAAAGAGACTCGGTAGCCATGCAGAAAGAGCAATAAATGGATCTTCAGAGTGGTTCTTCTGTTTAGCCTTCACAGTAAAAGCAAGGCCTGCAGTGATCATGCTGCCTGCAAAACGGATCCCATGTTTCACCTTCTTCTGCTTTATCCTTTCGATAGGTGCAGACAAGAAAGGTGGATTAAAAAGAAAAGCTTCAAGAAATATGCCCATTTTAGCCATTTTCTTCCCTGCAAGCAATGCCATTGAGGACCCTAGAGAATGGCCAGCTACCCAGATATTTGAAGTTCCAAATGTAGCTACCAAGCTTCGAACAGCTTGTATAGCTATTTCAAAGCGAGATGTCTGATGAAGTCCGTTCCGAATGACTTGAAAATCCAATTGGAGATCTTGTGAAAAAGCATCCCCTTTCCTAATTGTGCCTCTGAAGGCGATTACATAATGGGGCATCTCATTCACCGAAAGGCTGTGATCCTGTTTTGAGAGGTCCAACTCATAAATGGCACCAAAAATGGATGAATTAGGATCATCAACAAGCTGACGGTACAATTTGAAATGAAAGAATTCCCACCAAGGAGGAGCAAGCGCTTGAGATCCTTCCCGTTTCTCATGACGGTCTCTCTCTAGTATATACACACCCTGAACCAAACTGGCAGCAACTGACCTTTGGTGATCCACGTCTTTCCTGCATGGCAATCCTTTACATCTTACATGGACAACCCAAAGCATCAAAGAATGATACTATAAAATAATGAATATTTACCAATGCAATTATTGTACACTGGGGTTGGAAAAAACTTTGTTCATAAAAATAAAATACAAACTATAAGTAATGCATTCTTAAATTTTATGTTCATATAGAGTATGTTTTAAGGACTCAAATTGTGGATAGAATGTGATGCATGTAGAAAAGTCATACAACTTTTAAGTAATTTATCGTAATAAATAAAACCTTTAAAAGTCATTATACACACTTATAGGCAGGCCTGCTACATATAGCAAAAAGCACGGGAGTTGGACATAACCCTTGGCGCCATAGGTACCCAATTAGTTGTTCATAAGTGCTCGCATATGAATATATGATTCACGTAAATTACTTTCTTTAAGCTTATTAGCACAAATATCAAATTTAATATGTGAAAGTCTAATTTCTCTCACCCAGTTATCAATTAAACAATGATCACAAAATACATCTGTGCACAAAATTACAATATTATAGATAAAGCATTGAACTCAGCTAAAAAAATATTAGCTCTGCCGAGGGAAGGCCTTACCAGTTAACGGTGGTTAAATGTGTAGGTCCTGAAAGGTTAAATTTTTCCCTTGCCGAGTCCATGACTTTGACTTTTAGGCGTTTCCTCTCGAATCAGAAAGCATGTACTGCAAGCCAGAAACAAATACTACTAGTTTTCAGAACAGTAACATGGACATTAAAATAGTACTTCTGAATCTCTAGTAAGCTAGGAAGCATGAGTGCGGGTGCGGGAGTGCGGGTGCGCGGTACGTGGATACGGGAATTCGTCAAATTCCAAAATATGGGGATACGGGTGCGGGGGGATACGGCAAATATTAAAATATTAAATATATTATATATATGTATAAATAATACATAAGATGTATTTAAGTAGAACAAAATAGTTGAATAACTAAATTAATCATCCTTAAGTCTTGACAATTAAAATACATAAATATATATTGCAATTTAAGTGATTCAATCGAGTATAATCATGGCTTTCATGATTTTGACCAACTAATTTTAAGTTTTTTTTTTAAAAAAAAGTTGTAAAAAATTACGATTTGTGCCATTCCCGCACCCCCATCCCCGCACCCCCGCGTATCCCCATCACTGCCTCCACCGATACGCCACATGGCGTATCCCGTGCGTATCCCGCCGCACCCCGCCGCACCCCCAAGTATCCCCTACGCAGTTCTTCACCCAGATGAAGTATACCTGCTTTCTAGCTAGTAAGACACATCTACTTACTGTACTACTACTACCAAGTACCAATCTTCATTATGTCACAATCACATCTTGAAAGTTTGATAGACTATAAAAACACAAACCACAAAGTACTCAACCCCTTAAGTCTATTACTGCAAGAAGAGTGTTTACCATTGAAAAACTTCATACATAATCCACAAAACAATAACAGGTCAAAACAATTCATAGTCATCCGTCAACCAAAACAACAACGCTTGAACAAGGGTGAGTGAATATTCCACATTCCCACATATCCCGAACACAAATTAAACAGTGAAAGCCTAAGAACTTCACAAAGAGTTACATTGTTATAGTAGAAGAATCACATAATAGAATCACAGTTAATCATATGCAATTCAAAACAAAATCAGCAAACTTACAAGTTCGATTCACAACGATATAGTATCTCATATTCTCATCCATAGCTACCCCTTACTAACTACCTTTCAACCTCTTCAAATAATAGCCTTGGACCACCGAAAATTACTTCATCTCAGTAAAAATACACTATCTTTGTTACACTGGGACCCCCAAAAACTTTGAATTACAATTCAACATTTTCTTCACTAATTCACAAAAAAACAAAAAAAATTAGTTAAGAATCTAATTTATTTCCCAAATTTCAATGTCAGTCTAGAAACCCTTATCAAGAACATTTCTAAGCAAAATACACAAGAACAACCTATATTAAATTCTTAAAACCATCAAACAAAGTGAAAAAACACTAATTTCTAGCTAATTGCAGGATTTCATGAAATGGGTCAGATATATCTAACCAAAAATACAATCTTGCAGCTCAGAACAAGGCTAAATTGTGTCGTGTGTGCAAAATTTATGTGGTTAAATGATTATATATGCACAAGAATGTGTGCTTGTGTGTATAGTTTGACGAAAGATGAAAAAGATGGTACCTTTTTAAGTAGAATATATATAGCGGATCCGAGAGTTCTTGATTCTTGAATGCTTTAGATGTTTTTAGAGGGTTGATCAATCGTTGTCAGTCCAAAGTTTTGTTTTGTTCCATTCATTTGTTTTAGTTGGCCTTCCTTTTTTCCATTTTTACCAAGTAAATGAGTACAATTTATAAAATGTAATTCATTTTTGTTTTCAAAAAAAATGTAATCCTTTTTATATAAAACATGCCTGGTTTATTTGTTAAAAATAATTTGATTTAAAAATTATTTGATTTGGAATATGTTTTTATTTTTAAAATTATATTTTGCTATTTGATGATTATTAAAAAAAATAAAGAAAATTGATGAGACAATGTTCAGTTTCAAAATATTTTTCTTTCAGGAAAAAATGTTATTAGCTAACAGTTTTTTTAAAAAAAATTATTGGTTAAAAATTATTTTATTTTTGAGGGACGAGATAAGTAAAACATAATTTTTTACAATTTAAATTTTCTAAAATATGATATGATAAATATTTTTTAAAGACAAAAAATAAGGAAAATATTATCAAACAAACAGGAAACAGCAACAAGGACTTAAGGTAAAAAAATTAAATAGTAAATATTACGGATTTTGTTTGTAAGATGCCATTAAATTTATGTATTAAATTAGAGTCGAATTAAACGATTTGAGTTGTCCTATATAAATCGAGTCCATATATTTTCCATTTAAACTTGCTTCCATGAATATTTTGAACACACAAGCAACAAATTATATAGGTTAATTATCAAATTGGTCAATGAAGTGGTTTTAATGTATCAAATTAGTCACTAAACTCAAAACGATATCAAGATGGTCATTAAAATCATCAAAAATATCAAACAAGTACCTTGAAACTTGAAATATGAGTTCAAATAGTAAAAATATTATTTATAAAGTTTTACACATTATTTGTAAATGTTACCACAACCAACTAAAAGTTTATGACTTCTAGTATTTAACATAATATTTTTATATTTTATCAAGTTTATTTATTATTTATATTTTATTATATAGTTATTTTTTTGTTTTAATTAAAAATAAATAATAAATAAACTTGAGAAAATATAAATATATTATCATATATATTAGAAGTCATAACATTTTACTTGGTTTTGGTAACATTCAAAAATAATGTGTAAAACCTTATAAATAATATTTTTTCTGATTCAACTTATATTTCAAGGTACTTGATGTTTATGGTCACTACATACCGTTTTGAGTTCAATGACCAATTTGATACATTAAACCCACACCAACTAGATAATTAACCCCAAATTATATCATTACAAGATCTTCCACGAAAGATGCAACAGGATTACTCCCCAAGTTGCCAAGTCTGATGGATCAGGTGAAACTCGGATTTTTTTATTGGAAAATTGCTTGATGCACATAATTGTGTACAAAAACATGTACATAATGACATGTGGCGGATTTTAATTGGATGGCCCCCCTCATTTACACCAACCACCCCAATTAAAACCCACCACATCATTTGTCACATCATTATATACAAATTTTCTGTACCAAATTATGTGCACCTAGCACTACTCTTTCTTATATTTATCGAACCGGAAGCCACTCACAATTTTCTTAATCCTAGTGCAGAACAAATAAATGTTGAGATGGAGTTGAGCTGTGGCCTGTGGGTCGAGTGGCTGAGACTTAAGAGCAAGGAAAGGAATGAATTAATTGTGCAGAAATGGCGGAGACGAGAAGTATAACTTAGTCAAGAAACAAGTTCAATAATATAGAGGAAGCCATCCTGGTTACAAGCTGAGTCAGGATCAGTGGCGGATGAGATTGATTTCTTTGATGACATCAAACAAATTTTCAAAAAACACTCTTCTTGGAGCAAAATGTAGTATGCTGAAAAAATATTTTAAAAAAAATGTTAGTGAATAGCGTCTCTTACGGGATTCTTTCCTGGTCACAAGACTTTCAACCTTGCATTTGCCGGTTTCCAGAACTGTTCGAGCAAACTTTACATGTAAACAAAATATGTTCAACAAAATTCAGGAGAAGAATTGTAAACTTGAAATGTTTGAAAAGTAATTTTAGTTTTTTTCTAAATTAACGCAAACACCCCAATAAGTGGTCCTTAAGCACAGGTTTGGTAGCAAAAAAGCTTTGCCGATTGAACCATTAGAAGAAAACAATTTCAATTCATCTTCAAGAAG
Source organism: Daucus carota subsp. sativus (assembly GCF_001625215.2). Lineage (NCBI taxonomy): Eukaryota > Viridiplantae > Streptophyta > Magnoliopsida > Apiales > Apiaceae > Daucus > Daucus carota. Next base: position 39,615,543 of record NC_030386.2, on the reverse strand, counting down.
TTCATGTCAACATTGTAACTTTATTCATCAGTCATCACTGATCACGGTATTGTCAATACATTACAATGAATGACCATACTTTAAAGAGAGAGCTCGGTTTTGGAGATGAGAATGCCATCACCGTCTGCATATAACCACTCTCCGTCGTGAATGATCGTTCCTGCAATATGCACCAGAACGTTCTTCTCCCCAAGGCCTCTTCTGTTTGATTTCCGCGGATGTGTTGCCAGTGCTTTAACCCCAATATCACAGCTGTTGATCTCATCGACGTCTCTGATGCATCCATTCACCACAATACCAGCCCACCCCATATTCTGAGCCAACACTCCCAAATTGCCTCCTACCAAGGCGCATCTCATGCTGCCCCCACCATCCACGACCAGTACTCTGCCTTCGCCTCTGGTTTCCAGAAGCCCTCGGACCATCACGTTGTCTTCAAACACCTTGAGAGTCACGATAGGGCCTGAGAATGCTCGACACATGCCATAGCTCTGAAAAATTGGTTGCAGAACACGAACATCTCCGTTATTTAAAAGAGGAATATGTGCGTCACAGATATCAGCTGTAGCTAGTGATGCCATATATCCTCCTGCAAGTACATCTGCATTATCAGTATCCGATCATATACTTTAATTATCTGTTAAATTGTTAACAAGAAATTTGGATCTTGTGTTTGAGAATTGAGTATAAAATAAGCATTCCCCCGAGGCACCGAGTTAAACTCAGGAGAACTGGTAACTTAACGGTCCTCGTGGTCATGTTAATTAAACGAAATTTAATCACGAAGATCGAACTTAACCAACTAGATAAATGAGACTATTGCGAGACAAGCCACACACAAGTGAATAACAAAATCAAGTTCGATTAAGTAATCCGAGGCTCTAAATTAGCAATAGTAGCTCGATCTAATCCTTGATTCAGAGCAGAATTGAAGATCATTAACAAACATCTCGAGATCTCACCTCAAATTATATTCCAAAACTTTTTAAACAATTAAAATAATATTCTCAAGATCGCCTGAATTAACCAATGATCGATCAAAATGATCGTCGCGCTGTAAGCCGAGATCTAGCAAAACATGGTCAACTAAGCTAACAGTAACAACAGTGAAGCAAATAAATAGGTAAACTCATCAAGATTACATTAAAAAGCAGGAGAGTTTCAGAAACTTTACTTGAAATATGAGAGTTCCTACAAGAGTTGCAGTATAGTAGAGTATGTTCAGAGGAAGTAGAGATGCAAATATGTGTGCAGAACTGCAGATGGATGTAGTTCCCGCGGACACAACTTTTTATAATCACTCCCTCCTTGTTTCTTTTCATATTCTTTTATATTTTTTTCATTTTTTGTAATGATTGACATATATTTTAAGCTACATTAAAAATAAGGGTTTTTTCATAAATATCTAAATCCAAAATTGTTTTTACAAAAATGCTATATCATTTTTTAATATTTTGCAAAAATATCATATTTTTGAAAGTATTTATAAAAATACTGTATGCAACCCGTTGCAACCGCATGCAACCATACTTACTTAGCAAAAAAAAATGCAACCATACTCGCAACCCGTGCCGGACCAATCAACTGAAATTTCATCTTTTTGCATCTAGTTGCAAACCGTATTTTTGTAATATTTTCTAAAAAATTAGTATTTTCGCAATTTTTTTTTTTGAGAAGATTGTAAAATCGCAAAAAAAATTTAGAAAATATGGTATTTTTGATAAATTCCCTAATATTTTGGTATCTCATATTTTAGTGGATATATAAATTATCATAAAATTACCTTTTTTAATTATTCATATTTTTATAAAATCATATTTAAAAAATATAAAAATTTATTAAAAAATAAGATATTCGGTGGACTTAAGAATCATCGGTGGGCTTATTCGGTTATTATTTTATTTATAAGTTAGAAGCATGGCTTTTAAATCTAGTCGGACATTACAATTATTTTCCAATTTAGACCCATAACAATGGAAAAATACTACAGATCTTATTTTTAATTTCAAATACAAATTATTAATGTTTGATGAGTTTCGTTTATATTACTACTCTCTCTGTCTCCCTCAATTGTTTACAGTTTTTTTACACTGCTCGACACGCATTTTAAGACACATATAAAACATAATTTCTATAACTTATTTTTATTTTTATTTTTGTATAAAAATTTAAACATCAAATTTTTATTCTGAAAGAATAAAATGTTCAAAATAATGGGAAAATAAATTTTTTTACCATCCAATTTATTATTTATTTAGAAACCTACCACCGAACTATAATCTTTTTCTTTTTTGTCACTAATATTAGGTTCGGATTTTTTTTGTCACTAACGTTAGGTTCGGATTTGATTATTAACACTATATTGTTCATTTTAGCATTATTAAAATATGATAGTCTGCAATATAATGGTGATCTGATATGTGTCGATATTTTTATATGTAGTGATATGTGTCGATATTTAGGAGTCTCAAAATGATTGTCTAACTCTGGTACTCCATAGTAAACTACCTAACACACATATGTAGTAATACATACTCCCTCCGTCTCTCTCAATAATTTACGTACCTGTTTGCTCACATTTTGAGACTTCTATAAAGTATAATTTCGTAACTCTTTTTTAAAAAAAAAAAATTTTGAATAAAAGTTTACATCAAACTTTTATTCAGAGAAAAAAATTTTAAAAAATATATTATGGAACTATACTTTAAATGAACATGAAAAAACGTGTTAAAAAGTAACGTAAAGAAATGAGGGGGACATAGGGAGTATAAAGATATAGGCACATATCAGATCACCATAATATTGCAGACTAACACTATATTTTAATAATGCTAAAAGGAATAATATAGTGCTAATAATCAAATCTGAACCTAACGTTAGTGATAAAAAAAATCTGAACCTAACATTAATGACAAAAAAGGAAAAAATTATAGTTCAGTGGTAGGTTTCTAAATAAATAAAAAATTGGGTGACAAAAAAATCTATTTTCCCCAAAATAATTTATCAAACTACAGAGCAATACAATGCGATACAATGCGTGTCGAGCCCCTCGCCGGGGTACGGAGGATTAATAATTAATCCATACGAGTATAAAATAATCAAATTAACCCGCAAAATCCGCAACGGTTACCTACGGAACAGGTTGACAGCTCACAGCAGTTATCAATCGTCATAGAGTGACAACATGCCATGTTCAGTTTCTCGAAATGCGATCTAAAATAGCGAGTACAGACAAGAATGTATGAGTACGAAATTTCCACTTGCATTGCGCCAACCTTTACAAATCTCAACTAGTAATAAGATTCGTTTTCGAAGAAAGTGGTATCACTTTAAATTATAAAGCCTGAAGGCCATTCCCTAAGGAAATGTCACCTTTGCCCTCCTACAAATACAGTATTCATCAGTTTTTTGTAAGCAAAGTCGTATAAATGTTAAGTGATACATACCATGGTTTCGCCGGGAGAGAACACGTGTTTATGTTTGTTTATAAGCATGTAATAAAATATTCGGCCCATTCTCCAACACTGCCACACACCCATACCTACATTAAATTATAAAGCCTGAAGGCCATTCCCTAAGGAAATGTCACCTTTGCCCTCCTACAAATACAGTATTCATCAGTTTTTTGTAAGCAAAGTCGTATAAATGTTAAGTGATACATACCATGGTTTCGCCGGGAGAGAACACGTGTTTATGTTTGTTTATAAGCATGTAATAAAATATTCGGCCCATTCTCCAACACTGCCACACACCCATACCTACATGTGCATATACTCCTCTAACTAATCTTCTGTAAGACGCTTCCTAACAAAGCTTTCCGAGATTTTTTTGGATTTTAAATTTTGAATTGAAACACACGGATTCAAAATTTCAAATTCAAACTTCTCATTTTTTTCACTTTTATCTTTCTTAAATCTGAGATCACATTCATTCACTCCTAATACTCTTTAGTTCTACATATCTCATCTTTTGACCTGCTTTGTTTGCATTTTTGCCGACATATTTTTAATATATGATTTTAGAGATTTGTACTAATTAATTTCAAATGTTATGTATGTAGATTTGTAATTGAAAATCATATGTATCAGTCTTTGATTGCAGCAGATGTGACGAATCTCATAATATCCGAGGCAAGTAAAAACATCAATGGCTGTGAATGCATATAAACTGTTTGATTAAAGTTCTCTTCATTTTTTTCAATTCAGCTGTATTATTTGAGAATTTTTATACAATATGAATCTTTTTGCATACCAAGTGTTTGATTGTAGTTCCAGGAGAGAATTAGATCATATAAGTGATTTTGTCTATCAGGTGTTTGATTGGAGTTCCGGGAGAGAATGTGTGTTCGATTATTAAGTGTTCAAACCAGTTAGGTTACATATGTAATTTTTTTTCTCCATTTAATTTGCATACCAAGTGTTCTATTACACATGTGTTTGATTTTGTTTTTCTTTTAGGTGATGATGTTAAAGATTTTATGTACCACTTATTTCAGGTTTTTTTGCATACCTTGCAAAGTCGGGCAATCAAACTTCATAAAGCGTGACTGCAGAATGTGTTTAGGTACTTTTTCCTTTAATTTCTCTCTAATGTTAATCACTGATTTTAATAGGTCTTTAAATTGTTAACATTTGTTTCATGTTTTTAAATATATGTGTTAAGTATGTTATAAATATGTAGCTCAAGTCTGTCACTGTACTTATTACCTCTGCTTGCCATAAATATGTCTGAAAATTTAGTTTGAAAAAGAGCATAATAGAATTGAAAATGCATGTTGAACTTTGCAGGAAGGAAATGATATGAATTGTTTGTTTCCTCTGTTGATCAGAATGGAAGAATTTTGAAGTCGTAGATTTAATATAAAGCCTCTTCATTCTAAAATTTGAGAGTGCTATTAATTGATCATTACTTACAACTAATTAGATATATAATGAGAAATAGATAATAATTTCTACACTATTTGTTATGCTATAGTTAATTATGTTTTTCCATATGCGCGATTTCTATACTTTTGTTCATGATTTGCAGATTGATTTGAATCATGTAGACCGTATGTGGTGCCTGATGTGGTATATGTAGAGGTACATATACTCTGTTAAAGCATTTAACTTATATGTGTACTTAATGGACATATATCTATCTATATTACAAATCATGTACTACTATCTATTGACTCCTTGGTTGGAGCTGAGTACATGATAAGAGGATTGTGGAGAAAATCTCTTCTAAATAACTGGGAGTCAATTTTTTTTTCTTCCATTTATTATTATGTAAGTTCGGAGTAGATGTTCCCTTTTTATGATGAGCTTATATGTGCAATAGTTAATAACATGATTATATTTACATGATTCATATTACAACCTTATATGATACTTAATAACAAGAATAATATCCTGATGGACAACATGTATACAAAAAATGCTTCCAAGTTGTTTGAAATCTGTCTTGCATTACTATCTTATCAATTTACGCGATGTACTAGAGCATTATATTATATAAACTTGATTTACCGATATATATTCCTAACTAGGTGACTGTAGTAAGGGGAGCGAAAATGAGAAAATCATAGTCATCTTACCAGGGTCAATTGTAATGATTTTGCTAGGCCTGAGCTTGGTTGTATGTGTATTCAGAAAAAAGCAAAAGAGGAGGAACCAGATGAGAATAATACAAGAAGGTCGTATTTTATATAACTTCTTACTTATTACTCCTTACTTATTACGTTATTGGACTCCAAATGCTGGAAGGTAAATTCTTTTCTGTTAAATTAATATAACTTCTTCTTTAAGTGCTCAGGCATATTTCTACTCTCTATAATTATAAACTATCCTACTGCAGATTGTTCAAACGGTACATGCTTTTAGTACTCATCAACCAGATGGCTTCTGCATTGTTCCGGTGTATTGTAGCATTGGGCAGGAGTTTGATTAGCATTGGGCAGGAGGTTGATTGTCTCAAGGACGTTTGTTCATTTGCATTGCTTATACTATTTGCACTTTGTGGCTCCGTGTTGTCACGAGATAAAGACTACAAATTCGAAATATATTTGAGCCAAAATCTGAAACAAGATTTGTATCCATTGTGATCAAAGTAACAATGCAGTGGAAGAAGAATGATAGGTTTAACTAGAAAAAAGAAGATGAAATTTGCTGTTTTTTGAATGATCTTCATACTACGATTTAAGAGATGTGTGTTTATAAAATATTTACACAACATATATTTCTCTTATCATTTGTCATATTTTTATGTATTAGATCCTTCCAAATCATGGTTGTTTGAGTCCAACGAATTTGGTTGTGCAAGGAATTGTTTCCAAGAAAATAAAATAGTAGAGTTAATCAAATAAGACAAAAAGTTTTCTATAAAAAAATAAATTACTTGCAATTAAAATATTGTATTATTGTATGTCAGATTTTGATTGCTATTTAGGATAATCCAGGTCCTCAACTTCTGGAGTTGATAAGAAACAGAATAGGACATATGCTTGAGTTTTTTGATACAATAGGTTTCAAATGTCCAGGGCAAGGAGCTGCAGACTTCTTGCAACAAGTATGCCTTTTTTTTATAACATTCAACTACTTGACATAAAGTTTCAAGGGTACGTACAGATGAGCCTTACAGGACATAATTTAATATGTTTTGGAGGTAACATCAAAACAAGATCAAAAGCAATACTAGCTGCATAAGGATGAACCTTACAGATATGTTACAGCCCAGGAATTTTCCTAAGCTTATCTATCATTCCATGTGAGGCTGATAATGGGTGATGATGAACTTGGAACTCCACATCACAGGAGCAAAAGCGAACCCGTGTTTTCACAACCAAGAAGTGTGGTGTGCTAAGAAAGGAGTTTAAAATATAGTTTTATACCTTTTTTTTCAAAATGACATTATCCTAAATGCGACAAATAATTTATTTCTATGATTTTACTACATGTGCCCATGGGCAAAAAGCATAAATACAATTAAAGTCTGGAAAGGATAAAGTCTAAAATACAATTTTGATGCATAAATAAATTTAGATATAAATATCTAAGCACTTAATGTCATAATAAATAAATTATATTTAAATCAATTATTATGTTTATTAAAATTAAATCATAATTATATTGAAAATATACATATTTGAAAGCCGAAGCGGCCATGTCGAGGAGTCTTTGTGTAATAATTATGCATGAATAGACAATTTTGTTTTATAAAAAATTAATAATTTGTTAATAATTTTAACACATAATATTAATATTTAGATAACTTATATATATTTCAAAAGGGGTAGTTGAGAAATATATCATAACTTAATTTATATTAAACTAAGAAATTATTTTATATTAATAATCATTATTTTTATCATCAGTGATAAATAATTTTTAATAATATTATTTATTTTGAATAAGTATTAAAATTAGGATGGTGCTACATGCACATCCTAAATTTATATATGTATTTCTTATTATAGAAAGACGTTAGGTGATTCTGAATTTTAAAAATTTATATTACCTTACTATAGATAGACGTTAAGTAAATTTGAATTTTAAAATTAAATCATAATTATATTGAAAATATACATACTTGAAAGCCGAGGTATGGCCGCTAGGCCATGTCGAGGAGTCTTTCTGTAATAATTATGCATGAATAGTAAATTTTGTTTTATAAAAAATTAATAATTTGTTAATAATTTTAACACATAATATTAATATTTAGATAACTTATATATTTTAAAAGGGGTAGTTGAGAAATATAAATTAATAAATTATTTTATATTAATAATCATTATTTTTATCATCAGTGATAAATAATTTTTAATAAGATTATTTATCTTAAATAAGTATTAAAATTAGTATGGTGCTATATGCACATCCTAAATTTATATATGTATTTTCAATTCTTAATTACTATAGAAAGACGTTACATTATTCTGAATTTTAAAAATTTATATTACCTTACTATAGATAGACGTTACGTAATTCTGAATTTTAAAATTAAATCATAATTATATTGAAAATATACATACTTGAATGCCGAGGTATGGCCGCTAGGCCATGTCGAGGAGTCTTTGTGTGATAATTATGCATGAATAGTCAATTTTGTTTTATAAAAAATTAATAATTTTAACACATAATTTTAATATTTAGATAACTTATATATTTCAAAAGGGGTAGTTGAGAAATATAAATTAAGAAATTATTTTATATTAATAATCATTATTTTTATCATCAGTGATAAATAATTTTTAATAAGATTATTTATCTTAAATAAGTATTAAAATTAGGATGGTGCTATATGCAAATCCTAAATTTATATATGTATTTTCTATTCTTAATTACTATAGAAAGACGTTACATTATTCTGAATTTTAAAAATTTATATTACCTTACTATAGAAAGACGTTATGTAATTCTGAATTTTAAAATTAAATCATAATTATATTGAAAATATACATACTTGAAAGCCGAGGTATGGCCGCTAGGCCATGCCGAGGAGTCTTTGTGTAATAATTATGCATGAATAGTCAATTTTGTTTTATAAAAAATTAATAATTTGTTAATAATTTTAACACATAATATTAATATTTAGATAACTTACTCCCTCCGTCCCCCTCAATTGTTTACATTGGAGGGGGACACGGAGACCAAGACAATGTATAAAAAATGAGTAAAGTTAGATGAAAAGTGGGTAAAGTGGTGGGACCTTTCAATATTTAATAATAGATTTGAGATAGTGGAGGAAAGTAGTGGGTGTAATAGTAGTTTTTATTGTTAAATATGAGATGGTAAGGGAAGATAGTGGGTGTAATGATGAGAAAAACTTGCTATTTATAGTAACGTAAAGAAATGAGAGGGACATCCCAAAATAGTAACTGTAAAGAAATGAGAGGGACAGAGGGAGTATATATTTATAAATATATAAGAAAAAGGTAGTAAATGTAGTTGAAAAGTAGGTAAAGTGATGGGACCTATCAGTATTTAATACTCCCTCCATCCCAAATTAGATGTCCCCGTTGACTTAGAGCACACAATTTAAGGTTCATCGACCGTATAGCTATATGACTTATTTTTAAAATTTTATTTTTGTAAATAAAAATTAAAATATAAAATTTTCATTTACAAAAGAAAAAAATAAAAAAATAAATTTCGGAAGTAGACGGTCAATGCACCTAAAGTTACGTGCCCAAAGTCAACAGGGTCATCTAATTTGGGATGGAGGTAGTAATAGATTTGAGATAGTGGGTGTAATAGTGTTTATTTAATATATTAATAGAGTATAAAATATAGAATTAGTGGGTGTAATAGTAAAAAATAATGTTAAAAAATAGTAAGTATTCTAGATTGATTCTTTTTGGAACGCCTAAAAAAGAGCATGAGATCATATAAAATGGGACGGAGGAATAGGGCTGTAAATCGATACGGACTATCCGGTGTCTCGGCTCATATCCGGATCGAAAATATGATACATGTCTCATATCCGTTTTGGAAACGATCCAAATTTGGCGGAAAAATTAAGCCCGTATAATATATGATCCCGGATACGAGCACACCTATACCCGCTCAGATTCGGTCTCATATAATTTTTCATAATATGATCCTACCCGAATAACCAAATATGATCCACGGTTCATATTCATTTAAACTCATATACACATTATATTTTAACACCGTCATATTTGCAAGTAAATAGTCATCATTTTATAAAATTGTAATATCTTATTTAAGTTTATATCTTCATAAAATATGATTTATTTAATGTGATCATGCTTATTATCTTCATAAATATTTAATAAATGATATAGACCAACATATAACTAAAAAATTATTATACTTTATAATATTACGTTTACTTAGACTAAATGATAATTATTTGAACAACTGAAATAATAATGATATTTGATGTTAGTGGATCATATCCGGCTCATATTCGATGGATCATAAACTACCCGGTTAAAAAATAGAAAATACGATACTGGATCATATCCGGTTCAGATCCGAATCTCAAATACCCGGGATCGGTTTATATCCGAATAAAACGATCCCGGACCCAAATCTGGACAAGCTAAGAATAATATGATCCGGTACTTGAGCAGAGGGGTACCCGGGATCACCCGGATCATTTTACAGCCCTACGGAGGAAGTACAACGCAACTTCCTCAAAATATGGTAACTTGATGTACAGTAAATCCCAGCTTTTTATGGGCCCAATAAACGCGGGTTCATTTTGTAAAAAGGACCGTGCACTGTAATTCCACTACATTTATTCACTTCAACGAAATCTTAAATTATTTATTCATTTTTTATTAAAAAAAATGAAAAAATAGAACCGTGCGAAGCGGGCAGTAATCCTAGTTCTGTGTAAGCCAAATCACTAGTCCGGTATTTAGCAAAAAGAAAAAATACTAGTCCGGTAGCTAAATATTTAAATGTTGTCGTGATCAAAAGTTGCAAGTTGTAACTAGTAAATAGTAAAATACTCTATAAAAAAAAACCTCCAACATATATTTTACTAAATTACTTCCTCTGTCCCACCAAGTTCTTTACGTTACTTTTTGGCACGCATTTTAAGGCTCCTATAAAGTATAATTACATTATATATATATTTTTAAAAAAAATCTTGAAAAAAAATTTGATGTCTAAACTTTTATTCAGAAAAAAAATAATTTTAAAAAATATTATTGACCTATCCTTTATAAGAGTCTCAAAATGCGTGCAAATAGTGAATGTAAACTAACTGACGGGACGGAGGGAGTAAAAGAAGTGAATAAGTGTTGAAATGAAAGTCAAAAAGCCAGCGAGGAACATGATGGTAATACTAATACCAATATACCATATCCTCAACAACCACCTGTAAATTGCCTAAATTCACAATGATCTCATTTCACCCAAATCACAACTCTTACAATAATGACCTTACTTTAACAGAGAGCTCGGTTTTGGAGATGAGAATGCCATCACCGTCTGCATATAACCACTCCCCATCATGAATGATCGTCCCTGCGATATGCACCACAACGTTCTTCTCCCCAACGCCTCTTCTGTTTGATTTCCGCGGATGTGTTGCCAATGCTTTAACCCCGATATCACAGCTGTTGATCTCATCCACGTCTCTGATGCATCCATTAACCACAATACCAGCCCACCCCATATTCTGAGCCAATTGTCCCAAATTGCCTCCTACCAAGGCACATCTCATGCTGCCCCCGCCATGCACGACGAGTACTCTGCCTTCGCCTTTGGTCTCCAGAAGCTCTCGGACCATCACGTTGTCTTCAAACACCTTGAGAGTCACGATAGGGCCTGAGAAGGCTCGACACGTGCCATAGCTCTGAAAAATTGGTTGCAGAACACGAACATCTCCGTTGTTTAAAAGAGGAATATGTGCGTCACAGATGTCAGCTGTAGCTAAAGATGCCATTTTTCCTCCTGCAAGTACATCTGCATTATCAGTATCACAATGAAGCTCTAGCCATATCCTATCATTTACTTTAGAAATATGTTAAATTGTTAACAAAAAAAATCTGGATCTTGTGTGTTTAAGTACTTTGAGCACCAAAACTTGTATGAAAAAAGCATATTCCCAAAGGCATTGAGTTTTCAGGAGAACTGGTAACTTAACGAGCTCGTGTTAATCAAACGAAACTCAATCAACTGGATAAATGGGACTATTGCGAGACAATCCTCACACAAGTAAATAACAAAATTTAGTTCGATTAAGTAATTCGAGGCTGGAACTACTAATAGTAGCTCGATCTGATCCTTGATTAGGAGCAGAATTCAAGATCATTAACAAACATCTCGTTCGAGATCTCACCTCAAATTATATTCTAAAGCTTTTTAAGCAATTAAAATACAAGGTGTCCTAGTTGCAGAATCATCGATACCAAAATATAAAAACCAATACATACATCACCTGCATCAACAAATTATCGATACTATACAACAATCAATACAAATGATCATCGCGCAGGAGGATTAAGCCGAGATCTCGCAAAACATGGTCAACTAAGATACAGTAATAAGTAATAACAGTGCAGCATATAGATAAGTAAAACTCATCAAGATTACATCAGAAAGCATGAGAGTTTCAGAAAATTTACTTGAAGTATGAAAGTGCCAAGTACCGAAAAGTTGCAGTTCAGTTCAGGATGTTCAGAAGTATAGATGCAAATCTATATGCAGATGAATATGATGGACGCTGAAACAATTTATAAGTAGTTTCTAAGACTGAAAATATAGAAGATGTTCGGTTGGTGTTTAAGTCCATTTTTCTGTTTTTAAACGAATTTCTAGATTTAGAAGTTTCTTTTTAGTAGTTTGTTTAACAAAAAAGTTTGATATGAAATTAGATTAATCAAATGATTTAAATTTTTTTGTGATATGTCATATGTGTATTAATTACTTACTAAATGTAATAAAAGTTACGGTTTTAATATTTATTTTTATTTTACATTATACATTATTATAAGTTATGTGATATTTTTTTTGTTATAGTACTCTTTTAATATTTAACTATTAAATGTTATATTAATATACAAATTAACCTGATAATAAATAAAAAATAATATTTAAAATGATGTATAAATTCTGTGTAGAATATAAATAAAATTAATCAACATCTTGTCATATTATTTGTATAAAATTATTTTATAATAATATAAGTATACACTATTTTATATATAATAAAATTTTAGGTATAATAATATTATTATAAATAATATTTAAATTTATATATTAAATAAAATAATATATCAAATAAAATAAAATAAAATATTTTTGATATCTGGAAAAGGTCTTTTATTAAAATCTCGTCTAGGGCCGGGCTTCAAGTTTAATTGAGCGGGGTCAGATTATACCTAATCCGAATCTGTTTAGGTTTATCCTATCGAGTACTGTACATCCCATAAATCGATAAAATAAATCTTGCGAGTATACTACTGTTCTGATACTGTATAACGTTCTTTTATTTTTGGAAACAAAATAAAATTATTTCCAGAAGGGACGATAAGCGAATAGTGATACTGGCGTGAACCGAGAATTGCGATCGCGTTCATAATCGATCCTCCAAGGTGATCAATGCACCTACACTTTTATCTGCATACTCGCACGTTCTTCTTTGCTTACTGTAGATCCATGTTTGTTTTATACATATATTAGTTCTCTGTAATTATCAAGTCGTAAATTATGTGCTAAACGGTGAATTCTGTATATAAATTTGAGAACTGAACCGAACTAACTGAATTTCGAAATTATTTATTTATTTTCCCCCAAATTTTCGTAATCCTGGTAGTCTGGGATCGTATATTATTCAACATAGATTTGCACTAAGTGATCTTACACTATGAGAATTTTTGTATGTGTGTGTGAATTGCTTAGGTAATGTTCTGTACTTTTCTTTTTTCTGATGACAATAATTGGAAAAATTGATAATGAAGCAAGAATGAAAATTCTGACGCTAAAATTGTTCTCACCTGAACGCGAAAGCGAGCATGTAAATTCATATATAACAACCGATAAGCATAAGCTTTTTCTGTAATGCATACTTTTCCGAAAGAGATGATCAATTGCTTTCGATTTGTTTTACCTTAATTTCAATAATTAATGAAAATATGTTTATCACTATGAGTTTTGCATGCTCTTTTGCCTTCACATACTTATATTTATATTGCTTATAACTCAGCCGAGTTTTGAAGAATGAGCAGTGGCAGCAGCAATATCTGTGATACATATTGCTAAAAATGAAGAAAGTTATGCATGAGATCGAGTGAATATGGAGAATGGAGAAAGTGATCTGGTTTATAATCTTGCGGGATTGGCTATAGATGGTGCAAATGACAATGGTAGCCATGGACTGTTTCAGGTTATAAGGGCAGTTGAAGCTGCCGAGGCTGCTATTAGACAGCAGGTACTATATAGTATTTAATCTATACAGCTTTTCTAAGTATATAACAGCCTCCCAAATTAGAATCTCTGTTCTTGAATTGCCAAAATATGGAAAACAGCTATAATCTGTTTTCCATAATATTCGGTGTCGGTGAACTTCAGTAGTAAATTTTATTTGATGTTGCTCTAAACGTTGACATTCTGACTAAGTAGGGTTATATATTTCAACGTTTGCTACAAAAAACATATCCTTCATACTGGCTTATTAGGGAATATCAGACATCGCACTTGAAAGTGCGGATCCCTTCACAATATCTCTTGTTGCGCATCTTTCAGTACGATTATGCCAATGAACATGCACCAAGAGTCACGATAGACGTGCTATCCTTAGCAGCCACAGAGAGTTTAAAACAGATGAAGTTGCAGGTTCTATAATAGGAATATTGTTTGGTCTTGGGTGGCCAGAATGATAACTTTCGGTGGAATCTAATCATCTTTTAGCACTTTAAAGCACAAAAATCATCTCTGTTGTTTAGAGCCTCCTTGTTAACGAATTCCATATATTTCCTTTGTTCTTGCCACTTAGTCACATATTGGTGATCTTTCTTTCTCCCTTTCCAATTATTAAGCCCTGAATGGAAAATATCTTTTTCAGCTTACAAGCCGGAGAAAGTAGTCAAACAGGCTGTAAGAGAGCATCTCAGATCTTTATTTTGTCAATAATAGCATGTTCTTGTTTAAATTAATATTGGTCTAGTTTGCTTGTGCTATATTTTCTTTCTGTTTACAGGTGGAAGAGAACAATCGCTTGAGATCCGAACTTCTAAAAAAGAATCACGAAAGTGAAAAATATGTGAGTGATACTATGATATATACTTGGAAGACGGTCATTTTACCTGTCATTCTGTTTCCCTTCCGTTTATTGTAGCATGTTTTGCGAAATATTGTTTGTCATAGGAATACTTGTCTTTAATCTGGATGATGAGATATGAGCTTACTTTTTTCTGTTGAAAAATCCATTTCTTGTATAAGTTGTAGTGTATGAGAGCATTGTGATTTGTTTGGCTTAGCATATAAACGGACCAGCTGGTTTCCAATACTGATTAAAATATTTATAGATTATACAGAGCAGTAGAGTATAGAGCTTTAGCTCTGGCTTCTGTTTGCTAATTTGCTGAGTTATTTCTGTATTGTGTTTGTCTGTTGTGCAATCCTACTACTTATTTGTACAGTATATGCTTAAGTGAATTCCATTTTTTAACTTCCTAAAGTAACTTATACTGTAGTTTGATATGGTGGCAGCAAGTGGATGACTCGACGGCTCAAAACCCACATGCAGTTGATGATTGGGATGGCTTTGCCCATAGATCTCGAGGAATTAATCAATCAAATTATCATTTGGCACGTCTCACAAATGAATATAGTAATTTAAATAACTCTTATCCACATGATATATCTGGTACATTAGGTCCAAGGAAAGGAGAATTGCACAGTGTCACAAATCCCTTGGTACAAGATTATGGAGAAAGGCACTTTGAGAGCAGAAAGTCCAGTGAAGCACGAAGTACGGTCCCTTCTGGCCGGTCACAACAACGCAATGGTGGCATCTCTCAGCATTCATCAACATTTACAGCATCATTTTCTCCTAGCAGGTATTATTTGACACTTAATTTAGGTAAATTTTTATAAGAACAGTTTAAAATGTAGGTGAAAAGGATTATTGATGTGTAGCTTACATGATTTTTAGGTATCAAATTGAAGGAGAGGATGATCTACGTAAACTGATGGCAATGGCTGATATAGGTGATCCTGACAGCTCAGTGATGCAGGTGTTTCTCATATTGGGAATAAATTTCATGCGTGTGAATCTTGTTTATTATAATGTATGCTAAATTTTCGATATTTTATATCCCTCACTGATATATATATATTTTTGTAGGATTTAACTGTTCAGAGTCGAGAAAACGAAGTTGAGATTTCACAGTTAAGGAAACATCTTGCTGAATATTCAGCAAAGGTTGGTAGTTGCCAACTTTTTTTTATAAATAGGTTAGTTGCTTTAGTTTATCATTGTTTCTGTTAATATCTGTGGCCAGGAAGCGCAACTACATGACGAGAATTCTGTTTTGGAGAAACGCATTGCTTACATGCGCATGGTAAGAAACTGATATAGTCTCTAACCCCCCCCCCCCCCCCCCCCCCCCACCCACCCACCCATCTATTTATCTCTTTCCGTATGCATGCACGCACATGAAAAGACATTTATCTACTAGGTATGCAAATACCATGGATGAATTTACCATTGCCCCCCGAAACACAAACACGCACGCACATGAAAACACATTTATCTAATCTTTATGCAAATACCATGGACGATTTTACCATTGCTTACATAAATTTTACTCTCTGAAACAACTTGCTACTTTGTTCACATCTCTAGTGTATCTATAACTTCTCTTGTCTATTGATGAATATTGACTGGAGAATTGTATCCTTGTGGTATATGTAGGCCTTTGATCAGCAGCAACAGGAACTCGCTGATGCTGCATCTAGAGCTATCTCTTATAGACAAGAGATGATTGAGGAAAATATACGTCTTTCGTATGCTTTGCAGGTTTTTGAACTTTGATACATGGCTATATCACTTTAAATCAGCATACTCATGCATAAAAATGATTTGCAGACATATTGAGATATTTCTATTTGCATTGTATTACTAAAAGATTACTTAAACCTTAAAACTGTCAGACTTCATAAATGAGAAATTATTTCCCTATCTGTGGTAGTAGCTTGTTTACTTTATTGCATCATTGAGCTTGGAATAGAAAAAGAGATTGATAGGCATCATGCAAATGGAATCTGCATGCAACTTTTGCTATGCACATAATGGAGTAAATAATAATGGATAAAATATTAAATTTCTAAAAATGGTGAATGTCCCTTTTTGAAAATAATTGTTGTCCTTTTACAGTTTATATTTTACTTCCTGGATTAAAGATTTAGGAGTATAATTGACAATAACATATATATATATGTGTGTGTGTGTGTGTGTGTGTGTGTGTGTGTGTGGGCGCGCGCTATTGTGAGTATATTATCCACAAAATTGGTTCCATTCAGTATTTAGTGGCCCAATTCCTTCTTTCAACGTCCCCAAAAAAACCTTGAAACTTGAGTTATAAAGTATTGTGAACCCAACATATCTATATTTTCGGTGAAGAGTCCTGCCTCTCGCTATCCCTGCAACTCAGATCTTCCTACGTTGCATTTATAACCTTTGTTTATTTGCCGAGAGCTTATAACTAATATCCAAGAGTTAATTTTCATGTTCGACTTTTGTACTGCTAAAGATGGTTATAGTGGATATATGAGATCCAATTTTTGAATTATATAAGCGCATAACTAATTTACATCTGCAATATTTCTTGGTTGTTGGTTTTCATACTTACCTTTTGTATTGTTACAAATTTGGTGGGAAAAAAAACAGGAAGCAGAGCAAGAGAGATCAACATATGTATCCTCTTTAGTTCCTGTTATTTCAGAATATCTCCCTCAGCCACCAGTTGATGATGCTCTATCTATTGTTGGTAATATCAAGGCAAGGTTTTTTTACTTAATAAGTTTCTTGTATAAATGCCTCTTTGTTTTGCAAAACTGACAACAAATTTCCCTTTTCTTGTTGGTGCGGCATGTGCTTCTTTTAGGTATGCCTTCCCTGGGGTTAAGACCTCCGGGACTCAGCTGACAAAATGTGCCCTAACTGGAGTAGTTACTAAATACTGATATTCTGCTATAAGCTCTCTCATCTT
Source organism: Daucus carota subsp. sativus (assembly GCF_001625215.2). NCBI lineage: Eukaryota > Viridiplantae > Streptophyta > Magnoliopsida > Apiales > Apiaceae > Daucus > Daucus carota. Next base: position 39,597,869 of record NC_030386.2, on the reverse strand, counting down.
TAAATTGCTTCTTTGCAGGTTATTTTTAAGCATTTGCAGGAGCAAATAAATATTACAGAGGTATGATGCACATATGTTAGAGTCCTCAGATATGTCATAGTTTTTGGTATTTAGTCTTTTGTCAGGTACATACGTTTATTTTTTGATTGACTATTTGGCTTGACAACTAACAGACAAAGCTAAAGCAGTCTCAGTATCAATTGACACCATGTCGTTCTGATACGAACTTGACAAGCTATACTCAGTCACCATCACATTCCTTTCAGGTAGGATTGGTGATGTCTGTGTATATTTATCTTCACTGTGCAGTTCTGACCTACTTTGTTTCTTTGGCAGAAAAACGGGCTTGACTTGGTCGCACAACCATCTGGTCCATCAAAAGTTAGAAACTGGGATATTTTGGATAATGAACAAAGAAATTTAAGTGGTGTTGCAAAAACTTTAGAGACAGATGATGTGGGAAGGTATTCACCTCCTTCAAGCAGGTAAGCCGAGTCAAATTGATACTGCTAACAGTGAATACAGTTGCATTCGTTAATTTATGTAGGTATGTTCTAAATGATCCCAATATAGTTTAGTTATTGTCATACATGTGATGCTAGTGTAGCTCTATTTTAAAAAAGCATAATTATTTCGTGTGTCCCTAGATAGACCAGACGACATCCAGGCGCAGTCAAACCCGAGTCGACGCGACAAACTCCTTATCGATTACTAAAACATATATATGCAAACATATGATTCTATTTCTATATAAGATATACCGGATCATCTATCATCATAAATAGTGTGACTTACATATAATCTGATTATTTATTTGTAGACTTGTAAATAATGTTATTATCAAATATATTATTAACTGTTAAGACTTCATTTTTTCGCATGTGTGGGTACTTGAAAATTGAATGTAGTCATGAGTGCCATCAAGGAGGTCTACCAGCACCACCGTATTAACCTTACATAAAAATTTGTAGGATCCATGTTATTGTGAACTTGTAACTTTTTAACGATAATAATAGTAATATTCAAGTATATGAACAGAGAGGCCACATTTTACTACTACATACCTCTCTTTTAATCAATATAATTTGTAGATAATATCAGAATTTATTACAGATTGGGATGATCCTTATACGGTCTTTTTGTTTTTTTTTATATTGAAGAACTCCCTCATGTTTTGCTCCAGACGTGATGCTGCAGCACCTCAATCTCATTCCCTGTGGTCTACTACCACGCAAAATACCCAATGCGCTTCTTTTAAGTGGTTTTTTACTTTTCATACAATAAGAGCGAAGAATAAAATATTAAATCTATGTAAATTTGTTTGTGATAACTTGTATGACTGTGAATCTTTCTCCAGTTCTTCTAATTAGAACCGGCATTAGTTTCTCTTCTCGTTTCAGGGATCCTGCACCTCAAGGTCTTCATAAACAGCTTATGGTCAGACAGAGTGACTCACGTCCACGTGACGGTGAAATAACCCCAAGTAAACAGGTTAAGTTTAGTGAAACTATCAGTAGCATAGAGATAAATGACCCAGACATGGAAGGGCACCTACTTGGAATAGATCCATCACCCGAATGGAGTTCTAGAAGCTCCCCTTATACAGCAGATAATCACGTGTCCTCATATTCTCCTTATCAATCTCCGGTTCATGATGAGTCTTTTTCCTCCTCCTCTGAAGGTATAAATTCTACATTTATATCGCTATTTTATGCTGTAAGCATTGCTCTTCATTAACTAACATCTTACATTATATAGATTTAGATGATGGCCCCTTACCTGCAGTAGAGGGCCTCCAAATATCAGGGGAAGCTTTTCCAGGACGAGAGCTTCTTGCTGCGGGATACTCTATAAATGGAACTACAAGTTGTAATTTTGAGGTATTCGTTACCATTATAGATTTCAAACTATAATACCTTGTTTTCATTATAACTATTCAATACTTTCTCTGTATTTATTGTTTTCCTGACTTGTAGTGGGTGCGCCATCTAGAAGATGGATCTATTAATTATATTGAAGGTATAATTTTGTTTTTACATTATCTTGTGTTCTTTGTTGACATTTTTTGCCTTACGAAGTTTCTGATTGCAGGTGCGAAGCAACCAAATTACCTTGTCACTGCAGATGATGTGGATACCTATCTTGCAGTTGAAGTCCTGCCCCTGAATGCTAGGAAACGGAAGGTACTAGAATTTACACTGAAATGCACAAACGTGGTAGTATATACGTATTTAACTAAAGTTTTTTATATTTCTATTGCTTTTTCTTGTTGCCTTTTTTTTCGAAAGTTTAAATTAATACTGCAGTAAAGTTGTTCCTTAAGATAACTATTTCATAAAGAGTAATTCTCAACACTATTTCCCCCCAAAATTGATATTGTAATTAGGTTTATATTTGCACTATATTCTCCTCAGGTATAAAATTTCAATACCCATAACAATGATGATTCATAATGATGGTCATTTTATCTGTGTACAAAAAGCGATAGCACAAAGAGTAGTTTTCTTGTTCTGGAAATTACAGCTGAAGTAGCTGGAAAAAAATTTGCTTAATTAATAACATGGATTTAATATATAATTATAAATGGCTCCCTATCCCTATTTGTTGGGAAATTTAAGAGTAAGATTAATTATTACTGATAGAAATAAAAAAGCTAAACATCATTTTGACAATCAATATTAGCATGTTGTGGTAGTTGATAAGTGATAAGGAAAAATAAGGAAGCTTTGGCCTACAAATTCTGGTGCTATGCTTTTCCAGATGTGCTGTCGCCACAAGTTTACTGTATTTCTGTCGATAAAAAGTTTTCCACATTGTGTGAAACTGGGACTTGTCAATAACTGTTAAAGATATCCTTCCGCTTCATATCTGCAGGGCGAACTTGTAAAGGTCTTTGCCAATGAGCACAGAAAGATTACATGTGGTAAGCCAACAACATTTTGATACTTATGCAGTTATACATATTATGGGAGTGAGGGAATGTTATATATATACTGGTGAACTTTTATTGTAGTGGATTTATTTAATTTTTAATATCATATCAGCTTGCTATTAGCCAATATGCCTAAAGACTTGCAGTGGGTATTTCTACATTCTGGTACTAGAAGAGCTTACAATCCCTTCACTGTTGATATATCATTTCCTTGAATGAATATACCAAAATCTGGTTTATTTTTTTACTCAGCCCAACCAGGCCGTCCGGCTCAATAATTTCGGAGGCCCTGTGCAAAACTAAACAATTAATTTCAAGTATATTAATATTTATAAAAATAGAAAAAAAAATATAAGTAACAGTTATAATATATAATTTGTACAGGAAATAAAAAATTATATATTAATTATCCACTAAGAATACTTAGCAAATCGATACAAAAGGCTCAAAAAACAATTTAGTAAATAATATTTAAATTCAAAATAAAACACTAACATAAGAAATTAAAATATAGTATTATATATTGATATATTAATGGCAATCGGCCAACTGCAAAGAAAATTATAAATTAGAGATTTTAATCAACATACAATAAAAAGTAAAGTTGTTGCATATGTGTACAAATATTACGGGATTAAAAATTGGAGGCCCTTCATATTTTGAGGCTACTTGCTCCCGTGGTGTGGGGCTGTTTGCACATGCTATTCACCGGCACTTAGCCCAACAAATCCTCCGTATTATAGTCAAAATGGTTTGTAAACTCACTTATATGTGATCAGATTATTTCCACCTCTTTCAAAGATTACAGTATTGTTATGTCCCTGGCATTAGGCAACCTCATATCAGGCAAGACACTCACTGTATACTTTATTAAGTCAGGCAATGTTGCTCATTTCCTAGGCAGTTTTTACCCACTAAGTGACATGCAGGCATCAAATCTGTAAAAAAAAAAAAATTCTTCTTTATATTCAGGTGTTTCTTCCGTTCTTGCTTTTGTGTAGGATCTCCCCCCCTAATCTTAGATAGGTCGTGCACTAATATATGACAACTAAGTCATTCAAATTAGGAGGTGTTGACAGAGCTATTTGATAGGTTATAATTTTTTATACTTATTTCTTTTGTAATGGTGATGCAGATTCTAGAACAATCTCATACTATTGGGAATATTCTGGAAATATTATATGAATTTGAAAGTAACATTATCTAGAATATATAATTAATGAAGTGTATTAAGTAGGTATTATGGGGAATTGCTAAGGTCTATAACTTATAAAGTGTATCAACTAGGTATTATGGGGAAGTGCTAAGGTCTATAATTAATATTTGAGGTACTAGAAGCTTCAGGAGTGGATTGTCAACAGTTTATTGGGGACTATATATATCCCAGATTGTAAGCTGCTAAGGATTAATGAAGGATATTTAGATTTTCCCTATAATTTCTCTAGCAACTTCTATAGTTTGCTGTGTTTAATCCCTATATTCAGTTTTCTCCTTCAACTCCTATTACTACTCCCTAGCTTGGCTGCATCAGGTGGTATCAGAGCTGCCTTGATCCGTTCAGATTCTGCTCAAGCATGGCTCCCCGAAGAGGTGGCAGAAATGCTTCACGATCTAACGCTGCAGACCCAAGTGAAGAAGTGAATGAATTAAGGAGGCAAGTTGAGATTCTGACACAACGTTTGGCTCAACTGGAGTCAGCCAACCACGATGACCATGAAGAATTTGAGACAGGAAGCACGTTTAATAATCCTTTCCACAACCAGAGTCCTCGACAAGAAGCACCAGTTCGAGAAAATCGTAGGTGGGATGGACATTTTAAGATTGAAATTCCAGAATTCAGTGGTAGTATACAAGCTGAAGAGTTTGTTGATTGGCTGAATACGGTGGAGAGAATCTTCGAATTCAAAGAAGTGCCAGAAAACATGAAGGTGAAATTAGTTGCCATTAAATTGAAAGGAAGGGCTTCTGCTTGGTGGGAACAACTAAAATTGAAGAGGGAAAGACGGGGGAAAAGTAAGATCGTTGATTGGGAAAAGATGAAAAAGAAATTGAAGGAAAATTTCCTACCACATAATTATGTGCAGGCTATGTTCCAACGTCTTCAGAATTTACGCCAAGGTAGCAGATCAGTTGATGATTATACCGAAGAATTCTACCAATTGATATCCAGAAATGATTTATCTGAAAGTGAGGAGCAGTTGGTTGCATGTTACTTGGGTGGCTTACGTCTAAATGTCCAAGAAGCACTTGACCTACACAAATTCTGGTCAGTTTCTGAGGTGTACCAGGCGGCTTTGGCAGTTGAAAAACGTCAAAATAAGCCTAGATTTTGGAATTCTCAGAGCCAAGACATGACTGCCAATCAGCGATTTAGCATTGATAATCAGGCTAAAGGCTCTCAAAACACAACTATGCCAAGAAAGAATATGTCTGAATCTACTACCCCGCAAAACAAGAGCAAAGGAACTGGATTAAAATGCTTTAAATGCAATGAACCAGGCCATACTTCAGCTGCATGTAGACGAGAACGTGGAAAACAACTCATGATTGGGGGCGAAGAACATAGTCAAAGGGCTGAATACGAGGAAGAACCGATATACGACACTGAGCCAGAGGAAGATGTTTTGTACGGAGATGTTGGAGAGTCTCTGGTAATCCGCAAAGCCTTGTTGTTACCAAAGGAAGAACCTAAAGAAGACTGGCTACGAAACAACATCTTTCACACAACGTGCACTATTGAAGGTAAGGTTTGCAAGTTAATTATTGATAGTGGCAGTTGTGAAAATGTTATTTCTCGTGAAGCAGTTGATAAACTGAAGTTAAAACAAGAAAAGCATCCAAAACCATATAAGTTGTCTTGGTTCAAGAAAGGAAACGAGGTTTCCGTTGATACTCGCTGCCTAGTTTCATTTTCAATTGGACGCAAGTATTTTGATAATGTGTGGTGTGACGTGGTCAAGATGGATGCATGTCATATACTCCTTGGTAGGCCATGGCAGTATGATCGCAATGCTATTCATGAAGGCAAGAAAAACACTTACACTTTCTGGAAGGATAACATTAAAGTTACCCTAGCACCTATGAAGGATAAAGTTTCTGCCGAAGGGAAAAAAGAAAATGGCGATAACATGCTGTCCATTACCAATTTCATGGAGAAAGCTGAAGAAACTGGAATTTTCATGGCATTAGTAATGCGTGAAGTGCAGCCACCTACGCAAGTTCCAGACTTTATAAAGCCATTGCTTGAAGAATATAAAGATTTAACACCGGAAGAATTACCACCTGGTCTACCTCCTATGAGGGATATTCAACATCAAATTGACTTAATTCCAGGTTCTAGTCTTCCCAATAAACCTGCATATCGCATGAGTCCAAAGGAGCATGATGAGTTGCGAAGACAAGTGGAGGAAGCAATTGCGAAAGGTCTAATCAGAGAAAGTTTAAGTCCATGCGCAGTCCCCGCATTGCTAACCCCAAAGAAAGATGGCACGTGGCGCATGTGCGTGGACAGCCGCGCAATTAACAAAATAACCGTGAAGTACCGCTATCCAATACCTCGATTTGAAGATTTATTGGATCAATTAGCCGGGGCAAAGATATTCTCGAAGATTGATCTTCGCAGCGGTTACCATCAGATTCGCATTCGGTCAGGAGACGAGTGGAAAACTGCATTTAAAACCCGAGATGGCTTGTACGAATGGTTGGTGATGCCATTCGGGTTATCTAACGCGCCTAGTACATTTATGCGTGTCATGAATCATGTCTTGAAACCTTTTCTCAGAAGGTGTGTTGTTGTTTACTTCGATGATATATTAATATACAGCCCCACTCTCGAAGCTCACAAACAAGACCTTAAAGAAGTGTTCGAAAGCTTGAGGCAAGAAAAGCTATACATTAACTTGAAGAAATGTAATTTCGCTGTGCACAATGTACTATTTTTGGGGTACATCATTTCTGATCAAGGAGTTAAGGTCGATCAAACTAAAGTCCAAGCTATCCTAGATTGGCCTACTCCGCGAACAATTCATGAGGTGCGCAGTTTTCATGGTTTGGCCTCCTTCTATAGGCGATTTACAAGGAATTTCAGCAGCCTCGTGGCTCCTATAACAGATTGTATAAAATCTGTGAAAACACTAAGTTGGACGCAAGAAGCTGAAGAAAGTTTTCAACTAATCAAAAGGAAAATATCAGCGGCGCCAGTTCTTGCATTACCTGATTTTGACAAAGTATTTGAGGTTGACTGCGATGCATCAAAGGTGGGCATAGGTGCTGTCCTTAGCCAAGAAGGACGTCCTATTGCATTTTACAGTGAAAAACTTACTGGTTCGCGCTGCCACTACTCAACATACGACGCAGAGTTTTACGCTATTATTCAAGCACTTAAGCATTGGGAGCATTACCTGGTTCAACGTGAATTTATCCTTAACTCTGATCATGAAGCATTGAAGTTTATCAATAGCCAGCAACATTTAAGTCAAAGGCATGCCAAGTGGGTTAGCTTCTTACAAAGATTCACTTTCACAATCAGGCATAAAGCAGGCATTCAAAACAAAGTTGCAGATGCTTTAAGCAGGAAAGCTTCATTTTTAACAGAAATGAGAGTTGAGGTTGAAGGATTTGATACATTTAAGGACTTGTACGCGGATGACAAGTTTTTCGGACCAATATTTCAAGCAATACTTCAAGGTGAGCATTCTGAATATCAACTTCAAGAAGGATTTCTTTTTAAGGGATTACAACTTTGTATTCCTGAATGTTCATTAAGAGAAAAGATAGTGATGGAGAAACATGCTTTGGGTCATTTTGGACGTGACAAAACTGTTGCATTAATTGAAAATAAGTATTTCTGGCCAAAATTAAAAAGGGATGTCACACGACATGTGGAAAGATGTCATACATGCCAGAGATCAAAAGGTGGTTCCACAAATGCAGGGCTATATACTCCACTTCCTATTCCTTCATTTCCATGGAATGACGTAAGCATGGATTTTGTCGTTGGTTTACCTCGCACGCAAAAACGAACAGATTCTGTCATGGTAGTGGTGGATCGATTTTCAAAGATGGCACATTTTGTGCCTTGTCGAAAGGCAATGGATGCTTCACACGTAGCAGAACTTTATTTCAAAGAGATATTTCGTTTACACGGTGTTCCACGTTCTATAACTTCTGATCGAGATACCAAGTTTATGGGACACTTTTGGAGGACTTTGTGGAAGAAAATAGGGACAGAGCTGCGTTTTAGCACAGCATATCATCCTGAAACGGATGGCCAAACTGAGGTGGTAAATCGTAGTTTGGGTAATCTTCTTCGATGTTTTGCTGGGGATAAGCCTAAACAATGGGATTTGGTGCTACCCTTTGCTGAATTTGCCTATAATAATTCAAAAAATCGCACTACACAATTAAGTCCGTTTGAAGTTGTTGGAGGGCTGAGTCCTAACACTGTTCTTGATTTAGCTCCCATTCCTAATCCGAAGAAAGCAAGTGCAAAAGCTGAAGAAATGGTTGAACGTATAAAGGAAATACATGAGCAGGTGAGGGACCACATTGAAGCAAGTAATTTAAAGTATAAAGCAGCTGCAGATATTCACCGACGCAAGGTTATTTTTAAAGAAGGAGATAATGTTTGGGCTGTCCTGACTAAAGATAGGTTTTTACCTGGAGAGAACCATAAGTTGCACGATCGGAAGGTTGGTCCATGTAAGATACTGAAAAGAGTGAATGACAATGCTTATCAGCTGAAATTACCAAGTCACATCAAGTCTTCTGATGTATTTAATGTTAAGCACCTGCTTCCATACAAAGGAGATGTTTCTGACTAAAACTCGAGGACGAGTTTTTCGCAGCCAGGGGATGATGATGCAGATTCTAGAACAATCTCATACTATTGGGAATATTCTGGAAATATTATATGAATTTGAAAGTAACATTATCTAGAATATATAATTAATGAAGTGTATTAAGTAGGTATTATGGGGAATTGCTAAGGTCTATAACTTATAAAGTGTATCAACTAGGTATTATGGGGAAGTGCTAAGGTCTATAATTAATATTTGAGGTACTAGAAGCTTCAGGAGTGGATTGTCAACAGTTTATTGGGGACTATATATATCCCAGATTGTAAGCTGCTAAGGATTAATGAAGGATATTTAGATTTTCCCTATAATTTCTCTAGCAACTTCTATAGTTTGCTGTGTTTAATCCCTATATTCAGTTTTCTCCTTCAACTCCTATTACTACTCCCTAGCTTGGCTGCATCAAATGGTTTTAGAGTTTGATATAGCAATACATGAACTTAGTCATTAAAAGTTAGCTTTGATTTTTGTAAACATTAAATTAGGTGCTTGTTCATTTATGCAGATCCTCAGATGCAAAACATCATAAGGAGGAACTTACATGATGGTCAAGTTTCCTATAGGATATCTCAGTCGGTAAGACAAATTCGTCTCGGATAGTTATTGTTACAGCTGGTTGGTATTATTCAAATCCTGAAAAATTACATTATAAGATATATATTTACTTTTATTTGACCAACAGCTGGGCTATCTTGATATTTGGGAACCAGCTACACTGGTTATCAAAAAAGAAGGATTTAGTATCAAGGGTAGTGGAAGCAACAGTGGTTTGTTGATGGAGAAATTTTTACCGGCCCCTACTGTATGCTATCTTATCCTTGTATTCTTACAAGCAGCCCACTGGGCATGACATTATAAATTAAATGGAAGGGGCATCGTTTTTAATTATAATCTACAATAACTATAAGAGATATTATTATTTTCTTTGACTAGGATTTTCATATTATTTATGTTAAACTTCTTGTCTAGCTGGTATTCACATGCGATAACTGTGGATATTGCAGGCCGTGCATTTAGATTTTAAGGTTCCAAGCAGTCTTTTTGTAATCAATACTAATCCAAATTAAAAAATCTCTTCCTTGAAATTATATTACATCTCTTAGTAAAATCTATTGTAATATAAATTTGAAAGGCTGATGTTTGTTTTTCACTGGATATTCAAATATAGTAGCTTGAAGCATTTTTCACAAATCTTCTCTTTACTCTTTCTTTACCGTTTCAGGTTATTGTTCCATGTGGACATCCTACAGAATTTTCAATAATTGGTTCGAGTGGTGTAGAACACTTTCTGAGGGCAGAAAACAACCCAGGGGATATTGACGGGTCAGTATTAGTAGCATCTCCAATGTGAGGTGCCAACCAAAGTTGCTAAACATGCTTATTCATCAAAAATATAAATATTTTATTTTCTCTTTCTTTTAAGTTACTTTTGGCACCCCTCTTATCAATATTCACTCCAATGGTTGGCACTTGAAGTTGTCAAAAATACTATAATTTTGTTTATCTAAAATTAGATAGAATATTATAGGCTTTCATGACAATAAATGAATTTTTACCATTTTGGGAGGGTGCCAAAGGGTGCCAAAAATTGGCAACTTTGCTTGGCATCCCTATCACTCCAATGGGTAGCCAAAAAGATTGTTATGCCATGTCATGCCACATGGCATTTTAGCACCTCTTTTGGCACCCCCATTGGAGATGCTTATAAGCCATATACAACTGTGATGATTTTACGCTTAAGTGTTCTGCCTTACATGAACAGAAAATAGCACTTTACTTGAGACCATGCTGTGTAGATTGACATACAACACATTAAGAGCTGATCCACTTCCATTAACTCGAGAAAATGAACTCCTTATAAGGGGAAGCTTGAAGAATCACTAAAAAAAATTGGCGGAATACCTGATTGTACACTGTGCTTTATGTATGAAGCAATAAATGCACAAAATATTTTTCTGTGCTTTGAAAATAACTATAAATCCATCTGTTGTCTGCAGTGCACGAGACACTATTGTTCTAACATTGAGAATATTTATTGTACGGGTAAGTATCTACTCGATGAAGTTTTCTTACAGTCTTCTGCTTTTGCTTTTTGTTGAATATACTTATGTAAAATTTTATCAATTTGATCGGCCCAACTTTTGTTCAGGCTACTACGAAAAAGAAAGGAAAAAAGAGACCTCTATTCTTTCACAAGTAACGCACTCCATCATGCTGAAAGCAATTATTGTCTATTGCAACGTAATTTGATTCGACTTGGAGATCTCTTCTTTCAGCTTGAAATAAATTTTGACTTGTGGAAATTATATCTTTGTTTACTTTACATTATTCATTCCTATGTATTTAACTATTTATACTTGCCCCGTAATGTTGTCCTTCATCTATCCTCATCTATCTTGTTCTTATGTGAATTATTTTTCTTTTTTAAATACCCCAAAAAAAAAAACATTTCATTTATTTCATTTATTTAAAACTATTACAATCAGACATTCACTTAGAACAATTCCAACCGTACCGGAAGTCTTTAGCTAAAAGATAATTTGACATATCAAAAACAATATATATATAATCTTCTTAAACACTCAAACTTTCACCCTACACTCCCCTTGTCCATGATTTTAATAAAAAATGGTTATATTTGTCAAATATTTACAAATACGTAACAAATGTCACATCATTTACTATCATATTAAAATAATATATTCTATTTATAACAACTTAAAATAATAATAATTACTATTTTTTAAGATATATTCAGTACTATCGAAACAAAATGTCTTACAAGTTCAATATATTTTATATTAATATTTTAGAAGACCAATTTATTCGACTATTATAAAACAAAACGTGTTGATCAATGTAAATACAGAAGCTGCAAGCCTGCAAGCTTGCATTTGCTTCTCACATATTTAGGTATTTACTTAGACATAAATTTGCGCGTGCGTAAGTTTTACCGGTATTTTCCATATTTATTGAAATTTTCCGGTGCTCATGTATTCGACAAAAAGTAATATATCTATCATAAATAATGTCAATATATTGCATATAATTATTTTATATGAAAGTTTGTTTTAGCAACTTTAAAATCTGTCAAATTGCTTAGCAAAAGAACTTGCAAAATATATAATGCAACTGAAAGTTATTGCTAAAAGTGCCCATAAAACTTAAAAGACCAAGCATGTAACTAGAGGGCCTTTAACAATACAGAGCATTATATGTATACTACTGGAACACTAGTACTCCATGAGTATACTCAGATCACTATTCTGTGGATTATACAACAATGTTATCAGTTTCCGATACAATGCTTCGAAAGACCTATGGCAATTCTAGTTGCTTTCTGATGATCCAATGCTTCGAAAGACCTACAACAATTCTAGTTGCTTTCTATTGATCCAATGTTTCGAAAGACCTATGACAATTCTAGTTGCTTTCTATTGCAAGCACGAAACGACGACTAAACAGTAGATTTTAATTTACAAATTGCTTGCATCAGTTCAATCAGACTAGCGAGGCAAGTGAGTGAGAAACTACATGCACCCCTTACTCTCTAAGGCTTCTTTGAGTTTCATCCCCAGTGCATACGCCAGAGGAGGAGGAACAGCGTTTCCAATTTGTCGGTGCTTGTGTAGAATGTTACCATAAAACTGGTAGCTATCTGGGAAGCCCTGCAATAGCAAGTCAAGACCGAAATCTTTAGTTCAGTGGCCAGTTGACAATTTGGGAAGAGTGAATGTAACTGCAGAGTGATGATTGTGATAGGAAACTTACTTGAGAACGAGCACACTCTCGGACTGTTACAATCCTGTCCTGATCAGGATGGAAGCACATTCCGACCTTTCCCATTGGTTGGGGGTCAGTGATAGAAGTTGGAAAACTTCCCTCCCAGTCCAACCTTCCGAACAGCCCCTTCCACTGGTTGTGCCTCTTGGCTGTATTTGGAAGGCACCAAGGTATCAAGTCAACTAATTGCCCGGAAGACAGCTTGACCTGCATTACAATAAGCAACATGTAAACTGCCACATACCAAGTCTTGCGACTAATGACTAAAATACAGCCTGCTTAAGGTCTAACCAACACAGGCTATTGAATACCTTTTCATCAGGAAGGTCTTGCCAATCAGCACCTCGCCGCTTAGGGATTCTTTGACAGCGAATGAGATTGAGTTCATTCATTTCTTTTGATATGTGATCTGTCAAGACCATCATGTTTGCACGGATTTTCTTTTGGAACCAGGAGATAGGATCCATTTGATACTGCATATGCAAAGTAAGAAGGCATTAGCCCAAATAGTTGTCATTCAATATCGTACTTCACATGATTTATATATATTCTGATTTGGCAAATGATGAACAAGTAACAGTTTAAGTACCTCTATACTTGTCCTAGATGCCCCATTGCTAACCATCGGAAGATCTCCTATTGTATCCCTAACAGTGATTGATCTAAATGGTGCCCCAGTTTGAGTACTCCGGACAGCAGCATAGTACTTGTTTTCTGGTAATGCAATTTTTAGCTCTGGTGCAGCAAAGACATGCATAGGCTCTGGCCACTCTGGGAGAGTTTCTTCAGGAGATGCTGCCCAGATAAATGCTCGCTTCCTAGACTGAGGAACTCCATATGCTCCAGCCTCAAGTATACCAAACCGAACCTGAGTACAGAAGGAATCACTTAACTAATATATACTTCTCAAAATAAAGCAGTGGTATATTGACATCTCCACAAAATCAATTCCTGATAGTAACCTGGTAACCCATATCAAGAAGTGAAGCTATAGCTAGACGAAATGTCTGTCCCTTGTTGAAGGACACAAAAGTCCTGACATTCTCAAGAAGAAAATACTTTGGTCGATAATAATCAGCAAAGGATAAGAACGCCAAAATCATCTCACACTGGACTTTACTCCAGCTGCTTTGGTTAAATCTATTCATTCCAGAAAATCCCTGCAATTAGAAGCAAACAGGTAACTAACATGGTTGCCATTGATTTTTCATAGCTTTGTTCATAGAAGGCAAAAACTTCACAAACCTGACATGGGGGCCCTCCATTAATAAAATCCACTTGTCCTGGCAGCGGCAAATTCTTTATTTCCTCCTCACTTAATTTTGCAGCTAATTCTGCAGCCTCTGGGGTTGAAATACAATCATCTGCATCTCCAGTCTTATCCATGATAGCCCTGCATCAGAATTTGTTTATGGAGCCTAGTAATGGAAGGAGAGAACCACTTTGGCAAAAATGAAAAAATGAATACTTACTTTAAAATAACATTGCAATTATTGATAAACATCAACGACTCTGGATGGTTAAGCTTAAATGCATCTCCAGCAGCCTCTTCATACTCAATTGCCCACTTCGTTGTACAAACACCTGTGATTTTGAAATTAGCATAATCAGTCATTAATTTAATCCACGCATAGGGTAAACCTTACAGCTTGCAATCCTGCAGCTATGTGCACATATGTATATACAGAGAGGGAAGAGGTGAGAGGGGGATAGGCAGAAAGGTGAAAGCATACCGGATTTCTGCAATCCTTCTGAAAGGCCTCCGCAACCAGCAAAGATGTCTAAGGTTGCCAAACAGTTTACTTTTGATTTCAGAGAATCTAAATCATCCTCCCCTTCCTTACACTTACCCTTGTTCTTTCTAAGAGAAGAAACATGTGCACCCTTCACAGCTGAATACCTCAATTTGATATTTGGTGGCAACTATACAAATGTATAATAAGAAGTTTTACTATCAAACACAATTTTGAGATAGATTGCTCGAGCAATTTATATGAAGGCTCAAGTAAATTCACCTAAAATTATTTTTATTCAACTCAAGTGTCATAAAAAGCAGGAAATACCTGTTTGAGAGATCCTTTAGCAGGATCGTACAGATATTCGCAAAAGAATACATGATCAAAAATAGTAGGCGCATCGCATGATGGAAGATCATTCTTTTTCCTCACTTCACATCTCCCTTCAACTGTCTCGGCATCAATTGTATGTGTTTCTTCGCTGTAATAAACCTAAGGGCAGCGAGATAAAGTTCGACAAATTTAATAACATGCTAATATGAAGATTATTGTAGAAAACTTGTCAGTAGAATAGAAAGATAAATAAGTTAAAATTAATCATAAGGAGGCATTCTGCATAGTTTAGATGAAAACTTTTTGTTTATACCTCTCGAATGTCAGAGCAGTATGCCTTCTCATCTGAAATGTCTTCTGGCCGGTAAAATCTCCTTACCTTAATCTCAGTAGAATGTGGCTCAGCTTGTTTGGGTGCCTTGGGGACAATAATTTCGAGTAGTTGACATATAGCATAAGCTTTTAATCCCACATTTCTTCCACCCTTGAAGGTTTCATTCCCTACCCTTTCTGTACTAAATTGCTGAGGACTCACGTAGAGAAAATCATGAATAGAATATTCAGTTCCGTTGAACACAAAACTTGTCTTGTCTGAGTGGACTACAAATTTTTCTTTTTCAGTGAGATCTTTATCTAATTTGCAAGAGCTGCATATGCCTGAACCCAGACCCATACTATTAAGAGGAAGGCTAAGAAAAGCACCTTTATCTGGACAATACAAGCTTTTGCAATAGTATTCAGTTTCCAATCCATTCTTTTTCCTCTCCTCAACTCCTGCTCTATAGATTTTATCAGCATTTGCATTCACTTTTCTGTACTGGTGTCCCCAAGGCCTTGACCGAATTTCTACAACAGCTTTTTTAACATCCGCTAATTCAAAATCCATACAATCATTCGTGAGAAATACTTCACATTCATTTGCTGTATTCCCGAGTATTGTTAGGGATCCTTGTTGCAACATTCTCCCATGAAGCATTTTTATGCCATTCAAAGTTTCAAACATGTACTCCACGTAATAGATGGCTGGAAGTTGGGCAGATTCGTCATCCACCAGAACAGCACCCCCAACTGCAATTTCAGTTCCATAAACTATTGCTTGTTTGTATAGAGCTTCACCACTTAATGTTTCACCAACAGATTTACCGTTCCACCTTATGTCCTTCACTTTAGGAATTGATTTTGTTTTTCTTGGCGTTGAGGTGGGTGTAGGAGTTTTTTCTAAAGCAGTCAATGTTTCCTTCTCCTCTTCCTCCTCAATTTCCTCTTGCTCTTCAGGTTCTTCTTCCTCCTTATCTTCACCAGTTATTCCCTCTTTCATATCTTCTGGAGAGTAGTTCGAATAAAACTCACCCCAGATTCTGTTGATTAGTCGTGTAGTTGTTGCCTGCATAGCCTTCCTTTTAGACACTACAGGGGCTAGGGCTGCTCTGGGATTTAAGTTTGGTTCATCCCTCTGCAATAACTTCTTCTTCTTCATAAGCCATTTAGTGTGGTGCCTTTCTTCCATTTTGTTTGTGAGACCAATCACAAATGCAGACTTTTTAATCTTCTCATCAGGAAATTCTAAGAACTGCTGCAAAATTATTTGTCCATGCACAACTACATATCTCTCAACAGCTGCCGGAACAGATGATATGTAAGCAGGATGACCCTTTTCAAACTCCGAAACTCTTTTAATGACATCCATAAAAGAAAGACGAGAAACCCTGGCCTGCTCCTTTAATAATGTAATAATACTTATAGCGACCCTGGCCGTTTTAAGAACTGGTTCATACCACGATGCATACTGTTTTGATGGCTTACCAAGCCTATACCTGTAAAATGATTGGATAACATTATTAAGCTACATGGAAAAAGATAGAGGAATTACAGGTGTAATGATCAGACTCATACTAGAGGTAGCTCAATTATCTTATTTGTCCTATAGAAGGAAATTGCTTAACATTTATCTATTTCAGTTGATGACAAAACTTAAAACTTTTTTACTGGATGACCATATGTTACAGTACCACATATGAAAAAACTGATACAAGTAATTCATACAATATTAAGACAAAAGTAAGAAACTCAAAATATGCAACACACATAATTCTTAATAAAGATGATGCAGCATACCAGGCCATATCTGTGCGAATTGATATAAAAACCATTGAGGATCCAAATTCAATCATCCATTCCTTTATAGCACTCAGGTATATTGGGATCCCATCAACATTTGCTGTCCCCAATCCAGCTGAGGAAGATTGAGACGTGTCACCATCAAGATTGAATCCAGTTCCATCATCCTCAGTCATCACCCCTGATCCAAATATAGTGACATCAATATCAGCACAGGGTTTCATTGGAAGGAGCTCCAAGGAAATGAGCCTCGAGTCAGAGTTGTACAATGCCCAGTTATGAAGCATACTTCGAGGCAAATCATCAGTATAACACGCATCAGCACCGCCATCAAAAATTATATATTCATCCGTTTCTTGGTTAGCTGTCTTGTAATATGCTGGTAGAGGATAGTCATTAGCAATCTCATCCTCATTAATTTTTATGTAATATTTGTTAGAAGAAGTGCTTGATCCCCGGCCTTTTTTCTGCTTCATTGAGTTCCAGAACTCTTCTTCCTGCAACAATCTTGCCACTTTTACACCCTCATCTTCCTCTGTTGCAGAATCCTTTTTGTTCTCACCGTCTTTAATTTTTGGACCAATTGTTAATGTTCCATTAGTAGATGCAACCTTTCCGATAGAAGGGTCTCCATGCTTGCTACTTTCTTCTCTTAAAGCTATAAGGACTGGTAGCTCAAGAAATTGCTGATCAGTTTTCTTAGATGTCTCATCCAAGCCAACAAGTTGATTGTAAATAAAGTCACCCTGAGATATAATGAAATCTTTGATGGATACACTACGAGAAAAGCATTTCATACCACTCAGTCCACGAACAACCCCAGCAAGCAACTCATCCAAACTCAGATCAGGATTTCCACCTGAAGATTTTGACAGTTTCTTGTACACCTCAACACAAGCAGTAGCTTTGGCAAATAAATGTTCATAGTGCTTCTTGTAACTAGCTGATGGTTTGACACAATCATAATCTGCAACATCAGTTGAGACCCATATTGTTGGAACCCCTTCTTCATAGCCAGATAGAGCCCAGTTCTCAATTCGTCCAAACCCTTCACATTTGATGCTACATGCTTCCTTTTGGGAGCTGTCCTCAAGAGGCAAAATCAGGCCAGAGATATATAAATCATCAACTTCCAACATTTCAAAGGCCTGCGGTATGCCATCAGAATTATGGAATATAAAGTCAGTTAGCCTCCTACATGGCCGACCATCTTCTTGTCCAGCCGTTAACCGAACAGCTACTTCCTCTTCATCTACAGAACGGTCCTTTTTTGTTTCAATGATTGAAGATTTCTTAGATATTTGAATAGATTTCTCTTTGAAATCTGCACAAGCAGCAGCACGCTTTGGCATTTTACGGGAGCCAACAGGTGTCTCACTACTCTTTAAGGCATGTGCTCTCTGTTTCTTTTGGCCACTTACTGCTGTCTTCTCAGAATCACAATCTGCATTCTTTCGCTTATTTTTCTTCGTTTCAAGACCTGCTAGAGCCCTTTATAATTAGTTGCAGGATATATGCTCTGACAGAAAAGAAAGACTATTGCTACACAATTTTGGAGGAAGCACTAAGAAAGAATGTAGACAAGATTGATATAGTAGAAAAATGAGAAAGCGCTGTTCTTAGAATCGCAAAACGAGCAAAGGATAGGAAGAATTTATATTGCAAACCGCACCGTATTAACATTGACCTGACTACTTCCCAACACAGAATCTCATGCATAAGAATGAAATCACTAATCATTGAAAGATAAAAAGGATAACTACCATTGATTAAGTACAATTTTCTTTTCATAATCGGAAGTTTGACAACCTACGAATGCTTAGATATAGTACATAGAGACTTACCTCCTTTCAGTAGTGGTAATGCGAGCCCTAAGTTCATATTCTATCAAGTAAGCAGCAATGTGCTAATTAATTATCCATCCAACATTTTACCTAGGGACCGGCTAATGTAACACAAGACCAAAAATGGAAAAGTTGTACAATAAAGCAAATAGTAAATGTGGGAATGCATTTTAAAATTTAACAGTCTAGCTATCCTAAATGCAGCGTGTGAACCAAAGAACTGGTCAATAGAAGGTTACATCTATAAGACTGAAATTTTTGAAGTTTTCCTTCTCGATTATTGATAATAAACATTCAGCTCGTGCCTATTGTTCATCCCAGGAAATGGATCACCGCAGTCGGAAACACAAGATAATTTCATTGCTTTCCTTTTACTGTCAACAATCACTTAAAAAATACCTCGACCATCCTAGATCAGGTTTGAAGTCAAGTAGAATTGATTCAAAGCATTTCTTTTAAGTATTCAGAAACCCAAGGACTCAATCGTATTTATATGTAAAAGAACATAATTTCGAACCCTAGCAGGGGAAAGAAGTTAGCAGATACTCAATTTAAAGTAAGTACACAGAATTACATACTGGGCCTTATAGATACATGTAGAAATGAGATCATTATATATACAGACCTGTGAATCTGGTGGTCAAACAATTGTTTGAACTTCATAATCGTTGTTATTTTTTTCATTATCAGTCATTTTCTAAGGCAGAGTCAACTTTAAATTTTAACACAAAAGAGCTTTCGTTTAAGAATAAGGTAACAAGACAACATCGGTTACAAAAAACAATCATAGCATGTTTATGCCTGCTTAGTATATTATGCGCTATTTCATTAATTGACAAAAACCGGCTTATTTAATTAGATATCAGCGCGTGCGTATTCATAAACTGTAGTATATACATAGTCCACGGGATGAAATTATTTGATAAGAGCTATGAATTATATACTGATTCATTTATGCTACATGTCATTTGTGAAAATTTTGACACACTGAACCAAATAACAAACATACGATACCCCAACACACACAAGTAATAATGCTACTTCCGCACACCAAGTGAGCCATTCAAAGTCGCGCTGTTATAGTAAAGATTATGCATTATTCCTCAGAAAAACAATTGTAGAAACAGAAAATAATTAACTGATGACAACAATGGTATATTAATCTTGTAGAGGATAAATGACTGAGCCAGATTCTGATTATTCACAAACCGCAACAACAATAAAGATCACCATCAATAAAGCAAATGCTGATTCGAATAAGCTTCGAGATTCCACAAACATTCCTATACTGGCCTATCAATATGCATATTGAAATGTAATAGGAAACAAATCCAATTTAACCCAATAATTACAATCACTTTACTAATTTCGCTAATCTAACCCATTATTAGAAAAGAATCAACAGACAAATTGTTCAAAAACAAACATATCGAAAAGAACACAAATACACACATTTGAACATCATATAAGCATTTGAGAGAGAGAGAGAGAGATCGAAAAGAACACAAATACACACATTTGAACATCATATAAGCATTTGAGAGAGAGAGAGAGATTGAGGGTGGAGAGGGGGAGAGAGAGAGAGAGATTGAGGGGGACGAGAGGGAGGGAGGGAGAGAGAGAGAGGGAGAGAGATTACCTGCATCGAGAGCTGGAGCATCAACAACAGCTGAAGATCCCATTAAGCAAATCAAACAAAGACCCAAGAAACCAAGATTTCAAGAACCCAAAACCAAAAAATTCAAACTCTGAACTAAAAATCCACGAATTATAGGACCCTTTTGACTATCTTGTATCTTTATCGATCTGGGTCCTCTTATTTATCCCCAAAACGTCTGCAAATTTTGGAAAAGAACAAAAAACCGCGCAAACATATTTTTTAATTGTCCTTTCCCGCCCATACATTTTGGCGGTTCAATTTCATAAAGCAATGGACCCGACCCGGTTTGATTCGGGTCTTCGGGGAAATCGATTATATACAAGACCTGGGATTTTGTGCGGAGAGGGATGGAAGGGTTTGTATTAAACTAGCAATCTGGCCCGTGCTTCGCACACGGGTGACGTTTGAATTTTTAATTTTAAATAATTAATTATAATGTGTTTTTAATTATAACATTAACTAATAAAAATATATTAGATTCTTATAGTATTATGAATCACAGTTGTTAGTCCGTGATCCATAATATAATATTAATCTTTGAGTGAATTGGAGTTTAACGAAATTAAGTTTAATTCATTGGACGGAACTGAATATCAGATGCTTTAGGAGCGTTAGTCTTAAAAATTTTATGCCAATAAATATAGTAAAGTACCTGCACATACATGGCAAGATTGTTTCCACATGTATGCTAAAAAAGTCTGAATTTTGAACAGAACTTGAGTTTAATGAACTGCACGAAACCGGTGGCTAAACATTGGAGAATATGCTCCAAGACAAATGAAAGAAATAATACTTCTTCTCGTGACAGAAGTAGTTCAGGAAATCTATAAGTTTATAAGTTTAAATTATAGTGCCCGTGTTTAGCGCACGGTATTTTTATTATGTTTTTCTAATTAATTTTAACATCATTTTATTATGATTAACGCAATATTTGCAATTTTTTACTATTTTATTTTAAGTTTTTCGTCAATTAACATTTATATTAACAACTAATATTTAACTTGAACACAGTGTGTTGAACACATTATATCTATTTATATTTAAATATTAATATGCATAAATTTAGATTCGATTTTTGTCAATATCAAATAATTTTTTATATTTCAATAACATTTTTTTTTAAAAGACTTGCTGGAAATTTCAAAAAAATTGTATAATAGCTATTGTTAAATTAATATAAATATATCGATCATCAAACATGTGCGCGATAAAACTAATAATATTAACCAAGATTAACAATTTTGAAGCATAATCGACTTATTAGACATTAAAAATTAAAATTGCGGAAAATGAAGAGCACACCTCAACCAACATATGCTTGAAATATTTGTATATGCTTAAGATGATAAAAATAGAAGTCGAATATTTGATATTGACATTTTTAATATATTTTTTTGCATGGGAAGGTATTATTTTGGATGATATTGTGAAGAAAATAAGTGAGACACTTTAATCTTGGTTGGTTTAAGAAAATATAATTTTTAATTACTTGCTTTTCTCTAAAATTTATTGAAAATTACACGCCTATCTATATTTATAAAACAAATGTTTTTAAATTATTTTGTAGAATAAATTTAGCCTAAGAAAAAGTTTTGCTGAAAAATTTAATTAATTTTGATCATAAAATTATTAACCCTATTCAAAAACTATAATGTTATAATAACTATATAATCAAATATTTTTATAAAAAGTCTTATAATATGAGAAAATATGATAAAAAAAAATAAAGATAAATCAAGTACAATTGCTGCCACATAAATTCTTATACTGCATATTGCATATAGTGTAATGCAAAAGTATTCACTTTATTTAGTTAGAAAGTATACATATTTTCATTCCCAGACTTGCCACGGAGAATTTTTTGTCTTGTAATCACCTTAGGTTAAATTAACCCCAATATGAAAGTACAATTTAATCTACGTAACCAGAGGTCCTGCTTATCAGGCATACCACCAGAGCAAAGAAACAAAGACAATTCTCACAACTTTCACGAAAGACCGGCTTTACTATTGTTATTCTTGATCAGCCTGCTTTGGACACTTCAGAACAACTCCCACATGCACTTTGCAACTTTTCATGCCCACCAACTTCATGAGTATTCAAAAAATTTGAATCCCTAGCTGCTAATCATCTCATCCCTGGTGAAACCAGTTTCCTCAGCAACCACCTATCAATCTTAAATTTCATCCTATGTAACTATACACTATTATCATATCCCACTATGGCTGTCTATGGAATTCCTCATTTGTTTCTTTAGTTAAGTAATTCCAAGCCATTAGAGCTGCCCCAACTGCAGGATCAACCTAGATAATCATGAGTTCCATCAGCAGTAAGAATCATCAGTGTCTTACGAATGTACTCTTCAAGGTAAAAACTTGAATATACAAAAAAGTAACTAAAAAAACACATAACCGATCTTTCTTGTTTTCTTCCAAAAAGAAAGAAGATGAGTTCTTTCTTTTTTGATCACTTAGGACCCCTGCGAGAAGAAAATCCAACATTTATATATAAGTATACAGTGAGAGAGTATACAAATATACAGAGAAAGAGCCTATCACTTGCTAGACCATTCTTTTTCTAGATAGCTAACACCATGGGCCATGGTAGTTCCCTAAGCCTGGAGTAACATGCATAACAGCATAAGCTTAAGGACTCCATCCAATTATCCAATTATAACTGATCAATTATATAGATCAAATGTAGAAAAACTTTATTACTGATTTATCATGACAGATCAACACCACCAAAGCAATCAGGAGACTATTTAATTATAAATCAAAATCCATATTCAACATTTGTAATACAACTTTACTCACAATAATCAAAATCCATAGATCTGAATTGTTGAAATAAAACTTTACTCACAATAATAATCAAGAAAAAGATGAATAAAACTTAAAATCAAACAAAATAATGATAAGGGTAACTAAAATTACAGATGCATCACTTAACTTTGAGCTGACTTGAAAACCTGTCTTGAAAACCTGTTATGTCTTAAGAGTAAACATGGATAATAAGATTTACAAACCATCAAAGTTATAGTTCTTTAAATTTAAAATGAACTACTATATCATCTCCTCATCAAATACATGGCTGGTGAAAAAAATAGATAATAACTTGATACAGTCCTCGACTACAAAGTGAAACAATGCGAGACAAATGTTAGGCCAATAGCAGCTTCTACTATCATCACTGTTTCAGAATTCAGTGTCCTGCATAATTTAACTATCCGTCTCTACATAATATGTTCTGCATTTTATTTTCTTTTTCTTTTCATTTCTTCCAAGCTGACCATAATACTTCACAACACAGGGCACGAGAAGCATGCAACCAAAATAGAAGGTCAATTCTAAAATATGGAAATACATCATTAAGTAACGCAATATGTGTAGATAATTCATAAATATATTTGCACTTTCTGTAAATTCAAAGATTAGGACTAACACAATCAATTCTGATGACCATTTTATATGCATAAAATGGTACTAATTCAATAGCAGGTCACAGGCCCTTTTAGTCCTCCTAGCTGTTGATTTTAACTTGAGTCCAGTATAAAATTTTTACATTTAAATTTTATCTATGAATTTATGCAAGAAGGGAGCTTGGAGAACCACTTTGCTATTATCAAATCTACTCAAGAAAGAAACTAAATTGTTGAAACGAAGTTGATTGCCTAATGCTGTACAACAAAGACAGGGAAACTAACCAGAAGGTCCGCTTGAAACCGGTCCCGTATTTGGATCATTGCTTTCAGTCGATTGAGGAACATCATATCGAGGCAGAAAACTATTAGACATAGAAGAGGAGTTCGGCGTGTGACAACTCTTTCGTCCTGAAACGGTGAGGATTTATTATGCTCCAACGTTTATTCACGAAAACAACAACGAAGAAGAAGACAGAGGACCCAAAGGTGCACGCTTACTACCTGTTCGTGATTAAGCCGGATAATACATTCAACATTACAGAAGAATTGAACATTAACGAAGAAGAAACAGACACAATACACACCTTTTTGCTCCATTGAATGCTAGGAGGACAGCGAGGGTGAAATTTGAATTTTAAATGAAGAAGAAAGAGTGTGAAACATGGTTAAATTTTCAATCCATCTTATATGATGTGAACACGCACAGAGATGATTTAAAAAACCAGTCTTACTTTTGAATTATATACTTTTTTTAACAAAAGTGTACTGATATATGGAAAACAAAGTGGAAAACAAAGGTATATATGTACAAAAGGAGAAACCTGTACAACTCAGATTCATGGACTACAAACGCTGGTGATCAAGTAGTACACTCGACCCGACTTTAGAAATAGTCCAGAGATTAGGCCATTAGTAACTATGCAGATCATAAAATATGTATACAAATGTCTGCTTTGGGCCTAACCTACATTTCAGAACTTCAAACTTATCAATCACTTATATCATAACTCCTCTGCAAAATGAACATGAAAAAGGCTAAGAAAAGTAAAAACTGTATACAGTGCAATAACATACGGTTGGATCCAGCAGATTGAAAACTACACCGGACAAATTAATACAAAAAATTAAAAGGTTTAGTGGACTAAAATCTATTATTAAAATCTTCAAAATAAGGGTTTACCATTACTTCCCGCACATGCAGTATGTGAATTGGGATCGACATTTTCGATGTTCTCATTGTTTACATCACCAGGCACTCGATTTTCGTTAACACCATGTCTCCTCTGGACTACATAATGAATCAGAAAATATAAGGAAGATGGACCCTCAAAAAACAATACATAATGAAGAAACGCATCAAAGACGGACTAAAAAGCGAATGTCAGAGAGGTTAAAAAAAACTCACTATCCCAGATAGAAGGCGGCGAAACAGGACACAGCAGATCTTTTCCTACCTGTTTGATAAATATCTATGAAAATCATGACAACTACAACATAATAAAACATCATAGCAACTGCTTACACTCCGATGAAAACAGAAGATGGCTTCAGTTCGATGTCCCCGCTGAAGAATTTGAATTAATGTCGCTGCTGAAGAATTTGAATTAATGTCCCTGCTGAAGAATTTGTATGGCTCCTGGTTTACCCTTGCCAGCACCTTGGCGTGCCTTGCCTCTAGAACGATCACCAGGATGCACCCCATGTCTCTTTTTATTTTAGCTTTCAAATATATTTCCATCCTCAAACGATAAGCCAATGTCAAAATCTTTTTAAACCCCAGGGAACCCATTTTGTTGCCTCTGCTTCCTCCACTTTTTAACAGATTCAATCTTGTTCTTTTCCTTAGCCCTCTATTTTTGTTTCTGAGCCTGGACTGGTTTTGACATCTTTTTGTTCTCTCTAGCCTTCTTTCTCTCCTCTGCTTCCTAGATTCTTTTTTTTTTCCGGCCAAAAGCCGTCTCTAGCATTTTCCATGTGATGATCACTTTTCACCATTTTAGCATAATAATCTGTAGGCCTTCAAAAAGAAATATTCATTAAATTTCAATTTCGTAAAAGCTTCTCTAGTATTGTCAAGAGCTTGGTTATAAAAGGATAGCTCTTGGTTCAGGTCGTCATTCACATCCACCTCTTTCTTTTAACTATAATCAAGAGTAAACTTGTGTATCCAATCAACATTCTCTGGCCAGCTGACATTCCAAAGTTTATCAAGTAGGATAGCTCTGTCATATACTGCCGGATACACTTAGCTTTATATCACCATCATCCTCTTCAGATTCTAAATTTGCGTGAAAAACTTCCACATCAAGAATATCTACAGATTCTACATCTTGGTCAATAACTTCTACATCGTCTTCAGATTCTATGTTTTGGTCAGAAACTTCCACATCCAGATCTGCTAAGTCAGCATTCTTCACTGCCTCCTTATCAGACGCCTTCCGTCCTTTGTGAACCATCATCATGTAATAAACCTGGAAACAGAAGCTGGGAATTAATTGTTGCGGCAGAGAATGCAAGAGAAGCTGTGTAGTTGTAAGCCCTGTCTTTGAGGGCACAATTATTAAATATGCGAGAACTTATCAAATACATCATTGCATCAATCTTTTATTGACTACTTAATTTAGAACCAAGTAAATTGATCTCTAAATAAACAAAATATTAGACCTCATCAAATAAATATTATCACGAAGGCCTCTCACTTAACTTAAAAATGAAATTGTAGAGCACGAATTTGGATTTAAAAAAAAAAAAAAGAAATTATAAGGACATGATCTTTAGGTTGCCTTTTTTCCCATCCCGGGCCAATTTTATTTACCAAACTTAATAAAAATACAGAGCAACTGAAAGAAGGCATAATATTATTTTGAGCAGGAGAACTCTATGTAGACCAATTATAAGAGTTTGATTTTCGGAACCTATAATCCACATAAAATAAGGTCGTCAGAGCAGATGCACATGTTGTAAAGTACTATGAATAAATAATTTAACAGGATTGTACCAAATACCATATGCTAACAAAATTTAATATATATGCTCATCACCAATATAAAAACTATAGTTCTAACAATGCTCCAATAAAATCTTCCAAGATGACTTTGATTAAAGGTGTTTTATCAGAAGAATCCATATACATTAGCAACTACATCATTGGTTATAATAACCTGGAAGGAGAAACCTGCACTATAGTGGTTGGACTTAACATCCAGGTACAAATGTGTAATTCGAATTGCATATATGTACTCATAGACTTAATGACAAATAATATACCAGAAATTCATAGAGAAGTGGAGGTAAATCTACCTTCTCTACTCTTTCAATCTCTGTAAAAGCTCCTCTAAAATCCCATGATTTACCAACTGCAAGAACGATATGTCTGTAATAGACCATGTGATGTGCCCTAATAGTATCCATGAAAAACAAAACAGGAAAAGAATGAGTGTAAGTGATTTGGCCATATATATAGTATCTTTATCTTAAGCTCAAAAAACAACTGATACGTAATGTACCTTAAAGTCTTAAACCAACTGCAGACTAATCTATATTTGAACCGTTTAAAGATAAAAGTGCCTCATAAAAGAAATGAAGAAACATAGTCTAGATATAGTTGGCCTACCTTGTCGTAGTAGGTCAGTCAGAAGCATTGTTAGAGGTATTTCTAAGCCTGTGCATAAGCTTCATTCTGTTGCCGATACTAAAGGAAGAGCTCTTTGGCCCAAGAATCAACAAATTCAGGCAATGTAGTACATCTGGAACAAAAAGCGAATCCTATCAGAAATGTGGAGATGTGAAGATACTTGCTCCTAATGTGCTTACTGCAGGAAAATTCAAAGGAGGTGAATTTTAATTGTAACAAACCGAAATCTGAAATACCAGTTTATATTACCAAGAACAAAATATAAAACTTTGTTTGATACAACAGTGTGTTGTGAGATAATTAACAAAAAAATACAGTTATGCATAGATAATTATTTGAAGCATTTCTTCGAACAGTTGGACTATAATTTTAGTAAACACGAAGCAAAAAAAACAAGGAGTATAATCCAACCGAATCTGACGGATACATGATAATCTGCAAATCTTCAAGAAACTGAGATGAAACTTTTGAATTACACAAAGCCGTTGTTGTTACTCACCAATCTGAGAAGAAGGAGATAATGGATAAGGAGGACACTACATTCGCCTTGTAGTACGACGAAACCCGTCCGATCCATTAAGCAAGAAAGACGAAGCGTGATCATGGAATGATGGAGGAAATGGAAAGATAAGATACTTGCCTCATATATGATTCAAAATTGCCAGTAAAAAGATGATTAATGGCCCTTTCAGCGGGAGCAGTTTCTCGTCAAAATAATTCGGAAAATAACTACTGAGATTATGGGCTGACATAACCGACCATCAAATTCGAAAAATATTCTGGATCGCCCGCTCAATTTCGGGTCCTCTGGTAATTAAAGCTGGAAGCAGTTGCAATTTGAACTGGGTCAGTACCCGTTATCTTGTGGATGATCCAAGCAGCTTGTTTATTTACGTGTAGCACCCTGGGCAGTATACAAAGAAAATAAAATGAAGGGCAGAAAAGGTCATTTGGCATATCCTTTGTATTCACAGATTAGGATTATATAGATATAGATATAGATATAGATATAGATATAGATAGATAGATTAGCTGAATTCGAACTCAGTTTTTTTTTAGGAAAATTAATGGAATAGCTTGATATTTTGTAACGGATGATGATCGAAACAGAAAAAAAGAATAATATGTAATATATTTTCAGTAAATAATTTGTTACATTGTTTGTTAACTAATTATTATTTCTGTCCCTTCTGATTAGTTTCATTAATTATTTTATTTTTTTGCTATAAAGAAATTAAAAATAAATTATAAAATTATATTTTATGTGCATGATTTAAAATGCATGTCAAGTAACATAAAAGAAATAATAACAATTCAACGAAATCGAGGGTGGAAAAAATATCATTTTTTAATTTATAAAGACTTGTGAGTGTTCACAGAAAAACTATACATACATATTCTCTCTTTTTTTTTTTTTGAAATCATACATACACATCTTCTAGTTTATAGTTAAAAGAATGATAATTTTAATCATGTTTTAATAAAATTTATGAAAATAATCAATTTCAAGATTATTACCCGCTGGATATTTTTTTTGAAATTATTTACTTTTTCAATTCACATGGAAAATATATTTACATTGTTATATAAAAATATATTCACATGTGTATATTAGGACTAGCAAAGAAAATCAAATAAAGAACATGTTCGGACAAAAATAAGTACTTGTCTCCACATAAAATATAACACTTTTGCGTCCCGAAAAATATGATAAGCCAAACTGGCCCTTGAGTTTGGCCCTTGAGCGTCAAACAGAGAATAATAGTCTAGGCCTTCAGTTCAATACTGCCATGATTATGCAATCTTAAATTAAATATTACTTCAGCAAATTGTGTGCTCATTGTTTCTGCTTTGCTGATTATGTGTGGTCATTGCTATTCGAACTAATCTAATAACAATTTGCACATTGTCTATACTGTCCACAATGAGACCGCGGCTCGCATGGCCCGTCCTCTATCAGAAGTATAAATTATACATTTACATGCGCCTATACTTGGGTCGAACTGCTATCATCCCAGGCCGAGCCTTGTCATAATGGTATCTGCAAAATTACAGGTGTCATTAATTATCTTCCCCGTGTAATCAGAGTATGAGCTCAACCCCGTTAACACCTTTAAGTGTCTGGTTATGAAATAGACCTATAAATGCAACTTTGGAATAGAAAAGGAAAGGATGGCATTAATGGAACGAAAGAGAGGGAGAGGACTCACTTGTTTTCACTAAGAAACGTTTCAATGGCACTTGGAAGTGCAGCTTGCCCTCGACTGTGAAGTCCTATGCCTGCAGGGAAAAAAAAGAACACGCCTAAATTTAAAGGTCCGATGGACACATGTCATTTGGAAGCAACTACGAAGGACTTTTAGTATCTTAGGGAATGTCAACACAAAATAAGTTATCAGTAGGTGAGAAGAAGACAAAACGATACGCTTAGTGAACAAAATATTTAAAACCTAATAACTCTTGCATTGGCCCGCTATTTTCTTCCTAAGGTACTCAAGTCATCATAATATAGGATTGTTACTCACAGCAAAAACAATGAGGATCGGGCTCAACTGGAGATGTAACAATCAATTAAAATCAAGGAGTGTCGGACTTAACTGGAGAGGTGAGTATTAATAGAGAGAGTCTTATAGTCTCTCTTACCCCTATTTATGAATTTGCCTCGAGTAACCCTGTCGGAAACTCGAAACTCGGACATGAGTATTGACACTCCGATACTTATTATAGGCAGGAAACAGGTAATATTTTCTAAATATTGCCGAGCCCAACACTTGGACACATATATATGTTGGACACTTTAAGCCAAGTCCGGGTAACATAGTTTATAGTTTCAAGATTTAAATCAACTTAGGAAGATAATTTAACAGGGATAGTCACATGCCGCGTGAGTGTCTACTAGAGATGTAACATGTGCTTAGCTAATTAACATCTACTACCTCATGCTAGGTACTACACTCACGGAAAGAGTCTACCCTGATCAAGTCCTAGCTACTCCCATAATTTCCACACAACAATTAACATTAAGTACAGGAATAAACTAAACAGACACAATTCAGTGTACATAAACTAAAAAAGGACAGACGTTTAGCATATAAATTGAGCATAATTCTCGATCTATCAAGGAGTAGCCACTGTTATAAGAAAAAGGCACTATAGCATACCTGTTATAACTTCTAATACTGTTGACCTGGGCCTAAATGATGCCTTCTGCTTATCGAACTTCTCCTTACCTAATGAGTCCAGAGAGGCAGATCTTACCATGTTTGTGGTGTTGACTGGATTGGTAAAAGGTGCAAACTGAGACTCAATTTTATGCAAGTGTTCCTCTAACGCCTGAACTGCTTCCGATGCATGCAGACCATGCAAGTCCAGTTTCCACAAATCATTTTCACAATTCCTTTTTCTTAGGATTTCCTTTGCTGCCACTGCGTTATACTTTTCAGCTTCCTTCCATTCTTCCCTGGCCCTCATGGAATATTGTTGGGCAGATAAGTGATCACCTCTTAAATAAGCATCACTGGCCGCCTTTGAATGCCGTGAAGCTAACCTGTTCCACAAAACATCAAGGAGTGACTAAAAAACATAATGGATGTTTGTAAGAAAACATAACCAAAACTGCTAGGTAATATAATAATCAAACATTTTTTTTTGGGTTTGGTTAGGGATGCTCATTACACACCTCATCATTCTCATTGCATCTTTCCGATTAACCAAGTAAACATCGTCCTCTTCCCATTCAGGCTCAACAGGAATATTAGTCAAGCTACGCAGACTCTGGAGTTCACTTGTTGAATGATCAGGATGGCCTTTTCCAAATGCAGAAGTATCAGCAGTCAGCTCTTTATTCCTAGATACAATATCATCTTGATGCCCATAGCTAATTCCTACAAGATCTTGGGTCTCACGTAAAGTCAGATCTATATCAGTCAAAAAAGTATTGTTCTCTGAGTAGAAATTTTCAGCATTGTATCTAAAATCCGTAACTTCTGTTTCCTTTTTTTCATGAAGACTCGTAGAAGAAACCATTTCTTTTAAGAGATCTGAGGCCCTGTCAATGTCATTATTCACAGCTTCCATAATATCTTCAATCAAACTTTTCTCAGCCCAGGGATGAAGCTTTTTCAGCTTCTCATAAACCCCATTGCCATTGTCCTGACATTTTTTTAAAATAACTTCATTTGTACAACTTCCTCTCGGTAATGATTTCTCAATATCCTTATTAGCCCCCAATGTTGGAAAATTAGCCGAGGGTAGAAGCACGGAAGAAAAAGACTGTGCCACATTATGATTATTTTTCACTAAGCCTGTGTGATTCTTAGGTATGGTAGTACTTGATATAGGTGGAAAAGGCTCCTCGCAAGCTTTTGATCTAAGGCCTGTAGCCTGTTGTTGCTTTGAATTATACGCAGCCCATCCTGCATTCTTAAATTTCCTTGCTGACATTGTCACATGCAAACTGGATACCACGTGATGAAATACTTCTTTCTTGGCCAAAAATCTTTTACTTTGATATCAATGACCCAACAATTGACGATTAAAAGGTCTTCGAAGACCTCCAAACCTAAAAATATAAAGCAACAAATGTAAACAAATTAAAAAAACAGAAAGATAAAAACCCTTCTATACATATAGGAATAAATTATTCGAAATCTTTCATAACTTAAATTTACCTGGCCAGGAATGGGCACATAGGAAAACAGATAAGTACATAACTAGACACAAAAAGTCAAAAATCTGCCCGAATAACTGACAGATTCAAGACCCAAAACACACACACAAACACATATTGGCAGCCTCTTACACAAGAAAGGTCATCGCTCATCATAAGTCACGTGTGTTTCTGTGTGTGTGGATACATAAAAGAGTAAGTCTGCGAAAAGCTTTCCAAAGCAACTTAAAATACAAGTGGCTCTCACTAAACATCTGCTATACTCTAATGTTCAGAGCTAGGGAACCTGACAAATCCGGCCATTTTAGAACTTTAAATGAGTCTCCTGCAAAGTAAACTTACTTGATAGACAATGGAAAGTAAGATTAAACCAGTACAGAGCGAAATCACATGTCCATCAGGTGTCCACCCCAAATCTAAAAATGGTATTCGAATGCACACTAATCAACTTAAATAATTAAAAAGAAAATATTCTTGAAAAAATTCTGTGACTGAACCCCCTGAACTCCGAATACAAACAATAACCACA
Organism: Daucus carota subsp. sativus; assembly: GCF_001625215.2. NCBI lineage: Eukaryota > Viridiplantae > Streptophyta > Magnoliopsida > Apiales > Apiaceae > Daucus > Daucus carota. Next base: position 39,565,352 of record NC_030386.2, on the reverse strand, counting down.
AATTCTACAGCAGCAAACCCAATTAAAATCTTCATCATGCCAATAATGAGCAGTGCGTCCAAAAACTTTATCATTTTATGTCCGTAAAATATTCAATATGCATTCAACTGTAAGGCCAAAAGACTGTGCATCCAAATGAGATTTCTATTGCATAAAAGTGGTTGACCTCATAAATTGTGGTTGACCTCTATAAATTGCTTCCTCCAGGTTTGTCAAGAGGTTGCTGACTTGTTAGTTCAGCAGCACCAATATGTTTCTTCCTGACACTACTCAAATTTGTAAGTTAAGTTGTAAATTCAAATTCACCAAAAACCCAAGTACTTTCATCCTAAAATGTGCCCAAATGAAATCATTTCCCCACTATTTGCTTCGCAATTATACTTTACTAAAAAGGAATTGCTGCAACTGTTTCTCTTACAATTCTTCCAAGAATGCTACTTAAGTAACTATATTCCATATATAGAGGACATATATTCTCTCATCTCTTGCATATATCCTTCAACCTTCAGTAAAGGGTTTTTAGCATCCCCGTCTAAATAAACTTCGTGAAACTTATTAAGACCGTTCATACCACTACTTCTAACCCACTCCCCATCTACCCGAGACTTATCCCAATGACTATCCCCAGACTTATTTAACTGTAAGGCTTTCAGGCTTCCCATGTGGTTTGAGATCAATGAACTTGCAACTAGCATATAAAACATTATCCAGAGTGCACTTTGCCATAAACATAACAACATTTGGGGAAAAATATACCGAACCATAAAGCATTATAATTTATACCCAAAATCCATATACTCTAATCCATAAACATATATGTATACACCAAAAGAACAATATTTTTAGCAACAAAGCTTAATCTTGCACACTCAAAAAGTTAACTTTAATTTATTTATTTTTTAAATAACATACCAGCACCAAAAAAAATAAACTTTAATCATATATCAAAAACAACATACCTTGAATTTTTTATCAACCTGGGTGTTGTTCTATATAATAGTATATAACTCTGGTGCTTTTGAATCCACAGATTGAACATAAACAACAAAGACAACAATCAGATCAAAGTTTAAAGAACAGAGATTTTGATGAAGATGATGATGATATATATGAATATAAAATCTGTATAATTAAAACTTAGAGATGATAAATGAATGAGGATTTTGTCGAATCTGCAGGAAGATTTAGATATATGATGTATATGTACAGAAGAAGATTCATATAGAGATAGAGGGGGGGGGGGGGGGGGGGGGGTTGTAATAAAAGCAACAGATAAATTCTTCTCGTTTTACTTTTGTATCCGATGCAGTAAATAACTTCAACCGTACATTACAAGTAAATCTTCTTTTAACCGCGATAACTTTTTAAAATCTTAGAAAAGATTTACCTCTCGTATATTATACGCCGTCATTTAATATATTATAGGGTGAAGGCCTTGCTTACTCCAATGTAAAATAAAAGTGTCCGCAGTACCTCCATAAGAAAATGAGGCCCTATTTATCAAATAGACAAAATCTATACTGGCGTGTCAGATGATACACTACCCGCATCAACGTGAAAGGCTAAAACACAAGCATGAAAAGCGTGCAACCTAATAACTACAGTGTACAGCGTCTCTTATTGAACTGATATCCCCCTGTACCGATACACACCATCAGTCATCAGTTTACTGATTTATGGTAGCCAACACTCTTTAAAATCCTCTCAGCTCATCACATCAATCACACACACACACACAAACACACACACACATATATGAAGTAAGACCCAATAACATATCCTAAGCCTACCAAATGTCTTACAAGGGGGTGAATTATTTGCTTGCAAGATTATCAGCCAGGGGAGTGAGAATATATATTTGCAATTAATTCATTCCTAAACTGACAGTTTTTCAACATATATATATATATGATCCTACTCCAATAAAAACATCGTTGAAATAAAAACTAGAAAATAAAATAAAAAAAAATTCTAAATCACATCGAAGTAGAGCACATATGGTATGCAAATTGATCGTTGGGAGATGAAGAAAAACACACTGAAGTAAGATTTTATTTTTTTTTTAAACAAAAGCTCACCGGTTGACGGGAAAAATCAAATTAGAATTGGAGGGGATTATGTGGGATCATATGTGAAATGGTATATTTAAATTGTGTGTGGTGACTTCTGGGGGGCATTAGATTAGATTCATCAAAGAGCTTTGATTAGTTTGTAGTTCTCATTTTAATTTTAGTTTGTATTTGAGCAACTGCATATATATATGATTAATTAATTTAGGCTATAATGTATATGCATTGATTAATAAAAACTAACATAATATACCCAACTGCCAAAAAGAAAAGGTTAGCATCCAACTGCGACTTGTACCGTATCACAAAAAAAGTAATTGATCGCCACCATAAGCTTCCTCCAGGTTATGCGAGAGGTTGCAAATCATATCATCAGGGATAAACGCAGATGACTTGTTACTTTGTTCTCAGTATTGGTAACCTCGAAGGTCCAACTTCTGATACACCTTCATCAACAGAAGCATGTGAAATGTTACTTCAACATCACCTGATCACTGTACCTTGAACAAATTTATAGGGAAATATGGAAAGACAAGTGAAGGACCTAATTAGTCCCCGATTCCTTCAGGAACCTTGTAGCTGGTATGGACCATAAAATCTTATAGCTCAGCTAACTTCAGGTTTTCCTGACAGCTACTCAAATATGTCCATAAAGTTGCAGATTCAAATTAAAAAAACTCCCAAGTACTTTCATCCTGTTATTGCCTAGACAAAATCATTTCTGCACTTGTTGCTCGCACTCGTACCTTTTCTAAGACTTAATTGCTGCAACTGTTTCACTTGCAACCGCTACAAGAATGCTATTTGAGTCGATAGACATATTACATGCATATACTGAAACTCCTCAATCACTGTTATTCCCACTACCAGTAACCCATCTGCCAAAAACTAGTTCCCCCTTTATTTGCCAAGTAAAAAAATCTACTACTTAACGTCTAACCAAAACTTACACCATGGACAATCCCCCGACTCGTAATAAGAGCTGAGAGCTCAATGTACTTCTAGTAACCATGTATAACATCAACCTCATACAATTTGCTACCAACATTATAACTTTTCGACAAAAATTAAATTTCTCCGAGTTCAATCAAGCATACAAAATCATACAGCGTTACACAACCTTAACATTAACCAAAAAACTTACAACACGCAAATCAAACAAATTCCACATACCCACAAAAAGTTAACTCCAGGAATCAAGAAAAGCGTAAAACAAAAACAACATGAAAATCCAAACTTTACCCAAAAATCAACACCAACATACCTCAAATTCAACCCCACCTGGGCCTTCCCTAACTAATAGTATAAAACTGGTGTCTTTCAATCCAGGGGTTAAATATAAGCAAAAGGGCCAAAATTTGAACCAAAATTTGCAGCAAAAACAGGGATTTTGATGAATTTAATGATAAAGATGAAACTTTGCATGTAAAATCCATATAATAATAGCTTGAAGGGTAAATTTTGGTGGGATTTGAACAAATTTGCAGACAGATTTTTAGGTTTTATGATGATTTATAGAGAGGTGGATTGGAGAAAGGGGTTATCAGAAAAGTCAACGGATAAATACTTCTTGTTTTACTTTTATCTGATGGGGTAAAAAATTACAACCGTGATTTCAAGCAGATGATTTTTTACCCTGTCAGTTTTGTTAATCTGAACGCTTTTCTGTTAGAACAAGTCCAAGAGGGTCCTAGTTCATGCCTCAAATATAATATAAAATATTATGTCCTAATAATTTAGGACATACTTTACTAACTTGAACTCCAACAATGTGCTTTATTCTCACACTATGTTTAATATTTTATTATTAAAGACTCTCTTTCATCATTTAAGCATAATATAAAAGTAGAGAGAGAAAAAGAGTGTGATGAGAATTTATAATAAATTATTGAATAGGGCAAGGTGAGATGTGCCCCAAAAATAGGGCTTGGGGAGGTTGTCCTATATAAGGCATCACTAACACATTGTTGGATCAAATTTTATACTGATGTTTTTGATATGTTGATTTTTATTTTATTAATTTTTATTTTATTAATATATTGTTTAATAATCTCTTATTACTATTATCATTATTCTGATTTAGAATGCTTCTCGTAAAAACACCTTCTCGATTTAAAATTCATCTTATGTGTTAGGACTAAAAATTATATAAATAATATGAAAATCATTACACAAAATTTCTTATATTGTTTATCAGTGATCGTGGATGGGAGAATTCGGTAGCTATTTCATGTCACACAAAATTCCCCTCAAATTTTATTCGTATTCATATTGATTTTATTAAAAACTAGTTAGAAAGTTTAAACATTTCTAAATAATAACTTGTTATGGTCACATATTTTTTACCATGAATATTAAATATAATTCAGGTCATTCCAAATTTCAGAAAAAATTATTTTCACTTTTACAGAAAATTATCATGACCTCATATTAAAATACTTAAAAATATGCTGGCAAAAAAAAAATACTTAAAAATATCATTTCCCATACTACTCCTCCAAATATACAAAATAAAAATTATTATTAGATAATTATTTTATTTATAACACATCATTTGATTATCATGTCTCTTCAAAACGATTTTAAACAATAAAAAACAATAAAACACACATTATTCATATTTAGATTTTAATAAATTGGAAAGTAATATGTATAGAATGAAAAATAATACAAAATAGAATTTCATATGATTAGATTTGTGAATAGTAGTCGTGGAATTTCATAGACACCGATTATTATTTTACAATAATAGAATTTTGTAATGCAAATAATAATTATCTCGACACGTTGTCAAAATACATATATATGCATATATTAGTGTATTTTGAATAATATCTAAAACAGTGAAATGTCAAGTTATAATTATTATTTTAAAAATTGATAATTAATTCTAATCAACCATTGACTACTCCCGTAATTTGTTGGGTTGATAAAATCTTTCGGTAATTATTTATTAATCCAGTAAATTCTTGTTTTTTATATTTATCGAATAATCTGATTTGTATTTTTATGTCATATAAAAAGATCATAAAAGAATAAGATATAAGAGCAACTCCAATGGTGTTACTTATTTTCGATCCCTAAAATATAATAAAATAATGATTACCTAAAATATAAGTAAGCAAAAATTTGTTTTACTCCAATGGTATTCCCTATAATCATCCCTATAATTGAAAAAAAAAATATTTTATTAAAATTTTTACTATGGTGGGGTAGATAAAAAAAAGGAGGGAACATAAAAAGTGAAAGAAAATGAAAGAGATTTATGAGTTGGAAGAAATAGGGGCTCACTTTTTTATCCCCAAAAGAAGGGGTTTTGTTTTCTCTCACCTAAAAATTTTAGGTAAGGAGAGGATGGTTGGAGTGAAGAATTTTTACTTCAACCCCTATTTTTGTCCACGTAGACTCATTATAAGTAAGGGAGATGTTGCCTTGGAGTTGCTCTAAGATAACTATGAATAAAGTGCATAATCGGCAAAAATTGGAAAGTTTTTACTTTTTCGCTAATATTTTTAGGGGAAAGTATCGTGCATAGTATTTTTATATCTTTTGTATCTGGCCCACCGCCCACGCGGCGGGAGATACACTATACACATATAAACACACGGCAGCATACATACACACACATCCTGAGTGCAGAAGCGAGCAGCAAAATCAGTGAAGAAAAATGATTTCGTTTCAACAATCCAAACTTCTTTACTCTCTGCTCAATTCCGGCGAACACCGGCCGTTCCACGAAATTGTCGCGGATTTCTTCTCTAGTTTTCAGACGTCTGTCCACTTCAGACTCTGCTCTTCGCTGGTTATCCTCCTAGAGGCAATCCCTCTCTCTCTCTCTCTCCCCCTCTCCCCACTCCTCTCTCTCTCTCCCTCCTTCTCTCTCTCCCTCTCTCCCCCTTTCCCCCACTCGCCCCTCCTCTCTCTCTCTCTCTCTCTCCCTTTCTACCCTTCCCTCTATCTCCCCCTCCCTCCTCTCTCTATATGTACACATATATATATTTATCGATGACGGTGTTATTTTTTGTTGATGAGATTGATATAGAATTGAGCTGTGTGTGTTAAATTTTGCTAAAATTTGGTTGTGCGAGGGTTTAATTGCTGAAGATTTAGGGTTTTGAATGTTAAATTCTGGACTGTGTGCATTGATTGTTTCCATAAGATTCTTGCAGATTTGTTCTTTATTTGACAGTAAACCGCGGGGACTTTGTTTTCTTGAATGCTGATTTTCTTGATTGTTGGGTATGGATAGTGAATATTTATTTGGTACCTTTTATAAGGAAATTTTGTTATATCAAAATCGGGAAAAGAATTTGAATTCAGCACTTTTACTTAAGCCTGAGGTTTGATATAAGAAAATTAGGTTTTTTCTTTGTTGAAGGTGGTATAAGGTATTAATGTCAAAGTTTTGTTGCCATTCAGTTGTCTACTGAGGTGGTAGACTGAATTTTCTAAACTCGGCACTTGTACGTAAGCCTGATGTATAATGTTTATAATATAGTTTTTTTGCTGAAGGTTGGTACAAATGTCAAAGTTTTGTTGTCTTTCAGTTGCACTCGGGGGTGTTGTACTGAATTTATTAAGAAACTTGCCGACACGCATTGTCTTTATATTGGACACCGTCACCCAAATAAGAATAGACTTGTATTTTTTGGTTATCATAGGAAAAATCAGGTGTAATGCACAAGTTAAATACAATATAGTAGAGGACTTTGCAAATGATAAAAGGCTTTTCTCAAACCTGTAAATGATCACTACTAACACTAGCTTCTGAAGATTGAGTTGTAGTTAAAAAATATATATTGCTCCACACGATATGCAGTGTGGACTATGTGGTTAAAACTTGAGAGTTATTTTAGCAATATAATTAAGATGTATCGTTTATAAGGTATACATATCATACTCACACTTCACTTACTTTTGTTCTCGGAATCAACTTAACATATGAAAAGCATAATCATTTTGCTTTGGTGCTAGATATTATTAGCTGCAAATAATCATAGATATTTTTGATTAGAATAGATATATAATTTATAATTAAATATTTTCCTTGAAATCATATATGTTACAGTTAAATATGCTTTACTATGTTGCATGTATGTATGTAGTTGCCAACTAAGTGATACTTATTAATTATCAATTTTTGTATATTTGCAGGATAAGAAAATGCTCAGATCTTCCCAGCGTTTGGTTGCATTCGCTATACTATATCAGGCTTATTCCTCCCAGAAGACTTCATCAAACCCTTTCATTTCTTTGCTAGTAGATGTAGGTGGTTATGTACAACCTATATATTTCTGGTGCTATGACATTTATATATTAGCTCTGACTAAGAATTATTTCTGATTCTTTAATGCCTCTACATGTACAAATTGTAAAAGATGACATCTCTATTAACAAATATGTGATCTATATAGCTACGCATTTAATAATAATTCTTTCTTAGAAGTATTGGTTTCTTATACTGATAAGTAACCATGCTACTGAAGGTTTCTAGGACTAGGCAGAAAAATATTGCATTATGTTGCTGATCTCATGATTGTAATGAATATCTTTGTTCTATTATTTCCTGGGCATTCGTAGGCAGCAGGTGATCATGATGCGGAGAAATTCGAGAGGGCATTTATAATTCTGTTATTAGAGTCATCTAGCTCTCCAAGTAATAAAGAGGTTTTCTTTTCCTTCCTCCACTAAATTAGTTGACTTCCTTAATTTCTATATATTATTTTTACTGTTTGAAGTTCTAATTGTCCGAGATTTATGTTAATTATCGTTTGCTATTTAAAAGGATTCATAATTTTTCCTTCACATTGTGCATACTATTTTGGCAACTAGCTGTTTGTTAGATTAAGTCAATCACAAAAAAGCTAAAATCAATTAATGTTTTTTGGCCAGCTTCTTATTAGTGGCAAAACTGACCGAGTAACACTAATCTTTTTCATATGAACTGATGTGGCCTGTGGGTGATTGTTTAAAGTTTTCTCAATGCATATGATTTCCTGGACACATTAACAAATACTATCTTATATTCTGTGGTTTGTTTATGTTTTCATGTTATCTTGTCTCTTTAAATTATGTACTGAGTATTAATAGATAACCTTTAAGATATGGTTTTTAACGACTCATGATGGTGGTTTTCCATAGTTTTATTATTGTTTTAAGTTCCAAGTATTACGGTTTCCATAAGTCCTGACTATGGTTTCCCATCATTTATGTCTTATTCAGGTTCTAAAGCAATCTGCAGTGGACTACATAAGAAGTTTTGATAGTGCTTTACATGTAAGTTGTGTTAGATGTGGAGTGTAGTTAACGCAGAATTTAACTCATATACATATCACCTCTACTCTGCAACTGATGTTAATCTGAATAGTTCTGAATAGTTGAATATATGGGTGCTTAGATCTTGGGGTCACCGGGTCAGTTACTCCTGGTTGGCTCTAAACATCATATATTTGAACTCTCTAACTATTATGTTTCGTCCGGAAGACTTCATGGATATAAATTTATAGAAAGACTCCATAGAGTACCATACAAGAATCACCTTCGAACCTGTGATGACTTTAAGTTTATTGTTTTATTTATGAAGTCATCCAATAGACACCCATGTTGTTATGTTTACAGTACCATACTATATAGAAATGTGTCCAGGCATCTCATTTATATGTATGGCCTTATTTAAGAATGAAAAATGGGGCCTCTATCTCTTGTTCATAATATTTTATTTTATATGCCTATTTGTTCTCATTTTTGTAAAACATTGAAATTATTTGTAGCGAACAAATTAGATGTTGATTTGCAGTTGTGGTTTTTATTTAGCTTTCCATTTGTCGAGTTAGTCCTAATTCTAACTCTAAAGAGCTATGTTACCCGGACTCTCCATTTTTGTGCCTATACCCGTGTCCACCGGACATGACATGGGTGTGGGTATGGGATCTGTGTCGGATCCTTCTTATTACAACCGGACACCTCACCTTGTAACATCCCATGTCAAAATGAAAACTTAGGTCTTGTTCCAACTTGTTTATAGAGATCAAGATCCATGAATGACTTGTTTCTATGTTGTTCTATTGATTTTATGCTTCAATTTTCAGCATATGTGATTTATGTGCAATAGACACTATTTTTATGAATGTACCATAAATCAGGCTATATTAAGTTTGACTTGCATGGAGCTTAAGTGCCAAGTCCCCGTACCCGAGTCTAATTCCGGATCCACATCCACGAATCCTAATTATCCTAAAACTACGAATCTGACTCTTGGATCTGTACCCGTGTCCGATACCCATACCCGTGTCCGGATAACTTAAAGAGTCCACTTTTACAGTAGGATTTTAGTCTCGTAACATTAACCTTAAGGTCGACAGCTGGAGTGGAACATACGAAGCACATGTGTATATTATTTGAATCATTGGGGAATGAATATGTTGATTTAAATTAGTGCCTTGTAAGATATATTTTAGACCGATATATTAATCATGTTATAACAAAGAATAAAAGGCTTTTCGAAGAATGATGCAGGCACAATCTTTTACAGTTCGAACAGACTGCTACCTTCCTGAAGCCATTTGGTGTGAACTGCATACTTTCTGATTTGATCATTTGTCACATTCTTATTTTGTGCATTATGTTTCAGTTAAATTATAGGTATGATCACGTCTGGTTCATGGTCCTAAGTTACATAGTTGACCTGCATAAACAATCCAAACTGATGACACTTTTTACTTGCATATGTTGAAAGGACATTTAATTAGTTTACCTGACAAATTTTGGTCTAATCACTGTTAACTTGGTTTCAGCCTTTCCCACAACATGATCAGTTGCAGCAGCAATTTTGTGAAAATATTCACCCAGAACAATATCATTGCTTATTCAAAGACACTTCTGTTAAAAATGTGGTGGCAGACCTTGATATACCCAGTGGTTGTGATGTTGAATCATCTGAGTACGACTCCTGTTGTAACACGTCAATTAGTTTGTTACTCCCTCTGTCCCTCTCATTTCTTTACACTTTTTTCACACTGCTCGACACGCATTTTAAGGCACATATAAAACATAGTTCTATAACTTATTTTTAAAATTTTTCTTTTTTGTATAAAAATTTAAACATCAAATTTTTATTCAGAAGAAAAAAAAGTTCAAAATAATTTATCGAACTACATTTTATGAGAGCATTAGAATGCGTGCCGAGCCCCCGTCCCCCAATGTAAACAAATGAGGGGGACGGAGGGAGTACTATTTAGGATATTTCATTTCTTGTCTCTATACAATACAGTTTCATATGCTTTATCTTATACAATTCTGATTGAATGTTACCCATTTCCATATCATTTATGATATATTTCAGGTTTGATCTACAGCCTGGAGCCAAGCCCAAAATTGGAGCTGGGGATAGAGATGAGACAGTTACCGAGTTAGTAGAAAAATTGTCATTGCAAGGATTAGGTCCTCAGTGGATTAGGCCTCATCCACCGAGGCTCCCAGTACAGTATGATGAAGTGAGTCCCAAATAGGTTTGAAAAGTTAATTCTGCTTTACTGAGTAATTAACCTTACCCCTGTTGAGTTCTTGCAGCTTGTTTGGCTTAACCCCGAGAATCATCATGAGCTGCTATGGGACAACGGGATGTGTGCGGATACCAGTAAAGGGGCAGCTGTTAGGGATTTAATAGCAAAAGCTTTGAAGGGGCCACTTGCCCCTGCTCAACAAGAGGTTCTCTCTTCCTTTACACTGCTTCATCTGCATATGCACCTAAATAGTAGTCAGATATGCTTCATTAATTTCTGATCCTTCCTATTATTTAATTGAAATTTATCTTGGAATTGTGACTTGTCTGCTCATCCACATTATAAACGCACTTATTTAAATAAATATTTTATACACACAGTTGACAGTACTGGAGAATTCATTCGGCAGGATTAGATAGCTTAATAATAGTTTATTCTAATTGCTGGAGTAAGCTACAAAGTACAAAGTGAGCAGTATAGATGATCTAAGATCTGGATCTGATGGCAGAAAAAAAAAGCAGAGGTATGGATGCCCTACTCCAAGAGCCAAATATAAAGAATGTTAGGGTGCTTGTAGAGGTTTGTGGTCTAGCTTGAAGAGGCACTTGTTTTTCTTAAAACAAAGTATATTAAGGACCATTGGGCTGCTGATAGTACTAAATTCTTTGAGGTCTAGATACGAGCATGGTTCAGTGAATTTACAGATCTAAGTTGAGAACTTCCACAAATTATTACTCCCTCCGTCCCCCTGAGTTGTATACATTGGGGGACGGGGACGCGGCACGGACTTTAATGCTCCTGCAAAATGTAGTTGTGCAATTTGTTTTTAAAATTTTTCTTTTCTGTATTAAAGTTTGGATGTTATATTTTTATACAGAAAAAGAAAATCTCAAAAAAAAGTTACGGAACTATATTTTATAAGAGCATTGAAATGCGTGTCGAGCAGTTAAAAAGAAACGTATAGAATTAAATGGGACAGAGGGAGTATTATTTAGCCAATTAAGGAATTTTCTCAACAATCAAGCCTCCGTAATTTCTTTATTATCGTAATTATGAGAACTGAGTTGTGGTTTGTTTAGAGATGCTATCTTCGAATCTGAGGAAATGCACGGTACTGATTACTTCTCAAAATAATTCCCCAACTTATAAACCTTTGTACAAGGAACTGTCAAGTAATTGCATTGCTAAATGAGACCTTTAATGAGATCATGCTCTTGAATTTTTTTTAAATGTACTTTGCAATCTTAAAAATCCCATGGCATTCTAACCATCATGAAAATCTGGAATCGCAAGTTATGGATGTAAAATTTTACTAATATTCATCCAACTGATTCTCATCTCCAAAACAAAGAGCAAAGTGGAGTCCCATCTGTATTAAGCATACTTTACCGGATATACTGTGAATCGATTTTATTGATGGTTAATTTTGAATGAATATGTAGTAGCCTGTTTTGTTGCCTAACGTTTTCTCTTTATGCTCTGTAGCGGGTTCTCTTTGAGTTGGGTAACGATCCAAAGCTTGTATATCACTCTGGATTGACACCAAAAAAGTTGCCGGTATGTATTTAGCTATCTGTGGTCATTTTACTAAATTTGCTGTTCCTAGAATCACAAAAGGCTACTCGTTTGCTATTAGGAATTGGTGGAGAATAATCCTTTAATCGCGGTTGAAGTTCTCATTAAGCTGATACATTCAGCTGAAATAGCCGAGTATGTACCTCATTTTAATATTCCAAATATTTTTCCAAATGGAATATTGTATTATTCTATAACAGTTGTTTAATATGTTTTTTAATAAATTAAGGTACTTAGTAGTTCTTGTCAGCATGGACATGAGCCTTCATTCAATGGAAGTTGTCAACAGACTTACTACGGCTGTTGAACTCCCAACTGAATTTGTACACATGTACATAAATAATTGCATAAAATCCTGTGAGAACATCAAGGTAATTTCATAACTTCAAATTATGGGATTCTATTTGTGACAAAAAAAATAAAATTATGGGCTTCTATTTATTTAATTTCGCCAACTGAATTTGTACACATGTATCTAAGTAATTGTATAACATAGAGTCATGTTCCTCTTAGAACCCTTAGCCTTATTTCTAGTATTAATTAGGGTTCTGCAGCAGAACTGCACATGCAAAAAGTGTCATGTTTATGTATTATATTTTGAAATTATTTTTGAACACACACAACAATGCAAACAACATGTATTTAGATTTAGATCCAGAAAATCTATTTAAAATTTAGGGTTCTGCAGCAGGACCTTAGTAGTTCTAAGGTTCTATTCTAAGGGTAGGTTCTCTCTTGATTGCGGCCCTTGTGTAACATCCTGTGAAAACATTAATGTGATTTGATAACTTCAAATTATGGGCTTCTATTTATTTAATCACGCTGTCTTGGACTGTATTCTGGCGTTTTAGCTCTTGGCAGGACATTTAGAATCAGCTTGATCTACTTAAAACCTTAATCTTGAGGTAGTCAAACATATATAGTGACTCTGGAATGCACTAAGAAACTAATGCCTTATCTCTTCTTCTGACCAACATTCCACATTGAGGTCAACTTCATTGTGTGTGCCTGGGCAATATAAATAAGAAAATTCTGATATAAGTAGGTTGGGACAAAGTCCTGGTGTTTTGGTCCACCACGATCTCTATGAATTGTTTGTAGGGAACAGGTGAAATAGCTTACAACTGTAAATTTTAAAGGCGAGATATATGCATGATTTATGTTTTGATTACTTTATTTATACTGCATTACTCAGTTGCTCATGGTACTGTCTTTTGAAGTTGAATTAACCATATCTGCACAAGCTTATTCCTTGCAACCTAACTTGTTGGGATGAAATCCCGTAAAAACCTCTATGCTTGAAAGAAGATTGAACACCTCACACCGATGAATATAAATGTAAACCAGATAAATATATGTATATTGCTTTAGGACTCCAAGAAGATTGTATACTGTATTTTGTTATGTTCTTCTGAAGCTTGCGCATCAGCTATTTATTGAGGCTATTCACAACCTCCTTTCCGTCCTTTCAGCAACCGCCTCATCACGTTAGCCACTTATCCACTTATCACATAATGCTATCTATTTGTTTTAAAATAAACCTATTTTATAGGTTAATTCAAAATGCATGGCTAAGTCAAAGCCACAAACTAACATCTCCCACTTGGCTGCTTAGCCAAGATTTTGAAATGTTTACACACATCATACTATACTCCCACTTTTCGTGCGTTCTATCTCAAGTATTTCTTAACCCCATCAAACTAACATGTTTGATAAATGTCTCGGCTGGAATTGCTTTTGTCAAAGAATCCGCAAGCATATCAGTAGTAGGAATATAAGTCACTTTGACCTCTTCCTTTTCCACTACTATATCATGAATATAATGATATTGTATTTCTATATGTTGTCCTTTCGAACTGTTTGCACCACTATAAATCAAATCAATTGCTGATGTATTATCACAATAAATCTCAATGGGCCCGTTCATTAAATTGAGATTTAAATCCAATAAGAAACGTCTTATCCAGACAGCATGAGTAGCAGCCATACTACAAGCTATATACTCAGCTTCTTGTGTGTATCTTGCAACACACCCTTGTTTCTTACTGCCCCAACATACAGCAGCGCCACCTAAAATAAATAGGTGACCAGAAGTCGACTTTCCATCATCTTTATCTCCTCCTAAATCAGCATCGGAGTAACCAATAATATCAAGCGCGTCCGCTCTATAAACCAACTTGTGATGCAATGTACCTTTCAAGTACTTCATAATCCTCTTAACAGCTTCCCAATGAGCTTGACTAGGATTACTTTGGTATCTGCTAACTAGACTAACCGGATATGCCAAATCAGGTCTTGTGCACAACATAGCATACATTAAGCTTCCAACTGCTTCTGCATATGGTTTGTCTAGTAATTCTTGTCCCTCTTCGAGATCTTTACTCTTTGTTAGTCGTTTCCCCATTACTAATGGAGTTGGCGCCGGACTGCAATTCTGCATCCCAAAACGATTAAGCACTTTACGAAGATACCTTTCTTGATTTAGGCTCAATGTTCTATTTTTTCTATCTCTTATGATTTCAATTCCTAGAACATATGACGCCTCACCCATGTCTTTCATCTCAAATTCACTACCAAGTTCCAACTTGATTTTATTCAACATCTCTATGTCATTTCCAGCCAATAATATGTCATCCACATACAATGACAATATCGCAAATGAGCTCCCACTTTTCAAAGTGTAAACACATCTATCTAATTTGTTAGATATGAAACCAAGTTGAATCATAGTGTTATTAAATTTGAGATTCCATTCTCTAGACGATTGTCTAAGTCCATATAATGTCTTTTTCAACTTATAAACTTTGTCTTCACAACCCTCAACCTGAAAACCTTCAGGTTGATCCATGTATATCTCTTCCCTTAGATCTCCATTAAGAAAAGCAGTCTTTACATCCATTTGGAAAAGTTCCAAATCAAGACAAGCAACTATAGCCAATATCATACGTATTGATGCAAACTTAGCCACCGGAGAATATGTTTCTTGATAATCAATTCCCGGTTTTTGGGTGAACCCCTTTGCAACCAATCTAGCCTTGTATTTATCAATAGATCCATCAGCCAAATATTTTCTTTTTAAAATCCATTTACATCCAATAGATTTTCTGCCTTTAGGCAAATCACATAATTCCCACACATTATTCTTTTCAATTGAATCAAGTTCATCTCTCATGGCATTCAACCATAATGTGGATTCTGGTGATTTCATTGCTTCAGTAAATGTTTTAGGATCTATCGGGTCACCAATTTCCATGTCTACTGAAAAACAAGACGCCTCAATATTGTACACATAATAGTCATCCATCCATGCAGGCGGTTCTCTTGTTCTCTTAACACCAATGATACTATTTGGCTCATTTTCACCAATCGTGTTATCACGAGGCAACTCTTCTGTATCATGATCATCATCTATTATTGACAAAGGATTTTGTTCTTCTATAATATCCTTTTGTTCTTCAGAATTCTCCAAGAAAGTAGCATCTCTACTTTCTATCATTCCTTTTTCCTTGTTATAGAATACATAACCTTTAGATGGTTCCGAATAACCAATGAAGTTACACTTCAAAGTTCTGAAATCCAACTTGTCTCTATTTTGATAAGGGATCATTACATGTGCAATGCATCCCCATTTTCTCATTTCACTTAGATCTGGTTTTCTTCCAGTCCATATTTCATAAGGGGTTGACTCAACAGATTTTGTGGGAATTCTATTTAACGTATAATTTGCAGTAAGCAATGCATCTCCCCAAAATCTTTTTGTTAGTCCCGAATGAGACAACAAACATCTCACAACATTTAATAATGTTCTATTTTTTCTTTCTGCCACCCCATTTTGTTGTGGTGTAAATGACATAGTCTTATGTCTTATTATTCCGTGTTCTTGACAATAGTTGTCAAATTCTGTAGAATTGTATTCTCCCCCTCTATCAGTTCTTAAGACTTTAATGTCTTTTCCAAGTTGTTTTTCAACTTCTGTCTTATATCTCTTAAAGCATTCAAAAGCTTCAGATTTTCTCGATATAAGATACACATAACAATATTTTGAATAATCATCAATGAATGTTATATAATATTCTTTATTAGCATGAGTTTTGTAACTCAATGGACCACAAATGTCTGAATGTATCAAACCCAAGAGTTCTGTAGCTCTTTGTCCTTCTTTAAAAGGTTTTCTTGTTATTTTTCCTTTTATGCAATGTTCACAAGGTGATTTATTCACTTCCATTCTTGGTAACAAATTTTCTTTTATTATTTGTTCCATTTTATTTATTCCTGGATGTCCCAATCTATAATGCCACATGTCATACATGCATATATTATAAGACAAAGAGTAATCGGAAATAGCATTCTTATTCATTTCATTATCGATTACAACTGGAAGCTTGAACAATTCATGATCAGGTTCAAGCCTTCCCATAGCAAACACTTTCTTGTCCCTACCAATAGAAACTCTACCATTATAGAATCGGACCTCCAAGCCATTCTTTGTCAGTGCATGAACTGAAATCAAGTTTCTTCTCATTCCCGGAGCATACAACACATTCTTGAGTACCATGATACTGTTCCCGACATCCAATTTATAGGTGCCAATTCCAACCACTTCAAGATAAGTGTTGTTGCCCATGAAAACTCTCTTTTCCCCTTTTTTCAATTCAGTGAATTCAGTGAGCCCATCTTTGGTTTTGGAAATATGGTGGGTAGCACCAGAGTCAATCCACCAACCACTAACGTCGGTAGCAACATGTGCAGCGTTGCATTCAATCACTCCCACAAACTCATATTTTTGTGGGCCACCTTTTTCTGGGCGTTTGTCACCACCCTTGTTTCCTTGCTTTTGGGTACAATTAGCCTTAAAATGGCCATACTTCCCACAAGTGTAGCAAGCACCTTGTGGAACCTTCTTCTGCCACTTTTGTGGCTTGAAGTTCTTCCCTTTTGAGGGACCAATTCTGTTTTGATTTTTGTGGTGATTTTTTGGATACCCACGAGCAATGTTAGATTCATCTTCTTGCACAATATTCAGCTCTGGCTCTTTTCTGCTATTCACCAAATCTTGCTCCACAGCAAGTGCACTTGGAAGATCATCAACCTTATTAATTTTTCCACTGTGCCTTAGAGTTGTTGCAACCATGTCCAAAGAGCGAGGCAAACTGTTTAATATCCCAGCAATCTGCATATTTTCTGAAAGTTCATTACCAGCAGCTGCCAAGTCCTTGGCCATCACAATCATTTTGTTGCAGTGATCAATAACATTTTCATTTTCCTTCATTTTGCAAGTGTTGTACCTGTGCAGAAGGAGCTGCACATTCACCTCAGAAGTGGTGTCATACTTTTCTTTGATTGCATCCCACATATCTTTTGCAGTAGTGTAGACCTCAAAAACTTTGATGAGATTATCATCCATAAACATCAGCATGAGGCTTTTGGCTTTCTTGTCACACAGCTTCCATGTGTCAAATTCTTTCTTTTTAGCATCAGTAGCTTCCTTTCCCAATTTTGGTGCAGCCTCTTCAATTGCACTCTCTAGATTGTCATGGATTAATCCATATCGAATTTTCCGGCTCCACATATCATAGTTTGTGCCATTGAGCCTCTCTGTTTTGGCCAGTTCCGATGCAATCAATTTGCTCGCCATTTCTTTGTATCTACCAAAGAGATACAATATACGTAAGTATAGTTTTATATAAACAGGTTATAACAGAGAAGGTATAAACAAACTAATTATAAAACAAAATTGGCAGATAGATAAAAACAATTATATTAACACAGAGATTAGATTAAAAACATGTGAATACAAAATTAAACAATTAACAAATAACATACAGTAAGCATGTATAAAATAAAAACAACAATAAAATCACATAAACAATAAAACCCGAGCCACATAAAAATAAACACATTTAATTAAAATAAATATATAACTAAGCATGCTAGATACAAAAAACTAGATACAAAAATAAATTAACATATGAATATAACCTACCTCACAAAAAATCTATACAAGCAGAATAATTAACAAATAACTAAACATGCAAACATATTCAGATAAAAAAATATAATACATTTTAACAAGATATGCATACAATAATTATACTCGAGACAAATAAAACAAGTGAATTATAAAAGCTAAATTAACAATTAACATGTCATGATATACAATTAATTAATCTACTGACATATACAAGGCAATTAAAATATCAACAACATATATGCATTCATAACATGTTAAACAAATAATAAATCATGCATGTTAATTATATAAACCCTAAACATGGAAAAATTAGCACATATGCATATAATTGTCACATATATAATAGACAGACATCAAGCAAAAATTAATAATCTATCATAAAAAATAAAGAATCAAATATATAAATATTACCAACACACACAAAAAAAATATATCAGCTATCACAATTTAAACATGTCAACAAGATATGAATATGGCATATTTAATTACAAAATCAATTTTTTGACAACTAATAAACAACATAACACATGCAAATAAATTATATAACATGCCAACAATTTATATAATAAAATTTAAAAAACATAACAACATGTCACAAATTAAAGATTTACAATTAACAATAAAAGATGCAACTCAAAGATATAATTCACCTTGTTAAAAAATGATCAACAATTATATCAATAAAATTACCTGGATACAGAACATACATGTTTGAAACAATTAATTGTTGTAAAGAGTAACAGACACATACCAGACCAAATGAATGAAAAGAATTAGCTAGCACAAATAAATAAAAGTATATGATTGGACGCCAGTAAACACCAAGCCTCAAAACACCCAGCTATGTGAAACCCTAGCGACACCTTCAGTTCTCTCACCTTAAAACCCTAGCTCTGATACCAATGAAAGAAGATTGAACACCTCACACCGATGAATATAAATGTAAACCAGATAAATATATGTATATTGCTTTAGGACTCCAAGAAGATTGTATACTGTATTTTGTTATGTTCTTCTGAAGCTTGCGCATCAGCTATTTATTGAGGCTATTCACAACCTCCTTTCCGTCCTTTCAGCAACCGCCTCATCACGTTAGCCACTTATCCACTTATCACATAATGCTATCTATTTGTTTTAAAATAAACCTATTTTATAGGTTAATTCAAAATGCATGGCTAAGTCAAAGCCACAAACTAACAATGCTGCATGTTCAATCCCTGATAGGATGAAATTTTTGCACTTGCAAGTTGCAACTGTACCTTATAATATGGTTAGTGTCTTCCAAAGTTCCCTACGATTATGAAATAAGACAACAGGAAGTTAAGAAATGGGCGGATATTGACCACAGAACTCCAATATGGATTATCAATTGCAGAATAGTGGAATTTGTATGTATACAATCTATAATCAATTCTATCTGCTTCATCAAATGTTCACAATAGTCCTTCCTACTCATTTTCCATGTTTGATTTTGTATAAATTAAACCGTAATTCTTATACTTCTTGAAATCATTGGATTCCGTGCATACCGAATCATGAGATAAGGTCTCTACAGGTATATTTTAAGGATGTAGCACTCTTTGTTTTATATAGTTATTGGTCTATCCATTTCTCTTCATATGAGATTATAATCTTCATCCATCTCCCAAATTTTCTTGTATGTTTCTATATCCCTCTCCCTCTCCCCCCTGAGACATTAGCTAACTTTTCTTCCTTTACAGGACAAGTACATGCAGAACAGACTTGTCAGGCTTGTATGTGTTTTCTTGCAGAGCCTCATACGCAATAAAATAATTAATGGTGAGACATTCTACAAGTTAGTATTTGTTTCGTCAAATGTTATAACTGTATGCACGGTACCTGCAAGCAGATGGCTCCAATATATCCTAATGTTATAGATGGAAACCGAGCATAAACAAGTGGGGGCTTAAAGGTGTAGTATAAAAGCACTTGGTGCACAGTCAAATTTTGACTTTAGGCCATGTGGAGTAGTATTGGATTGGAGTATAAAAAGGACACAGATTGCAAGGGGAGGATAAACATGTCAGTGTATACAGTGCTTTCTGCTTAATGTGCATGAAATTTACACTAGTTTCAAATTATCATTTGAAGTGAGCTGAATTGAACTCCTAATAATATGTAGAAACCAGGAAATAAGACTAGTTAGTATGTATTTTTTTTGTTCAGTTTTGAAATAAGACTAACTTATTACACCATCTTAACATTTCACGTGACTAGTTAGTATGTAATTTTTTTTTACCTTGTCCAATTTTGAAATTTGTAAATAAAGTATATAAGCATTCAAATAGCCCTGGTTTATGGTAAGGGGAACTAATTCATCAACCATCTTGACTTTTCATGTGATTAATGGAATTATCAAATAAAGTCTGTCCGGGAATTTTCATTTCCGACTTTGCTATGGACAAGCCAGTTCTAGTTTGTCAATTTTAGAACTTGCAAGTAATTTGGAGTTGTTTCATACTAAAATATAGAACTTTTAATTGTTCATATTTGATATGCAGCTTTTTTTTTTCCTTTTCTTTTTGTATTTCTATTCCAGTTTGATGTAATTTGAACTTCATTGCATAAATAACTTGATTAGGACGAGGTTGAACCTTAGAAGCACCCAAGTTCTGATGATTACTGCAGTTTTTTACTACTTAATCTTTGAGGATGATCAATTTTAAATGCATCGGTTGTAAATGGGCGAGAGGAAACTGAACTATTTTATCAGAATATTAGCAACTTCAGCAATATTTACTAATCCAGTTTTTATTTATTGCAGTTCAAGACTGTTTTATAGAGGTACAAGCCTTTTGTATTGAGTTCTCGAGGATAAGGGAGGCAGCTGGCTTGTTCAGGCTTCTTAAAAGCTTGGAATGACTGAAAATCTATTTTATGTCGTCCCCTTTTCGTGATGTATAGTGTGGTGTTTCTGACGGCCTCTAGTTACATTCCAAATCTCAAATTGATATCTGTGTAGCGTAGAAATTTCATTCTGTATTTCTTGAAATATTTGGTCATCCATGTAAACAATAAGATGGTGACTTGAACATAACTCAGTATATTTGGCAGGTGTCATAGGAGGTAAGGGTAGTGATCTAGATATACCTTACCAAAGAACGCATTCTGAACATTGCCAAGCAACAACAGAATCTCAATGAGAAAGCTGCTCATGTTTTGCAATTTTGGTGGTTTTTCATAAAGTTAAGATGTGGACACATCACAGGTACTGATCCTTCATCTCTGTAATATGCTTTTTGGCAGGTGTCTCATGTGATGTTTTTTGTTCTCTCTGATTTCAGTTTACAACCTTTTATTTTCTGTCTTGTAACATGCAATAATGCACATGTGACTATTAGTAAAATTTTGGTTTTTTTTTTTCTAAATACCCAAGTTGCAGGAATTATTCTAAAAAATATGGTGCAATGTCGCCTTTAACGCCGATAATTTGAAAATCTGTACAATTTCGACCGTATTTTTGAAAATAAGTTTGGAGATATGAGTATTTTTTGTGACGGTCCAGGAATCCGGGGGCCTGGATTCTGACGTCACCACGCAAAACCATTTTTAAAACACTTTGGAAACCTGTATTTTTTTTTATTAAAGATAATGAAATCCAGAGAATTTAAAACTTGAAATTCAAAACTTGAAAACCATTATAAAGGATTTAAAAGAGAACACTTTAACCCCCTTAAAACAGCAGGATCGCATCCAGGTTACAGTATTGAAATTAGAATCCACCACTAATATTACACAACTTCTCTTACCAAATCAGATCATCTTCGATAAGAAGAATCACTGTCAACCTACTCCAGCCATGACTTACATCTGAATCTTCATAGCATAACTCTGGCTAGCACAACCCTTATCAACTTCCCTGAACACTCCTCGATCACTGGATCCTCAACTCTGTCTCCTCGCCTAGCATTAGCCTTATTCACAATCTCAATCAATCATCTCATCTTTAAGCCTTTCTGAAATGGTTAGAAAGAGAATAGCAAGAGTGAGCAACAATGCTCAGCAAGTAGTAATAGTAACAATGAAAGTTCTGAAGTGATATAACAGAAATTCTCGAGTTCAAGATATAAAAAGATTCAACCTGAGTTCACAAATTCAGGTATTGTATAAAAGAATCACAATACCTTGCAGCAATAGAAACCTGAGGAATTCAATCCTTCACAAGAGAATTATTGAATTGGACTATCATATTTTAATTAAAAACCAAGGTTAGGATGCTGATCAGTCATACCTAACCCCGAGCAGGCCCCGCCATGCTCTATCACTGGATCCAAGGCACTCATTGGCCTAACATGACCATTCATCTGGTCTGACCACTCATCTGGTCTGACCACTCATCTGGTCCACATGTTTATATAAAAACAATAATCCAATTCTCTAATTCAATTCAAGAAGCCAATGTAAATCAACAGAACAGCATCATAAATATCATCAACAACAGAATTATTCCAAATCAAACTTTGATAATAATCTATTCATAAATCATGATCCATCATTTCATAAATCACAGTTCAGGAAATCCCCAACTATTCAGTATCCTCCATTATCGGCTAAGTTAACGAGCCTGATAATGGTGGGTTGAATAATCAAGAAGATCCCAATTCATTCAAAGCTCTAACTATCACTGAGCAACACATGCTTCAATGACAATATGAACTTCGAATTAATTAATAAAACGGAAATTCTTTAGAAACTTGAAGAACAGAAAGAATAGCTCCGAACACATGCACTTTTAAATATAGAAAGGAAAGGTACGAATTCTTGCAACAGATACCAAAGGAATGGATCAGAATATTTGCAATATATCCAAGAGAAAGGTTTAGGATACTTGCCTTAAATCTGACTCCAGTCTCACATCTCAATCTCATCTTTCCACTTTCACAATCTATGCTTCTCATAGTCTCTAGACCATCTCTGGCTATACTCTATCTACCGTACATCTTCGCTTCGCTTACTCGATTCATCCCTTATTCGCTTTGTAACACCACGTGACTTTCTGAACGTCTTCGGGCATACACTTCTCGTCCAAATCCTTTACGAGAATAAGATAACACTATAATCACTAAACAATCGATCGCATATACATATCACGCATATCGATACCCACTTATATACCCCTTTAAACTTATCACATATCACTTAGCACATAATCATTCTTTGACTTTATCATATAGTCAAGTCATATTCTACATAACATGTTATAATCAATAATCATATAAATCATATCGAAAATCTGCCAGCATCTTGTCTAGTTATAAGATTATCCACCTGTCAACCTATTCCCAACCAACAACCAACCAACCAATTCCAATTCCTATAATCCATATGTTCTTATCAAATCATGGCACTATGTCATATAAGTCATTTATCACATATGTACTATATTAGGAATAACCACATATATCACGTAATCATCAATTCATAACAAACAAATCACGTATAGTTACATATTGCATATTACATAGCATATAATCACATTCTAGATTCAATCATATTATCTTGTTATATTAAAATAGACTTCACGAGCTTCTATCTCTCTTTCGTTTCACTCGATTCCGACTTACGGATCAAAAGATATGTTTAAAACCGTTTTCTCACTCTTATATCGACACATAAGACATCCAACCAATAGCAGACAACACATTACACATAAGGTTTCCCACCCCAATAGAGGTCAAATCAAATCTTGAGTTCAAAATGATTTTTCGGGAATTTTCTGTAATTTTTAAACATTTTTCGGAATTAAAATCGATAAAAGAATCACTTTTCGGATAAATAATCAAGTCCCAAATACTTGAAATTGGACTTGAAATCATTCATAACCAATTATCGAGCCTTGAATATAATTTGGAAAAATATTTTAAAGCTCGAAACTATTTTTCGGAATTTTTAAATCAAAAAGGATTAATTAAATCCAATTAATTAATCAATTAAAATCAATTAATAATTAATTAAAATAATTAATCAATTAATATTTAAATTAATTGACTAATTAAAATAATTAATTACTAATTAAAATTAATTAATAAACTAATTTAGATTTATTTTTGAATAAAGAAATAATTAAAAATTATTTTTGGAATTTAAAATAATTAAATAAAACAATTTTAGAAAATTAAATCAAAAGGTTTATTTTGTAAACTTTTGAAAGTTTTTGTCCAGGGTTTAAAGTGTAACTTTCCAAAAGTTCCAGGGGGTAATTTGTAATTTTCAAAACTCGAGTACAATGACTTCATCATCTTCATAAGTTGGGTGACCAAACGGCACGTTGTCGCCGTTGGCACCCCTGACTCGCCGGAATCGGCTAAACAGGCCTCGGGCGGCCACCAAACTACGCATAACTCGACTACCGATCACCAGGAACCTACACACTTGATCAGAATCACCAATCGTCGCCGGAAAATCGAAGCAAAAACCCGCCGGCGAGTTTCTTTCGAAACTCCGGTGACCCCTTTCCGGGAATCCCACATAACTTTTGAACATACCCACAAGTTCCTCTCTTCACGCTCTATCCAACCATATCAACCGATTGCTCATGTGATTAACAGATAAGAAACGCCCAAATCTCAATTGAAAATATTCATAACCCACGAAGAACACTCAAGAACACCTACTCAAGAATTAAACCACTGTTTCTATATGATTCCGAACCCCAAATTCAACATATAATATATCAAAATGACGAGAAAAACACGCTCTACAACATAGAAGCATCAAAACAATCAAACAAGATCGTTTACAAAAATTCATCTTTAAAATTATAATAATTCGAATTTTAAAACTTCAATTACTCCCTACCTGTGAATCTCATGTTGTTTTTGATGATTGATTTGGGTTCTACTCTTCGATATCTTCGATTTGACTATTTGCACGCTTGATTCTGACTCCAATAACACCTTCAAATCTTCGTTTGATTATGAAGAACACGAAGAACACGAAGAACACCACTCGATTTCTCTCGGTATTCGTGGAAAGAAACTGGTGAAATGATTTTCCGGGTGAAAATAAGCTCTAGAAAGGTCTATTTATATTTACAAATAATTGGTACCCCTTTGGATCGTATATGACATGAAAATACGTATTTAATAGCTTTATATTAATAAAGCGGAGTCCAATCGGTACTGGTTTTCGAGATAATCATCAAAACGGGGCTTTTTAACTCAATTATTGGTCTGCGGGTCCCATTGCAATTATTACAAGATAAGGATGAATATAATAATCAAAATATCTTGTTTCACGCTTATCGAGACAAACTGGATAATTATCAACAATTCAAATACCCGCAAAACTCCGCCGGACCGACTCCGGGAAAAACCGTACTCCGGATCGAAAAAGTCAAAACACGAAAAGTGTCCGGAATATTCAAATTAGGCTAAAGGTGAGTTTTGTTGAAACTTCCGGGAAGAAAATTTGCTACCTCGTTACGAGTGGACGGTTTTACGGAAGTCAAATAATTAATCAATAAATATAAATATACGCAATTAAATCCGTAAATCGATTATAAAATCATCTAACATTCCATAAATCGATATGAAAATATCCAAATAAACTATATTTTCTCCTGAGCATATAGAAATTGAAATCTCTCAAATCCGAGCACATATGAGCGGTCAATCCAATAATTCAGATAATACAGAATTCACAAAAATTCATATATTAATCATATAATATTAATAATTAATCATAACTAATTAACAAACAAATTCACCAATACCACTTAATCACATAACACATATATTCACATAATATTCATACAGAATTTTCAAAACAATATATGAAAATCAGTTTTTTAAAAAAAACAATTATTTATCAATAACACAATAACCCGGGGTTTAAATATAAAACTTTGAAAACTCATTAAACTGGAATAAAATATTAAATCTTATTCCTTTCTTTTTAAGAAAATCATTTATAATATTAATAAAAATATTTTTAAAATCCGGGTTATTACAATCTACCCTCCTTATAGGGATTCCGTCCTCGGAATCAGAGAAAGAAGGAGTACGCAATATTTGTAAAATCCATATTAATCCACAAAACAAGTATAATCATATCAAACTATTCACATAATCAATTCACTTTTCAACTCAAGCCAGCAATAATATTTAGACAAATAGATTTATAACAATCAAATCTAAATTTAAAAATATGGGATATTACATTCTACCCCCCTTATAAGGATTCTGTCCTCAGAATCCGCGATAAGAACTAAAACGTATCATTTATAAGATCATTATACACGCTTCATAATATCACATGCTCATCCGCCTTTGATCAACTTTGGCATACCTTCAAAGTTAAAGAAATAGGAGAATCAAAACCTTCACAATTGCAAACTTCATTTCCCAAGAATCAATCCTTGGGAATTTCGGAGGAACCAGATATTTTCAAAATAGGTCACATTGGAATACAAGAGTGACTGGGAGATCAATACGATCAAATGAACTTCATGTTGCGTGTCCATATTAGACACTACTAAAGGTTTTTAACCTTCTTGTAATCACAACACACACAAGTGATGGCGTCCCATCCAACTCCTATCACACAGACAGGTATACCTTGTGTCCCCTATACATAGGGTTGTTCATCCCAATCAGATGGAAAGAATCCAAGAAATCTCAAGGAGCATCAAGAATGTTAGGGATTATCGAGGAATATATTAAGGAACATCGAAAAGATATCAAGGAATGTCAAAGAGTGTCAAAGAATATCAACGAATATTAAGGGATATCAAAGAATATGAAAGAATATCAAGGGATATCAAAGAATATCAAATAATATCAAGAAATTCCACTGTCTCTTCATAAACACGCCTTTATCATACACCGATTCAATACTAACTCACACCAATAATCAATATCATTATCATCTTAGAATTTGAGAAATTGAAAATCTCATTTATCGAAACTTTGGTCGAAAGGATATCATGATAATATCTCACTGATGAGAAAAACAATCCAAAAGAATCTTAGTTGAAGAGAGGTATTGCCAAGGTCTTCTCAGATTTTCGCTCTGCTTCAATAAATCATTGTTCGATATATGTCTTCTTTTCAACGTTCTCGATAATCGATCGCTGTTGATTCGTAATAGTCTCGTAAGATGTCATCGTAGACGTTATAGTTCGTAATAAGTCTGGCCCAAGTAGTTCACGTTCCCATGTTTCATCCAGTTGCCTTTGAAGTCCATAGCACAACATGTAGCATATCTTCGATTTTCTGAATTGTCGCCCTGTGGGTTATGGGCCCACCTTGTCCCGCTTAACTTAAAACGTCGTCGTCGAGGACTAACGTTCTAACTTACTCGCAGACATCACATCTAATAACTGGACTCAATTCCACGTACTCTCTATCATTCACTTCTCACCTATCAACCAATCTCTCCTTCTAATCCAATACAACTCATACTCTACACTTACTCTTCATATCTTCACTCAAAACAATACACATCTTCCAAATATCTGACATGGTCAACATACTATGAACCATGCATTTATATCATCCTCAAATCAATACAATAATCCAATTTCAAATATGCAGTATAGTCAGAATACTCTGAACTCTGCATTTTCACCATTCTCAACTCAATCATTCACTATCAAACTCTTCTATATAGGTCTAATACTGACCTTTTCCACAATTCACCATCTCAATTAATCAACATACTAGAAATCATATGTCTAAACTTAAGAATCCTAATCTCTTTAAGTATCCACACTTAACTTAATCATCTAACTAGACCCTAGTCTTCTCTCACATTTCTAGACTATTCCTAGGTAGTCTGACCATACCTCTATGTGAGGTTACATCACATTCTCCTCTTTAAAACCTAAAACTATAATCTAATTTCAAATACATAAAACCTGTTGCTCTGATACCAACTGTGACGGTCCAGGAATCCGGGGGCCTGGATTCTGACGTCACCACGCAAAACCATTTTTAAAACACTTTGGAAACCTGTATTTTTTTTATTAAAGATAATGAAATCCAGAGAATTTAAAACTTGAAATTCAAAACTTGAAAACCATTATAAAGGATTTAAAAGAGAACACTTTAACCCCCTTAAAACAGCAGGATCGCATCCAGGTTACAGTATTGAAATTAGAATCCACCACTAATATTACACAACTTTTCTTACCAAATCAGATCATCTTCGATAAGAAGAATCACTGTCAACCTACTCCAGCCATGACTTACATCTGAATCTTCATAGCATAACTCTGGCTAGCACAACCCTTATCAACTTCCCTGAACACTCCTCGATCACTGGATCCTCAACTCTGTCTCCTCGCCTAGCATTAGCCTTATTCACAATCTCAATCAATCATCTCATCTTTAAGCCTTTCTGAAATGGTTAGAAAGAGAATAGCAAGAGTGAGCAACAATGCTCAGCAAGTAGTAATAGTAACAATGAAAGTTCTGAAGTGATATAACAGAAATTCTCGAGTTCAAGATATAAAAAGATTCAACCTGAGTTCACAAATTCAGGTATTGTATAAAAGAATCACAATACCTTGCAGCAATAGAAACCTGAGGAATTCAATCCTTCACAAGAGAATTATTGAATTGGACTATCATATTTTAATTAAAAACCAAGGTTAGGATGCTGATCAGTCATACCTAACCCCGAGCAGGCCCCGCCATGCTCTATCACTGGATCCAAGGCACTCATTGGCCTAACATGACCATTCATCTGGTCTGACCACTCATCTGGTCCACATGTTTATATAAAAACAATAATCCAATTCTCTAATTCAATTCAAGAAGCCAATGTAAATCAACAGAACAGCATCATAAATATCATCAACAACAGAATTATTCCAAATCAAACTTTGATAATAATCTATTCATAAATCATGATCCATCATTTCATAAATCACAGTTCAGGAAATCCCCAACTATTCAGTATCCTCCATTATCGGCTAAGTTAACGAGCCTGATAATGGTGGGTTGAATAATCAAGAAGATCCCAATTCATTCAAAGCTCTAACTATCACTGAGCAACACATGCTTCAATGACAATATGAACTTCGAATTAATTAATAAAACGGAAATTCTTTAGAAACTTGAAGAACAGAAAGAATAGCTCCGAACACATGCACTTTTAAATATAGAAAGGAAAGGTACGAATTCTTGCAACAGATACCAAAGGAATGGATCAGAATATTTGCAATATATCCAAGAGAAAGGTTTAGGATACTTGCCTTAAATCTGACTCCAGTCTCACATCTCAATCTCATCTTTCCACTTTCACAATCTATGCCTCTCATAGTCTCTAGACCATCTCTGGCTATACTCTATCTACCGTACATCTTCGCTTCGCTTACTCGATTCATCCCTTATTCGCTTTGTAACACCACGTGACTTTCTGAACGTCTTCGGGCATACACTTCTCGTCCAAATCCTTTACGAGAATAAGATAACACTATAATCACTAAACAATCGATCGCATATACATATCACGCATATCGATACCCACTTATATACCCCTTTAAACTTATCACATATCACTTAGCACATAATCATTCTTTGACTTTATCATATAGTCAAGTCATATTCTACATAACATGTTATAATCAATAATCATATAAATCATATCGAAAATCTGCCAGCATCTTGTCTAGTTATAAGACTATCCACCTGTCAACCTATTCCCAACCAACAACCAACCAACCAATTCCAATTCCTATAATCCATATGTTCTTATCAAATCATGGCACTATGTCATATAAGTCATTTATCACATATGTACTATATTAGGAATAACCACATATATCACGTAATCATCAATTCATAACAAACAAATCACGTATAGTTACATATTGCATATTACATAGCATATAATCACATTCTAGATTCAATCATATTATCTTGTTATATTAAAATAGACTTCACGAGCTTCTATCTCTCTTTCGTTTCACTCGATTCCGACTTACGGATCAAAAGATATGTTTAAAACCGTTTTCTCACTCTTATATCGACACATAAGACATCCAACCAATAGCAGACAACACATTACACATAAGGTTTCCCACCCCAATAGAGGTCAAATCAAATCTTGAGTTCAAAATGATTTTTCGGGAATTTTCTGTAATTTTTAAACATTTTTCGGAATTAAAATCGATAAAAGAATCACTTTTCGGATAAATAATCAAGTCCCAAATACTTGAAATTGGACTTGAAATCATTCATAACCAATTATCGAGCCTTGAATATAATTTGGAAAAATATTTTAAAGCTCGAAACTATTTTTCGGAATTTTTAAATCAAAAAGGATTAATTAAATCCAATTAATTAATCAATTAAAATCAATTAATAATTAATTAAAATAATTAATCAATTAATATTTAAATTAATTGACTAATTAAAATAATTAATTACTAATTAAAATTAATTAATAAACTAATTTAGATTTATTTTTGAATAAAGAAATAATTAAAAATTATTTTTGGAATTTAAAATAATTAAATAAAACAATTTTAGAAAATTAAATCAAAAGGTTTATTTTGTAAACTTTTGAAAGTTTTTGTCCAGGGTTTAAAGTGTAACTTTCCAAAAGTTCCAGGGGGTAATTTGTAATTTTCAAAACTCGAGTACAATGACTTCATCATCTTCATAAGTTGGGTGACCAAACGGCACGTTGTCGCCGTTGGCACCCCTGACTCGCCGGAATCGGCTAAACAGGCCTCGGGCGGCCACCAAACTACGCATAACTCGACTACCGATCACCAGGAACCTACACACTTGATCAGAATCACCAATCGTCGCCGGAAAATCGAAGCAAAAACCCGCCGGCGAGTTTCTTTCGAAACTCCGGTGACCCCTTTCCGGGAATCCCACATAACTTTTGAACATACCCACAAGTTCCTCTCTTCACGCTCTATCCAACCATATCAACCGATTGCTCATGTGATTAACAGATAAGAAACGCCCAAATCTCAATTGAAAATATTCATAACCCACGAAGAACACTCAAGAACACCTACTCAAGAATTAAACCACTGTTTCTATATGATTCCGAACCCCAAATTCAACATATAATATATCAAAACGACGAGAAAAACACGCTCTACAACATAGAAGCATCAAAACAATCAAACAAGATCGTTTACAAAAATTCATCTTTAAAATTATAATAATTCGAATTTTAAAACTTCAATTACTCCCTACCTGTGAATCTCATGTTGTTTTTGATGATTGATTTGGGTTCTACTCTTCGATATCTTCGATTTGACTATTTGCACGCTTGATTCTGACTCCAATAACACCTTCAAATCTTCGTTTGATTATGAAGAACACGAAGAACACCACTCGATTTCTCTCGGTATTCGTGGAAAGAAACTGGTGAAATGATTTTCCGGGTGAAAATAAGCTCTAGAAAGGTCTATTTATATTTACAAATAATTGGTACCCCTTTGGATCGTATATGACATGAAAATACGTATTTAATAGCTTTATATTAATAAAGCGGAGTCCAATCGGTACTGGTTTTCGAGATAATCATCAAAACGGGGCTTTTTAACTCAATTATTGGTCTGCGGGTCCCATTGCAATTATTACAAGATAAGGATGAATATAATAATCAAAATATCTTGTTTCACGCTTATCGAGACAAACTGGATAATTATCAACAATTCAAATACCCGCAAAACTCCGCCGGACCGACTCCGGGAAAAACCGTACTCCGGATCGAAAAAGTCAAAACACGAAAAGTGTCCGGAATATTCAAATTAGGCTAAAGGTGAGTTTTGTTGAAACTTCCGGGAAGAAAATTTGCTACCTCGTTACGAGTGGACGGTTTTACGGAAGTCAAATAATTAATCAATAAATATAAATATACGCAATTAAATCCGTAAATCGATTATAAAATCATCTAACATTCCATAAATCGATATGAAAATATCCAAATAAACTATATTTTCTCCTGAGCATATAGAAATTGAAATCTCTCAAATCCGAGCACATATGAGCGGTCAATCCAATAATTCAGATAATACAGAATTCACAAAAATTCATATATTAATCATATAATATTAATAATTAATCATAACTAATTAACAAACAAATTCACCAATACCACTTAATCACATAACACATATATTCACATAATATTCATACAGAATTTTCAAAACAATATATGAAAATCAGTTTTTTAAAAAAAACAATTATTTATCAATAACACAATAACCCGGGGTTTAAATATAAAACTTTGAAAACTCATTAAACTGGAATAAAATATTAAATCTTATTCCTTTCTTTTTAAGAAAATCATTTATAATATTAATAAAAATATTTTTAAAATCCGGGTTATTACATTTTTGCAACTTTTTCTAGATTTAACATGTGTCATTTGAAAATATTTAAATTGCATATAGAACTAAGCTGGCTAAACGATACTGTTTTTCTTGATAGTATTTCACTTTAGAAGGAAAAACGTTTCAAAACATTTGATTTATACTTGCAATATAAATTTCCAAAAATATTTTCAAGAGCACTCATTAGAACTTGTTGGTTGTTATTGATTCATTTCTTGTAAATATAATGGACTCACTGTATGTATATTAAACATCATAAACTAAAACATGTCATGTGTTTTTTATACCTAGTTTGATATCGTAGCATTGTTCAATTAAGATTTTAAATAAATTATAACTTTTTTTTGATAAAAAAATAATTATAATTTATAAACAACAACAGGCACAAGGAGGATCATGACCCATGCTGGTGCAATTACCATTACTGTAACCACTAATTACACATTGTTTTGCACAACTCGGAAATTCATTACAACCTCCGATACAATTTGGAGGTTTTTGCGTGTTTCTTCCCCAATTATTTCTAGTGTACTCCGAACAACTAGACGTCGCTTCACTCACTGGTCCTGCAAAATGAAAATTTAGCGAGAGATCTCAGTTTTTCGTTTCGATCGACACATTAATTGTCTCGTTTATCATGCATCTTCAACTAATATCTTACGCTGGAAATGGAATTCGGAATCTAATCTCGTAAATAATAGTTGTACTGTAATTAATCGAGCATCTCAAAAGTAAAAAAAATTGCGTATTCGAAACTTGTAGTATAGTAAATAATAGTTGTACTGCAAACAGAGAAGCTTATTACAACAGAAATTCTGCATAACAATAACATAAATATCATTTTTTATATTCAGGATTATATTTTTCCGATCACAAAATTACTGTACACAAATCCAGTAAACAATCAACACAGACTTACCCAAACTGAGAACCAATAAAAACACTGCAATTCCAAAAAGGAGGCATTTAGGAGAGGCACCCATATTGCTGTGTAATTTTCTTTTTCTTCTCTTTACCTCAAGCTGCTCGATACCCTTTTATATATTTTCCATAACTGAAGAGAAAACGAGTTAAATACTAAATCTCGGAGATCTTCCCGCAGGATAGATATTGCGTTGTGATATTTATTGATCATAAAAGAAGAAATTGATTGCTGGGATTTTTTCATGTTAAAATATTGACAATCTACATGATGTCATTGTTCGTATTATCATTAATATTATAGTATTTTGAACTTATAAAACTCTTATCTAAAATAATTGATACATATTTTAAACAAAAAACATATAATCAAAAACAAATTAAAATTAAACTCCTGATATTAGTTATATTTAATATATGATTTTTAATATATATCAAATCAGTATAACTAGTATAATTTCTAGATTTAATTATAAATATTTTATATGTCTAATTTAGTCGGTCTTTTTCAACCGACTAACATTGAAAATACTATATTATATTAAATATTTCTTATGCAAAACAGTTGAATATATACTAAATTTACATATATCATTATTGAATCGCGACATAAGAGCAGAATCATATATGACAACATTTCTATCAATAATTAATTCGTGACCACATTGCTACTTTTTTGAAAATTGAGCAAGAACATTGATAAAAAAATAATTTTTATTCTATTTCTATCCTCAGAGGTATCAAAGTCCATTTTTATATAGATTCCGGTGAAACATAAATTACAATACACAGTAACTAAAAAGTTAAAATTATAACATTACAGATTAACTTGTCTTGATGAATGAATAATATTTTCTAAATCAGGTGGATTATATTATTTATTAAAACTGAAATAAAAGATCTTACAATTATTTAATTCAAAAACATATCATCAAATATTTATTTATCTAATGATATTCTCCTTAAAAAAAAAAAACACAAATACTACAGCACCGGCACCACCATAGTCGTAATAGTTTATTTACAGTTGTCGCCGCCGTAGAAAACAAACCCACTACACCACTCTTCGCCGGAGAATCACTCAGTCGCAAGGTATATACATACAACCCTGTATCTATACATCACACACAAATTGCTTTGCATCACTCTCTTTGTTTTTTATTTCTGTAAATCAATTCTAGTTTCTAGGGTTTCGTTTACTTGCATGATATTTCCTTTCAATTGTTGAAAATTATGTGTATAGACATGTGTATGTGGATGAATTAGTCTGATTGATGTGAATTTGTTTTTTTCGAGTTGTCGAAACTCGAAAGTTAGGGTTTGGATTATGTGTGTAATTGGGTTATGAGTGTGTGGATTTGTAATCTGTTAAGTAATCAGTGTTGTGGAAGCGATGTGTTTTGATTATTCGTGAGGCTCGGAGTTGATGTAGTTAGAGGGTGTTTTGTGATCGCGACCACAAAACATGGTCGCGACCACACCCTCTAACTACATATAGATCACAACACACCATATAATCATTATAATGTTTTTAGTGATTATTGTTGTGGAAGTGATGTGCTTTAATTAATTGTGGTTAAATGATTATATGGTGTGTTGTGATCTATATGATGTAGGAAGAGGGTGGCAGTGGCATTTAGGTGGTGTGAAACTAGTCTGCCTTTTGGTTGCGGAGAGTTAGGTTTTAATTTCGTAATGGAAGTTCTGTTGTGATTTTGAGATGATAGATGTAGTTTCTACGGGTGGATGAGAGTGTGTGTCTGTGTGTTGGTTTCGCATTTAAGAGAAGGGCATTTTGTGGTTTTAGTTCTCGGTGAATGTTGTTGTGTTGTTCTTGTCCATCTCAAATACTTGAAGTTGGGATATATTCTGCTTGTATTGAATGTGTTTGCAGCGGAATTTTTGAGGACCTTTTTGTGAGTGTAATATGAGAGGAGATAGAATGGATATTTAAGATTTTAAGTATTACGGTAACTGCAATCTAAGTGATCTAATAAACGTTAAAGGTAGTCATAAGGTTTTAGTTTTAGGATTGGTCACTTTGAAAATGATTGCATCAACATACTTGAGTTGATATTATCTGGGATTCAATAGAGGTATAGGGATGTTATATTCTATATACGTAATATATTTCTATTTGTCACTCTTATCTTTCTGGTGCCAAGGCTTCTTGGTAGACAGGGTAATTATTACTAGCAAATAAATCACTAAGCTAAGTATAACTCAGAGTCACAGACTTGAGTAGTCAAAAGCTGGACACAGAATGAAAGGCTCAACTTTCTAGGAAATGGGTCGGGGCATTGCATTACAAGCATATGGGTAAACAGTTCTTTTCGATGAGGCAGGTGGACTGGTAGATAGCCTTGTTATCATATTTCTGAATGAAACATCTCTATATTTTTCTTATAAGGGAGGGGAGGGGGTTCCGAATGTTGGTTCAGATGAGAGGTCCTTAGAGGCGC
This sequence comes from Daucus carota subsp. sativus, assembly GCF_001625215.2. Lineage (NCBI taxonomy): Eukaryota > Viridiplantae > Streptophyta > Magnoliopsida > Apiales > Apiaceae > Daucus > Daucus carota. The sequence continues at coordinate 39,529,521 of NC_030386.2, read as the reverse complement.
TATCAAGGATTTACCAGTTGGGCGAATTTTGACGATAATAACTTCTTCGTTCTTGCTTTGACATCTCCCACGTGTTTGTATGTTGTTTGTTTATAATTTTTTTGTGGACGGTTCCTTCTGTACAACATTGAAATGACTGCTGTTTGTTGCTATTTTGAAGTCAAGACAGCTGGAATAAGACTTTGCAGTACGTGGTATTCGGCCTCAAGTTATGTCTGCTGACCCAGCACTTGTTGATGAAGATGCCTCCTCAGGCTCAGGTGATGATATAAACATGTTGGATGGAAACAATAAGCGTCAGACTGCAACGCCAGGTTCAGGCCGTAGAAAGAGGAGTAGGAAGGCTACTGGTGATGTTATAGTTGATGCTATGCTAGAAATAGCAGCTGCTTCCAAAATGAGAGCAGCTGCGATAATGAAGAATGAAGAACGCTTTTCAATAAGCAAGTGCATTAAAGTTTTAGATGAGATGCAAGATGTTGATCAGCACCTCTACTTCTTTGCTTTGGATTTATTTGAAAATCCCAACTCCAGAGAGACTTTTATTTCTCTGAAAAGTGAAAGGCGGTTAACATGGCTACAGACCAAATTTAATGCCTCTTCGAGTGCAGCAGTCTCGCAACTATAATGATCTTTCCCTTTACCTGGGTTTAGGACCTTTTGTTAGATTCTGTGATCTTAGATGGTCTTTGCTTAACTTTTTATTGTATTTTATAGAGATGACCTACGGTTTGTTAAGTTCTATAAGTCCCGGCTTCGGTTCGTACTTTTGCCATGCTTATAAACTGAGACAAATTTTTGCTTTAAAATGTTACTACTATTTGTTCATATTTGAAACTTCAACATATGATTGCTCATTCCCCTAGGTCGCATTTAAACGCATGCATATCACAGATATATCAACCACTCCCTTTCATCTTGACTTCATTCTTATGTACAAGAAATTTTATCCACGGTTATTGTGATAAACTAATTCTTAATTACATTAATAAAAGAAGATGATAATATTTTTTTGATGTTCTATATCTTTAATATGATTAAATAAAAGATGAATTTGTGTGAGGAAATTGAGTGAGCGGGTATTTTTAAAAGTTTATTCCGACTATAAATTTATATTTTTGTTTGGAAATTAAAATAAATAAATATTCATAAATTATGCCAAAAAGTAGAATGGATGAAGATCCAAAAATCAAAGTGACATATATCATCTAATTTGATCTCAATCTTTAATAATATACTCATTGATTGTATTATTTTAAATAAATTTACCATCCATAATTGTGAAATCATTTTATTAATCATAACGAATTACAAGCTAAATATCATAAATTAAAGTCAACTTTATACTATTTGTTTATATTTGAAAAATGCGATGAATGGTTGTTCCATCACCATCAGCTGACATTCAAATATACACACAGGAAATCTCCGAGAGCTGGTCAAGGGGTGGGGAAGAGAGTTGAAAAAAATTGTGATTGAGGATCGATTATGAGCACTGAGCAGCATAATTTCTCGGTGTTCACATGATCACTTGCCGTGTATTTATGTCTAGCAGGATGGGCTTGAGATCCCAACATTTCAGAAGTCCACCAAATTAATAAATTATATATTTAAAATCTCATGAAAATGTATGATATTATCATATTTTAGTACAAAACAGTTCAGAAAACTTGCAAAGCATATATATGATGTAGTATAATAGAAGACCCTCAACAAATTTCTAATGTCAAATAATTTAAAAGGCCCCTGGTTAAATTTTAGTCCCCTTAAATGATGGGATTGGATCTGTTTAATTGCGGCTTCATGCCTCTGGGAGAAAGCAAGATAAGCCAGTAAGGAGTTCGCACTAAAACTCAACAAATATTGCACTCCTGTTTTTCATCTACTTCTGTAAGACTGTAACAACTAAACCACACGTACGGGCTACAATGCCAATGCTAGTTTATATAAGTCTGCGCATAACAATTTATTAAAACAACTCTTGAGGAAAGGGTAGCTACTAATATTGCTTAAAGTTACGCAGGACAATCACATACCACCATCAATGTGGAATTCAACTTTTCCTAAATTTGGGTATGGCCAGGAGATGCTCTGCCCTTGGCAATGACAAACCGAATGCTTCATCCATATTTAACTCGTCCGGTGAAATCCCCAAAGGTAGCTCCCAATCGAAGCTGTGTACTAACTGAGCAACCACCAATTTGATGTTTATTAGTCCCAAGTGTATACCTGGACAGCCTCTCCGGCCTGAACCAAATGGTATAAGCTGAAAACTTTTCCCCCGGAGATCTATGTCAGTACCCGCAAATCTCTCAGGAATGAATTCTTCCACATTTTCAGACCAAATCCTTGGATCTCGTCCTATTCCCCAATTGTTAATAATTAGACGCGAATTCTTCTCTATGTAATATCCATCTATCACAATGTCCTCCATTGACTCATGAGGAACTAACAGTGGTGCCACTGGATGGAGTCTGAAGGTTTCCTTGACCACCATGTCTAGGTAATCAAGTTTTTCCAGATGTGATTCTTCCACAAGTTCGCAATCTACTACGATACTAATTTCTTCTTGAAGTCGTTTCATCACTCTTGGATGTCGGATGAGTTCTGACATGATCCATTCAATCGCAGTTTGGGAGGTATCGATGGCTCCGAAAATCATGTCCAGGATAATTGCTTTGGTGATTGATCGGTCAATGGTCTCCGCTAATTGCTGGTGAGTACCTGTAGGATTGTTCTTCAAAGCTAGCATGACATCAACAAAATCCCTATCAAGCTTTGTATCGTCATTTCTAGCTTTTTCTTCATGATCATCGATGATCGTTTCCAGGATTTTATCAAATGCCTTAGCAGTAACTCTGGAACGTCGAGTTAATCCCTGATAACAACAATTACATTAAAGATTTAAAGATCAGGGTCTCTGATAATTAAGTGGGTGTTTGGCAAAGACTTATAAGCCCGGCTTCTGAATTATAATTTAGAAGCACTTATTTGTACCGTTTGTGTAAAAAGTCAAGAAGTACTTAAAAAAACCTACGATTACTTGGCTTCTACTTATTTCCCAAACACTTTTATCACTTATAAGTTTTAACTTGCTTCTAACTTCTACTTCACTTTTTTACTCTAAGCAATAAACACTTATTTTAAGCTCACCCAGACCGCCCCTAAGTACCCGTCGATAAATAGAAAAGTATAGTTTTACAGTTATTGATACCTGGAGATCAAATGCCCCTAAAAATGGGACATAATCCGCAACATTGAAGGCTCCAGCAATCTCTGCCAGCTCATGTATGATCTTACTCAAGTCAAACCGCTCATCTCTGCTCTTCCCAAACAACATTCGGCAAGTCATGTCTTCTATCAGACGCGCCACCTTCTCGCTAAAATCGACAACCTCACGCGTCCTGGCCGCAACTTTGAGGGACTGCACCAGCAAGCCCAGCTCCTCCCTTCTCAGCCTGGCCATCGAATCAATTTTCGCCACACTAAGAAGCTCCATTGTGCAAAACTTTCTCACGCTGCGCCAGTACGAACCATACTTCGCGAATGCCATCCCTTTGCTGCCATAGGCCTGGGAATTAGGCCTGCTAGCGAAAACCGTGTCGTGAGTCCTGAGAAAGAGCTCAGCAGCCGATGGCGAGGACACTATAATTGTGGGAACAGATCCGAGGCGGATCAACATTATGGGACCGTATTTTTGTGACAACTTGTAGAGGCTGCGGTGAGGGAGTTTTCCTAGCATGTGGAGGTGACCGATGACCGGTAGACCTGTTGGCCCGGGTGGTTGCCTGCGGCCGTGGTGTCGAACCATGTTACAATTCACTGAAAAACTACTGAAATCTTCCATTAAGAACAAGAATCAACTGTTTACAGAATATCAGCCATGAACAATCTCTCATGTACACTGTGTATAAAGCTAGGATATGACTACATACTGTAAACTGAACTATAGCTATTCTTCCTCTATTTCTTACTGACTAGAAATGAATAACAGTGCAGATGTATTTATAGACAATGTAGCATAGAAAACTAAGTCGTGCAAGTAGTGCTACTAGCTAACTGTATGATAACGACTTGTAACAAACTGTTGCTGACGTGTGCATGCTAGCTGTCACTCTCTTCATGCTCTTGCTGGTCATGTATCTTAACATCCCCCCTCAAACTAGAGTGGCATTCTGCCATTCCTAGTTTGGTCAGTAATTCTTGAAAATGTGCTGAGGGCAAAATCTTTGTAAAAATATCAGCAAGCTGAGCATTAGTGGGCAAGTAGGCTAGCTGAATGAGTCCTTCAAGTACCTTGTCTCTTGTGAAATGCACATCAATTTCTATGTGTTTGGTACGCTCGTGCTGTACTGGATTCTTTGCAATATGAATTGTGCTTTGATTATCACAATGAAGTGTCACTGGATGCAATTTGTCCAAACCAATTTCCTCAAGTAATCTAACCAGCCAGGTAATTTCAGATGCTGCTGCAGACATTGCTCTATACTCTGCTTCTGCAGAACTTTTAGAGACAATTCCTTGTTTCTTCGATTTCCAACTAATTGGAGATTTGCCTAACAGCATAATGTAGCCTGAAACAGACCTCCTTGTATCCTGACATGCTCCCCAGTCTGAATCTGTAAATGCCTGTAATGTTAATTTGTCTTCTGCATTGAGAATAATCCCTTGTCCAGCTGTAGAAGCTACATAATTGAGAGTATGTAGTAAAGCCTGATAGTGTGAAACTTTTGGACTTTGAAGGAATTGACTAAGGTGCTGCACAGTGTATGATAAATCTGGTCTTGTATGAGTTAGAAAATTAAGTTTTCCCACAAGTGATCTGTAGATAGTTGGATCAGAGAACACTTCACCTTCTTCTGCTGTCAACTTCAGATTAATGGGAAGTGGTGTGACCACTGACTTGTGACTTCCAATCTCTATCTTGGCTTCTTTCAACAACTCCTTTGTAAACTTTTTCTGTGACATTGATATTCCAGAATCTAAATAGCCTATTTCTATTCCCAGAAAGAAACTGAGTTGGCCTAAATCTTTGATGCTGAAAGTAGCATGAAGATGATCCTTGATAAGCTGGATTTCTGTCTCATCATCACCAGTCAAAATAATATCATCCACATAAACTGCAATTATAGTTGTATGTGAGCTATTCCTCTTAATGAAGAGTGAATAGTCATTTTTGGACTGTGTGTACCCCCTTAATTGCAGTTCTGCTTGTAACTTAGCATTCCACTGTCTTGAGGCTTGCTTTAACCCATACAGAGATTTGACAAGCTGACAAACAAAATTATGAGGATTGTCATACCCTTCTGGAGCCATCATATACACCTCTTCAAACAAATCACCATGTAAGAAAGCATTGTTGATATCTAGTTGGTGAAGTTTCCAATGTTTGTGAGCAGCCAAAGCTAGTAAACATCTTACTGTAGTCATCTTTATGACAGGTGAAAAAGTCTCTTGATAATCAACTCCCCATTGTTGATTGTAACCCTTAGCTACTAGCCTAGCTTTGAATCTTTCCACAGAACCATCTGCCTTGAGTTTGATTTTAAAAACCCATCTGCAGCCTATTGCTTTCTTCCCTTTAGGCAGTGGAACAAGATCCCAAGTATGATTGTCTTGCAAAGCTTTTAATTCCTTCTGCATAGCTTCAACCCATCTAACATCCTTACAAGCTTCTGCATAATTTTTGGGCTCTATTAAGGACTCAGTATGTGCCAAGAAGGCATGATGAGTTGGAGACAAATAGGAAGAAGAGATCAGATTGCACCAATGCTCATTTTCTCTAAAATTTAGCTGACTGTGACTACATATGTAATCTTGCAAGAATGATGGAGCCTTTGAAGTTCTTGTACTTTTCCTAGTAGATGGACCAGGTTCATAAGAAGTAGAAGAAGGACCTGAACTTTCAGAAGAGCTAGAAGCATCTGTAGAATAAGGATGATCTTCTGCAAAATCAGTGTGGCCATCTGTAGTATTCTGATAAAATACCTCAGGTATATCATAAAAATCAAATACAGTCTGCTCAGTTGTTATAGGAAGAAAAAATTTAAACTGTGGTCCTTGACTCTCTGACTGTAAATGATAAGGAAAGTGTTGCTCATGAAAAGTAACATCTCTGGACACACTAATTTGTAAACTTTTTAAATCTAAAACTTTATATCCCTTTTGTCCTGCAGGGTAGCCAATAAAGATATGAGGATTGGCTCTGGCATCAAATTTGGATTTGTGTGGATCATGATTTGACACAAAACACAAACATCCAAATACCTTCATAGTAGATAAATCTGGTGATTCCTGAAAAAATTGTTCATAAGGACTGATGTTGTTCAATACTGTGAGAGGCATCCTATTAATAATATGTGTAGCAGCTAACACACACTCTCCCCAGAATTGAATAGGAACTTTAGATTGAAAAAATAGAGCTCTTGCTGTATCCAATAAGTGTCTATGCTTCCTTTCAACCACTCCATTCTGCTGTGGGGTGTAAACACAGGATTTTTGATGCTCAAACCCTTTGAGCAAAAAATATTCTTGCATTGCTCCTCCACAGAATTCTTGTCCATTATCTGTTCTGATAGTCTGAATATGTGCAGTATATTTATTCTCAACATGAGCCACAAAAGCTTTAAAAATATTCACTACTTCAGACTTAAACTGCATAAGAAAAACCCAAGTCATTCTTGTAAAATCATCCACAATGGTAAGAAAAAATCTGCAATTATTATGAGTAGGTTCCTTGTAAGGTCCCCATATATCCATATGAAGCAAAGAGAACACTTTTGTAGTCTTAACAGAACTGTGAGTAAAAGACTTCCTAGCTTGCTTTGCAACTGGACAAACTTGGCAGATATTATCTAGAGTACATGGCTTATTGAAAACACTCTTCACATGATGAAGCATAGAAACTGGAATATGCCCTAATCTTAGATGCCACAGCTTAATTTTGTTCTGATCATCTTGTGCTTTTGTAGTTGCCACCATACAATCTGCTGACTTCTCCTTTAAATGTTCAGAAACTGCCAGATAATAAAGACCTCCTTTCATTTCACCAAGAAGCTGTGGACTCATTGATTTGCTCTGAAGAAAACATTGATTATCAGTAAAAGAAACTGTGCAATGTAAGTCCTTACAGATTTTTGGTATTGATACCAAATTAAACTTGAAATCTGGAACATAAAGAACATCTTTCAAAACCAAATTATCATGAATTTGTACATCTCCCATCTGTGTTACCAAGACTTGTTTCCCATTTGGAATTGTGATATAATTGGCAGGGCCAATGACATCTGTGCAATGTCTAAAGAGGGAAATTTCAGAGCACATGTGATCTGTTGCCCCACTATCTACAATCCAAGAATGTGTCATAGATGCAAGACAAAATTTACCTGCTACATTTGCAGCCTTTGGACCATCCATCAAGAAATTTTCCTTTCCTAACAATTTCAACAACTGGGAATACTGAGTTGCTGTGAACCCTTCATCTTTCTGTCCAGAATTCTCAATAAAATCAGAGGTATCACCAGGAATCAAATTAGCATTGGCAGCCATCCTTTTGTCTTTGTCTGTCTTGAAGTGTGGTGGATAGCCATGTATCTTGTAACACCTTTGAATAGTATGACCTGGAGTCTTACAATGATCACAGAAATATTGATTGAACTTTCCTTTTGATTCATTATTGCCAGTGGAACCAAAACCTTGCTTAAAATTGTTTCTAAATCTGTTGGCAGCAAATGCCATTATCTCATCAGTAGACTGTGAACTAGGCTGATAAAGCTTCTTGTGACTTTCCTCTTGAAGTAACAAACGATAAACATGTGATATAGATGGTAGAGGATTCATCACCAAAATATTGCCTCTGATTATCTCAAAACCTTCATTTAATTTCATAAGAAAATCAACAAGTCTTCTGTCCTCTTGAGATTTGATCAATTTCTGGATCACATCATTTGTGCAGTGTGTGCAATCAGACATAGGTAGAGGATCTATAGCATCCAACTGATCCCAAACCATCTTAGTTTTCGTATAATAGGCAGAAACAGAATCTTGACCTTGTTTGAGATTATACATCTCCTGTTGAACAGCATACAACATTGTGCCAGAAGATTGGCCATATCTTTCCTCTAAATTCAACCAAATTTCTCTTGCAGTCTTGAAATACAAGACACTTCGAGCAATAGTTTGATCAAGAACACCCAACAACCAAGAAATCATCATGCTATTACATCTATCCCAAGCTTTACAAGTAACAACATCATCCAACTGTGGTTTCTCAATAGAACCATCCACAAAACCAATTTTGTTTTTCGCAGATAAACTAATCAAAATAGAACGTTTCCAATCACTGTAACCAGATCCATCAAATTGAATAGAAACTATTTTCATTCCAGGATTATCAGAAGGATGTATATAATATGGAGAACTAGGGTTTTGAGAAGGATCAGCAATCAAATTGGTAGCCATTGTATATCAGAAAACAGAACTGATATAGATTTGTAAGAAGAAAGTAATTCAGAACAAAATCTTGATTTCCAGAAAGAACACAATATCTCGATCGATTTCACAACACAAGAAATCACAAGAATCAATAAGAACAAATGTCAAGAACAGAGTCAAGCAAATCGATGTAAAACTTCAAGAAATCGATCAAATGCGTTCAAGAAAATGCGATCAAAACAAGCAAGAAACTACAGCAATGAAGTATCAAGAAATACCTTGAAACTTTAGATGACAACAATCAATGGAAGATCGGATCGATTCTCATCCATACGCTCTGATACCATGTTACAATTCACTGAAAAACTACTGAAATCTTCCATTAAGAACAAGAATCAACTGTTTACAGAATATCAGCCATGAACAATCTCTCATGTACACTGTGTATAAAGCTAGGATATGACTACATACTGTAAACTGAACTATAGCTATTCTTCCTCTATTTCTTACTGACTAGAAATGAATAACAGTGCAGATGTATTTATAGACAATGTAGCATAGAAAACTAAGTCGTGCAAGTAGTGCTACTAGCTAACTGTATGATAACGACTTGTAACAAACTGTTGCTGACGTGTGCATGCTAGCTGTCACTCTCTTCATGCTCTTGCTGGTCATGTATCTTAACAAACCATGGTTCGGCACTGCAGGATGAACCACCACAAGGCTCCGGCGCTTACTATAAGTAATGCAAAATCTGTGGGAGACATGTTGAAGAGCTGTGAAAGTGTTGCTTCTTGTTTCTTGTCAGAGAAAGGTGCTACACTTGCAAATGCATAATGCACGTGTATATATACACCGATAAAAACTACTCCCCGAGACCAGGATGTTTGCTTATATAAAGTATAGTTTAATAATATTTTTTTAATTTTTTTTTTTAAATAAAAGTTTAACGTCAAATTTTTTTTCAGAATTTTTTTAAATAAATATATAATGTAAGTATATTTTATAAGAGCCTTATAAAAATGCGTGACAAAAAATAACGTAAAGAACTTGGTGGACGGAGAGAGTAAAATTTACTCATTAGTCAGACTGACTTATTGAAAATTAAGTAATTTATACTTTAAGTGAATGTAATAAGTGAACGGCTTTTTATTTTGATAATGTTATATGTTGGATGATTTTTTCGTTGATAAAAATATAATAATAAAAGTTGTTTATTTTTGAAAAATATATCAAGTCTTTTAAAATTTTAAACTAAAATATTTTTATTGTTTTAAATCTTTTTACAAAAATATTATTTTTTGAAAATTTATAATGTGCCACCTACATGAAATTAGATGCAACCAATATCAACATACATTACAATCAAAAATGATTTCAATTTTTTTCGAGAAAGTTTACTTTATATTGCATCTTATTCCAAATTGTATATAAAAAAAGTTGCATGTCACTATTTTAGTTTAAGACAGTATTTTCGTAAATATTTTTATAAGATAGTAAATTTCAAAAAATAAGAAAATATAGTATTTTTGGCAAATTCTCAAATAACTTTGATAATTTCTTTTAGAATGATAATACAGACTTTTATAATAAAATATTATGTTATTCAGAAAAATATATTTTACTGATTTTTAAGTCACTTATTTCTAAAATTAAATTAGGTTTTAACTTATTTTATTAAGATATTTTTCATCTTAAAATTTAAAGAGTCGAATCATATGATTTTAACCAAAATTAAACCGCGCTTTTTCGATGATTCTGAGTATATTTAATATACTTCAATATAAGGAGGAGTTTTATCCGCGAAAAAAGAAAGAGTGAGTATCGTTTAAACTTTTCTTTATCTACATAAAATTTATAATATATATTTTTATTAGAAAATTACAAGAACAATAAATAACATGTTTATGTAACTTAAAACCTGTAAAAAATAATATTTATCTAAAATTCTAATATTAAAACAACATATATTACTATCAAATTCGATCTTCCTTTTTAATATCATGCATGATAATATATTTGCAAACTTAATTTATTTCAATTTTTCTTTTATCATGCAGTATATATCAATCATTTCATTTGTTGGTATCCAAATCGTGAGTTAAACACGCTCAGATTAATAGATATTAGTCCCTCAATTTTTTATATGACATATTTTTATCTTTCACACACATTTTTATGTGACTTGATCGGATAATTAAAAATATAATTTTTAATAAAAAAAAAAGTTTGACTACATATTTTTACTTAGAATTTTTTTTTAAGAAATAATATTTTTGGATAATAAAATTATTGTTTTAATTAAAATTTTGATTGTATATTTTTTTTCAGAAATAGAAAATTTTAACAATAATATTTCTAAATACCATATCAAAGTACTTAAAAATATATGTCAAAAATCAAAACCTCAAAAAAATAAATTATATTCATATTTAAATGAAGTCAATTTATACAATTTATTTATGTTTGAAAATACTACATATGATCGCTCATTCCCCGAAGCCGGCATTTAAACGCATGCATAAGAATTATCTAATTTGATCTCCATTTTTTAATTTATTCATTGATTGGATGATTTTAAATAAATTTACCATGCATGAATGATTGTGAAATCCAAATCATATAATATAATATAAGTCAACTCTATACGATTTGTCTATCTTTGAAATTGTAATCTATGGTTGTTCCATCACCATCGGGCATTTAAATACACACACATAGAAAAATTGACACGTTAATTCCCGTTGCATGTAAATGCACACATATAGAAAAACAAAAAATTGAAAATATGAAAAACACGTGAACAATTGATTTTGTCAACATGTCACAGTAAAACGATAAAATTGATCTAGCCCTTCATAAATTTTGTTTTAAATAGGAACTGCAATAATTTTTTAGGAAGAAAAATATGCTATAGCTGATGTGCTAAAAAAAATTGATTTTAAAATTACAAGCGCACGATCGTCGTTTTACTAATTTAAGAATTTGTTCCACAAAGATTATTTATTTCATTTTTGCAATCTATTATTTCTAATCTAGACGAATCAGAATAATTTGTTTAGTGAAGATGAGTGTTTTAAAAACTAATTTTTGTTATTATAAAATCTAATTGAGTGTATAATCTAATTAACTTTAATTACCCAAAATTTATCATCCAAATTATTTAACAAAATAATTAACAAAGACCGACGAACAAAACACAACAGAATGGCTCGCCAGTGATATAGAAAACCAAAGACTCAATCCTCAAAACACAAGCACCTACTCGACTTACTAAATCAAACATACAAGTTGAAAAGGAAAACAAAACCGCAGACTCATCAAATCATCAAACAAACAGATTACTAGCAAGCCTCGAAAACAATATACCACTCGCCAACTCGGCCAGACAAAACAGATTCAACTCATACAGACTCGACCAAAACAAACCCAAAAACAAGACTCAGCTGCATAACTTGCACAGTAAACTAAAACCAGCGAACTCGGTCTCGTTAACAAAACTATGTACTAAACTTAGACTAGAAATTGACTTTCATATACAAAATTTAGAATGATGAAAATGTTGGAATAATCTTAAATTTATTTATTATTATTATTTGTTTAGTTATTTATTTTGAGGATTAATTTTAGATTGTAGTAGTTGGATGATTGTTGGAGTTATAGAGAGTTTGTAGGAGGTATTGAGTCTATCTTATTTTAGGAGATTTATTAGAAGTAGCAGAGTATTGTTAGGAGTCAAGTACGTTTGTTATAAATATGGATGTAATCTTTTTTTAGAGGAACAAGAATTAATAATAATCAGTTTTATATTCTACACTTGGTATCCGAGCGAGGTTTTGTTGTTCCGCCGCCAGGCGGTGGTGAAGCCGCAGCTAGTGGTGGAGGCACATAGTGAGGGTTTGACGAGATAGTTTCATGTAGGCGTTGCAGAAGGATGGTGGTAAAGCTGCATGTGTAGTATGGGATGCATGTGTAGTATGGGGCTGCCGAGAAAGACGAGGCGATGCCGGAGAAGGGTGCTGAAGGCAGAAAATGAGATAGAAGGCCATGTAGAACGAGATGGATCTTGTGTTTTTTATGACGGAATAGAGGGAGAATTTTATATTTTTTAGAATTATGGGTGATTATATGCACCTGGAGAGAACTTTAGAATTATGGGTGATTATGTGAACTTGGAGAGAAGTGCTCCACTGAATTTGGCGTTGATGAGAAGTGCATCAACAAATTGGTGTTAATGAGAAGTGCATTAACAAAATTGATGGTGGTGAGAAGTGCATCACAAGATGAAGAGAAGTGCTTCATAAATTTTGTTAAGTAAATTTAAGATTATGGGGGTGATTGTTGGAATAATCTTAAATTTATTTATTATTATTATTTGTTTAGTTATTTATTTTGAGGATTAATTTTAGATTGTAGTAGTTGGATGATTGTTGGAGTTATAGAGAGTTTGTAGGAGGTATTGAGTCTATCTTATTTTAGGAGATTTATTAGAAGTAGCAGAGTATTGTTAGGAGTCAAGTACGTTTGTTATAAATATGGATGTAATCTTTTTTTAGAGGAACAAGAATTAATAATAATCAGTTTTATATTCTACAGAAAAGAAATTTAAAATATAATTACAATGACAATAGTCGAACTTGTTTTGGGGTCGAAAAACTTGCACTCCGTTCAGAACTTGTTTAGGTGAAGGCAAACAGTAAAGAAGGGAGCAGAATTTGTGATTATGCCTCCTGGATCAGAGCCTGTCGCGCTTAGGTGCGGTTTACCTTGGTTCACGTAGTTTGCAGGCTATTGCGTGAGCTCGTGGGTTTACCCAGTGCGCACCCGAAGGGTAGCGGCTGCGGGTTCCTACGTTAAAAAAAAAAAAAAAAAAACAGTAAAGAAGGTTGTCAATCGTGAAAAGACCTTTCATCCTTGTGCACCTTCGGATGAGTCGGCACGTATTCTAATACTCTCATAAAATATAGTTTAATAAATTATTTTGAATTTTTTTCTTCTAAATATTCCACTCCTATATTTGCATCTACTTCCGTAAAAACTCAATCATAATATCTATATTTAGAGCTCTGTGCCGCGCACCGTTATAACACTAATTTATATAATACTAGTTGATAACCCGTGCCAAGCACGGGTTTGACTAAAATTTTAAAATTTATTATTTATTGGAAGAGTAATGTCTTTTTTTAATTACGCTATCATATTTTTATTATACCTATTTAAATTATTGTTTTAAATGACATTTGAATTATTGTTATTTAATATAAGATTTTATATATTAAAATTTGATCCTATTTTAAATTTATTTCATAACAATATAAGTTCCTATTCAATGGAGTCCATAAATTAAAAGTGTCGTAGTCCAAAATTATTTAAAAATATTTGGAGTTTATGTTCTACAATATAATCGTTGCAATCAAAACATAAAACAATTATTTTATAAATCACTAAACACTATATATGTTCTAAAATGTAACTCATAAGTAGAATAATGATCTTAATGATTGTTAATGTTGAAAGATGTTAATGATTAATTGATAATTATATTTAAAACTACTTAATGATGATAAATTACATATAAAATTTGAATAATTAAAAATATTATTTAGACTTAATTGCAAGAAGATGGCCTCAACTTTTATTTTTCTCACAAAAATGGCTCAGATATTTTTCTAAGCAGATGATTGCATTCCGTCTAAATTAGTCTAAAAAATATTGTTTATTTATATTTTTGGGCCATTTTTGTGTTAAAAAAACATTGTTCGATCATCATATTGTAATTAAATCATAAATTGAATACACTCATGTGTTTAAAGAAAATAGTTAGGCCTTCACACTATCCGATTTTATATTTGGGTCACTTTTGTGCCAGAAAAAAATAGTTGAGATCCTCCTGCAGTTAAGTCTATTATTTATGACTAAACTAAAATATTATGATTGGTACTTATTACGGCTTAAATGCGGATTTTATGGAACTTAACTCTAACAATATGTTTTATTTTAGTAAAATTACTATGTTGTTTGATGATTTTTAAATTGTGAAAATAATATTCAAGATCAACACATATAAGTTCGTTTATAGCGTCTTTAATCTTGAATAAAAATTCAAAATTTTAATTCGCAATTATTTTATTCATTTAATAGACAAACATTATATATAATTCTAGTTGGAGTTTTTGCAGATCTAACCGTGGTGTTGCAGTTGTTTGATAAACTAATATTGTAGTTTGACAAAGTTAATTAACTTTCCAAAATTAATTTGATATCAAATATTTTGACATATGTGTTTCTATTTTTTTATTATATGCTGCAATATGAACAATGGCTTCATTTTTTTTAAGTTTCCATTTGTCAATTCAGTGTTACAACCGCCTTATTCGTCTTTATCGCAATCTTCTGAAGAGCACTGAATGATAATAATTATTATTATTATTACAGCCAAATAAAAAAATTATATGATGATAACCAAATTAAAGTTATTTTATAAAATAAATTATTTGAGTTTTAAAATTTAAAATTAGTAGCTTTGTTAACTGTCATTTTGTTGGTGTGATAATCATTATATTACAAAAATTCTGATCATACATGAAAGTATTCTCATAGTTATATGATAATAATAATTATTATTTAAAAATATATGATAATAACCAAATTTTGGTAATTTGATATTTAGTATTTTGATGATATTGATTCTGCTTATTGATAAAACTATATATGAATATTATATTAATATCAATATAAACTCCTTATTTATTTGAACTCTGAAGCATGATAAAAGATTTACAGAGTTGTTGCGTATATTAAATTATTTGAGTTTTAAAAAACTAAAAAAAGAATTTTGTTGATAATATTGTTTTAATAGTGAGATAATTGTTAAATAAAAAATAATATGATGATAGCCAGATTTTGATATAAAAATTTATAGAACTGTTTTATAAGTTAAATTGTTAGCGATTTAACTGTGCGGATAGGATAAATGTTATATTATAAAATCCTAAACACTATAGAAGCCTTTTTATATAATTAAATAATAATTATAAAATCTTAACTAATATTGAAATTTTTAATAATAAAATCCGAATCAATATAGAAGTCTTTCCATAATTGTATAATAACAATTATAAAATCCTAAAAATATATAATAGTAACTATAGAATCCTAACAATATGAATTTTTTTTCATAATTCTATAATGATTATTGTTATTAAATAAAAAAATTATATAACATTGTCCTAATCAATATTGAAGTCTTTAATAATAAAATTTTAATTAATACATAAGTCTTTCATTGTCCTAATGAATATTAAAGTCTTTAATAATAAAATTCTATTCAATATAGAAGTCTTTTGTAGTATTTTAATAATGATTATAAAATCCTAATCAATGTGAAAGTGACCAAATTTTGGTACTTTTGGTACCGATGTTCCACCGAAATGTGGTTTCGCTTATTAATAAAGGGTATTGATTTATACGTCTGTGTGACTACCACCGAAAAAGAATAACAGAATTTCTACGACATCTATAAGGTTGATTCCATGAATTTTCCGGGAGGATGAGGATTACGAAATCTTTAATTGTCATGTTTTTGTCAATTTTGTACGGGATATAAGGCAATACCAGTCATGTATGAAGTTGATTACACACTGCATTTCACGCATAACAATTTATTACAACAACTTCTGAGGAAAGGGTAGCTACTAATATTGCTTAAAGTTACGCAGGACAATCACATACCACCATGAATGTGGAATTCCACATTCAACTTTTCCTAAATTTGGGTATGGCCAGGAGATGCTCTGCCCTTGGCAATGACAAACCGAATGCTTCATCCATATTTAACTCGTCCGGTGAAATGCCGAAAGGTAGCTCCCAATCAAAGCTGTGTACCAACTGAGCAACCACCAATTTGATGTTTATTAAGCCCAAGTGCATGCCCGGACAACCTCTCCGGCCTGAACCAAACGGTATAAGTTGAAAACTTTCCCCCCGGAGATCTATGTCAGTACCCGCAAATCTCTCAGGAAGGAATTCTTCAACATTTTCCGACCAAATCCCAGGATCTCGTCCTATGCCCCAATTGTTAATAATTAGACGCGAATTCTTCTCTATGTAATATCCATCTATCACAATGTCCTCCATTGACTCATGAGGAACTAACAGTGGTGCCACCGGATGGAGTCTCAAGGCTTCCTTGACCACCATGTCTAGGTACTCAAGTTTATCCAGATGTGATTCTTCCACAACTTCGCAATTTACTATGATATTAATTTCTTCTTGAAGTCGTTTCATCACGCTTGGATGTCGGATGAGTTCTGACATGATCCATTCAATCGCAGTTTGGGAGGTATCAATGGCTCCGAAAATCATGTCCAGGATAATTGCTTTGGTGATCGATCGGTCAATGGTCTCCGCTAATTGCTGGTGAGTACTTGTAGGATTGTTCTTCAAAGCTAGCATGACATCAACAAAATCCCTATCAAGCTTTGTATCGTCATTTCTAGCTTTTTCTTCATGATCATCGATGATCGTTTCCAGGATTTTATCAAATGCCTTAGCAGTCACTCTGGAGCGTCGAGTTAATCCCTGATAACAACAATTACATTAAAGATTTAAAGATCAGGGTCCCTGATAATTAAGTGGGTGTTTGGCACGGACTTATAAGCCCGGCTTCTGAATTATAAGTTCGAAGCACTTATTTGTACCGTTTGTGTAAAAAGTCAAGAATTACTTAAAAAAAGCTACGAATACTAGCTTTTGTCTCACGGCTTCTACTTATTTCCCAAACACTTTTATCACTTATAAGTCTTAACTTGCTTCTAACTTCTACTTCACTTTTTTACTTTAAGCAATAAACACTTTTTTTAAGTTCACCCAAACGGCCCCGTCGATAAATAGAAAAGTATAGTTTTACAGTTATTGATACCTGGAGATCAAATGCCCCTAAAAATGGGACATAATCTGCAACATTGAAGGCTCCAGCAATCTCTGCCAGCTCATGTATGATCTTACTCAAATCAAACCGATCATCTCTGCTCTTCCCAAACAACATCCGACAAGTCATGTCTTCTATCAGACGCGCGACCTTCTCGCTAAAATCCACCACCTCACCGGCCCTGGCTGCCACTTTCAGGGACTCCACTAGCAAGCCCAGCTCCTCCCTTCTCAGCCTAGCCATAGAATCAATTTTCGCGACACTAAGAAGCTCCATTGTGCAAAACTTTCTCACGCTGCGCCAGTACGAACCATATTTCGAGAATGCCATTCCTTTGCTGCCATAAGATAAGTACTCGGCGGCCTGGGCATTAGGCCGGCTCGCAAAAACCGTGTCGTGAGTCCTGAGAAAGAGCTCGGCAGCCGAAGGCGACGACACTATAATTGTGGGAACAGATCCGAGGCGGATCGACATTATGGGACCGTATTTTTGTGACAACTTGTAGAGGCTGCGGTGAGGGAGTTTTCCTAGCATGTGGAGGTGACCGATGACCGGTAGACCTATTGGCCCGGGTGGTTGTCTGCGGCCGTGTTGGCGAACCATGGTTCGGCACTGCAGGATGAACCACCACAAGGATCCGGCGCTTACTATAAGCAATGCAAAATCTGTGGGAGACATGTTGAAGAGCTGTGAAAGTGTTGCTACTTGTTTCTTGTCAAAGAAAGGTGCTGCACCTGCAAATGCATTATCACAATATGCGTATATATATATTGAGCTATAGCCTCTCTCTCTGCTAATCTTAAATTTACTGGTATAAATTGCTAGTGATCAGTAAAATAGTTTAAAATTTTCGTTACTTCCATTATTTCATTCTAATTATTTTAATTAAAAATCTAATACATATTCATTCTATTTAGGAGTCGTTTGGTTCATGGATTTATGGAATGTATGAGGTTTGTCTAAAGAAAAACAAAATCTGAAACCCAGCCTTAAACCTCCATGGTATGAGTTGTTTTTGATACCCAAGTGGGGAGGTGGGTATGAAATGGAAGTATGAGATACATTTATTTTTTATTTTTTCCGTCTCTATTTAAGTAATGAAATATTAATGTTTGATACAAAACTCAATCAATGATGCAAAAATATATGACAATAATAATTTTATTAATATTTTTAATTAATATAATTTAATAATTTATTTTTTACAAAAAATGATATATGTTGATTCTTCATAGAGCTAGCATGACATCAACACAGTTGCTCCCCAACTTTAAATCTTGACCACTTTCTTATCAATAGAAATTTTATCATCGATTACTCTGATAAACTACTCATCAATTATATTAATAAAGGAAAGGATGATATGTTATGTAATTTTCTATATATATAATATGATTTAATAAAAAATGAATTTTATTAATATGATTTATTTCAAAAAAAAAATGAATTTTGAATGAAAAAAATGAAAATAAAATGAATATCTAAAAAAATTATTCAGACTTTACATTTATATTTTTTGTTAGGAAATTAAAATAAACTAATGTCCATAAATCATGCAAGAAATTAGAATGCAGATCCAAAATCAAAATGACATATATTTATATCTAACTTATCTCCATTTTTTTAAATCTATTTTATTGATTGGATTATTTTAAATAAATTTCCCATGCATGAATGATTGTTAAATCATTTTACTAAATTATAATTAAACAATTTACATTAATCATATCCGAACAAGTCAACTTTATACGGTTTGTCTACTCCCTCTGTCCCATTTAATTGTATACGTTTCTTTTCAACTGCTCGACACGCATTTCAATGCTCTTATAAAACATAGTTCCATAACTTATTTTTGAGATTTTCTTTTTCTGAATAAAAATATAGCATCCAAACTTTAATTCAGAAAAAGAAAATTTTAAAAATAAATTACACAACTACACTTTACAGGAGCATTAAAGTCCGTGCCGCATCCCCGTCCCCCAATGTATACTACTCAGGGGGACGGAGGGAGTATCTTTGAAAATGTAATCTATGATCGTTCTATTATCATCTTTCATTTTTTTTTGACGGAAAAAGTATTCCATTTATCATTCAAATCAGCCAACAATACAGGAATTAAATTGATAGAAAAATATCTCCCATCAAACACTCGAGCTGAAAATCATCTGGTATTTAAATGTAGACACATAACACCTAGAAGAACGAAAAGTTGAAAATATGAAAAACAAATCCACAGTTAACGTTGTCAACATGACACGGATAAGATTGATCTTGCCCTGTCATAAATTTTGTTTTAACTAGGAACTGCAATAATTCTTTGGAAGAAAAATATGCAGTAGTGGAAAAATACAAAAATGTTGTCATAAGTGGAATGTAAGCGAACCAGAAATTGAAATGTCAAAGTGTAAAGAACCAATTAATATATATAGATATTTACTGGCCCTCCCTAAATACAGATTTATAATATTTAAGTGATTTTTGATTATTTAAATTGATGAAATTTATGTGTATTATATGATTCGAAGAGTTAAACAAATTTTTTCACTAAAACATGTAACTAATCTATTTATATATTTGAGCACGATTGGATAGCCCAAGTGGTTAAGGGCTTATCCTCTGTTGGCCCAGGTCCTGGGTTCGACTCTGGCTCAAAAAAAAAAAAAATCTATTTATATATTTTTTAATTTATTAATATAATAAATAAATAATTTTAATATTTAATCAAATATCGATCAGTTTGATATTTTAAATTTTAAAATTAAAAACAGATGCGATTGATAATTAAGAAGGGAGGGAGTTGATAAAACACTGCAGTCCGCACATAACAATTTATCAAAACAACTCCTCACAAGAGGGTAGCTACTCATTCTGCTTAAAGTTACACAGGACAATCACACATACCACCATGAATGTGGAATTCAACTTTTCCTAAATTTGGGTATGGCCAGGAGATGCTCTGCCCTTGGCAATGACAAACCGAATGTTTCATCCATATTTAACTCGTCGGGTGAAATCCCCAAAGGTAGCTCCCAATCGAAGCTGTGTACTAACTGAGCAACCACCAATTTGATGTTTATTAGTCCCAAGTGTATACCTGGACAGCCTCTCCGGCCTGAACCAAATGGTATAAGCTGAAAACTTTTCCCCCGGAGATCTATGTCAGTACCCGCAAATCTCTCAGGAATGAATTCTTCCACATTTTCAGACCAAATCCTTGGATCTCGTCCAATGCCCCAACCATTAATGATCACACGCGAATTCTTCTCTATGTAATATCCATCGATCACAATGTCCTCCATCGACTCATGAGGAACTAACAGGGGTCCCACCGGATGAAGTCTCAAGGCTTCCTTGACCACCATGTCTAGGTACTCAAGTTTATCCAGATGTGATTCTTCCACAAGTTCGCCATCTACTATGACACTAATTTCTTCTTGAAGTCGTTTCATCACTTTTGGATGTCGGAGGAGTTCTGACATGATCCATTCTATCGCGGTGTGGGAGGTATCAATGGCTCCGAAAATCATATCCAAGATAATGGCTTTGGTAATTGATCTATCGATGATCTGCGCTAATTGCTGGTGAGTACTTGTAGGATTGTTCTTCAGAGCTAGCATGACATCAACAAAATCCTTATCAAGCTCTGTATCGTCATTTCCAGCTTTTTGTTCATGATCATCAATGATAGTCTCTAAGATTTTATCAAATGCCTTAGCAGCAACTCTGAGGCGTCGAGTTAATCCCTGACGAAAACAATTAAATTAAAGATCAGGGTCCTTGAGTTACCTGCAGAGGAAACAGGTTCTGCCTGCAATTTTAATATTTTATCTTGTTCGTGACGGACCCAAATCATATACTCTGTTTGCCTAATTACGTGATGCCCATATTTTATTAGCAAGTGTGAGAGTTCTTCTCCAAATCAATCCATTTTTAAAGAGAAACCCGTGGAAGTTATCTTTTCTTTTCTCGATTAATAATTCATTAAATTTTCTTTTCACTTCTCTCCGTTTCTCTCCTATTTTAAACCCGAGAGCCCACCGTAACAATGAGATCTCAAGTATAGCTCCCACCGTAACAATGAGATCTCAAGTATATTCCCTCCGACCCGCTAGGTTCTTTACGCTGGCGGACGGAGGGCTTCACACGCATTTTAAGACTTCCGTTAAGTATAATTGGATATAAATTATGTAAATATGCTTAATGAGAGCCCTAAAATGCATGTCGAGATTACGTTCGATGATATAAAGAATCTGGTGGACGGAGGGAGCAGTTTTATACTAGTAATTGATACCTGGAGATCAAATGCCCCTAAAAATGGGACATAGTCCGCAAGATTGAAGGCTCCAGTAACCTCTGCCAGCTCATGTATGATCTTACTCAAGTCAAACCGATCATCTCTGCTCTTCCCAAACAACATTCGGCAAGTCATGTCTTCTATCAGACGCGCCACCTTCTCGCTAAAATCCACAACCTCACCGGTCCTGGCCGCCACTTTCAGGGACTGCACCAGCAAGCCCAGTTCCTCCCTTCTCAGCCTAGCCATAGAATCAATTTTCGCGACACTAAGAAGCTCCATTGTGCAAAACTTCCTCACGCTACGCCAATACGAACCATATTTCGAGAATGCCAAACCTTTGCTGCCATAGGATAAGTACTCGGCGGCCTGGGCATTAGGCCTGCTAGCGAAAACCGTGTCGTGAGTCCTGAGAAAGAGCTCAGCAGCCGAGGGCGACGACACTATAATTGTGGGAACAGATCCGAGGCGGATCGACATTATGGGACCATATTTTTGTGACAACTTGTAGAGGCTGCGGTGAGGGAGTTTTCCTAGCATGTGGAGGTGACCGATGACCGGTAAACCTATTGGCCCGGGTGGTTGCCTGCGGCCGCGGTGTCGAACCATGGTTCGGCATCGCAGGATGAACCACCCCAAGGCTCCGGCGGTTACTATAAGCAACGCAAAATCTGTGGGAGACATGTTGAAGAGTTGTGAATGTGTGGCATAAGATTACCGGATCCTGATATTTTTCATATCTATATAAAGTCAAATTTGTACAATTTGTTTAGTTGTGACATTTTTATTGCTCGGTCCCCGTCTGCTGGCATTTAAACCCACGTGGTAAATTGAAAATGATGTATGAAGATATCGAATCTGCGTGAATCTGAGTGAACAGCGGATTCACAGCTAACCTCATCAACATGTTAAGAGTAAGATTGCCTCAGAGCATCTGCAGTGAGCCAGTTACGGTGATAGATTAAATTCTGAGCATAAAATATTATATAAAATTTGTTGAATATTTAATATATTTTATTTTAATAATTATTATTATATTGATTAATTATAATTTAAATCTAAAATATTGTAATGTTTTTATATTCTTATAAATAAAATATATTATTTTAAGATTTTAATTAATAATAACGTGACATTTGCTATCGGTTTTATAAATATTGATTAAAATTATGGACAAGGGAGAGGGTTGAAATGTGATATCTTCATGGGATTATTTCTATTTTCTCAAATACGATAACTCATCTTTAGTTAAGGAATTTTCATAACCGGAATTGTTGTTAATCCTCATAGCAATTATAATTTTGATGCTATATAATTATATAAATTCAAAATTTATCTAAATTGCGTATTTTATTTTTATGTAAATTTTGTTATAAGTACTAATAAGTGCCGAACATTAGGATAATGGAATTTCAAAGTGTCAAAATAATATTAATAAAAGAACAAGTCATATAATATATAGATTCAATTTAACTTATTTAATTTTTAAAAGATGATCATTTATTTCCCAAAAAATACGTAATTATATTTTTATTTAAAAAGATAAGTGTCTTCTTTTTGAGAATAAGAAATGTTGAATATTTATTTAACATTTATTATTAAAAATTTTCATATAAATATAAATTCTATTCCCTACGTACGCTCATTGGACAATTACTAAGCTTTTTTGTTTCAAATATATATAAAGAGATGCACGTGTTTAAGCCTTTATAATTATTGCTACTTAAGAGTTAAACTTAAGTGCCAGAATTCATATTATGTATTTATCCTTTGTCAGACACACTTGAAATTATATATTTTTATTTTTTTTTATCAATTAGAGTCCATTAATTATTTAAAATATCACATCTAGAATTACTTTAACTCATTAGTCTAATTACTCACTCACCTTCTTTGCAATATTTACCTAATTGATACTTAAAGTACAGTAATAGATATCGGATCTAATCTTATTCTGATATTTGATGTTATTTTTGAGATGGGTGTTAGAATAATATTTACATTTTTTTTGAAGAAATAATATTTACATTTAAAATGAGTCCTAGGATGTATATATTTTTATTGAGTTGGTTAAAATAATTTTCTTAAAAAACATCCCATAAAATTTCAAATAAATAGATCTTAGTTAAAAATGTTCCAATTTATATGCCTTATTAGATTAATTAAAATAACTTTTTTAATACCAGGCACACCAAAGGATGTATCCAACCTGGACAAGTTCAGATCCACTTAAACAATCGATGAAAAATGGGTTGCATGCGGCGTAAAATTAATCAATCATGCAGCATCATCTTAGAAAAGAGCAATGAAAATCTTTAGAAAAATTATCCAATATCTCCCAACTTCAGCATTGCAAAAACAATTCAGGTACAACACTTTATCAAAAGTAGTAACCAACGTTGTGACCACATGCTCATCTAGATACAATATCTAGGTACAATATGGTCGAACACTTCCTACATTATTCATGATTACCAACTATAGTCGAGAACACATGATAATCCAAACTCATTAGTTTGGAGAAGCTGGTGGAAAACCTCACTTCTTTGGAGCTAGAAAATGCACCCGATTAAGCGGATACTCTTTTCCAGCTATCCAAACTCCTGACGGCGACCAGTTGATGTCTTCCCATTCAAGATTATCCTCCAACACCTGTGTATGAGCATAGGTATCAATGTATAAGGCACATGAGAATAAATAAAATGATTCCCGACCCAAATCTAGACATCCTAAAAATAAAACGATATGATCTGATACTTGGGCAGATGGTGTCCCGTTCGATCCGGATCATTTTACAAGCCGTGGAAACTATGAAAGAGAAGATTATAAGACATAGATGTTTGCAATTACATACCTCCACATTTTCAAGAGGGAGGGGGATTCCTAGAGAAAGCATCAACTCCTGGGGAAGGGGCTTCTTACAACGAGACCATCGAAAGAGATCAATGCTCTCAGACTCAGCTATATTTGCAGGATCTTTTGTTTCTCTCTTGACCACCTTTTCCTTAACAAAGCAGAGCTCATATCTGCAGCCACATAAAGATGGGAAGTTGAAAACCCCTACTTATACGTTTATACTTATAGTTACAGACTAACATGTAAGGTATCTTATTTTTAAAGTTTATACTTATAGTTGCATACAAACATTTAAGGTACCTTATTTTTAAAGTTGGTTATGTGTGTGTGTGTGTGTGTGTACACTGTGAGTGTGAGGTTCTAATTGTACTACTAACTTCACGAGCCTGAAAAATTCTTTAATTAGAAGATTCACGAAGTACACAATTAAACAATATTCATAATTGTATCATCAGTTTGTTACATTAGATGAATTTAACATATATATACTGTCTGGATTACAAATATATGAAACATAATTATCATAACTTTCTGCATCAACCAGGTTCCAAAGTAATAATACAAAAGATATAATTTAATTCTAAAAGATAAAAACTCTAGTCAAATAGATAGAAATCTACCTGCAAGCATGATTTTCCAAATACAGAACTTCTCCCATTTTCAAGCGGGCTGATGTAAAGAGGGGCTTTTCCAGACCTCTATCAGCAACAGCGTTGATACTGTACATGATCCTGGAAGGTGAAGGCGAAAATGAAAATGTAGAGACAGAAAAATTGCTAAATAATATTGCTAAATTTAGGAGGGTCCAGATCATACCAAGGCTCATTACAGAGGTTGAATTGTATCATAACTTCCTGTGCAAATCTTTGCTGCTTTGATGCATTCTGCAGCAACAAAAAAAAGAAAAAATAACTTCACAGCAGCTGGCATTATAAATCAAATATATATACCACCTGTTCTGGTTCATAATTATTAGTTGACCAAACTACCATAGCCACTCTCCAAAATCACATAAAGGAAAGGTTAATTAGAATGATCCCAATCACAAAAGATCAACAGATTCAAATCTTTTGAATCAGCTAAAACAATAAATTTGATAATTAAAAAAAGATTAAACAACCAAGGGTTCCACACAACCAACAACAATGTTAAACATGGAAACAACATGTATATAGGACATAATAATACACTTAAATATTGATATTACCGCAGCTGCAGCTCTTGTAGTCATTGTCTTCTCCACAACCATTGGCGCGAGTGTAGGCTCAATAGGGGAGGTACATGGATCAAGATTAATGGTTCCACCTCCTCTCTGGAATACAAGACATGGCAAGCAGACAAATATTAAAACCATCTTAGTATGAATAACATATTAACCAGATTAAAGTGTTCATTTTACCTTAATGATGCAACAGCTCTCAACTCGGTAACTGCATTCAGTAGGAGCTCCCCAGGCACGTGAACGAATATCGTTCCTCAGTGAAGACAAGTAGCCTAGAACAATGTCCAAAATATATGTTCGTAATAAGAAAAGAAGCACAACCAAATAATGGTTAAAAATTAAATCAACAAAAAACTATGGATATGGAGCTGTTATTGCAACTAAATCTAGGCTGTGTAGTTATATTTAAGCAACTTATTTCACCAAAGTTTTTAAAGCAGACAAATAACTTAATTACTTTCCGGTAACTGCTAGGGTTACGGTTGTATTTAATTATAAGATACCACATCAATGGTTACCAAAAGAGCTCTTAACTTAAGAGCAAATATCTAGATGATCATGTGGTTACAACCTTGCTTACTACTTTCATCTGGGCATATGTTTCAGCTGCTAGTTCAGTATACAAAAAAAGAATAAAAGCTGGCTATTGCTGCTAATTATGCAAGGAACACTGGCACAATGGCATCCAATTTCGGAAATTCAATGATTATGGACTTACATTTTTGAGGAGGTAAGAGTCGGATCACAGCTCGTAACTCCTGCAAAGCAGATGGGGGAGGAGAAGCAGTTGTGCGACAGTAGCCCAAGTGCATAAGGACTGAAAATACAAAAGCAACACTCATAAATGCCACGATCATTAATACCCGTGCAGTCCACACAAACATGTTTTGTTCTCACACAACATACCAGCAACAATATCAGAATCATCGGTGTATATGTCAGTCCCCCATAGCCGGTTACCTCTAACCTGCAGGAACAAAAAATACTCAAAAAACTTCTGATACACTGCCATA
The DNA here is from genome assembly GCF_001625215.2 of Daucus carota subsp. sativus. Lineage (NCBI taxonomy): Eukaryota > Viridiplantae > Streptophyta > Magnoliopsida > Apiales > Apiaceae > Daucus > Daucus carota. The sequence continues at coordinate 39,502,774 of NC_030386.2, read as the reverse complement.
CATACATGAACCAAAAGAAAGAAAAGAAAACCACTGTATGCTTCTTCACTGTTTTTATCTTTTGCTGCAGGAGTTTATCCATCAGGTTTAGTGATCCTCTGATGCTCACAAAAGTATAACAAATTTACCTGGCGATTTGTTGCTGTGACATGCTCAGCTGGTATCCGCATTTCTAGAGTAACACCATTCTCAAAGCTTTCCGAAGATTTATTAGCTTGGGAGGATACAAATTCCTTCCATGCTTTTAACAGATCTTGTAAACATTCGCCAACTTTATACATAACAACAGATTTTCCTGAAACAGTAACCAAAAACTTAAAATCATTTAAACTAAGATACAATTATATGTGCATCTGTATATTATCATCAGAATAACAATCATCTATATCATTAATAATGATTCAGAGGAGGATGAATATTGGGGAAATTAGAAATATTAACAGCTAATTAGACACCAATAATGATTAACCTTATCAATTAGTAATTGCATGTATACCATCTTTTAAGATCCTGAGGTTTCATAAGCCAATTGCATTTTAGTTAGTCATCTTAGATGTTCATTAACAAGTAATTAACCTCTTAAATATAATATATGATAGTAATATGAGCAGTTCGAAACATAATTTATTTTCATAAAAGAGTCCATGAGGATTAAGACAGTCATAAAACAAAACTGAGGGATCATTTTCTATGCCTCCCCCATTGCTATTAGTACAATTTGGTCATTTGACCAATGTAAAACCCTAGCTTCTGAAAGCAACCCAGTGCTAAATTTTTAATTAAACTAATTTACTTCATTAATCTAAGTTTACTTTTCGCACCAAGAATACTCTCCGGCTAATAAAGTAGTACTAAATGTGCTATTTTTTTATTTGTGCAAGTATTTTTTTGCTACTACTGTGGGATCAAGATGACCTAAAACAATACTTAGTTCTTAAGAGATATAAATTAATTGGAAAAACCTATAACTTTGCATTTCTTTTTCCTAGATCTAGATTTTTGCCTAAAAATTAATCTCGATCTGTATTGTATTGAGAGCATGCTAATCATCAAAATCTTTTTGTTCAGACTAATAGATTCCATTGACCATATAGATAAAGATCGAGGATTCACATAGATTACGCAGTAGGTATTTTACAACTAATGTAGTAAAGTATGAGCAATTCCCACCGGTAATGACAAATTACAGCTTACCTTCAGACCTGAAAAGGAAATAAAAGAAGAAATATCAATTACACAACTTTAGGCACTTCATAAAGATTATTAAATTTCACATAGCATGTAGAATTACAATCATTTTACAGCAATGAGTATAAAGTATATCATAAACTATAATAACTAAATCAAGAACTAGAAAATCAAGATAAGTGAATAATATGTATATATACCCTTCAATTTCTTGAGCAGCAGCACCATCCAGCCTTTGGGGATTGTTCCTAGGGCTTGACATTTTTAATTTGGGTTTACTTAGACTGTGACTAGCTAGCAGAGATGTGATAAAAGGGTGAATGTGATAAAAAGATGGATGCTCACTGAAAGTGAGGGTATATGTGGGCCATGTTATGTTTTGTAGCTAGGGAGCTCAATTATAATAATAATATGGGCCATGTTATGTTTTGTAGCTAGGGAGCTCAATTATAATAATAATATGGGCTGGTTGTGTAATGTAAAGGAGGTCCCCACTTATTTCTGTTGACAAGAAGTTGCCTTATAATTATATGGGCTTTTGGATTTTGTTTTATGGGCCCCAATAAAATATTAATGGATATGAAATAAGATATCTAATGGTCTAGTCCAATTTTAAAGTTTTGAAAATGTTACCAACAATGCTTAGTTCTTAAAAACACAGATTAATGGGAGAAATCTATAACTTTGCAATAATTTCCTAGATCTAGATTTTTGCCTAAAAACTATTTCTCGATATGCTATTCATCAAAATATTTTTCTATTCAGATTGATAGATTCTATTAATCATAATGGAGGATTCATATTGATTACACAATCGTTCACAAGTAAGTATTTTATAACTATGGCCACTAAAGCAGGAGCGACCTGAAAAAGAAATAAGAGAAGAATTATCAATCACGCACTTCATAGAGATGATTGAATTTCACAATAAAGCATGTAGAATTATTATACCGCAATGAGTATAAGGTATATCATAAACTATAATAACTAAATCAAGAACTAGAATATCAAGATAAGATAAGCGAGTAACATATATATACACTTCAATTTCCTGAGCTGCTCCGTCTAGCCTTTGGGGACTGTTTCTAGGGCTTGACATTTTCAATTTGAGTTTACTTGCAATGTGGATGTAAACGGCAGATAGCACACGGAAAATGAGGGTATATGCAGGCGCTGCAAAGATTTATAGCTCAGGAGCTCAGATATAATAATAATATGGATCGTTTGTGTAATGAAAAGGGTTTGTCTCCACTTATTTCTCAAAAAAAGAAGTTGCTTTATATTTATTTGGGATTTTGGATTTTGTTTTGTGGGTCCGATTTTATTTTACTTCAACAAAATATTAATGAATATAAAATAAGATATTTGAATGGTCTAGGTCAATTTTAGAAATTTGAAAATTTTACATAAGATGTTTTTAAAATGATTAATTCAAATTAATTTCTTTTATTGACCTAAAATTTTATATTTAATTGCATGAGTCAAAATTACTGCAATAAAATATTACAATGATATGATTTAAGTTTTAGATATTTGGAAATGTTGTACTAAATTTATTGATTTTATTCTTTTCTACATAAAAAATATAACATATATATATATTTTAGAAGGAAAAACTTGTTCCTCTTAATTAATTTTAATCATATCTAAAAGAATATCTATTTAATATATTTCAAAATTGAGTAGTCCACTGTAGTTTTTGTGACAACGAACTAATTTAAAGTTTTTAGCTGGTGGCTTCTTCCTCAGTTCTGATTTGATTAATCAAGCGCGGTATGAATATTTATTTTCTGCCAAATCCCTACTATCAAGATGTTACAATCTCCCTGTCAAATCCCTACTATCAAGATGTTACAATCTCCCCATCTTTTTCATGGTCAAGTTTGAGAAAAAATTGTCCCTCAATAATTACTTTTCTCTTTTTTCAAAATAATATTTTAATATCTTGTTAAAAAGATATTCTTGCATTATTATTTTTAATTTTTAATTAATTTAAACACACAAACAATTCTGTTTAATTTGATGTAATTACAAGATATATATATATATATAGTTAATTAATGGACATTAACCAAATGGAGGGGAACACACAATTGTAGTAAATTTAGGAGACTCAAACCTTTATATATTTATAAACTTAATTAGGAGACTCAAACCATAATCATAAGATAGTATAGAAATTAATTAGCCAAATCGTGTTAATCCTTTAAATGTCTACACATAGAAAGTCCATGCAATGATGTTACTGGGAATAGGCTCACGAAACAGCTCTTTCTTCTCGCCACTTAAGTTGATGTAGAGGCAGCCGTCTTCGTCTTTGTATTCTTCGTAGATTAATGACATTGGTTTCTCAACTGTTTACATGCATAAACAAATTGGGCTAATTAAGACTTAATCGTAAAAACATGCATGTATATGCAATATGAACTCACAAATGGGATCCATATGCTCCACATAGCCACGTAATGACTTATGGCCACGCTGATAGATTAGCGTCCAAATCGCAATGAAAAGTGCTTCAAGGTTGCAGTTAGGTGGAAAGAGTAACCTGCAGGTGACGATGTGTGTCAGACAAGATATGCATATGAATGTCTGATTTGAGAATTTAAAAAAATCGGGAATACGGAGATACCGTCCTATTCTTGAGTTTTTTTCCCCTAAACTAACAAAAAATCAGTTTTTTATATAATTTGTATGACAGATTTACAATATAATTTTAGCTAACCATGAATTAGAATTAATTGAAAAGTTAAAACCCTCAGCTTATTTTAATTTTTGATATTTGACTTTAACAAATATAATATATATATATCACCTTACAAGATAATTTTTATATTTTATATATCATTATACTAGTTTTTATACTTAAAAATAATAAATTATTAATGAATTTATCTAAACTAATAAAATATAAGTTATTTGTCACTTGTTTATAAACAATAAGCAAATCTTTTTCAAGTTAAGTCAGGGAAGGATTAAACTCAGAATTCAGAGAGAAGAGAAAAAGCAAAGGTATAGGCAAATTACTTCTTCTTTTTGGGATAACACATCTGGCTTTCCTCAGCCTGCTGTACAATCACCTGCACAGGCAATTCGAAAATGAGATTGGTGTAAAAAAGCAGCTGCAAATTAATAAACCTTAATCGATATAATCCGCCACAAGTACAGATCTATCTTACAGGTATAGAATAAGGATGATTCTTTCTAGCCCGTGCTACGTCTGCTCGCCTCTCTTCTGAAATATATAAACAAGAAGAAGTGAACAACACTTCTGTATATTAGGCATGCATGATATCAAATTGTAAGGGAGTTTATGATATGCAAAGGACTTTTTAATTGCATTCATAATTTCATGCACGACAGAAAAATCGGTTATTATTCTTATTTTCGACTGCCAACAATGAGTCAAAATTACATATATTTTCGATCCGTTATTTTCGACCTCTTTTAGTTCTTATTTCCGTATTTCCATCGTAAGGTAGTTAACATACGACGGACAGTGCGTCATAAGATAAAATTTATCCATACAAGGATCTGGGCCCACAACATACTTGCGACGGAAAGTTCCGTCGTAAATTCTGTAACTTACGACGGTTTTAATACTTACGACGCATGTTTGGAATTGTGACGTATTTTGCAACTTTCGACTTGACCAAAAACGATGGAAAAAGTCCGTCGTAAAGTAAGAACTTACGACGGACTTGCGCCTTAACTTTCGCCGTAAAAACCTAGTTTTGTTGTAGTGCATGTAATTTTGATCGTTACCGATAGAAAATGGTGAGTGGTCGCGATTGAAAATAACCGTTTTTCCTTGTGATATATATTATGTATCTATAGACTATGTGCACGTTATATATATGATCAAGAATTCAAGATGCTTGTTGAAATAAACTATGAAGAAAAACAATCCATACCCAGTGATTTCCGTGATTTGAAAAGTTGCAGGTAGCTGCAGACAAAGTCACAGACTCTCGAAACGCTGCAGAATACAGTAGGTTACGTGAAAAACATGCAAGAAAGCAAATAAAACATCAGATTTAGAGCACAATATCATAGCCTCCAAGACATGATCGATCTGTTAATCGATACCTAATGCTCGTATCTCTGGTCTGAAGTTACCGTTAGCTCCTAGCCAATACAAAAATAATTCTCCCCAAGCTGCAAAATTTATTTGTTTACATTAGTAAGAATATTCTGCAGTAAAAGAAAAAATAAACAACCTATAAGCATAGCAAGCGGCCTGAGTTTAAGAGGCCTTAGTCAAATTCTGTCTTTGGGACTCTTAATTAGTATGGATGCTAGCTATACGCAAGTCTTTCTCGTCTATAGTCAGGATTAGTAGATAATCAAATAAAATAAAAGTAAAACGTACTGATATTTGGATGATCAACACATGCAGTGAATGGAAAGGGCTTTGCTTCTGCCATGATTCGCGGTACCGGAATGATGAGTTGTTTCTGCAGATTGTGAAGAATAATTGCAAGGCATGTGTTTATATATTCAAAGGGTTTTGAGTTTCCTACATCTACTACAAATCAATGTGACAAATCTATACATCTTCAACTCCTTTTCGGTTATTTGCATAATTGCTCGCTTTATAACTAATATTCGGAACTATCAGACCGGCCGGTCTGCTTGGCATTGTCACTCGATACAGGTTTACAAAACATAAAGTTTAAATTATTTTGAACAAACTAACACATTTTTGTTAAAAAGATTATCAATATCCGGTGTGAGTTTGCTCAAGCATGTAAACGGGGTGCAGGTTTTGGCAACACTATGGATGACGTTGACAATTTTGCTGCTTGGCTGAATATTGTAATGGATCAATATGACAATTCAGGACTAGCTAAGTTGGTGATGCTGCTGTGGTCCGTTTGGAAAGCTCGGAATATGGTGGTCTGGCATGAAACATACCTTCATGTCGATGAGGTAATTAGAACTGCTCAGTTTACTCTTGATCATTGGATGGAAGCTCAGCTGAAATATTTTACTCCGTCAATCGCGTTTAAGCATGCGAAGGATGGTAGTGAGCGTTGGACGAAACCAGATATGAATACAATCAAGATAAATGTTGACTCAGCCCTTTTCGATGATGAAAACTGTTTTGGTTTTGGGTGTGTTGCTCGTGATCATTCAGGAAGATTGTTGGGAGCTAAGGCGGCAAGCAAAATCGGAAAAACATCCGCGGATCTAGCAGAGGTGATAGCTGTTAAGGAAGCTTTGAGCTGGGTCAAAACAAAGCAGTGGAGCAAGGTGGTGGTGGTGGAGTCTGATTGTATGAAAGTGGTGCAAGCTTTACGTAGTTCAGTGTAGTTAAATTCCACATTTGGTCGACTTGTGTTGGACTGTAAATAGAGCTGTTCACGAACCGAGCCGAGCCGAGTTTTGACCGAACCGAGCCGAGCTTTAATTTTTTTTCTGACGAGCCGAGCCGAGCCGAGCTTTTTAATCGAACAAAAATTGTGTTCAAGCTCGGCTCGTTAACTAACGAGCCGAACACGAGCTTGTTCGCGAACAAATACGAGCCGAGCCGAGTCGAGTCGAGTCGAGCCGAGCCAGAAAAAAATAAGGACAAACCGCTAGTTGACTCTTAAAATAGCTAACCTAATAATTTCAATTTTTTTGAAACTTTGTTTATATCACTAAAATGTATATATGTTAACATTCATACAGTTGGATCGGTAAAAAATATTTTTTAAAATATTGAAACACTAAATTAGGATTAAACACTAGTTAGCGGTACTAGTCAAACTTCTACTTGCCTGTTAAAAACCAAATAAAATTATTATTTCCTAAAATTTTGTTTACATCACTAAAATATATATATATATATATATATATATATATATATATATATATATATATATTATGTTGAATTCTGAGTCCAATAACATATATAAATTATAAAAAAAAACCCGAAAATATTACATTTTTTCGAGCTTTAACGAGCCGAACTCGAGCCGAACGAGCTCGAGCCGAGCTCGAGCCGAGCTCGAGCCGAACATACTAAAAGCTCGGCTCGAGCTCGTTTACTTAACGAACAATTTTTTGTGTTCGAGCTCGAGCTCGTTAACTTAACGAGCCGAGCCGAACGAGCTCTTAACGAGCCGAGCTCGAGCTTGTTCGCGAACAGCTCGGTTCGTTAAACAGCCCTAACTGTAAACAGCTCCTGCAAGATATTGCACATGCTGAAATTTGTTTCATTAGGCGGTCAGCAAATAAGGTTGCCCATTGTTTAGCAAGGCAGTCTTGTTTTCTTTCTGATCGTAGCTTCTCAGAGTTTGATGCCCCTTCTGAGGTTTTATCTCTGTGTATGAGTGATAGTTTAAATGAATGAAAGTCTTCTTCCTTCGTCAAAATATCAATAGATTAAAAACTTAAAAACTAAATATAATATCAATAGATTCATATTTAGGCCTTGTATCTCTCAGAAAGAATAAAGATATCAAAAGCTACATTTATTCCTAAAAATAAGAAATATTAAATAATTATTAATTTCCTGGAAAGTAGATAAATATTTAAATGTTTCTAGTATGAAATGACTTATTTATGCAAATAATATATATTAAACGAATATTGTGATATCGACTTTTATCAATGATATTATCACATTTTTAACTCATATATGTGATAAATTTTTATATTTGGTTTTTCACGTATTATGTCTTCGTGTTAAATAAAATGTACAAGATTCATTCTCAAAAAAAAAAATGTACAAGATTTAATTTCCAATTGCAAAAACATTATATATTTGAAATTTTAATAAAATATTATACAATATAAACTCTTAAATCATGCAAATCCGAATCAAAATGAGTGAGATATAAATGATTAAAAGTTTGATCATAAAGTTCGAATATATGTCACTCGTTTTAACTCCATTTGCATATTCAAAAGATTTATTTCATGTATTTTTTTCGTAAAATTTTCACATGTATAATTTATTTTACAGTTTTAAATAAAAATTTTATTACATTTTATAGAAGATGATGGTGTTATATGTGAAAAATTAAACCTACAAGTTATCATATATAAAAATCAAAAATATGATACTTATAATTGGTATCATAAAGAATTTCCAATATTAAAATATTATTAACTAATTGATACAAGGAAATAATGTACATTTTTTTTTTATCGAAATAGGTTATTATTCTGTGGAGCATAGATATATATAGCCAAACATGTCATCAGTCATTCTTATTTATAACTAGTTGAGAAGCCGCGCGTTGCGGCGGCCTATAAAAATTATATTAACGATCTAATATTAATATTTGTAGAATGCAATAATTTTGTGGCTATATATAAAAAATATATTAATGATTAAAAATTAATATTTGTAGGATAAATTAAATTTTTTATTATAAAAATCTTGATGTAATGCCAATACTAATATATAAAATTGCAAAATTAGACTATAATTCATGTTGAAAATACGAAAATAAATTTCTACGCGTAATTAACAATTTAAAGCACGACAAATCTTAATTTTATTTGTGTTTTTTTTAAAAAGTAATCATGCTCTTGCATTGTCACCTTCCTCCAATTTTTTTGGATTGATTGTGCACAAAAACATCTAACTTAAATCCGTGCGATAGCGGTCTATAACTACCCTAGTTGCAACAACCTTTATTTTTTAATACTGTATGAACAGTCTTCACTTAAAAGTTGTTTGAACGGAGCAAACAGATAATGCATGAATAATATTTTCTTGTGTGCAAAGTAAATTATATAAAAATTAACAACAACAAACATGTCCGATGAACAAAACAAATTTTATAAAAGAATAATCAACAAACATACATTACTAATAGTTAATTTATTGATATCATCCATCAATATCATGTCAAGACTATATTCTTCTCCCGTGTTTGGATTTGTCGACTCCCACATAGCGGTTTATAACTACCTTTGCTTACAACAACCTTTATATTTTTTAATACTGTATAAACAGCCTAGCCTTCACCAGAAGAACGGCAACACCGAGTTAGAAATCGAGCAATAGAAATATCACCAGAGAGAGCTAAGGTTGTGATACTGAGAGAGAAGATTGTGTTAAGATGATCAAAAACTCTACAACCTATAGAGGTATTTATAGATGCAGAGAGACTTGTGTGCTACTCTTTCCCATAATTAAATAATCCCATAATTAAATAATCTGAAACAAAATCAGATTAAAACTTTCAAGCTGCTATATTCCATAAAGAATCTGAAACAAAATCAGATTCTGAAACTTGCTTCTAATATATCCGAAACTAAAAAAGACAGTTTTAATATTTGATATTTTTCATCTGAAAATTTCAGAAAATTAGAAAAATAAAACGGAGCGATGTGAGAGGCGCCACCTACACGCGCCTCGCTCCTCCTTTATATAGTAACAAAATCAAATTAAAACTTTCAAGCTACTATATTCCATAAATAATCTGAAACAAAACCAGATTATATAGAAACAAAATCAAATTAATACTTTCAAGCTACTATATTCCATAAATAATCTGAAACAAAATCAGATTCTGAAACTTGCTTCTAATATATCCGAAACTAAAAATGGTAGTTCTAATTTTTGGTATTTTTTTATTCAAAAATTCCAGAAAATTAGAAAAATAGAACGGAGCGATGTGAGAGGCGCCACCTACACGCCCCTCGCTTCTCCTTTATATAAGTATATTGATTTTAAATCGTTTCCAATTTATTGAATAACATTAAGTTTCGACCTTAAAACCTACAAAATAGGATTTTTTATGTATTTAATGAAGATAATATGTTTTGGAAAAATCGCTTGATATTAGATGCAATAATTTTTTTGAGACATGATAATGTGTAGATGTAAATGATATTTCAAATTTCAAAACATGACGGGATGTTATTTTAATTCTCAAAATCTTCATCCATCATGAAAAATTATTCTAGTTATAATACTCTATTAATCGAATATATTATTGCATGACAAAGAAAAAAAATGATTATATTATTTTAACATGATAATAGATGAAATGTATTTTTGTTACGAATCACAATTTTGATTAAATATAATTAATAATATAATCAATGAATTGATTTTGATTATATTCTCAAATGATGATAATATGTATGAAAATAAATATATCTTATATTTATAATTTTTAAATATGATATGATTTATTGAATTTTGTTAAGGACTGATCAAACGGCAGCTACATTTTTATACGCATCTCTCTGTAATTTAACAATTTTGTTAAGGACTGAACAAACGGCACCTACATTTCTTCTATACACATCTTTGTTATTCTATTGTCCGGATCTCAAGCGAAGAAAAGGTGGATTTCATTAATAAAAAAAAATAAAAATTCTTTCGTATCCAAAACTACAGTTTCAACAAAAAATTTCCAAAAGAATACATAAATCTTGGCAAAATCTTTTCCCGTAAACGGCTCAAAACACCAAATCCCGGACCCACCGGATTCCAAAGAGAAATATACATCAATCAATTAACAAGCCTTTTCAAATCCGGAGTCTCCGAGCTTAAAACACACGCCCCTTGTTTTCACTCACAGTCATACTTATTTCACCTCTCTCTCGCTAAAAAACACACACACACACACAAAGCCCTCGCCGAAAAGCTCGTTTCATCTCTCTCGATCATCTCTAGGTACATTTCTCGCCCTCTCTCCCCGATTTTCTCGCCGCGATCTTGTTTCAAAGCTTCTTTTTCGTGTGTCTCTGCGTGTTTTTGCTTGATCTTGAGATTTTTTTAGGGTTTTAGAGCGTAATTTACGTATGCATTTGTTTTTGCAGTGCTTGTTAGTTGTTTGTATGCGTGTTTTGTTGATTAAATTGATTTAGCGCTTGTTTTTGTTAGGGTTGAAGTACTGTAAGGTGTTTTGTGTGTGCGATTTTTTCGGGGCGAATGCTTAACATATGTGCACATTTGTGTTTATTAATCGTTTATATGTGTGTTCTGTTGAATAAATTTGATTTAGGCTTGTGTTTTTTTAGGATTTTAGTACTGTAAGGTGTTCTGTATGTGTTTTTGCTTGTTTTCTTGATTTTTTCGGGGTTTAATGCCTTATTCATGTGTTTATTTGTGTTTATATGCGTGTTCTGTTGGTTAAATTGATTTAGGCTTGTGTTTGCCATGTTTTTACTTCTGTATGTGTTTGTGCGATTTTTTCGTGTTTTAATGCTTTTTTTTTTATGTACATTTGTTTTTGTTAGATGTTTATATGAGTGTTTTGTTGATTTAATTGATCCAGGGCTTGCGTTTGTTAGGGCTTAAGAACTTTAAGGTGTTTTGATGTGTTTGTATTGTTTTTGCTGGTAAGATTGCTGTTTTTGGGTGTTAAATGTATGTATACACCGCGAATACTTGTTTAATGTTTTTGATGTTGTATTCCGTATAAATGTTTGTTTCTTTTCAGTGTTCAAAAATCATATTTTGTGATTTCAGGGGTGTTAAGTGTAATGTATGTGTATATTTGTGTATTAGTTGCTTATTAGGTGTTTATATACTTGTATTGTTGATTAAAAGGCTTTAGAGTTTATATTTGTTTGATGTAATTGTGTGTGCTGTTATGTTAACACATATTAGTCTCAGTGTTGTTTTGAGGCGCGCAATTTTATATAAAGTGCAAGGCCTATTTTGAAGCACGATTCTCAAAGATTCTCAAAGTGACATTAATCGCACGCTTTTTTGTCGAAAACAATGTAAGATCATATTTGTTAACAAAATATATACTTATTAGATTCTCAACATTTAAATATAGCTAAGCATGTCTAATACAACAAAATTTTCAATAAAAGCATCAATCATAAATGTTCAATAATTTAAAAGCTTCAGTCATTTAGTTCAATTTCCGGTCCTTCAAAAGGCAAGAGCCATTGAAACTTGTTATACAGCCACCTCTTCTGTGCAAGACTTGAAGATAGGGTTTCTTTTATTCCCCTGTTTAAGGGTATTGTTGCCTTTTGACCATCTTGAGCGCTTTCTACCGCTTTTAGTGCTTTTTAGCGCTTCAGCGTGCTTCTTGAGCATTTTTTTGGTTGATTTCAGAATAGCATTAAATCGCTTAATTTGAATTGCACATCTTTCCCCTAAGCGCAAAGCACCATTTATTGTGCAATTAAGCGCACTTTTAACAACACTGATAAGCCTATTTGTTTTTGGTATTTGAACTTGTTTTCTGTGTTGTTATCTTCCCCTCTATTGTATGGGTTTGTGTTGTTGTACTGGGTTTAAGCTTAATCTTTGTGAATATTGTGGTTTTTATTGTTTAATTCATGTTTTGATGATCAGACCACTTCGATATAAATATTGGTTTGGGTTCAAATTTGAAAGTTCTTATATGTGTTTGTATGGTTGCCATTTTTGGTTGTCACATATATACAAAAAGCACTATATTCTGGGATCGTTTCATTTGATTTTTTAAACGAGGTCTTGGTTGAAAAAACATGACTGACATTTTTAGCCTGTGTGGTTTGTTCTGTGCTTCATGGTAGAGCTAGAGAATTTTTGCATGTAGAACATCTGTACAATATACTCTGAGGTTTTCCCTTAAGTTTGTGCCTGAGTTTCTGGTATATGTGTTGGTAGAAGGGTCTCAAGTCTTCATTATTTTTGTAAAAGAATTTCCTGTATTCATGGATGATCAAAGTATGAAGTGGTCCGTGGTCGATGTGCTGACTATTGTGTTGCATTTGTGGTACTGTTGTTAGGTATAGGTTTTTCAGCTTTAACATGTCACTTTGTGTTCATTATAGTAATTGTTCTTAGTATGCCAAATGCCAAATGTAAATCAACCTTTTGCGTAAGTATACATTATATACCATTATTCCACTTTTGTAATATAAATTTTCTGTCATTTAACAATTTTTTTTTTATATAGGTATCAAAGGTATTTCACATCCGGAACCGTGTTTGGGCCAGTTAAAATATGAGTTCAAGAAGAGGGGGTGGGTCTGGTCCAAAAATACATGCTGCTGGTGCCGCCGAAACAGCGAAAGGCAAAAATGTTTCCCAAGTTTCTGATCGTTGGGCCGATCAAGTATCTGATAGGATGTCAGATATAAGTCTCGATTCTGAACAAGATGGAGGCTGGGAGGAGGTAGCGAGGAAGCACAGAAATAAACCTGTTGGAAATGTGGGAAGTCAGTATCCAGGTGCAAAAGTATCAGGTAATCCCTGGACAGGGTCTAAGGGGAATTCTAATGCTTGGACTGGAACTAAGCAGCCCGCCAATGCTTGGGCAGGGAAGGGTTCTGTGAATGCCTTTGCAGCACCAGCAGGTGGCAAAGGAGGGTGGAATCAGTCAACCTCCATAGAGTATGGTAACAGTTTTGATCAACCGGTTGTTATTCCTCCTCCTCTTGAGAATGGATGGCAATGGCGTAATAACACTTCTCAGGTTGGAAAGGTGGGTAATGTATCTGCTTTAAACCCTGTCGATGCTACATATGACAAAGAGGAAGAGAGTTATGATGAAAATGATGGTGATGAAGATGACTTTAATACTGAAGATATATATGATTCAGATGAATATGACTCTGATGAAAGCCAAAAGAGCCACGAAACTCTCAAGAAGACCTCATTACTTAAGGGTTTCTTTAAAACCCTGGATGAGATGAAAGTAGAGGAAATTACTGAACCTGATAGGCAGTGGCACTGCCCAGCATGTGCTGGAGGGCCTGGTGCTATCGACTGGTATCGTGGACTGCAGCCCCTGATGACTCATGCTAAAACTAAAGGCAAAAGAAGGGCAAAAGCCCACAGGGTACTTGCTCAACTTTTGGATGAGGAGCTGCGCAGGAGGGGAACATCTGTTATCCCTGCTGGTGAAGCCTTTGGCAAATGGAAAGGTTTGAATGAAAATGTTGTCAGAGACAGGGAAATAGTTTGGCCTCCGATGGTGATGATCATGAACACACAATTGGACAGAGATGACAATGGAAAGGTAATTTTCTTTTACTATGTTATTATATAATGCTCCCTTTGTTTTTCTAGTAAGAAATCTAGCTTTCTATTGTAATGTTGCGTAGCTTCTGATGATTAAACCTTTCTTTGTCTGTTCGTCCTCCCTTGCCTTTTTACTTGTTACATTTTCAGTGGCTTGGCATGGGAAACGCAGAGCTCCTCGATTGCTTTAATGCTTATGAAGCTGTTAGGTCTCGGCATTCTTATGGCCCGCAAGGGCATCGAGGTATCAGTGTCCTTATCTTTGAGGCTTCGGCTGTTGGTTTTTTGGAGGCTGAGCGATTAAGCAAGCATTTTGAGGATGAGGGAACGAATCGTGAAGCTTGGGCTCGTCGTCAGCAGAAGTTTCTTCCCGGCGGACAGCGTTTGCTTTATGGTTACATGGCAGAGAAAGGAGATATCGACTATTTTAACCAGCATTCGCAGGGTACAATATTTTTTCACCCTTATGTGTTAAAATTACCAAATCTTTCAGTTTCTTCCTATTGTTTTGTTAAAAGTAGATTTTGCTTATCATTGATTGGCTAGGCAAATCCAAACTAAAGTTTGAATTGAGGTCCTACGAAGAGATGGTTGTCAATCCAATGAAGCAAATGAGTGAGGACAATCATCTCCTCAACTACTACAAGACCAGAGTTGTCAAGGAGAAGAAACAGGTAAAAGTACTCAAAGATTCGTTTGATGCTGTGGCTGACAAATTGCGCAAGACCCAAGAAGAGAATCGTATAGTGCGACAGCGTACAAAGTTGCATCATGAAGAAAATAAGGAGCAGGTAATCAGTGATTTTTTTTTATATACAGTGAAAATATCTTAATGACTGGTATGGAAATGTGTAAAAGTGTATCTTGTCTCTGCTTCATGATTAACTAACATAATGCATCTCCTGTTTGTAATAATTTTTTCCTAAAATGTAAAGTTTATACATCGAATAAGTTATTCCAAGTTCTAATTGATATACACTTGTTATTGTTCAGCTACTATTCTGACACATTATTTTTTTTGCACTTTTTGTTCATTTTTTGCTTCATTTTATCCTGAAGGCACATTCTTGTTCATTTTTCACAGAGAAAATAGTAAAACTTCTCTTTAGTCTCCTTTATCAGTTATACATTCGCTA
The DNA here is from genome assembly GCF_001625215.2 of Daucus carota subsp. sativus. Taxonomy (NCBI): domain Eukaryota; kingdom Viridiplantae; phylum Streptophyta; class Magnoliopsida; order Apiales; family Apiaceae; genus Daucus; species Daucus carota. The sequence goes on along the minus strand of NC_030386.2, from coordinate 39,487,519 downwards.
TATGTATATGTATTTATTATTAAGTGATTTGGTGACAGTTATCATTTACATGCTATAAATTACTTCTAGTAATGGCTTGTTTCCTCAATTGTTATGTTACATTTGTAGCTGTCAGCTCCAGTTTTCTAATTGTTTCCAGGTTGATATGTTATAATTGTAGTTGTCAGCTTCATTTTTGTCATTGCTGGCAATGATTATTTTTTAGCTTTGTGGTGCTATTCTAACTGATGTTGGGAATTTCAAAATTTATAGATGGACTACCAAGAAGAATTTTTTAAAGAGCAAATCAGGCTTATCCATGAAGCCCGCATTGAGAAGGAGGAAAAATTCGAGAAGATACAGCAGGAGAAACGGGAGGAGATGAAAAGTTATATGGAGAATCCCTCTTCTGCAGAGGACCGCCAATTCAGGTATGATGCATATAGTATATGTGAGGGGTTGCTCATGTTTATGCTGTATGCACATGTTCTATTTGTGTGATGTATAAAATCTGCAGTTCACATTTTATGCTGGTATTAGTAGTTTCAGCTTGATGGGGATGCTTGTATACGCTTCCCTTGGCTTTGTTTGCCTGTCAGTTATAGATTGACTTCATTTCTAAATTGTGTTACCGTTCTTGCTTACGAATTATAGTCGGTATGTAGTTATCTTCTTTCTCACTGATTCTTTATTGTATTATTTATTTATGAATTGCATCATGAGTAACCTCTTTTTTACTGAGCCTGTAAGCCCTTTTTCCTCTTTTTTCTGGGGTTGCAATTTATATCATGAGACTAACTGCTAGAGCTCGTGCCAAATTTCTTGTGTGCTAGTTTTATCGTGTAAGTTTGTTGAGGATATTGGTAAGTTTTACCTGTAAAGATATATATATTTTTTTCAATGTATGGATTCGTAGGGATAATTAGTTACATTCCTTGTGTTTATACCTTCTTTTCTCTTTTGGGTTCTTGAAATAGGATCAAAAAGGGCGCTACATTGATTTTGTCTCAGCAGAAAGAGATGGATGATTTTGCTGAAGAAAGGGACAAACTTCTAAAAGATCTGGAAGATAGGAAGGCTGAGTTAAAGAGGCTGCGCTACGAGGAGGATGTTAAGCTAGAGAAGGAGTTTGATGCTGAGTTGGCTCGGCTGATGGAGAAGTACAGCCGAGGACAAGCACCTGATATCTCCTGAGGAGAGAAAGGAGTCTAAGAGATGCAGCAGCAGAACTTGGTCCAATCTTAATGCGTTTTTTAGATTAATGAAACTAAGAAACTTGCGGTGAAACTTAAGACATGAAGCTTTAGTCTTCCAGTCACAACTGCTTGGCAGTTACTTGAGACTCAGAACTAAGTAATTACAAAAATCAAGTTTTAATTTCCTTTTTGTGGGTCTTTGTGATGAAGTTCTGTGAAATGGTTTTTTTCGAACCCAATTATTGTTGCCGTTAAAGTTCTGTGATGAAGTTTTGTTAAAATGCTTTTGTTTTGTGGGTCTTTGTGATGAAGTTCTTGCACTTGACTGTTACTGTATATGGTTGCACACTTGTCCTTCGAATCTTCCAGTGAATGACCTGAGTGCACTTCAGGTTTCAAGTTTACCCGTAGCATCGGCTTCTGTGGCCCAGCTGCCATATTTAGAGAACTCAAATGATTACCTTACCCTGAAGCAAGAGCTAATGAAAAGTTCCTCTAGTTGAACATTTTGTTAGGTTTGTAACTAGTTAAAGCTACCTGTCAGTTGTTTATGCATAAGGTCGTCTTCATTTGGGGAATCAGTTTTTGGCGGGCCGGCAATATAGACACTACTCGAACCCGACCTGAACCCGCAACCAGATTTACCGAGACAAAATCCGAAAGTGATCCGAAAATCATCCGATTGACACGAAATGAACCCAAAATGAGTATTTCATTTCTAATAACTTCAATTTTCAGTTTTATTCAATTTTAGATGATTTTAGCTTAACCTGAAATTGACCCGATTGCTGACACGAATATGATCTGTTTGAAATTGTCACCCCTTTTTGACCTAAAATTTTGACCTGTTATTAGTATTTACCCAAATCCCGTTTGAATCAGTTATATGGTATTAATTTGTCTTATTTCAATTTTTCAATCCAGTTTGAAAAAGTGGAAGAGGATATGAAGATATCCTGGAAATCTATCACCAAGAAGCCTAACCGTGTTTTCTGGGAGCAAGAATGGACTAAACATGGACTTCAAGCCAATGACGTGTGGGCAGAGACGGGATAAGAGCCCGTCAACGACTTGATTTGCGTGCTGCATTGCAAGCAAACCAGATTAAATTCGACGCCCAATACACGTATAATAAACAAGCTATCATACATGCTCTCAGGCATGTAATGCAAGGCAAGAATATATACATCTCGTGTCGTAGATACCGGACTGTTTTGTACTTGTACGAAATTTATATATGTTTAGATAAAACAGATGGGTATTCTTATATAGATTGCCCTCTAGGACGAGGTAACAACATCAAGAGGCAGTGTGACGGTGATTTTACTTTTCTTGTTCCTAGTTTGTAGGCAAATCACATACTCCCTCCGTCTCACCACCCAACAGGATGTTTACGTTTACTGTTTGCACGCATTTTGAGGCTCTTATATAAAGTATAGTTTAATAATGTTTTTTTAAATAAAAATTTAAACGTCAAACTTTTTTTAAGGATTTTTTTAAAAATAAATATATAATATAAGTATACTTTATAGGAGCCTTAAAATGCTTGCTAAAAAGTAACATAAAGAACCTGGTGAGACGGAGGGAGTATGTTTTAAGATTATATAAGAATATTCGGCCAATTGGAGCACTACTTCGTTTGAGTTTTGAGATCCTTATGAATGTTTTATTTTTTGAATTGCATATTGCATGTATCTACAGCTTAATCCTCTTGATCAGTTATGGAACGTTACGATCAACATTTGCATACCATCAGATTTCAATAGATTTTAAACAATCGCAATTGAATAACATCGGATTTTTAAGCATGATCTAAAATCTTGGTTAATGCCATCATATTTGTAGCATAATTTAAAATCCAATTGAATACCCAGTATTTTAATGGATTTTAAACAATTCTAATTGAAAATTTTCGGATTTCATGAAAAAAAAAATCTTTGAAATCCCAGTCGAATGCACGTTTGTTTTTTAGAAAAAAAAGAGAATTTAATTTCTAGATTTATCGAGGGACTGTGAAGAAGCAATCAGCAACGGCGGGGATGGATACAGAGTTGAAAGAGATGTTAAGTGATCTCGATAATCTCTAGCAATCTTTATCAGATCCTTCTTATCAAGCTTCATAGCAGGCAAGACGAGAAATAGAATTAGACGAGGTAACTGGACTGTAAACCTAAAACCTGAATTGCACTATGGACAATTCAAAGGCTGCAAACCTAAAACAATCACAACTGTGCAAGACAACCAAAAAAACAGTCAACAATAGTAACAATGGGGTGTTAAAAGAAGGCTAAGACTTCAGGTAATCATCTCAGTTCTCTAAGGCAGCATTAAGAAGACGATCCAAAATATCAGGGCGGGAAAAAATAAAGCTAGATATTGTGACGGGTCGCAGAAGCCTATGCAATGTGTAAGCCTAAAACCTGAAGTCACTGAGATCATCCCATGGTCAACTCAAATGTAACAAACATAAAACAGTCAATGCAAGACCAACAAAAAAAAAACAGCATTTAAACAGCAACAATAATAATGGGTTTTTTCAAAGAAAACCATTTTAAACAAAATTCATCAGAGATTCGCTAAAAGCAAATTGAAACTTGCTTTTTGTAATTGCTAAGTTCTGGGTCTCAGGTAGTGCCAAGCAGCTGTGATAGCAAGCCTAAAGCTTCATGTCATAAGTTTCACCAAAAGTTTCACCAAAAGTTTCTCAGTTTTATGAATCTAAAAATGCATTAAATTTAGAACAAGTTCCGCTGGGGCATCTCTCAGAGTCCTTTCTCTCCTCAGGACATATCTGGTGATTTCCCTCTGGAGTATTTTTCCATCAACCAAGTTAACTGTGCATTAAACTCCTTCTCTAGGCTTATATCCTCCTGGAAACGGAGCCTCGCCAACTCGGCCTTCCTCAGTTCCAGATTATTAAGAAGCTTGTCCCTTTCTTCAGCAAAGTTGTCCATCTCTTTCTGCTGAGACAAAATCAATGAAGCTCCCTTGTCGATCCTATTTTAAGAGCCCGAAAAAGAAAAGAAGGTATAAACACAAGGAATGTAACTAATGATCACTACAAATCGGGACAGCAAAATAACAAACATATCTTTAAAGGGAAAACTTAACAATATCCTTTTCCTTGTAAATTCACAAAGCAACTAGCACACAAGATATTTAGCACGAGCTCTAGCAGTAAGGCGATTGATATAAATTGCATCACAAGAAAAAAAAAAGAGCAAAAAGGGCTTACAAGCTCCGTAAAAAGAGGACATGATGCAAATCATAAATAATACACTAAAGAATCAGTGAGAAAGAATATGACTACATACTGACTAATACTTTGTAAGCAAAACCGGCAACACAATTTAGAAAAGCAATCAATCTACAACTGAAAGACAAACAAAGCCGAGAGAAGCGTTTACTAGCATCCCCATCATGCAGAAACTGTTATTATCGGCATTATATGTAAACAGAAGATTTTTTACATCACAGAAAAAGAACATGCGGATAAAGCATAAACATGAGTAACACCTCCAATATACTATTTGCATCTTACCTGAATTGGCGGTCCTCTGCTAAAGAGGGTTTCTCCATATAAATCTTCATCTGATGCCGTTTCTCCTGCTGTATCTTCTCGAATTTCTCCTCCTCCTCAACGCGGGCTTCATGGATAAGCTTGATTTGCTCTTTATAAAATTCTTCTTGGTAGTCCATCTAAAAAAATAAAATTGCAATTCCCAACACCAGTTAGAAATGCACCAAGAAGCTAAAAAAGATTCATTGCCAACAATGAAAAATGAAGCTGAAAAATACAACTGTGACATAACAAGCTGGGAACAGTTAGAAAATGGACCTGACAACTAGAAATGTCACATAACAAACTAGGATCAATCAGAAAACAGAAGCTGACAACTACAAATGTGACAGAAAATTGAGGAAAGGAAACATTTCAAAAGTAAAGAATAATATGTATACTGATAACTGTCACCGAATAACTTGATAATACAAACAAATATGTAAAAATAGATAGTCTATAATTCATAATGGAGATTGGAGTCTAAAGAGATGTCGTACTATTACTACTCTCCGAAAACTGAACAAGCTAAGGATGTGCCTCCAAGTACACAAAAATTAACAAGAAGTGCAGATAAATACAATGTCTGTCGAGATAGTAGTTGAACAATAACAAGAATATATCATATAGAACTTAAGATGACTTGTTCAAAGAATAAACTTTATAATTAAGAAAACAAGTATTACGAACAGGTGACACAATATTTAAGTGAATCGTGAGGCAGCTTTGTACACACTCCATAAAGCCATATAAATATTTTCAGTTTTTCACTATTTATCAGAAAGGATCACTCATTACCTTCTCCCTGTTTTCCTCATGATGCGCTTTTGTCATTTGTCGCACTATGCGATTCTCTTCCTGGGTCTTGCGCAATTTGTCAGACACAGCAGAAAACGAATCATGATATACTTTGGCCTGTTTACTCTCCTCGAGAGCTCTTTTCTTGTAGTAGTTGAGGAGATGATTGTCCTCATTCATCTGCCTCATTGGATTGACAACCATCTCTTCATAGGACCTCAATTCAAATTTCAGTTTGGTTTTGCCTACCCAACAAAGATAAATAATATAAACTTTTAAGAAAATAAAGGAGGAAAGTGAGGGAATTGGTACTTTTAACACAAATAATGGTAAAAAATATTGTACCGTGCGAATGCTGGTTAAAATAATCAATATCTCCTTTTTCTGCCAAATAACCATACAGCAAACGCTGCCCGCCAGGAAGAAACAACTTCTGACGACGAGCCCAAGTTTCACGATTTGTTCCTTCCTCCTCGAAATGCTTGCTTAATCGCTCAGCCTCCAAAAAACCAACAGCGAAGGCCTCAAAGATCAGGACACTGATACCTCGATGCCCTTGCGGCCCATAAGAATGCCGGGACTTCACGGCTTCATAAGCATTGAAGTACTCGAGAAGCTCAGCATTTCCCATGCCAAGCCACTGAAAATGCAAAAAGTGAATTAAAAGGTAAGGCCCAAGGAACAGCAGATGAAGAAAGGTTTGATTAACATATGCTCGTCAGCATTCCCGTGGAAAGCTAGATTCGTCACTCTAAAAATCAAGGGTGCATTATATAATAGCATATAAAAAGAAATTTACCTTTCCGTTGTCATCTTGGTCCAATTGTGTGTTCATGACCATCACCATTGGAGGCCAAACTATTTTCCTGTCTCTTACAACGTTTTCGTTCAAACCTTTCCACTTGCCAAACGCTTCACCAGCAGGGATCACGGAAGCTCCCCTCAAACGCAGCTCCTCACCCAAGAGTTGGGCAAGTAGCCTGTGGGCTTTTGCCCTTCTTTTGCCTTTAGTTTTAGCATGGGTCGTCAAGGCCTGCAGTCCACGATACCAGTCAATAGCACCAGGTCCACCAGCACAGGCTGGGCAGTGCCACTCCCTACCAGGTTCACTAATTTCCTCTATATTCATCTCATCTAGGGTTTTGAAAAAACCCTTGAGCGATGAGGTCTTCTTGAGAGTTTCGTGACTCTTCTGGCTTTCATCCGAGTCATATTCTTCCGAGTCATATATATCTTCAGTATTAAAATCATCTTCGTCACCGTCGTTATCATCATGTCTCTCTTCCTCCTCGTCATACGTAGCATCGGCAGGGTTTGAAGCAGATACATTACCAGAATTTGCTACCTGAGATGTGTTATTACGCCATTGCCATCCATCCTCAAGAGGAGGAGGAATAACAGCTGGTTGATCATAGATGTTCTCATACACTATTGAGGATGACTGGTTCCAAACTCCTCTGCCAGCAGAAGGCCATTTATTGTTACCTGCTGGTGCTGCAAAGGCATTCACAGAACCCTTCCCCGCCCAGGCATTGGCGGGCTGCTTAGGTCCTGTCCATGCATTTGAAGTCCCCTTAGACCCAGTCCAGGGATTACCTGATACTTTTGTCCCTGGATACAGACTCCCCACATTTCCAACAGAATTTTTTCGGGGCTTTCTCGCAACCTCCCTCCAGCCTCCATCTTGTTCAGAATCGAGACTTATATCTGACACCCAATCAGCTACTGGATCGGCCCAACTATCAGAAACTTGGGAAACATTTTTGCCTTTCGCTTTACCAGTTCCACCAGCAGCAGGTAGTCTTGCACCAGATCCGCCCCCTCTTCTCGAACTCATACTTTAACTGGTCCAAACACAGTTTCGAAAGCAAAATATCATTAAAAAAACATGTTGTGACAGAAATCTCAACTCGTAAAAGTGGGATCATGGGACATCAGTCAGTAATGTATATTTACACAAATTATGATACACATTTAGCATATAACAAATATTACAATAATATAAAGTATAAACACAAAGTGACAAGTTAAAAAAATAATAATCCAAAACATAGGACTAGTACCAAAAGTAAAAGGCTAATTATCAGCACACATGGACCACGGACCACTTCATACTTTGAACATCCATGTCTAAAGGAAAATATCTTACAGAAAAAAATAATGAAGATTTGATACCCTTCTACTAACACATATAGCAGAAACTCAGGGACAAACATAAGTGAAAATCAAGGAATATATGTATAAGTGTTCTGCATGCAAATTTTTTTTAACTCAACTGGGGAAAACACAAAATTCCACAAAGGCTAACAATGTCCTTTATGTTTGTTCAACAAAGACCTCATTTATGGTTATCATTTAAAAATGACAAGCATATAGACACATAAAAAACACTTTCAAGTTTGAAACCAAACCAAATATTCATCTTAAAGTGTTCTGATCATCAAAACATCTAACTAAACAATAAAAAACAACAATTGATCACATAGATTAAGCTTAAAACAGTACAACAACACAAACCGATACAATATAGGAAAATATAAAAGCACGGAAATATAGTAGATATATAGAACAAGAACAAAAATCCCACAGGAGCTAAGATTGTCATATATACATACACATGGGGATATAACAATAGCAACAACAAAAACACACACTAAAGGAACATTTTATAAGGCCCAAAGTTATTTTATTATTAAAAAACTTTAAAACATGAAAATAAACAGGCAAAAATACAACTGCACACATAGATCAAGATTAAAACCCCTTGAATCACAAAAACAAGTTCAAAATACCAAAAAACACATAAGCTAATATAAGTAAATATAACAGCGCACACAATTACATCAAACAAGTCAAGATCGTAAATTCGTATATACACTTTTGACATGCAAGAAAAACATTTGCAGCAACAATAACCATAAGAACACATAAAAAACAACTTACAGTATAATAAGTCTAACAAATATGAACTCTAAAGCCTTTTAATCAACAAAACATGAATTTAAACACCTAAAAAACAATTAAAAAAACAGATATACACATAGATTGAGCTTAACACCCCTGAAATCACAAAAAATAATGTTCAAACACCGAAAAAAAATACTATAGAATACACAGAAAACAACATCAAAAACATAAACAAGTATATATGGTGTATACATAAGTTTTACTCCCAAAAACAGTACAAACACATACAAAACACCTTAGTGTATTAAAACCCTAACAAACACGAGCCCTAAATCAATGTAATCAACAAAATACGCATATGAATAACTAAAAAACACAAATGAACACATGAATTAAGCACTAAACCCCTAAAAAGTCGCTAAAACAAGCACAAACACATACAAAACGGCATACCGTACTAAAACCCTAACAAACACAAGGCATAAATCAATTTAATCAACAAAAATACGCATATAAACAGATAACAAACACAAAAAACCACAAATGGACACATAGACTAGGCTTTAAATCCGTAAAAAAATCGATAAATCAAGCTAAAGCATGTAGAGATACAACCAGACAAAAGAATCGAAGCTTTGAAACAAGATCTCCGTGAGATAATCGAGGAGATAGAGCAATAAATGTACCTGAAGATGATTAAGAGAGATATAACGAGTTTCTAAGCGAGGGTTTTGTGTGTGTCTAGAGGGGGGGGGGGGGGGGGGGGTTGAGAGAGAGAGAGAGGGGTGGGGGGGATGAAATAAGTATGACCGGGGAGTGAAAACAAGGGCGTGAGGACTCAACACTTGAAAATTTTATTAGGTATATAATTTTTTTAAAATCCGGTGGGCCTGGATTTGGTATTTCTGGGCTTTTGTGGGAAAGATTTAGACGATATTTTTTACGCTTTCTTTTATCATGCAGGTATTACGTTTTGGGCCCAAATTTAACTTCCAACACTAATTATCACTCTCAATTCACTCTATACAAACATCAAAGGAATTCTTCAGCATGGAAATGGGCATATGAGTATAATTTATATTACTACATCTCAGTTTCACTGTATCCAAATATGGTTTGCTAGGTAATAACAATTCACTTTCATTTTCTACTATCCATTTATGTCACTTATCACATATAAGCCAAAGTCAACCATTTCAAAAAAAAAAATATGAAACAGCCCCTAAAACAGGAATCTGTTACCTTTTGCGAACACTCCTTGCTAATATATATTTGGGAAAATAGGGGTGGGGGGGGGGGGGGGGGGGGCACAAGTTCTTTATGAACTAGATTAAGTTGGAAATGAATAATTTAGCAAAAAAAAGAGAGTTGGAAATGAATAGTTTTGGACTCCCAATAATTAAATCTGATGTTTTTCGAGAAAAAATTATTCAACAGTTGCTGAGGAGTCTCAACTTGAAGGTTATGTACAATATATATAAAAATACAGTCAGGGCTTAGATTAGTTTTAGTATTAAGACAAGGCTAAACCACTAAACCTTATATTTTACAAACACCACATTTCTTATTACTAGTTACTAGTAATACTATTAAAGTCGCAATGGCATGAATGCAGCTGTCAATTCCAATGACAATGGACAACCCCTTTAAAACAACGTTGTCGAAGAAGATGTGGGGTCTGAGTACGACAACTCTTCCCCACAACCATCTAGGACTTCTCTGAAACGCAAATGCATAATGAATGGGAGTTATAAATTCAGGTCAGAACCCATGAAATCCCTCAGTCTTCAGGACAAGTCTTGGACAGATCGAGGGTTCAGGCACCCATCCCTCAATCACCCACTCATTGTGCATTCTTAAGAAACTCCCATCTTCATTGAGTCATTGTGCGTTTCAAAGAATCCCTAGAGAAGACTTGTTGGGCTTAGACGCTGCAACTTCTTTGACAACGTCATTTTGGAGGGATTGTTCACTGTCACTGGGAATCATGCAGAGGACAAAGGAGACAACCACGTTTGCCATTGCTGCTTTAACTATGTTTTAACTATATTACTAATAATGTGGTGTTGATACAATATAGAGTTTTGTCGTGTCTTTAATACACTAATATTAATTTAGCCCATATATACTCGTACATACAACTCCTAAGTTGAGACTCCTTGGCGAGTGAATATTTATTTCTACTTAAGAAGACACGACGCATATTTTTTACTTAATTAATCTAATAAAAAAGCTCACCATGTTTATTTTTTCCTTTTTTTCCCAAATTTTTCCATGTATATTTACAAAACATGTTTGCGAAGGTAAGACATGCCAAGATATAGTAAGATGCACAACAGGAAAACGTCTAACAGAGTAACAGTACTCCTACCAAAACCCAACCAATTAATAACACAAGTCCAACTTATAGTTCATATCAAAATTCGGCTGAACTAGTCTTGTCTCCAAAAATTCACAAACACCATAAACAAAACTACCAACAACAAAAAGCCGATATATTGAAGTCCTTATCACACACGAAAGGAACATACAAACAACGTTGTTATTTAGACCTAGTGTGACAATTACATGCACACGCATAACAATCCCCTATCACCTATTAGGCTATTACGGAGCTTCACAACAAACACTCTCTCTTTCCTACTACTACCACCATTTATGCTCCTTCCTGCTTGAAAACCACCATTTATGCTCCGCACAATCAAGTACACACTTAAGTTATCCCATCATGACAAGCCCAATCAACTACAGAACATAACATTTATAAGCATCACCGAAATTCCAATATTACGTGATCATAATTCCTTAATACAAAGCATTACGATAAAACTCACATGTGCCTACTAATAAACACTAATCTCATTCTCGAAGTTTCGAGTCATAAACTACGCATATAATTCACTCCATCAATCACTCACAAGCATAATCAACAACAAACAATCACAACAAGTAAACATATTTGTGTATAGATAGCGTACCAGCGGTTCAGCTTTGGGGCGGAGATCGGTGATCTGGACCGCTGGTTCAGTACCGGTCGAGGAGAGGAATATAGCTATACGTATAATCCCTTGCTGTTGTCGTCCAACAGCGGCTGTTGCCCCCGACGTCATGATCTGATTCAAACTTTAAACCCTAACTTTCAGAGAGACGGAGAGATTTGTGAAATAGAGAGAGAGGAGAGAGATGGACTTGAACAGCAACGTTAGTTATTGAGTTATATCATTCACGTGTTCCAAATGTTTAAAATCAACTATGTTTGTCAAAAAAAATTGCAAATTTGGATTTTATTGATGCAAATTATGTAACATATTTTGTTTTTATTAATACTTGCTAGTTTTTTCATTTAAATTTAAAAATGAAAGTATTCAGCATTGTTGATGCTAGGGAAGAGAGAAATGATAATTAATACTATAATTTAAAATTTAAATATTTTATTCTAAAAATATGTTCCTGTGTCACATGAAAATAAGACATCACATGACTTTAGAGTTCATAATAATAAAACTCTACACGTGTTTAAGAAATATTCTTTATGAATTTTATTTTGTTTGAACTTCTAAAATTATGTCGAAGTAATACTAATCTGTAACATTAAGTCTAATATTAGGATTTCTAGAATTTGTAAGTGTTTTTCATGGGATTGGGCATAAATACAACACAAATGAGATTTTCTTCTCTTTAAAAATATTATGAATGTTAAAGAATGTTTATATTTAAAATTGAAATCTAAACGGTATTTTCCTGACCACTTAAAATTGTGATAGATAGAGATGACCAAAATGCAAATAATAACGGGTTTCGAAGATAACCATTAAAAAAAACCTTCAGAAAAGCTGCTTAGTTTTGGGTCTCAACTCTCAAGCAACTACCGAGCAGTTGTGACTGGAAGCCTCAAGCTTCATGTCATAAGTCCAAAATTTCCTAGTTTTATGAATCCTGAAATGCATTAAATTTAGAACAAGTTCTACTGATGCATCCTGTCAGACCCCTCTCTCCTCAGGACATATCTGGTGCATTCCCTCTAGTGTATCTCTCCATCAGCTGACTTAAGTCTGCATCAAACTTCTTCTCAAGCCTTACATCTTCCTCGAAGCGTTGCCGCTTCAACTCGGCCTTCCTCGTTTCAAGATTATTAAGAAGTTTGTCCCTTTCTTCAGCAAAATTGTCCATCTCTTTCTGCTGAGACAAAATCAACGTAGCTCCCTTGTTGATCCTATTTCAAGAACCCAAAAAAGAGAAGAAGGAATAAACACAAGGAATGTAACTAATTATCACTACAAATCGGGACAGCAAAAAAAACCAATATATCTGTGAAGTGAAAACTTAACAATATCCTTTTTATTCGCAAAGCTACTAGCACCCTACATATTTAGCACGAGCTCTAGCAGTAAGGCGATTGATATAAATTGCATCACAAGAAAAAAGAGTAAAAAGGGCTTACAAGCTCCGTAAAAAGAGGTTACACAAGATGCAAATCATAAATAGTACATTAAAGAATCAGTGAAAAGAAGATGACTACATACTGACTTAAACTTTGTAAGCAAAACCGGCAACACAATTCAGAAATGCAATCAATCTACAACCGAAAGGCAAACAAAGCCGAGAGAAGGGTTTACTAGCATCCCCATCATGCAGAAACGGTTATAATACCGGCATTATATGTAAACTGAAGATTTTTTACATCACAGAGAAAGAACATGCGGATAAGGCATAAACACGAGTAACGCCTCCAATATACTATTTGCATCTTACCTGAATTGGCGGTCCTCTGCTGAAGAGGGTTTCTCCATATAAATCTTCATCTGATGCCGTTTCTCCTGCTGTATCTTCTCGAATTTCTCCTCCTCCTCAATGCGGGCTTCGTGGATAAGCTTGATTTGCTCTTTATAAAATTCTTCTTGGTAGTCCATCTAAAAAATTGCAATTCCCAACACCAGTTAGAAATGCACCAAGAAGCTAAAAAAGATTCATTGCCAGCAATGTAAAATGAAGCTGAAAACTACAACTATGACATAACAAGCTGGGAACAGTTAGAAAATGGACCTGACAACTAGAATTGTCACATAACAAACTAGGATCAATCAGAAAACTGAAGCTGACAACTACAAATGTGACAGAAAATTGGGGAAAGGAAACATTACAAAAGTAAAGAATAATATGTATACTGATAACTGTCACCGAATCACTAGATAATTCAAACAAATACATAAAATTAGATAGTCCATAATTTATAATGGAGATTGGAGTCTAAAAAGATGTCGTACTATTACTACTCTCCAAAAACTGAACAAGCTACGGATGTGCCTCCAAGAACTGAAGTACTCAAAAATTATCAAGAAGTGCAGACAAATACAATGTCTGTCGAGATAGTAGGTGAGCAATAACAAGAATATATCACATAGAACTTAAGATGACTTGTTCAATGAATAAACTTTATAATTAAGAAAACAAGTATTACGAACAGGTGACAAAATTTTAGTGAATCGCGAGGCAGCTTTGTACACACTCCATAACAGCCATAAAAATATTTTCAGTTTTTCACTATGTATTGCAAAGGATCACTCATTACCTTCTCCTTGTTTTCCTCATGATGCACTTTTGTCATTTGTCGCACTATGCGATTCTCTTCCTGGGTCTTGCGCAATTTGTCAGACACAGCAGCAAACGAATCATGATATACTTTGGCCTGTTTAATCTCCTCGAGAGCTCTTTTCTTGTAGTAGTTGAGGAGATGATTGTCCTCATTCATCTGCTTCATCGGATTGACAACCATCTCTTCGTAGGACCTCAATTCAAATTTCAGTTTGGTTTTGCCTAGCCAACAAAGATAAACAATATAAACTTTTATGAAAAGAAGGAAGGAAAGTGAGGGAATTGGTACTTTTAACACAAATAATGTTAAAAAAATATTGTACCGTGCGCATGCTGGTTAAAATGATCAATATCTCCTTTCTCTGCCAAATAACCATACAGCAAACGCTGCCCGCCAGGAAGAAACAACTTCTGACGACGAGCCCAAGCTTCACGATTCGTTCCTTCCTCCTCGAAATGCTTGCTTAATCGCTCAGCCTCCAAAAAACCAACAGCGGAGCCCTCAAAGATCAGGACACTGATACCTCGATGCCCTTGCGGGCCATAAGAATGCCGGGACTTCACGGCTTCATAAGCATTGAAGTACTCAAGAAGCTCAGCGTTTCCCATGCCAAGCCACTGAAAATGCAATAGTAAGTAAAGAGGTAAGGCCAAAGGAACAGCACATGAAGAAAGTTTGATCATCGTATGCTCGTCAGCTTGGAAAGCTAGATTCGTCACTCTAAAAATCAAGGGTGCATTATGTAATAGCATATAAATAGAAATTTACCTTTCCATTGTCATCTTGGTCCAATTGTGTGTTCATGATCATCACCATTGGAGGCCAAACTATTTTCCTGTCTCTTACAACGTTTTCGTTCAAACCTTTCCACTTGCCAAACGCTTCGCCAGCAGGGATCACGGAAGCTCCCCTCAAACGCAGCTCCTCATCCAAGAGTTGGGCAAGTAGCCTGTGGGCCTTTGCCCTTCTTTTGCCTTTAGTTTTAGCATGGGTCGTCAAGGCCTGCAGTCCACGATACCAGTCAATAGCACCAGGTCCACCAGCACAGGCTGGGCAGTGCCACTCCCTACCAGGTTCACTAGTTTCCTCTATATTCATCTCATCTAGGGTTTTGAAAAAACCCTTGAGCGATGAGGTTTTCTTGAGAGTTTCGTGACTCTTCTGGCTTTCATCAGAGTCATATTCTTCCGAGTCATATATATCTTCAGTATTAAAATCATCTTCGTCACCGTCATTATCATCATGTCTCTCTTCCTCCTCGTCATACGTAGCATCGGCAGGGTTTGAAGCAGATACATTACCAAAATTTGCTACCTGAGATGTGTTATTACGCCATTGCCATCCATTCTCAAGAGGAGGAGGAATAACAGCTGGTTCATCATAAATGTTCTCATACACTATTGAGGATGACTGGTTCCAAACTCCTCTGCCAGCAGAAGGCCATTTATTGTTACCTGCTGGTGCTGCAAAGGCATTCACAGAACCCTTCCCCACCCAGGCATTGGCGGGCTGCTTAGGTCCTGTCCATGCATTTGAAGTCCCCTTAGACCCTGTCCAGGGATTACCTGATACTTTTGTCCCTGGATACACACTCCCCACATTTCCAACAGAATTTTTTCGGGGCTTTCTCGCAACCTCCTTCCAGCCTCCATCTTGTTCAGAATCGAGACTTATATCTGACACCCAATCAGCTACTGGATCGGCCCAACTATCAGAAACTTGGGAAACATTTTTGCCTTTCGCTTTACCAGTTCCACCAGCAGCAGGTAGTCTTGCACCAGATCCGCCCCCTCTTCTCGAACTCATACTTTAACTGGCGCAAACACAGTTTCGAAAGAAAAATATCATTTAAAAAAACATGTTGTGACAGAAATCACAACTCGTAAAAGTGGTATCATGGTACATCAGTCATTAATGTATATTACACGAAAATTTGATACACATTTAGCATATAACAAATATTACAATAATATAAACACAGAGTGACAAGTTAAAACAAAAAATTCAATACATAGGACATGTACCAAAAATAAAAGGCTAATTATCAGCACACATGAACTACGGACCAATTCATACTTTGAACATCAAAACATCTAAATAAACAATTAAAACTACAACTGTTCACATAAATTAAGCTTAAACAAAGTACAATAACACAAACCGATACAATATAGGAAATATAAGAGCACAGGAAATATAGTGGATATATAAAACAAGAACATAAATCCCACAGGAGCTAACAACAAAAACACACCCACACTAAAAGAACATTTGCAAGCCCAAATTATAAGGCCCAAAGTAATTTTATCATTAAAACACTTTAAAACATTTAAATAAGCAGGCAAAACACAAATGCACGCACTGATCAAGATTAGAACCCCTTGAATCACAAAAACAAGTTCAAATACCAGAAAAGACATAAGCTAATATAAGTAAATATAACAGCGCACACAATTACATCAAAGAAGTCAAGATCGTAAATTCGTATTTACACTTTTGACGTGCGAGAAACTAAAAACACATAAAAAAACTACTTACATGATTATAAGTCTGACAAATATAAACTATAAAGCCTTTTAATCAACAAAACATGTATATAAACACCTAAAAAACAATTAAAACACAAATATACACATAGATTGGGCTTAAAACCCCTGAAATCACAAAAAATAATATTCGAACACCGAAAACAAACTAAAGAATACACAG
This sequence comes from Daucus carota subsp. sativus, assembly GCF_001625215.2. Taxonomy (NCBI): domain Eukaryota; kingdom Viridiplantae; phylum Streptophyta; class Magnoliopsida; order Apiales; family Apiaceae; genus Daucus; species Daucus carota. Next base: position 39,470,778 of record NC_030386.2, on the reverse strand, counting down.
AAAGAATCGAAAACATTAAACAAGTATATATGGTGTATACATACATTTTACTCCCAAAAACAATACAAACACATACAAAACACCTTAGCACACTAAAACCCTAACAAAGACGAGCCCTAAATCAATTTAATCAACAAAATACTCAAATAAATAACTAAAAAAAAACAAAAAAAAAACAAATGAAAACATGGACTAAGCATTAAACCCCCAAAAAGTCGCTAAACCTAGCCCAAACACATACCAAACCCCTTACCGTAATAAAACCCTAACAAACAAAAGCCCTAAATCAATTTAATCAACAAAAAATACATATAAACATATCACAACACAAAAAACCACAATTGTACACATAGACTAGGCTCTAAATCCTTAAAAAGAATCGATAAATCAACTAAAGCTCGCAGAGATACAAAATCGCAGTGAGATAATCGAGGAGATAGAGCAATAAATGTACCTGAAGATGATTGATAGAGATGAGACGAGTTTCTTAGCGAGGGTTTTGTGTGTGTGTGTGGGGGGGGGGGGGGGGGGGTATTTCAGAGAGAGGGGGTGAAATAAGTATGACCGGGGAGTGAAAACAAGGGGCGTGAGGACTCAACACTTGAAAAAATTGTTATTAGGTGTATAATTTTTTTAATATCCGGTGGGCCTGGATTTGGTATTTCTGGGCTTTTGTGGAAAAGATTTAGACTATATATTTTACTTTTTCTTTTTTCGGGTTTCTTTTTTGTTAAGTTTTGTTTTAAGATGCAGGTATTACGTTTTGTGTTTCAAATTAAACTTCCAACATTAATTATCACTCTAAATTCACTCTATACGAACATCAAAGGAATTCTTCAGCATGGAAATGGGAATGTATGAGTAATAATGTAGATTACTACATCTCAGTTTCACTTTCACTGTATCCAAATATGGTTTGCTAGGTAGTAACAATTCACTTTCATTTTCTACCTTCCATATATATCACTTATCACATATAAGCCAAAGTCAACTTTTTCAAAAATATACGAAACAGCCCCTAAAATTGGAATCTGTTACCTTTTGCGAACAGGTCTTGTGAATATATATTTGGGAAAATTGGATAAAAAATGCACAAGTTTCTTTATTAACTAGATTAAGTTTTACAAACACCGCATTACTTGTTACTAGTTATTAGTATACTATTAAAGTCGCAATGGCACAAATGCAGTTGTCAAGTCCAATGACAATGGACAACCCCTTCAATACGACATTGTCGAAAAAGATGTGGGGTCAGAGTACCACAAGTCTTCTCCACAACCATCTAGGAATTCCCTAAAACGCAACGCATAATGAATAAATTCAAGTCAAAACCCATGAAATCCCTCAGTATACAAGCCTTGAACATATCAAGCGTTCAGGCCCCCTTCCCCCAATCACCCACTCAATGTGCATTTTAAAAAAGCCCCGTCTTGGTTTTTCTTTTCAGACATTAAAGTTTTATTGTCTAAATTTCCCCGGTCATCTTGTATGTCCGACGGTTAGATAATAAGCTTTCTTGAATGAAAGAATTATCACGGTGAACTGCCGGTTCATATTGTTGAGATTCATTCTCATTTTCAAAAAAAAAAAAAAAAAAAAGCCCCGTCTTCATTCACTCATTGTGCGTTTCAAAGAATCCCCGAAGAAGACTTGTTGGGCTTAGACACTGCAACTTCTTTGACAACTACATTTTGGAGGGATTGTTCATTGTCAATGAAATCATGCAGAGGACTAAGGAGACAACCACGTTTGCCATTGTTGCTTTAACTATATTAGTAATTAGTAACGTGGTGTTAGTACAATATAGAGTTTTGTCTTGTCTTTAATATGCTAATATTAATTTAGCCCATATATACTTGTACATGCAAATCCTAAGTTGAGACTCCTTGGTGAGTATGAATATTTATTTCTACATAAGAAGACACGATGCAAAATTTATACTTGATTAATCTAATAAAGAAACTTGCCACATATTTTTTTTTCCTTTTTTCCCAAATTTTCTATGTTTATTCACAAAACATGTTTGCAAAGGTTACACATTCCAAGATATAGTGAGATGCACAACAGGAAAACGTCTAACAATACTCCTAACAAAACCCGACCAATTAATAACACAAGTCCAACTTATAGTTCATATCAAAATTCGGCTGAACTAGTCTTGTCTCCCAAAATTTACAAACACCATAAACAAAACTACCAACAGCAAAAAGCCAATATATTGAAGTCCTTATCACACACGAAAGGAACATACAAACAACGTTGTTATTTAGACCTAGTGTGACAATTACATGCACACGCATAACAATCCCCTATCACCTATTAGGCTATTACGGAGCTTCACAACAATCACTCCCTCTTTCCTACTGAAAACCACCATTTATGCTCTTGAACAGTCAAGTACGCACTTAAGTTATCCCATCATGACAAGACTGATCAACAAAAGAACAAAACATTTTAACATTTATAAACATTCCTAAGTTGAGACACCTTGGTGAGTTTAATATATGTTTTTACAAAAGAAGAAACAACACATCTAATTCTTGTAAATCAAACACCATAAATTTTAAACATATTAAACTAATAAAGAAACTTGCCATGCATACTTTTTCCTTTTTTTCCCCAAATTTTCCCATATATATTCACATAACTTGTTCACAAAGGTAAAGTAGTCCAATTGTGGGAGTCATTTGGGCCATTTAAAAAAGTTACTTTTGACTTAAATGTGATAAATTACATATATATAACAAAAAAATTCAGATATAGTAAGGTGCACAACTGGACAGACAAGTCCAATTTATGGTTCATATCCAGTGTTGTTAATGGCGCACTTAATCGCGCGATTAGGCGCAAGATCTCTTGTTAAAAAATGTGCGCTTTAGCGCGATTCTGAAATTGTCCAAAAGGCACTAAAGGCGCTAAGAATTGCAAAAAAGGCGCTCATAATATAAAAAGACAATAATACCCTTAAAAGGGTAAAAGGAGAAAACGCCCACTTTAGGATTTCATCTCTCGAATCTCAGCCGCTCAACTCTTATTCTCTCAACATCAAGTCTACAAGTTGAAGATGATGAAGAGGAAGAAGAAAAAAGAGAATTTGAGAGGCCGAAGATTGAGCTCAGATAACACCACAGCTTCCAAATTAGAGAACTTCATTGATTAAGGCTGTATTATTGGCACTTTTATCATGTTATTCATGCTCTTTGTTATGTTAAAATGTTAAGACTATGTTCAGTATTACTTATTTGTTAAATCCTTGAGTAATTATTTTTTTGGCCAAAAGGCGCGCGATTAATGGAGCTTCGCGAGTCATGCCTCAAATTTGGGTCTTGCGCTTTTTTACAATATGCGCCTTAAACACACTGTTCATATCAAAATCCAGTTGAACTAGTCTTGTCTCCAAAAACTCACAATCGCTGTGAAGAGAACTCCCAACAACAAACAGCCTGTATATTGAAGTCCTTATCACACAAAAGGACATACAACAATGCTATTTAGACCTAGTGCGCAACTACATGCACACGCAATAACAAACCCCTATAACCTATTAGGCTATTACGGGGCTTCACAACAAACACTCTTCCTTTCCATCTGAAAACCACTATTTATGCACTCGACCAATCAAGTAAGCACTTAATTTATTCCATCATTACGAGCCTAAATAACAAGAGAGCATAAAATTCATAAACATCATCGAAATTCTTCCTGATCATAATTTCTCCATACTAAGCTTTATGATAAAATTCACTTTTTCCTACTAATAAACCCTAATCCTATACTCAAAGTTTCATAAACCAGGCATATTAGTCACTTCATCAATCATTCACAAGCATAATCAACAATAAAACAATCATTACAAAGTAAACATAATTGTGTATAGAGGGAGTACCAGCGGTTCGGCTTTGGTGAAGAACGGATATCTGGGCCGCCGGTTCAGTACGCTGTTGTTTTTGTCGTCCACCAGCGGCGTCGGCGGCCGTTGCCGGCGGCGTCATGGCGATCTGATTTAAGCTTGAACCCTAACTGAGAGAGAGATTGAAAGAAATAAGTTAGAGAGAGCATGGTGAAGTTGTTCCAATCACATTACGCCACGTGTACCAGATTTTTGAATTCGAGGTATGAAACCGTGTTTTCTTGAGATGTAAATAAACATTTGTTTTGTTAGTATATTTTGGTGTATATTCTTTTCAATTAATTCTAATTCCTTTATTAGTAATAGATCGAAAATTTAAGGTTTTTTATGCGAATTATTTGATATATCCAGTATAGTTTTTATTAGTGGCTAAAACATTACTGACAATATGATCATGCATTTCTTGAATTCCAGCTCTGATCGACATTGTAATGAGCAAAATCGAATTAGACCCGAAAAATCGAAACGAAATGTGTCATAAACTTCACTTTGATCCTAATTTTCTAAAAAAAAGGCCTAGACCAAATAGCCTGAAATAAAATTCGGCTTAGTTTCGTCTGTAAATAATAATATTTCGGTTCAGACTGAATAGTCCAAACAATATATAATATTAATTTATATTTATGTTATATATATATATTTGATATATATCTTATATTTTATGATTATAATTTTTAATTTGTTAATTTAATTATATATATCTTTGAAGAAGTGGTGGTGATTAATTAATATTATTTTTCAAAATAAAATCATAAATTTTAGCTTTATTTGTAATATAAAATTTTATTTTTAAGATAATTTCGGTTCTTTTAAACGAACCGAACTGATTTTTTTCGATTCAGTATTTTTCGGTTCATAATGAAATTTCATTCCAGAAAAATAAAAGTTCAATTATCAGTCTATCCGATTCAATCCGATTTTGAACCAAACCAACCGAATGCTCAATCCCATCATACATTATTTCCGGTATATAACAAATATTCCATCCGCCCCGTCCAATCATGGTCTTGATGGAGTATATAACAAATACTCCCAACGTCTCGCCCATTTGTTTTACGGGAAATGCTAGGTATGAAAAAGTTTGTTAAATTTTTCTTTAAAAAGTACTTAACACAGATTCTGGTAGTTTGCTACACATGAAACGGAAATTAAAACAGTACACAGCCAGATCCTGGTAGCAAGTTTCCCACAACCACTCGAATCACCAGAGAAAAGATAAACAAAAAAAGGTTTTGGCTTTGCCTTGTGTAATTTTCACATTTCACTGATAGGTAAGGTGTTTGTCAGCACTACTACCAAACAGACTACGAATCTTTATATCAAGAAAATGAAGTCGTAATGCAACATATATGTAAACGTTTTGCATTGAGTTCATAAAACAGGAGAATCAGTCGGACTCCGGATAATGAGGTTTTCAGACACATTTGTCATTTTGCGCTGCTACCCCTAATGCTTCACCCAAGTTAAAATTGCCCCTCATAGTTCTCCTGCCGACTCCTCCATTGCCTTTTCTCATCATTGCAGCAAATTCTCCGTAATCTATCTGCCCATCCTGCAATGTAAGCCTCTCATTAGCAAATAAGTAGAACTGTTTTGTGATCAACAGCAGGTTAAGCCAGTAGTGCAAACTTTTTAAAAGACGGGTATCAAAGCAAAAATTATTTAATTTTAACTTGAGCAGATATATCTTCCTAAGCACATAACCTCTCATTAGCAAATAAGTAGAATTTTTTAAATTTTGTTGCAGCAAACAAGACGGACGTGTAATAAATACTTCACTCTAGTAAACTTACATTATCTTGGTCAATTTCTCTAATCATCTCATCAAGGTGAGCTTCACCTAAACCAAATTCATTGCAGGCCTGTTGCAGCTCATCGATGGTTATGTAACCACTGCCATCTTTGTCGAAAAATGAGAATGCTGAAACTAGATTTTCCTCTCTCTCCAGCTTATTCAAGTGCACAGTAGCTGCAAGAAATTCACCATAGTCTATTGTTCCACTGTTGTCAATATCCGCCTGCAAAACCCAACAAATCATAAGTGCGCAAAATAACTAAGAGCTTCATATTACTGTCAAAAAATCTAATCGAAGAGCATCAACTTAAACTCTAGAACACTTTCTCTTACAGCATCCATGAGATGCTGGATCTCAGACTCCATGAGTTCAGAACCAACTCTTTTCAAGCCTTCTTTCAATTCATCAAAAGTGATAGTTCCACTGTTGTCGGTGTCTATCATTTTAAACAATTCCTTCAAACCACCAATTTCTTCTTCAGAGAGCTTCTCAGCGATGACCTACACACAATCAAAGTTAGCTGCTAGTATTGCTAATAGCCGAATATACTAATCTTAATTGATTTAATTTAAGTGCAAACAAAGCCCGATACTATTTTTGGTTCTCATCTGCTTTACCATTCATACATAAGATAAGACACAAGTCGACTGGCATATATTCACATGCATAGACACACACTACTCGAACATACCGTCCATGTTACAAACTAGGGGTCAACTCATTTGAGTAAATCAAGACAGTGCTGGGAAAATGTCAATGAAGATCATTTCACACAAACATTAAAAAGTCAATATATTCCTATTTAGACCACGCAACACAAAATTCTTTTTAGCAGTAGAAAAAGCCGCTAACCATAGGTATGAGAAGCAGTATATTAAGACCTTTTTTGAAAAAACAGCAAGAACAGGACAGGGACATCAAAGAACTGCAAAAATGGATTATAAAGTAAATGCGCAAGAGAGAATTCAGGCTATATTTTCTTTACTGACAAAACAAGAAAAAAGATATCCAACGCTGTTTAATCGTGAATGCTTGGGAATGGGATACGTGATTTTGTAGTTTAACTTGTACAATAGTAGACACTCAGGTGAGCGAGTATAGTTGGGAGGGGAAGCAAAGTTGTATGGTGTCTGGGAAGAAAGACTTGCAACCTATCTCACTCCCAGACATTGATATAAAGTTTCAGCACCACTAATAGGTTCATAAGAAGCTTAACGACATAGGTTTGCATCAATAACAAATAGATCTTACTCGCAAAGCCATCTTTTTAAGCTTGTTCATTGCAGAGAATTGTTTCAGACGTGATAGCACTGCAGAATCAAGAGGCTTATCGGGGGCAATTCTATCATCAACAATCCATGGGTGGCCTGTAAGATAAATTGTAAAGAATACTTCCGACAATTAATACATATTTATGACTAGAATATACAAAATGGAAAATTTGGTTTCCATAAACCACATACACACCCCTTCACTCTAGACATGAAAAGAAACTTACATAATACTTCATGTGCACTTAGCCTCTTCTTTGGATTTCTGTCAAGCATTTTACGTATCAAGTCCTTGGCACTATCAGAAATGCTAGGCCATGGTTCAGATTCGAAATCTAATTTTGCTTGTAATATCTGCCTAAAGATTCCCATTTCAGTTTCTGAAGTAACGAGATGTACAACGAGTTAGCTATGACTGATGGCCAAAATATTTTTAGATAGCTTATAGAGAATTTTTTTTTTTACCACTATCTCGATAGTTATAAGACCCAATAAGAGAGATACCTGCCCAAAAAGGGGGAACGCCACTAAGTAATATGTATAATATCACTCCTGCACTCCATACATCTGATTCTGGTCCATAATGCTTTTGTAATACCTCTGGGGCAACATAGTAAGGACTTCCAACCACGTCACAAAATGTCTCACCTGGATAAGAAAATTTTTAAAAAAATCAAGAATTGAAAGTCAAATATTTACGTTATTAAGCAGAGATGCATGTAAGAAAGGAGAGGACATTAGGAAAATTGACTTAGCATAACATATGAATATAGAATATTTGTCAGAACGGATTACTAGCAAAAAACTAGAACTGCTTGTAATAGATAAGTGAAGTTCGTGAGAGTTTGTATCAGACTCATTATGGATATCCATTACTTATAGTTTGTAGTCGAATAAGATTTACACGACTTGAATTCGAATTCAATAAGTAAGGAGAATCTCAAAATAATAGTATTCAGTATTCACTCATTCAGCTTATTTTCATGCATTTAAGCTTCAATAAAATCAATGATGGATAGCAATAGTAATATGTCTCTAAAAACATGTAGTTAAAGGGGGGTTGATAAGATGAATATCAGTTGAAGCTCTCTGATGACACACATTCATGCGTGTTTGTAGTCTAACACAATTACTTAGAGCCCATTGTACTCTAAAACAATATTATGGCCATTGTAATCTAAAACAACATATGGCCATTGTAATCTAAAACAACATATGGCGATTGTAAATCTAAAACAACATATGGCCATTGTAATCTTAAACAACATATGGCTGTGACAAACAAAAAACCAGGCATGACAAGAAAAAGGTAGAAAAATACAACTACTTCCAGATATAAAATCCATGTTAAACAATTCGACCCAAAAATGAATCGAATAATAGAACTGCACAGATTTTTACTTATTTGAAAATACAACAGATTAATAACTGAGTGCCAGCCTGATGAGTACAAAAAACGTCAAATTCAGTCCTTGGACAGATATCTGCATCACAAAAGGACCAATATCCTCTCAAGCAATATGCATCAGTTAAGATGATGAAATATTACTACCTATTTGCAAGACAATAATTAACAAGTTAGTTTGACTGCAGTAGAAAGTTGAGGAATACCCCACATTATTCGAAAAACCAAGTCAAATTAATCGTGAACTTCTAAGTCATAGGTTAATAAGAGATGAATAATAGATCCAAGGTAGGTTCAAGCAAAACCACAAAACATATGAAGCAAATGCAGCTGCCATCATCCAGCTTATGAAAAAGCCAGAATTAACAAACAACAACATGAATTTGAATTGACAAGATTACAATAAAATTGAAAAAGGTGAAATATTTACAAATAGGTCAAAATATATATATATCTTTAATACATCAAGCCAGTTAAAAATAAAAATACCACATCACAGTCTAGCTACTACATCATATGTATGAGGTACCCAATTTCCTAACCTGGCTTATAGAAAACAGACAAGCCAAAATCAGTCGCTTTTAGGGCAGCATCCTCATCAGTACTCAAAAACAAGAAATTTTCCGGCTTCAAATCTCTATGCATAACCCCTAAAGAATGACAAGCTTCGACAACCCCAACAATAGTTTTCAAAAGCTTAGCAGCTTCCCTCTCACTATACTGACCCTTCATCACAATCCTATCGAAAAGCTCACCACCAGCACACAACTCCATAACTATGTGAACAAAAAGTGGATCTTCATAAGTGCCTTTAATTAAGACCACGTTTGGATGTTCAGATAAATGATGCATTATTTGAATCTCTCTCCAAACATCTTCATAATCCTCTTTACAAATCAACTTTTTCTTAGGGATTGTCTTGCAAGCATAAAGGGTGCCAGTAGCTTTCTCAGTACAAAGATGGGTTGTCCCAAATTGACCTTGCCCTAATTTTTTCCCAATAGTGTACAGCTTTTGAAGCATTTGGGTCCTATATGGAAGTACCCAAAAGTTGGCCTTTGCAGGCATTGGGTTCTTCACATCCCCTGATGGATTTGGTGTTGATGAAGACATCTCTCTCTCCCTCTCTCTCCCTCCCCTGACGAATGAAGCCAAGAATCTCTCCCCTCTCTCTTTCTCACTTGATGAATGAATTAAGAATCTCTCTCCCCCCCTCTCTGTGACTTGAATGAATCAATAAGATTAAACTGAAGAATATATGGTAATAGAGATCATTCCTTTTCTACTCCCCAGGGTCAGAGATGAGAAGAAACAGTCAAGAAAATCAAGTCTATGTAATAAAAGATCAATCTTTCCCTGAAATTTAGGGTAAGAGATAAGAAGAAACTAGTGAATGACTCAAGAAATCAAGAATTAAAAATAAAAATCATTTTTTTTTCATCGCTGTTTCACACTAGTATACTCCATCAAATATCACTCAGATCTTCCTATTCTCTCCCCAGATTTTGTCGCTCTAAATTTTCTCGGATTCCTTGTGGCCTGTCTTCTTATGTTTTGTGTTTTTTTAGATTTTCTGTTGGTACACCATAAATTATTGTCTGAAAGCTTTTATTTATATATATTTTAGTTTTTCTAAATTATTCATGTATTCTTCTTTGGGAAATCTACAAAACTACCTACCTTTTCTTTTATTGTTTTCAAAAATACTATTTTAAAAATACATTTTCATAAAAAAAAAATTCAAAAATACTGTTTGCAACTTTTGCAACCTCATTTGCAACTACAGGCGGCGCCAGCCGTGTTGCAACCTGATTTTAAGTTCCAGTTTTAAAATGTCATTTTCGACCTCATTTATATATATATATATATATCGATCCCGAAAATGAGGTCGAAAATAACATTTGAAAACTGGAACTTGAAATCAGGATTTGTAATTGCATATATGGTTGCATATGGTTGTATTCAGTTGCATATGGTTGCATTCAGTTGATTCTATTGTAATCTAATGGCCCCGCCAGGGGCACACCATACATCTGTTGTTACTTACAGTTTTCAGTTGCATTTAGTTGCAACTGAGGTTGCAAAAGTTGCAACTGCAGTTGCAACCTCATTTGCATCATTTGCAACTTTTGCAACCTCATTTACAACTATATATAGTTTTCAGTTGCATTTAGTTGCAACTAGGTTGCAAATGAAGTTGCAACTGCAGTTGCAAAAGTTGCAACTGCAGTTGCAACCTCATTTGCAACTTTTGCGACCTCATTTGCAACTTATAGTTTTCAGTTGAACTAGTTGCAACTTTCCATTTTTATTTGCAACTTTTGCAACCTCATTTGCAACTTTTACGGCTGCGCCGCCCAAGGTTGCAAATGAGGTTGCAAAAGTTGCAAATCGTATTTTTGAAAAAAAAAATTTATGAAAAGGTATTTTTAAAAACAATGAAAAAGATGGTAGTATTTTTAAAAAAATAATTTTACAGATGGGTATTTTTAAAAAGATCCCTTTTTCTTTTCTCAAATATTTATTATTTTAATTAGTTTGAGTATGTTTCGATTTTATAATAATTATAACAATTCATTTTAATATAAATTATGATTATACGACATTCAAATTTTAAATGTTTGATAAATTACAAACATGATATATTCATTATAAATTTTAGACTATAAAATACAATAAAAACTCTATATGTATTTTAACAATATAAATTATTTATTTTATTAATAAGAAAGTTATGAAGAAATAATAATAACAAAAATCAAACATACTTAAAATCTAAAAAAATTATAGAAGCTGTTTTGACTTATTTTTTTAAAAAAATTAATACTTATAAATGGAGTTATTTATAAATGAAAGTAGTTTATTTTATGTGTTTGTGATAATTAACTTGATGTTTATAAATTAGTATAAAATTAAAAATATAATAAATTATCCTTCAGAATGATACTGTATATGGTTGTAAACTCAAATTTCAAAAATAAAAATAAATAAATAAAAAATAAAATAAAATAAAATTCTCAACTTCTCGTATTGATTTATAAGTTTAAAATTAATTTAAAAATTCTGCCCAGAAGCGGCTAAATACCACCTACCTGAACTACTGCGGCAACATCTGACATACATGTAATTTGAAGTCTAAATTGCAGGCACTATGGGGGCGTTTGGCTGAGCTTAAAAAAAGTGACTTGTTGCTTAAAATAAAGAAGTGGATTAAAATTGAGAATTTGGTTTGAACTTATAAGCTACTGTAAGTGTTTGGATACTGTAACTTATAAGTTTTTTAGGTGTTTGGATAACTTAACTTATAAGTTGATATAGTTTTGGAATTTTATAATTTTATAATATAATAATTTGCCTCTTTTAAAATATAAATAATAATAATAAAAGATCTTTTATTGATAATACATGAAATATTTTACAAATATCAAACTTTATCATAACATTGAATCACAGAACAACGAATGTAAGCAAAAATGAAAATATTCTTTTCATTTGCAACAACACATGAGAGATGGTACAAAATGCAAGGAAATCATATCAAAATATTATGTGCTGAATGGAGAAAAAAATATTACGCGGAAGTCGGAACATATCAATTGATCCTTGCATCACTGGACATGGGGTGGGTCACAGAGAAAAAAAAAGCAGAAGCCAAGTCTCCAAAAGAAGTTATGTTTTCTAGCTTATTTATTGAGCTTCTTTCCGTTAATATAAGCGCTTCATTTGATTTGCCAAACGGGAGTGAAAAAAGAAGAAGCAGACTTCTGGGCTTTTAAGCCCAGAAGTTATGTTCCCAAACGCCCACTATGTCTATTGTCAAGGGCAAACTTGATAAATGCCTATCATGGCTGAAAGTCTGAAACCATAAACTTAGATCATTGCGGTGAGAGAGATGATCATAAATGTCAATTAGTAGGGGAAATATGAACACTCGTGCCCCCATTGTTGATCTGTTAAACTCAACAGTCTATGGTTTCAAATTTTTTAACATGAATATTTTCATAGAAAAATCAGAACAATTAAGAACCCACAAATAATCTTCACTTCACAGTAAAAGCAAAAACAATCAAAAGCAGAAATTTTAACAAAAAGACACTTGAAAATCAACCTTAATATACTGCCAAATAAATCCCAACATTTCAATACATTAAAATCTTAAAGTCTCAACCAGCAACACGAGTTCCGTAGACTGCAAAAGAAAAGCAGTTAAATTATCGGGTGAAGATATTATACATGCAGGCTAGATCATCAAAAACATTTGTAATCCACGACAAGCAATTCCAACAGCAATCTTCTTTCTGGCATATTGGCTTTGCTCTCCCCCATGTAAAACCCTTCAAATTATAAACCTTCACCTGTAACAATTTTACAGAACTTAAATGCAATCACAAGTAATGAAATATAATTGTCACTTCGGCTAAAAAGGAAAACACAGGACAAAAAAGGAACTATAGTACCATCTTTATTCTTAACTCCCGAATCGCTAACAGCTCATAATACCAACTTGAATCCCGTTGAAAGAAATTTGTCCCTGCAAACAGCAACATGAAAATTTCAGCAAGCATTATAATACTTCCGGCTGGTCATGCAATAAAGATAAAGATCCCACAACTAATTTGCAAATGAGAATAAAGATGGTTAAAAGACTAGATAAGACGCATAAGGCATTTGCTTACCTCACATCCCTCTTTTGCACTTGCTGCTGTATTTTTTTCTCCTTTGGTTGCTTCTGCAGTTGCTTCTCATCAGAAGTCATATTATAGTCGAGCGGAACAAGACTCTGAGTGTAGACTTCCAAATCAAATATACTTGGTAAATTAGCAATCTTAGCAGTCTTAACTTTCTTCTTTTTAAGGTCGTACCACATCACTTTCTTATTGTCTACTTCTAGCAGAACATCCTTACGACTCTTTGAAAAAGCAAGAGGTGTAATGGACACGAAAGATCTAATTACTTTTGGTTGGTCCACCGAGAATAACTTGCACCAAGAATTTCCCACCCCGTAATCTTTCATAACCCATACATTTAGACGAACACCAAACAAGTATTCAAGTATGCAAAGGGATTTTTCGAATGTAATTATACTTAGTTGATTCACATTCTTAGTCTGAAGTCTAGGCAATGGAATCTCCCTCTGATTTTCAACCCCAAGATCGACAGCAAGAATTGATGGGCATCCCCCACTCTTAATTGTAATCCAGTGCAGAGCTCCACCCATAAACATACCCCATACTCCAAAATGCTGGAACTGATAAGGAATGTTTTTAAGGCGTTTCCATGAGTGAGTTTTTAGTCCATAAACAATGACCTTAGAGCCAGCCAAACCATGATCATCGGTCCGAATTCTCATAACCTTGTAGTCATCATTAACAGCATCATACCCAAAACCACAAAGGGAAGTCCCACCAAAGCCGAAAGGACGATTAAAATCAGCTGGTGCATCAGGCAAGTGTCTGCACTTTCTGGTTGCCGGGTTCCATATGAATATGTCTGGTTTTGGATTATACAAACAATGTAATCCATCGATATTACTCACGATTGAACAACCATAGAGACGTATCCTCAACGGATCGTCAATTTCAACGGGAGTGGCTTGTTCAAGACAATCAAAATCCACCAGGTGGAAATTGTCACCTCTAATTATAAGACCAGTATTGGTGTTGTGTTCAATAGATCGCTTAAGATGGGTCTTGACAAAGCGTGGACTATCAATAAGAGAGCACCAGGGTTTAGATACACATCTATATTGCAACAGGGTCTTTACTGGAAGACGAGATAAGATTTCAGAAACCAGAAATTCCGTCAGGTAGGGAGTCACATTCAGCCTTTGTGATTGAGGTCCATCCCTAAGTTGAACATGAAACGTCATATACATTTTAATATCATCATTAATCATTAATCACAATTTAAGAAAACAAATTAGTAAGGAAAGCAAAAAAAACATAACATAAGCAAATAAACGAATTAGTGAAACTCGATTATATGAGAACTAATCATTTAACATCTTGATATGTGATAAAAATGGGAGAACGCTTACCTCTTATTCCTCTGCTGCTGCTGTTTTTTCTTCTCTTGTGGTCGGCTCAGCACCTGTGTCCCGCCGCAACTAATATTATAGTCAGGTGAAACAAGACTCTCAGTGTAGACTTCCAAATCAAAAATTTCCGGCAGATTAGTAATCTTAACAGTTCTGGCTCTCTTCTTTTTAAGGTTATACCACATCAACTTCTTGCTATCCACTTCTAAAAGAACATCCTTACGGTTCTTTGAATAAAAGATAGGCGTGATAGACATACAGCATCTGGTTACTTTTGGCTGTTCCACTGAAAATAGCTTGCACCAAGAATTCCCCACCCCATACTCCTTCATCACCCAGACATCTATCCGAATAAGAGGGTGATACTCAAGCATGCAAAGTGAATCTGCAAAGATAACCATATTCAAGTTTTCACAATAGTTGTTCTGAAGTCTAGGCATCAGAACCTCCCTATAGTTTTCAACCCCAAGATCAAAAGCAAGAATTGATGGGGAGCCCAGAGGCGTAACTGTAATCCAATGCAGAGCTCCACCTATAAATATACCCCATGCTCCCCAAAATTGGAAATAACCAGAAATATTTTGAAGTCGTCTCCATGAGTTAGCTTTAAGGCTATACATTGTGGCCTTAGAGCCACACAAGTCATGACCGTCAGGCTGGACAATTCT
This sequence comes from Daucus carota subsp. sativus, assembly GCF_001625215.2. NCBI lineage: Eukaryota > Viridiplantae > Streptophyta > Magnoliopsida > Apiales > Apiaceae > Daucus > Daucus carota. The sequence goes on along the minus strand of NC_030386.2, from coordinate 39,455,691 downwards.
CAGAACCTTGTAATCATCATTCGCAGCATCGTAACCAAAGCCACAGAGGGAAGACTTGTCAAACTCAAAAGGACGAAGAAAATCAGCTGGTGCAGAAGGTAACTTCCTGCACTTTCTCATTGCCGGGTTCCATAAGAAAAGGTCAGTTTGTATATTATACAAGCAGTGTAAGCCGTTGCATGAACCCACATCCCCAGTAGCATGGAGATAAGTCTTTAATGGTTCATCAATTTCTATAGCAGTAGTGGCATGACCTAGGGAATCATAGTCCACCGAGTAAGAAACGAAACTATTAATAATGATCCCAGGTTTAGCTTTGCATTCAATGGATCTCTTCAGATGTGCTTTGACAAAACGTGGGCTATCAATAAGCGAACACCAAGGTTTAGATACACATCTAAAACGCAGAAGATTCTTAACCGGAAGACGACATAAGATTTCAGTAATCAGATGCTCTGTGTCGCTTACGCTCAGCTTTTGCGGATGAGGTCCATCACTAAATTAAACAGTTTTAACATCAATGTCAGTTGCATTTTAAATTTTTAATACTATAATGTTTCACAAATGAGAACCAGATCAGTAAGCGAAAACAATAATACAATACTACCAGTCACAACCGACAGAAGTATATATATGATTCGACATTGTCTGTGAGGTACTCAAAAAAAGCTAACTATCACAAAAATCCTTAAAGATAGTCCTCTTGAACGAATCAACCTGGCTTTAAAAAGTTAAAGAGCAAGGAAACATATACTATACTGATAACATTAGTACATTACTATCATCACAGTTCACAAATAATTAGCAAATAAATATATAACATAGTCTCAAGATTTTACAAAATTAACATCCAACTAAAACAGCTAAAGTCTTCCGAGCACACATAAAATTGTGCCTGGTTGTTCATTTTTGAAATCGTGTTTGGCAAAATCACAATTCTAAACTGAGATTATAATATATTGACGATTCTAATAACATATCCATCTTTTGGACTTTACAAACTATAGCAACTTATTTCCAATAAATATGAAGGGCAAAACCATGTACAAACCACAACAAGTCAACAACCATCAATGTAGTACTCTATAATCATATTATGTACTCATATGACTTTTCGTACCACGTATTATCATTAGCCCAAATCCGAAACAAACATATGAGATTCCGTAACACATATTAATATTATTAATCATATTCATGATAGATGCACAACAAACGTATGACATAAGACGTGGGATTGATAACAAAAAATCTAATTTACACGGATTCGCTTATCTACCGCTAGTCAATATATTATAGCATATGACATATCGAAATAAATGCGACTTCTGAATATTGTTAATTTTTTCTTCAGATCCGAGACAAACATATGATATATTACATCACATATTAATATTTTTCTTCACTACAGATCTGCAACAAACATAACATACGAAACAAGTAGACGGTACCGTTAATTTTTCTTATAATTATTATGCGCTCCAGATCCGCAACAAACATATATGTCATAATATTTGGAGACTCGTATAACGTACTACACACCTCATAAATCAAGATCAACCAGCAAAAAATCCATAATATCGAAATATTCAACAAAAACAACATCAACGAAAGTAAAAAATAAATGAAAGTAGAACCGGGTAGCAGACGACGACGTATTGGCGTCGGAATGACAAAAAACAAGCTTCGACATCATCCTTGTTTGTTACTCTTTGAGTTTATGATCTCGCACAGTCACAGACTTACACTATAAGTTTGCTTATATATCCTGCAAAACAAACCCTATCGTACCGTTATTCAGTTCTTTTCATCATCTTACCGCGGCGTAAGCGTAACGTATGGGGTTTTAAATTTTAAATTAAAAACTATCCTCCGGGCACAAAGGAAGTAACTGTTTGTGGAGACTGGGGTTATATTTTTCAATTTGATAATATATTTTTTTGTTATTCGTAAAATTATTTTTAAGAAATTTAATATTAAAATTTCTCTCGTCTACAACATTCGAAGCTTTCTTACTCGTACAGTCGTACTACATCATGATATAAATAAATATTATAAAAATTAAATCTCAAACTGCTAACATAATAGATTTTTCAATAATGTATGAAATTTCAATATATTATCATATAGTTTTTCACTTAGAAAAAAAAATATTGACGTTAAAAAAAAAATTATAAATATTAAATTTTGAATAACTTTATTTAAAAAACAAATATAATTCATGAACAAATTAATGTTTGACTTGGATTCAGGTTGTTTATTAATGAGTCAATCTTGAACATCATCATCGGCTGGGTTATAAAACTCAGCTGGCCTAGACTCATTTCAAAAATTATTCAATTCAAATAAGTTCAGATAAAACTTGATTAATAGTGTATACTGTATAGTATGTTATTCTTCTGGTTCAAGGAATGGCAGATAATATTTTATCCGAGGGATTTAGTTGTCTTTCTCTTTCGCATGCTATCATTTTTTTTTTTTGAAAGAACTCCTTCGTATGCCATCTAAGTGAAGTAATACGTGCAAATCGATACGCGAGCTTTTGCACAATTATACAGTTAAATTGCATATTTTGGTTTTTCTATTCGAAACGAGCTTTGTGTAGTCTTTGTTAATGTACCGCTTCAATGCCAGAGTTCAGTTTGTAGGTTCTTTAAATGGATAACTCTGTATGAGATTCCTTGTACAAGGATGTTGAGTATATTTACAATCCTTTTACTAAGGATTACAAGGAACTGCCAGAATCAATGCAATATGTTGAAGAAATCGTGTTGTGGGGATCCAGAGAAGTATCATTCACTTGTAATGCTAAATTTTATACTGTCCAGTACTGATATAGCAAAACATATATTAAACCAGAACACTTGAACAGAAGACCTTAATAGAACCAGATAATCTCCACATATTAACATAGCAAAACATAAATTAAACCAACAAAACAAGTATTGTAGACCAACATTTGGCATTTAAACCAACAAAACCAGTACTATGCATAAGCATTAACTACCAAGTGCCAACATATCCAAAGAAAATAGAGTTCACTGGGAGAAGATAATTACATATGCATATTAGTTCATCGGAAAACATTGAAATTTAGACGAGAGATTCCAATCTTCTTTCCACCACATTGTCTCCTCTGTGCAAAAACCATAGAATCAACCTTAAACATTTTTTTAACACACTTTACACACACACACACCATTGCAGAAAGAAAGTTAAGTTACCTTAATCTCCTGTTATTGCTAATAGCCAGCGTCTCATAAGACTAATTTGAATCCCTTTGAAAGGAATTCGTCCCTACAAAAAGCAACAATCCAAAATTTGCTAACATAATCCTTCTAGGTTACTCATGTGATTGAATCAAAGTATTAATCAAAATCGATTATATGAATACTAATCAATCAACGTCTTGATACGTGACAGAAATAGGAGATCACTTACCTCTCATTCCTCTGTTGCTGCTTTTTTTTCTTCTCTTGTGGTTGGCTCGGCACCTGCGGCCCGCCACAACTAATATTATAGTCAGGTGAAACAAGACTCTCAGTGTAGACTTCCAAATCAAAAATTTCCGGGAGATTAGAAATCTTAACAGTCCTGGCTCTCTTCTTTTTAAGGTTATACCACATCAACTTCTTGCTATCCACTTCTAAAAGAACATCCTTACGGTTCTTTGAATAAAAGATAGGCGTAATAGACATACAGCATCTGGTTACTTTTGGCTGTTCCACCGAAAATAGCTTGCACCAAGAATTCCCCACCCCATATTCCTTCATCACCCAGACATCTATCCGAATAAAAGGGTGATACTCAAGCATGCAAAGGGATTCTTCAAAGACAACTATATTCATGTTTTTACAATAGTTGTTCTGAAGTCTAGGCATCGGAACCTCCCTATAGTTTTCAACCCCAAGATCAAAAGCAAGAATTGATGGGGAGCCCAGAGGCGTAACTGTAATCCAGTGCAGAGCTCCACCTATAAATATACCCCATGCTCCCCAAAATTGGAAATGACCAGAAATATTTTTAAGTCGTCTCCATGAGTTAGTTTTAAGGCTATAAATTGAGGCCTTAGAGCCACACAAGTCATGACCGTCAGGCTGGACAATTCTCAGAACCTTGTAATCATCATTCGCAGCATCATAACCAAAGCCACAGAGGGAAGACTTGTCAAACTCAAAAGGACGAAGAAAATCAGCTGGTGCAGAAGGTAACTTCCTGCACTTTCTCATCGCCGGGTTCCATAAGAAAAGGTCAGTCTGTAGATTATACAAGCAGTGTAAGCCGTTGCATGAACCCACATCCCCAGTAGCATGGAGATAAGTCTTTAATGGTTCATCAATTTCAATAGCAGTAGTGGAACGACCTAGGGAATCATAGTCCACCGAGTAAGAAACGAAACTTTTAATAATGATCCCAGGTTTGGCTTTGCATTCAATGGATCTTTTCAGATGTGCTTTGACAAAACGTGGGCTATCAATAAGCGAACACCATGGTTTAGATACACATCTAAAACGCAGCAGGTTCTTAACTGGAAGACGACATAAGATTTCAGTAATCAGATGCTCTGTGGCGCTCACGCTCAGCTTTTGGGGAAGAGTTCCATCACTAAGGTAAACAGGTTTAACGTCAATATCAGTTGCATTTTAAATATTTAAAACTATAATGTTTCACAAATGAGAACCAGATCAGTAAGCAAAAACAATAATACAATACTACCAGTCATAACAGACAGAAGTATATATATGATTCCACATTGTCTGCGAAGTACTCAAAAAAAAACTATCACAAATTTTTTTTAAGATAGTCCTCTTAAACGAATCGACCTGGCTTTAAAAAGTTAGAGAGCAAGGAAATATATACTATACTGATAACATTAGTACATTACTATCATCACAGTTCACAAATAATTAGCAATCAAAATATATAACACAGTCTCAAGATTTTACCAAATTAACATCCAACTAAAACAGCTAAAGTCTTCGGAGCACACGTAAAATTGTGCCTGGTGGTTCATTTTCGAAATCGTGTTTGGCAAAATCACAATTTTAAACTGAGATTATAATATATTGACGATTCTAATAACATATCCATCTTTTGGTCTTTACTCTCACATTTTTTCAAATTAACTTCTTGGCTGGACCGAGGTTGATTTAATTATTTTTAACTCTAATTTCCGAACCAGGCTTTAGTCCATGAACGTCTAGATTTTTAATAATTCTCCCTCCCTCCCTCTCATTTTTTTCCCAGTTTTTTTTGCATTGTTTTCATAATTTAATTTTAAGATTTTCCTTTTCTGCACAGATATTTAAACATTAAATTTTCATTAAGAAGAAAATTTTAAAATAATTTGTAAAATTTTATAGATATCTGTGCGTCAAGCCTCAGTCCTCGAGTTAACAATCCATGGGACAGCGGGAGTAGCTATATTAATTTATCGAGATTTTACTATATATAGTAACGGATTTTTGGCGTAACAATACATGAAACCCTAGGTAAAAAAAACTTCCACGAGCAGTTATTTATAGAATTATAGTACACAAGCATCGGATCCACGATTACCAGATGCTACAAACAAACTATAATATAAACATTCACCACACAATAACAAAAATCATAAAATTCGGTGAATGATAAGATTTGATCTGAACCTTGAAGAAGACGACGACGTATTGGGATCGGAATGACAAGAGATTAGCTTGGACATAATGCCTGTAGTTCTCTTCTCTCAGTTGGTGTGCTTGACAAGATAGTGAAAAAGCGCTCCAAAGACTCTTTGTTTTCCCTCTCAAAATGTATAAATAAATAAACAACTGAGTGGGCCAATGCACTTATTTGGCCCAATGCACTTATTTTGGCCCAATGTACTTTTTATTTCTTCAATTTGTTTCACTTTACGATTTTTGTTTTATAAAATTATTACTAAAATAAAATAATAAGTAATATATAGGAAAATTTGCTGAAAATCACGTTCTTATTACTCATAAATAAGCCTCTTATCATATGTTTGAGTTCCTTTAAATTTTCTTTGTAATTACATATGCAATCTTGATTTTTTTTTCTTGATTAAATAGACACAAATTTAACTGAATTTTACTGATTCTTTTATATAATTAAATAAGCCGAAAATTTGTTCTAATAAATTATGTGTATTCAATAATAATAAGTTTTCTGATTGTTGGATCAAATGCCAAATGGTCAAGAATAAAAAAAAAAGTCTTTCCTATCCAGTTTTATTTTTAGCTGGATGGGAATTGCTTTCCAGCTAAAAATTATAGCCAGAAGAGAGATTGCTTTCCAGCTACAATTTTATACATCCAACAGCTGGGAAGATGATGTGCTTTCCAACTACAATTTTATACATCCAACAGCTGGGAAGATGATGGCCGATCAAAAGATCCATGGCCATCAATGGACATAGAAAGTATTCCATGCTCGAATACATGTGATTAGAAAGTTTTTATTGTCATGTCACAGTTAATTTTGAAAAGTTTGATTCAACAAAAACTCTGAAATTTGGACAAAAATAAAAGAAAACACCATATTTTAAAGAGATTCATAAAATCTCCGGATAATCCATCATAAATTAATATCAAACAAATACCACCGCGTTTCACAAAAAACACAAACTAAACCAAGAGAAAAGAACTAATATATAGTAGATCAACCGCCATGTGAACATCAGAACATATCATCTCCTCCATGCAAAAATACCTGTGAACAAGAGAGTAATTATTTACTTAAATAATATAGAAACACTACAAGAAAAGCATGAACATGAACAGTACATAATCTAGACTCTAGTGCTGAACTCCACCCATAAAAGTATTCCATGCTCCAATACATGTGATTAGAAAGTTTTTATTGTCATATCTGAGTTATTTTTGAAAAGATTGATTCAATAAAAACTCCAAAATTTGGACAAAAATAAAAGAAAACACCATATTTAAAAGAGATTCATAAAATCTCTGGATAATCCATCGTATATTAATATCAAAGAAATACCACCACGTTTCACAAAAAACACAAACTAAACCAAGAGAAGAGAACTAATATATAGTAGATCAACCGCCATGCGAATATATCAACTCCTCCATGCAAAAATACCTGTGAACATAGAGCAAGTATTTACTTAAATAATAAACACAAGAAAAAGCATGCCGGCAAGCCGTCAAAATCCCTCTGTATTATTATCTGCATAATAATTAACGAGCTGCATTACCTTCCATTTTCTTCTTTTCTTAACTGCTAGTTTCTCACAACACCAACTTAAAGCCCTTAGAAAGGAATCTGTCCCTGCGCAAACAACATATGAAATTCAAGCCGACATTACTTCTAGTCAAGTTAAATATGAAGATCCAACATATCATAATTTTGTTATACAGTACAAGAACCTAGATAAGGAAGACAAGAGGGATTAATTTGTTTACCTCTCATTCCTCTTTTGTTGACGCTTCTGTTTCTTTTCTTCTTCTGGCTGCTTCCCATTGCAACTTAAAAAGTAGTCAGGTGGAACAAGACTTTCAGTGTAGACTTCCATATCATGAAACACAGCTGGCATATTAGCAATCTTAACCGTCCTTAAATTCTTCCTGTCAAGGTTATACCATATTACCTTCTTGTCACTCACTTCTACAAGAACATCCCTGCGACTTTTTGAAAAAGCAAGTGGCCTAACAGACAGAGAAGGACTAACTAACTGTGTGTGCTCTAGTGAAAATAGCTTGCACCACGAATTTCCATCCCCATAATTATTCATCAACCATACGTCTATACGAATGTCAGCTTCGAGTAGGAGCACACAAAGGGAATCCGCAAAGGTACATAGATTCAACTTATTAGATTTCTTGAATCGAAGATTAGGTAATGGGATCTCCTTATAATTTTCAACACCAAGATCAAAAGCAAGAATTATTAGGCAGATTTCAACACCCAGAGTCGTAACTGCAATCCAATGCAGAGCTCCACCCAGAAACATACCCAAATCTCGAACTATTTGGTAGGGATAAGAAATATCTGGAAGCCTTTTCCATGAGTCACTTTTTAGGCTGTAAACTATAACCTTCGAGCCTGCCTCACGACCATCAGGATGAAGAATTCTCAGGACCTTGTAATCATCATTAACAGCATCATACCCAAAGCCACGTAGGAAAAACGGATCAACGCTGAAAGGACAAACAAAATCAGCTGGTGCTGTAGGTAACTGCTTGCACTTTCTCATTGCAGGGTTCCAAATGAAAATATCCATCTTCTGTTGATACAAGCAGAGTAAGCCATTGCACGAACCCACAAGTCCAGTACCGCGGAGAACACTCCTAAGTGGTTCATCAATTATTACAGCAGTAGAATTGTCTTCCAGAGAATCAAAATCCGCCAAGTAAGCATAAAAACCTCGAATAACAACACTCCTATTTTTGTTGCATTCAGCGGACCTCTTGAGATGTAATTTGACAAAACGCGGACTATCAATGAGAGAACACCATGGTTTACAAACACATCTACATTGCAACAGAGTCTTGACCGGAAGGCGATCCAAAATTTGAGAAAGCAGATCGTCCGTCAGGTACGGGGTCACATTCAGCATTTGTGTTCGGTGAGGTGATCCATTGCTAAATTAAACAAGTAAATTGTCAATCAATTACAATTTCCTATTATCTTCATCAAAATTTCGAAAACGAAATGTAATATAACGACAAATTAGTAAAATTATGATTCATGTTAATCAATTTTAGCAGATGCCAGAACACACATTAATCCATTTATTCAACACACACCTCAAAACCCTAGTTACAAAATTGCCCAAAACCCTAATTACCCTGGGTAAAAAATAGCACAAAACCCTAGTTAAGAGCTTGCCCAAAGCCCTAATTACCGTCGGTAAAAATTGTCACAAAACCCTAGGTAAAAACTTACGATTCCTTAAAAAAACGATTACGATAATAATAATGTGACAGACTGACAGTACAGTGGGGTTAGAGGAATAAGAAAGAGATGAAACCTGGAAGTTGACAACGACGTCGTGTAAGCATCGGAATGAGAAGAAAGAAGCTTCGACATGATTAACTAATCTAGTTTCAAGAAATGTGAATCTTTATATAATCTGCATCTCCAGGTGACCGTTGATCTGCCCTTGATTAAAGGAAAAGACTATCGGGATATTTTCATGGGATGCACGACAGCAATAATCATTAACTTTTCATAATAAATTTTGATGGACAATGCTAGAGACCCTAAAAAAAATTCCCAAAAATTTTTATCAAATGATGTGGTAAACAAGTGGCTAGTTATGATTGGGTGATTGATAAATCTGCAGGGGGTCTCATTATTATGGGAGTGAATTCAGCGAATCAGATTTGGACACATCATTTGGAAAAAAAAAATTTGGGACAATTTTTTGGGGTCTCTAGCATTTTCCAATTTTGATTGGTGAGGTAATAGAGTAATAAATATGTTGATGGCTTTTTTATTCACCCCAACTCCTCAGGTAAAAATAAGTCATTAGTGGGTGTTTTTTGGGTGCAGAGATTAGAAAAATGTATTTTTATTCATGAATTTCAAGTAAATTGAATTTATATTTAAAAGTAATGTAAAGTTGTATTTAATTAAAGTTTATATTTTTTAAAAAAATTATGATGTGTTTAATTCAATTTTATATTATTCAATTTATTTTAATTTTTGAAATTTCACCATCATTTATTAGATCTTGAGAATCTGTTGGCTCCGATTAAAATAATATATAATTTATTAAATATTATAGATTATTTATTCTTTTTAAAATTTCGATCGATACTTGATAATAAGTACTAACTCTATTTAAATATGTTAGTATTTCAAGTGTTGTAGGGATGGGCATTCTCTCGGCCCCGCTCGACCCCGATCCAATCCTCGCCCCGTTCGGGTCGGGAATTCGGAGATTTTTTCGGGAGTGGGGCGGGGATCAGGGAAAGTTTTATAAAAAATTCGGGGATCGGAGCGGGGCGGGGATTAGTGTATACGCGCCTCGATCCCCGATGGTATATATACATAAATAATAATATATTTATATATATTATACTAAATCAATATACTTATATAAAGGAGAAGCGAGGGGCGTGTAGGTGGCGCCTCTCACATCGCTCCGTTCTATTTTTCTAATTTTTTGGAATTTTCGGATAAAAAATACCAAAAAATAGAACTACCTTTATTAGTTTCTGGTATATTAGAAGCAAGTTTCAGAATCTGATTTTGATTCAGATTATTTATGGAATATAGTAGCTTGAAAGTTTTAATTTGATTTTGTTTCAGATTATTTAATTATGGAAAAGACAGATTATTTATGGAATATAGTAGTTTGAAAGTTTTAATCTGATTTTGTTTCAGATTATTTAATTATGGGAAAGAGTAGCTTACAAGTCTCTCTGCACCTATAAATACCCCTATAGATTGTAGGGTTTTAGATCATCTAAACACGACTTCCTCTCTCTCAATACCACAAACCTACCTCTCTCTCGTGATAGTTCTCTTGCTCGATTTCTAACTCGGAGGTGCCGTTCTTCTGTAACGATAAGTGAAGGCTGTTTATACAGTATAAAAAAAATAAAGGTTGTTGCAAGCAAAGGTAGTTATATAGACCGTTATATTGGAGTCGACAAATCCAAACACGGGAAAAGAATACAGTCTTGACATGATATTGACGTTTGATATCAATAAATTGACTATTAGTGATGTATGTTTGTTGGCTATTCTTTTATAATATTTGTTTTGTTCATCGGACATGTTTGTTGTTAATTTTTATATGATTTACTTTGTATACAGGAAAACATTATTTATGCAATATCTGTTTGCTCCGTTCAAACAACTTTTAAGAGGGTAGTTATAGACTTCTATCTCACATATTTAAATTAGATGTTTTTGTGCACAATCAATCCAAAAAAATTGGAGGAATATGACAATGTAAGAACACGACTGCTTTTCAAAAAAAAAACAAAAGAAATTAAGATTCGTCATGCTTTAAATTGTTTTTTTATCAAACTTTAAATTATTAATTACGTGTACAAATTTATTTTCATTTTTTCACCATGAATTATAGACCAATTTTGCAATTTTATATATTAGTATTGGTATTACATCAAGATTTTTATAATATAAATTTACTTTATCCTACAAATATTAATTTTACAACATTAATATATTTTTTATAGACAACCACAAAATTATTTTATTCTACAAATACTAATATTGAATCATTAATATAATTTTTATAGACCGCCGCAACGCGCGGCTTCTCAACTAGTATATTATTAAAAATAGATACCTTTTATGTTTCAAAAAAAAAAATAGATACCTTTTATAAAGTTATTAAAAATAAAAAATAATATCCATTTTTATTGATCGATTATAATTTTATTATAATATAATATATTTATAATTGTAGAATCGTCGTTTATTTATATTATATGATTTGATGTTGAAAATATGTGATAGTATCATTTTATTAGTATATTAGGAGTTAGTGGTTTTTTTTATTAAAAAATATATTATATACTATAAAGTTATTATTTTTCGTTAAAAAATAAAATTCTCTAAATCCCCGCGGGGATCCCCGTTTCCCGTTCGGGGCGGGGATCGGGGAAGAAAAGAATTTCCGTTCGGGGTTCGGAACAGGATCGGGTATTGGATTCGGGGATCGGAGGCGGGGTAGCACTCCCCGACCCCGAAGTGCCCCGTGCCCATCCCTAAAGTGTTTTGAGTATATATTTAAATATTTATTTTAATTTTTTATATGAACAAAAATAGAACATTAATAATTTTATACATAAAAAGTTTTAAAAATAATATTTTAAATGTGTAATAAAATTCTTAAAAATACAGAAGTTGAGAGATATCCAATTGAGGGTACACTTTTTTGTCTGAAATTTTCCGAAACGTTAGATAAAAATCATAAATTTTTATAAAATGATTTTGACTTGAAATGTCATATTTTTCTTAAAAACTTGCATAATTCTGATTACATGAACTACCGCAACTGCCAGCATTTCAAAAATAGAGATGCAGAGATAATATAGTGAAAATGTTATTCATGCTTAGGTAGTTCACCAAAAACATTTGTAATCTAAGATGGGCAATTCCAGCACCATTTTCATCTTCCCGGCATATTGTCTCCTCTGTGCAAAACATTCAGAAACCTGAAACATTTTTTTTGGAACTCCTCAAAACTTACTTGTGATTACAACAAATGTAACTCTTCAAGTAACATAGAAAATCAAAGATCAATCAACTAGCTGTAGTACCTTCTTTAATTATCTCTAACTTCCTAATTACGCGTGCAGTTCTGTCTCATAACACCAGCTTGAATCCCTTTGCAAGGAAATTGTCCCTAAAAACCAAAATTTGCAAAATGGTTAGTACTTCTAAACTGGTCACTAGACAAAGATACAACAACTAGTTCTTGAACTGGAGATGAAGATCCAAAACACATTTTTAATATACCAAGGTATAAAATTAAAAGCAAGCAGATAAAGATACATGTATAATTAAAGAAATTTGATTACCTCTTCTTTTGCGCTTGTCGCTGTTTCTTCTTCTTTTCATGTTGCTTCGGTAGATGCTGCCCATCACAACTAAAACCAAACTCGGGTGAAACAAGACTCTCCTTGTACACACTTAAATTAAACTCGTCTGGGAGATTAGCAATCTTAAGGGTCTTCACTTTCTTATTTTCAAGGTTATACCATATCACCTTGTTGTCCGATTCCCAAAGAACATCCCTCCGGCTCTTTGAATAAACGATTGGCCTAACATCCATACCAGATCTTATTACTTTTGGGTGTTCCAGTGTAAATAGCTTGCACCACGAATTTCCAATCCCGTAGTCATTCATCACCCATAGATCAATATGAATAAAAGGGTCATAGTAAAGCATGCAAAGGGATTCCTCAAAGATAGTTAGAGTAAACTGATCAGGATTCTTATTCTCGAGATTAGGGAATGGAACCTCCCTGTAAGTTTCAACCCCAAGATCAAAAGCAAGAATTACAAAACAGCTTTCTAGAGTCTTGAATGTAACCCAGTGCAGAGCTCCACACATAAACACCCCCCATGCTTCGATAAGCTCGAAGTGACTAGGAATATTTTCAAGCCGTTTCCATGAGTTAGTTTTTAAACCGTATATTGTGACCTTCGAGCCAGACAAATCACTACCACCAGGCTGAAACATTCTCAGAACCTTGTAGTCATCATTAACAACATCATACCCAAAGCCACACAACTGTGAAGACCGGTCGTAGTCAAAAGGACAACGGAAACCAGTTGGCGCCGCAGGCAACTTTTTGCACTTTCTTGTTGCCGGGTTCCATAAGAAAATGTCTGGCTTCTGATTATACAAGCAGAGTAAGCCATCACATGTACCCACAAGTCCAGTACCATAGAGAAGAGATTTCAACGGTTCATCAATTTCTTTAGCAGTAGCATTATATTGATCCTCAAAATCCACCGAACAGATAACAAAACCTCTAATAAGAAGACTAGTATCAGCATTGCATTCATTGGATCTCTTGAGATGTGCTTTGACAAAACACGGACTATCGATGAGAGAACACCATGGTTTACATACACATCTACATTGCAATAGAGTCTTCACCGGAAGGCGATCCAAAATTTGAGAAAGCAGATCTTCGGTCAGGTAGGGGGTCACATTGAGCATTTGTGATTGGTGAGGTGCACTGCTAAATTAAACAAGTAAATTGCTAATCAATTACAGTTTACTATTGGGGTCACATTCAGCATTTGTTATTGGTCCTCTGCTAAATTAAACAGGTAAACTGTCAATCAATTACAGTTTACTATTACGACAAAAGTAATGCTCCCCAAATTCTGTTCCCGATTTTTTCCCCCAAATGACGTGACAAACAGATGACTAATTTAATTTATGTGCACACGGGTTCATATTATTATTCGTGCAAGTAAAAATTAAATATGTTCAGAGATTCATGTAAAAAACTTTCTGATCTACATTTACCAAAGCTACAACACACAACAATCTAAATATTCAACACATACAATATAAAACCCTAAATAAGAACTTGCACAAAACCCTAGGTAAAAACTTTCATAAAAATAACCCTAGGTAAAAGTGAAACTCGCAAGTGCAGTGATTTATAGTGTAAAACCTGGAAGTAGATGACCAGCTGCCATCACAACGGGAAGGACGGAGCTTCGACATCATCATATATTTCCTTCTTCTTCTGCTTTGAGAGTGAAAAGGGGACAGAGATTTTATAGTAGGATTTTTCTAGTTAATTAACTAATTAATTAATGACGTTCCAGTGCAATAAATTTCATAATTTTTAAAAATTATTATTTTGATTTTTAATTTTTGACTTTTAACTTCTTATTATGTGTTTTGAGCCTTAATTAAAAATATTATTTTGAAATTATTTTTAATAAAATTATTGATAATATTTTCATTCAAAAAAAATATTTATATCTACTCTGTAGTGAATATACTTCTATATATAAATGTAAAGAAATCAAAACAAAATATTTAAGAACAGAGAATATTTCTTATAATTTACACCTAATAAATTGCAAACACCAAGAAATTATCCACATATTTAAAATAAAAACTACTTATTACTTGTAATTAATTTTTCATTTATAAATAATAAATATTTTTTAAGTTAGTCAAATAATTCAAATAAGTCATACATAACGGCATTAATATATGTTAAGCAGTAGAATTCAAAAACAATATTTGAAATCTAAGTTTTTTGGTGTGTCCGACTAACAATTAATTTTTAGTTAGGTAGTTTTTAGTTGGATGGAAAATTGATTATTAGAAATTTTTGGGCATGATAGCTAATCATTATTATTTGTGAGATTAGAGCATAATAAAATTTGTGCGCTCATAAAGACACACATTGGAAAATCCGAATCCAATAGTATAGCATTGAAATGAATTGCAACTGCCAAGTGAATCGTCGATCATGGCATTGATCAAATTGCACAACTGCTAGCATATCTGAAACAAACATAGATTATGTCCAATATATAGTCTACCAAAAACATTCAGTATAAAAAACAGGCAATTCGGAAACCTTGCATTCAAACCTGGCCAAAAACTGTTAATTTAGAACTTCTGTTGCTTAGACAATTAGCATTCGTAAGTAAGTTGCATGTCTCACTTAGAATAACAAAAAAAAAATTGACAGAATGATTAACAAAGACAAATGCAAGATGATGAACGAGCCTTATTACCTTGTTTTCTCTTCATGCTTGATTGTTAGTGTCTTATAACACTAACTTGAATCCTTTCGAAAGATAATTGTCCCTGCAAACAATATAAAAGATCAAAGCTCCAGAAATTTTATATTACAAATTAAGAATATCCAATAAATCATCATTTTGCTAAATTATAATCACGAAACACTTGATAAGATGGATATGAGATTTGTTTACCTCTCCTTCATCTTTTGTTGTTTATTCTTCTGTTTTGGTTGCTTCTGTGCCTGCTTCCCATCAGTACTGGAATTATAGTCAAGTGAAACAAGGCTCTCAGTGAAGACTTCCACATCAAAGACATCTGGTATATTAGCAATCTTAACAGTCCTCACTTCCTTCTTTTCAAGGTTATACCAAATAAGCTTCTCAGTGTTCACTTGTACAAGAACATCCCTCTGACTCTTAGAATAAGCGAGAGGCTTAAAAGTCATACAAGATTCACTTACTTTAGGTTGTTCTACTGAAAATAGCTTGCACCAAGAATTTTCCACCCCATAATCAGTCATCACCCACACATCTACATGAATATCAAGGTGGAATTCAAGAACGCAAAGGGATTCTTCAAAGATAACTAGACTCATCTCCTTACCATTCTTGTGGGGCATTGGAATCTCCCTACAATTTTCAACTCCCAGATCAAAAGCAAGAATTGATGGGAAGAAGCTTTCTACATCCCGAGTCTTTACCATAATCCAGTGCAGAGCCCCGCCTAGATAGTTACCCCATGATGCATTAAGTTGGTACTGAACAGGAATGTCTTGGAGTCGTTTCCATGAGTTAGTTTTTAGGCTGTAAACAACGACCTTGGATCCAGACAAAAATGGATCATCAGGCCGAAGGATTCTCAGAACCTTGTAGTCATCATTAACAACATCAAACCCAAAGCCAGAAAGGGAAGACCAGCTGAAATTAAAAACACTACGAAAATCAGCTGGTGCAGTAGGTAACTTTCTGCACTTTTTGGTTGCCGGGTTCCATAAGAACATATCTCCCATCATATTAAACACGCAGAGTAAGCCATTGCACGTACCCACAGATCCAGTCTCGCAGAGAAGGGTCTTCAATGGTTCATCAATTTCTATAGCAGAGCCATTATCCAGAGAATCAAAATCCACCGAGTAAGAAATGCATTCTCGAATGATAACACCAGTACCCATTCTGCATTCAATGGATCTCTTAAGATGTTTTTTAACAAAACTTGGACTATCAATAAGAGAGCACCATAGTTTGGATACACATCTGCAACGCAACAGAATCTTCACCGGAAGGCGGCACAAGAATTCAGCAATAAGACTTTCTGCAAAGTAGACAGTCACATCCGTCCTTTGTGATCCGGTTCATTGACAAGTTAGACAAGTAAACGTCAGTTGCATATCAATACCGAATCACCAACCAAATTAGCAAGCAGAATCAAAACTACATAATGACTCCAAGAATCAATTTTGATACTTGTTTTAAGTACACTGACTTGTCTTCGAAACAGAACACCATGGAACAGGTACTAAAATGGTAACTTTAATATCATCACAACTCACAAATTTGTAGTAAGCAAATTAGATAATTTATCAGTACAAGTTCTGACAAAAATAATCTCCAACACAACAAAACTTGATTTAGCATTACATGTTTCTATTTCTAAGCTTTGGCCTATATCAAATGGCTAAAACTCTGTATCCACATCGCATATTGTTATTCAAAAACCTTTTAGGCCTGTCTCTGTCTGTTAGATGACGAATAAATTATAAGAAAACTAATTCCTAATTGAACATAAACAAGCTAAAGTAAATTATGTTGG
This sequence comes from Daucus carota subsp. sativus, assembly GCF_001625215.2. Lineage (NCBI taxonomy): Eukaryota > Viridiplantae > Streptophyta > Magnoliopsida > Apiales > Apiaceae > Daucus > Daucus carota. The sequence continues at coordinate 39,438,641 of NC_030386.2, read as the reverse complement.
CAAATTATCACTTACAACTGATTTCATAAAAAGTGCGAATCAGATTTAAAGGTGAAACACGAAATAACAATTAATCATTGGATGATTAATTGGATAATTGTGATTAATCACCGATTTTTATAAGAAAACTAATTACTAATTGAACATAAACAAGCTAAAGTAAATTATGTATGTAAATTATCACTTACAACTAATTTCATAAAAAGAGCGAATCGGATTTAAAGGTGAAACACGAAATAACAATTAATCATCGGATGATTAATTAGATAATTATGATTAATCACCAATTTTTAAAACAATGCTTACAGCTGAAAACTAAAATAAATTATCATTATAATCATAAGAAATATCAAAATCAAAATCAAAATGCATATGTTAGACTCGAACCGACATATTTTATATCACATGAGTTGTACCAATTAATGGTCAAAGTGTCAAAAACATTATAAAAGTAATTCATGAGTTGACAAAAGATAAGTGATCAAATTACTTTCAACTAAAACAAAAAATATATATGTATATATTACAAGAAAAACCGCTAAAATCTGATTAAAGTATATAGACTTTAAAGGCCAACAAATTCCATCAACAAAAGCACTGAAATTCAAAATTTTAACCAACATTACTTTTAAGTCTTTTGACATACCATAAATTACACAATAATCTACACTAAAATCAGTGAAGCGAATAATGTCAATATGATTTTACATATTTTAAAATTATTTTCCGTTTTCTATTTTAGTAAATTTACTATTTATATATTTTATTGACAAAAAAATAATATTAAGTAGCATAAATATTTTCTAACATCTTAAAATACGTGCATAAATATTTCAAATGACCACTAATTTGGGACATACGGAGAGGGCTGATCTAGGAAGAGGCACTGGCTTAATTTTTTAAAATTATAAAAGTGACCCCAAAAAATTTAGAAATATATAGGTATTACCCCAAAAAATTTAGAAATATATAGGTATTTTTTGAAAATTTGCTTGGTGCCCCCTAACATTTGTGTGCTAGATCCGTCCGAGCAGTTTTCGTGTAAAGATTTTCTCTATTGCAAGTCATAACAGGTTTCATAACATTAAGACCATAATTTTCACTTTGATTTATTATATTATTAAAAAACTACAATGCACGGATCCAAGAAACCCTAGTTTTGTAAACACTTGCATGTGCTACACTAGTTTTTAGATCTCCGTTAACAACAATATAACCACATAATAATCTAAAAATGAATAAGATCGAGTTGAACCTTGGAGCCAACGACGCCGTATTGGGATCGGAATGACAAGAAATAAGCTTCGACATCAAGCTTGTAGTTCTCTTCTTTCAGTTGGTGTGCTTGACAAGATAGTGAAAAAGCGCTCCAAAGACTCTTTGTTTTCCCTCTCAAATTGTGTGTGTATATATATGAAAGGACCGGCCGATAGGCCCAGTGAACTTATTTGGGCCTGTTTGTGGTGGACGGGCTGATAGGCCAATGCACTTATTTTGGGCCTGGTTGTTGTGGACGGGTAGTGGAGAATATTAATTGGAAGTTGTTTAATGTTTCTTGTTTTTTGCCAGAATTTTACTTTACTTTGGTTTTCAGGTGTTAACTAGAATTTTTATAAAAAAATTGATTTATTCACTGAAATTTAAATTAAAGTGTACCTGTTTTTTGAGTTCCTTTTGGACTTTGTACTTTTTATATTTAATTATATTAGCTGAAATTTAATAATGGAATTTCATAAAAACTCATCATAATGAAGAAATTATTACTAAAATCAGTTTAAGAGTATCAAAATAATTGCTTATAAAAAATAAAACAGTCTCAATTTAATTATTAAATTTTATTAATAACTTAAAAAATGATTAGTGTATTCATAAAATTTTTAAGGCTTTAAAGAAACTAGTTGAGAAACCGCGCGTTGCGGCGGGCTATAAAAATTATATTAACGATTCAATATTAATATTTGTAAAATAAAATAATTTTATGGCTGTCTATAAAAATTATATTAATATTTCAAAATTAATATTTGTAGGATAAAATAAATTTATATTATAAAAATCTTGATTTAATACCAATACTAATATATAAAATTGCAAAATTGGACTATAATTCATTGTGAAATAACGAAAATAAATTTATATACGTAATTAACAATTTAAAGCATGACGAATCTTAATTTTATTTGTTTTTTTTTTTGAAAAATAATCATGTTTTTACATTGTCACTTTCCTCCAATTTTTTTGGATTGATTGTGCACAAAAACATCTAACTTAAATCTGTGAGATAACGGTCTATAACTACTACCCTTGCTTCTAACAACCTTTATTTTTTAATACTGTATAAACAACCTTTACTTAAAAGTTTCTTGAACGGAGCAAACAGATAATGCATGAATAATTTTTTCCTTGTATACAAAGTAAATCATATCAAAATTAACAACAACAAACATGTCCGATGAACAAAACAAATATTATACAACCATCAACCATCAAGATCATGTCAAAGACTATATTCTTTACCCGTGTTTGGATTTGTCGACTCCAACATAACGATATATAATTACCTTTGCTTGCAACAACCTTTATTTTTTTAATAATGTATAGACAACCTTCACTTATCGTTGAATAAGAACGACACCTACACGTCCAAAAATCGAGCAAGAGAACTAAGGTAGGTTTGTGGAATTGATTGAGAGGAGGTTGTGTTTAGATTATCCAAAACTCTACAATCTACAGGAGTATTTATAAGTGCAAAGAGACTTGTGTGCTACTATTTCCCATAATTAAATAATTTGAAATAAAATCAGATTAAAATTTTCAAGCTACTATATTCCATAAATAATCTGTCTTTCCCATAATTAAATAATTTGAAACAAAATCAAATTAAAACTTTCAAGCTACTATATTCCATAAATAATCTGAAACAAAATCAGATTCTGAAACTTGCTTCTAATATACCTGAAACTAAGAAAGGTAGTTATAATTTTTGATATTTTTCATCCGAAAATTCCAAAAAATTAGAAAAATAGAACGAAGCGATGTGAGAGGCGCCACCTACACGCCCCTCGCTTCTCCTTTATATAAGTATATTGATTACAGCTCAATTTTAGAAATTAATCATCAGTTCCACAAGATAATAGGCGTGGAATTTAAATAGTTTGAATTTTTTTTTTTTAATTATTATTAATTTATTAAAATATAATAAATACCAATCAGCTTATTCGGTTTAACTTTGATCACAGATATATAAATCTAATTTATCAATAATTTATTATTTATCAATTCTTTTTACGAGTTTTATCCATCATGTTTGATTTATAAGATAGAAATGTCGAACAATTTGATATTTTTGGGTATAAAATACAAAAAGGTTATTTATTAATCATACTACTTATTTTTTTATTATTAAATTTTTATTTTAATCTATCACAATTTTATTTTATTTTTGAAAAATCTATCACAAATTTTTAAAATTTATATTGTATTTATGCTATACCATATACATCGGTACACATAAGAAAACAAAAATCAAAGTAATAAAAAACAAGCTCAAGCAAGTTCATCCAAGAAGGCTTTTCTTGATCCTCAAAAACTCCAATTCTTCCTTCCCATCAATCCCTTCCAAAAATTCAATCAATCACCACCTCGAATTTAATCCACAGAACCAATATCTCAAAACCCAGAAATTAAAATCAAGAAAAAGCATGGATCAGAGCAGGAGAGCAGTTGAATCATACTGGAGATCAAGAATGATAGACACAGCCACTTCTGATGAAGATAAAGTGACCCCTGTGTATAAGCTTGATGAGATTTGTGAACTGCTTAGATCTTCTCATGTGGGTATTGTGAAGGAGATTGCTGAGTTTGTGTTCAAGAGACTTGACCATAAGAGCCCAATTGTCAAACAAAAGGTATGGATGATAAAAGTATATAGTTTTGTTGAATTGGATCTAGTTGTTTTTGTGTTCTTTTGTGGTGGGTAGGTTGATTGTGGGATTGTTGATTTGGGTTTTTTGGTTGAGGTGATTGATGATAAATTTGGGGTCTTTTTGGGTTTTAGGAAGAGTTATAGGCGTGGTTAAATTTGTGAAGAATTTGCTGTTCTTGTATGTTGGTTATCTTGATTATGTAATTGTTCATGTGAAGTTTTTTAATTGAACTAGTTGGTCATAAATTTGGGGTCTTTTCTGGTTGTATGAGGATTTGATAAGCGTGTTTGAATTTTTGTAGTATTGTGTTTAAGTGTAAAGTAATGTGATTTATGGTACTGCTGGGCTTTGTGATGTTTCGACTTGTGGGTTATCTTGGACTTGGAAAATAATGTTATTAAGTCTTGTACTGATGAAGTTTTAATCTTTGAAGTGGATAGTTGAAGTTCACTTTGATGGTGTATGCATGAATGACATTAGTGTATGTTGGATTCATCTTATTAGCTGCCGTGTTTATGAAATTCATACTAAAGGAATGTTCTTGGCACTGGTCTCCGTGACAATTTATGTTAACAATATACATATGGGGAAGGAGGGAAGGATCTTATACTAGTAGTGATTGTAACGTTGTTCATTTTGTTGCTCTGTGTTTTAAATAAAGATGAAGGGCTGAAATCAAAAAAACGAAGCGATTGAACTTTAATAAAATTAAGAACTGTTCTCGTGGACATCTATTATTTTGCTACATATCATGGTCAACTTTTAGATGATAATGATTAAACACAGCCTTCCAAAGTTCTATTAGGATTCATTCAATTTAACTTAAAATTCTCCTCTTTTGCTAGTTGTGAATCACATTAAAGTATTAAACCTTGAAATAGTTGAAACTGCCAAATTTGGGAAATGTCCTTCATGTAAAATTGAAATAACTTTCTAGTTTATTTTTTAACCTCTACTAATGCTATCATATCCATACATAAAAGTTATAGAGCCTTAATCTTGTGGAAGAGATACCTTCTTTCAAGGAAGGTACATATTGATTGATTGGGTCTAAAGTACTAGAGCTAGGCAGGTGGGTCAAACTAGTAGCTGATGCTTTTCACAAATATACACTTAATTATGTATATAACTTGTGTGCAGGCATTGAGGCTTATTAAATATTCTGTGGGAAAGTCTGGGGTGGAGTTTAGGAGGGAATTGCAAAGAAATTCAGTGGCCATACGCCAGTTGATTCACTATAAAGGTCAGCCAGATCCTTTGAAGGGAGATGCATTAAATAAGTCTGTCCGTGCCACAGCTCAGGAAGCTTTATCAGCCATGTTCTCGACTGATGATAATAAACCAGCACCTAGTGATGATCTAACTCAACGGATCCAAGGGTTTGGTAGCACCAACTATGAAATGCCATCGGAAGATAAGAAGTCCTTCTTAAGTGAAGTGGTTAATATTGGAAGTGCGACGATAAAGCAAGGCTTGAATAGCTTATCGCAAGCTCCTGCGCATAAACGAAATGAAACTGGTAGCTATCGCAGTCCGAATCTTCGAAGGTCATTGACTAATGAAACTGATTACTCGGACCGTTATGAGGCTGATGAACATCGGACTGACACTCAGCCTGGTTCTCGGTTATCTCACAACATATCTGGTGGAACATGGGCCCAAGATCTCAAAACTGTGGATACAGCCAATAGTAGCTCTAGCTCAAGTCATTCTGAAAGCAAGACTCGTGAGGAGAGGTTATTGGAGACCATTGTAACATCTGGTGGTGTTCGTTTACAACCCACGAGAGATGCCCTCCATCTTTTTCTCGTACAAGCCTCAAAACTGGATCCACTGGCTCTTTGTTATGCCCTTGAAACAAAGCTTCAATCACATTCTTGGCAGGCATGTACCCCTTTACTTAACAAATGTATATCACACATAGCAAATTTGTGGGCAATACCTGACTATCTTGATTGATCAGGATTTTCTGCACGCACATGTCTGATGACCTGTGTATAGCTAGACTTGTGTGTAGCTAGACTGTAGACAAATTAAAAAGAGTATAATGAAATCCTTTACTTAGTCCTTTATTAAATTTGTGACTTGTTTCAGGTTCGTGTGAGAGCTGTATGTGTACTTGATGCTATATTGAGGAAAAAAGAGGATGAAAATTTTTCTGTTGTTGCATTTTATTTCAGTGACAACAAGGATGTTGTGGTGAAATGTTGTGAATCACCCCAGGCTTCTCTGAGGGAAAAAGCAAGCAAGGTAAGTCTTACCAATCCCTTGTATTCTTTGCTTCTCCGTCACGAGGAGCAACTATTGTTGTGATTATATGTTCAGCATTTATTTAAAAAGTAATTTTACTTGGCGTAAAAAGGAGTAATTTTCTCAGTGACATGATACAATTATTTTTAAATTTCGTTTTTAGGATGTCCCTAGATATTAATGGTTGCTTCTTACTAGTTCTAATTGGGTAAAATGATATAATGACTAGTGTTCGCTAAACTTGGGTTGGATTACTAAGCAGTTACGCAAGTCTTAACTAAAGCAGTTTAAACTTATTTACTGAACCCAGTTTAGATATAAATAAAGTGACTAATATCATTTTGTTCCACCTAATTTTATGAGAACTTGTGCATCTTTCAAAAGTTCTATATCAGCATAGTTGCTTTCTTGAAAAAAAAGGAAGCCTCAGTTTTTTGTTCTTCCCAATAATTTTCTCCTTCGGTGTTCTTCGCATTTTCATCGAGTCTATCTTGTTAGACCTCATATTAGTCTGGACATCTCACATCAGCGCATTGTAGTGACTTTAAACATATCACAAAACATGTATATGCAAAAAGGTTCATTCTTATCTAAGAGATTGTTTGTGCATAGGTCTTAGGACTTCTGGAAGGAGAACAAACTGGCAATACAGTCGGTAATCCAGAAAAGCAATTGAAGGTTGAGACAGCTGCCATTCAGATGCCAGATTTAATTGACACCGCTGATTCAGATGGTCCACCGATGCATCAAAGCATTGAAGCACTGGCAACACCTGCCACTCCTATAGTTGATCTGTTTGGAGATGGTCCAAGTACTGCTGTGAGCACCAGTGAGCAGAAGAAAGATGATGACCCTTTTGCAGATGTCTCATTTCACACCAATAATGAGAAAGAACATGTGGACGACATCTTTTCTGGAATGACTACCGGTAATTCTGGTACTGTTGGAGTTAATATGACACCTAATCAAAATGGAGCTGAGCTATTTGATATATTTGGTTCCAACTTGGAGACCTCTGCTGAACAAGTAAATAACAAAAAAGATGTTAATGACTTGATGTCTGGTCTATTCATAAAGGAAAAAGATGTGAAGCAGCAAGGGACTTCTTCAGATGCACTCTCTGAAAACATCTTTTCAGTTCCCAGTACAAATCTGAGCAATCAAGTCACTACTGATACATTTAATAAAACATACGGTGCTCAAATAGCTGGAACCAATGTAAATCCCATGTTTCCTGTTGGCACCGTGCCATATAATATGTCCCCTGGCATAATGTATAATACAGCAATTCCTTCTCAACCGATAAATTATGGAGCCATGGGAAATTTACTTGCTCAGCAGCAATTCCTAGCAACAATGTCTAACTATCAGCAGCTAGGCAACTTGCACCCTCAAAATTCTGGTTTTAGTCCGGCTTTGGAAACTCAAGGAGGTGGATATTCTTCAGCTCTTCCTGATGTTTTCAATTCTAGCCTTCCGGTTCAGACTTCTACCTCTGTAATGAACGGGTCAAAGAAAGAGGATACCAGAGCTTTTGATTTTATCTCGGTAAGCTGGACCCTTAACGTTGTCACTTTCATATCGTTTTTCTCTTAAAACTAAATAAGGGATCGTTTGGTTCATGGGGATCTGGAATCAGGTATGGGTTTTGTTTATTCCAAACCCATACCTGATGTTTGGTTGCAAAAAAGTAAATCTCAAACCCATACCTCAAACTCCAAGGTGTGGGTTTTTGATACCCAAAGAGGGAGGTGGGTATGAGATGGAGCTATAGGAATTAGTTTCATTTTTTATTTTTTTGTCTCTATCGAAGTAATTAAATATTAATATAATACAAAAATAATCAATGATGCAAAAATATATAATAATAATAATAATTTTATTAATATTTTTAAATAATATAAATTCATAACTTATTTTTTAAAAAAATTGAATATATTAATTCCAGCACTTAACCAAACACCTGATATCAGATATGATACCTTAAACTCATACCATCTTAACCGGATTCCTCATTCCACCCTATACCACTCGGCGAACCAAACGACCCCGAAAAGATATATTAAATCTTTGTACAAGATAAAAGGACAGTGAAACAAATTGTAGAATTAATTTCACTAAAAAGCAAAGATCCAACTCAGAGAGAGGCAATTGTCATCTGTGGTTGTAATTATTTTGTAAAGTGCCATCAAGTGTACTTGGTATTATCTTTCAACTTTTGAAGGCGCAGATTGTTCTTATTGCAATATTTCCTGTTTCTGTGTATCTGCTTGTTTGTCTTACTAATCAAAATGAGTTGCCTATACGCATATCTGATAACACATTTTGTAATCACTGTGCAGGATCATCTGGCAGCAGCCCGTGATACAAAAAGGATGATTTGAGTTTCTCTTGGTCGTGAGTTTTTTAGAGCAGTTTTTCCATGGTAATAAAGGTCTATATCTGCTAAGATTAAATATTTTTTGGAAATGGTGTCATGCTTGCATTTTAATGAATTGTGTAGTTTAGTGCACTGTGTTTCTTTAATAGAAGAGGGATATAAATAGCAGAAAGAGAATATGGTTGTACAATTTCCTCAACTTTGTGATTCTGTCATTAGGGTGATCAAGTTTTTCTCGTTTCCTTTTATGTTTGTCTTTGAAATATTTTATTGAACATCTTTTTCACATCTAATAATGATACCAGTTCCTCAACAGACTGCAGCTCTTTAAGATGGCAACCGTTTTGTTTTGAATAGACATGTAATTTTACAACATTTCCATCCGGAAGTGGCAGAGTTAAATTCATATGCTACAGTAAGATGGTGAAAAATCATTGTATTCTTCTTTTCTTTTTTGGTGGGGGGGGGGGGGGGGGGGGGTTAATATGTTCTAAATTGAGAAGCAGAATCGGTGAGTGCCAGAAAGGTAAAATCACTGCTGATTATAGTTTATCAGTCTTGAACACATTATTCCTAGTTCCTATATGATCAGATTGTTCCCTAAAGGTAAAGATCCTGAAGGTAGAAACAAACTTTATCTAAATCATAACCAACATGAAAATGTTCAAGGAAAACACATTAGAGTCGTGTCTATTGGCATGTGATGGATTTTTCGACTTGGAAGTTTCTTGAAGGCTTCAGAGCCCTTGGGGTAAAAGTTAATTCATTGGGGATATGTTTACTTTTTTATCTCATTTGAGATATCTTGACTCTGTTCATTCATGCAAATTTTAGCTTTAAGGGCGGACAAGTGGGATCCTTTCCTTTTCTAAATTCTGGATATGATGCTTGTTGGATTGTACAAATTCCTTCCAAGTTTGGTCCTCATAGGTCAAAGGTTTTGTAAAGATTGCAGATATTCTATAACGTCAAGAGTTGTCTGTGGAGGCTGTGTTGCCCTTGCTTGCCTGTTTTCTAGGGGGCATCTGAAATCTAATCTAATATGTCTCGAGGAATGAGAATGTAGTAATTGGTACCCGGATTTGTTGTTTCTGGATTCTAGGGTGGTGAGGGAGGTTAAAAATGCAGGAACTTGCCTACTTATTTGACCTCTAAGAGAGTTGATACACTTTTTCCTTTTTATTTAAATAAGGTTTGGTTATAGAGATTTAAATACACAACGAATCTCGTTTGACCCTCGGCCTCTTAATATCAAGAGGAGTATCTGCGATAGTTTGATAATGTAATCGTAGAATATGAGAGCTGGAGTAGCCATTGATCTTGTTTTGGTCTTTATTATAATTTTGCAGATATATTGGTGATTTTTTTGTCTCTCTTTTGTCATGTAAACCGCTAAGGTGGTCATCGAATGACTTTTGGTTTCATGGGGATCGCATAGTTCTGGTAAGTAATGGAGCACAATGTTTCGATTTCATGGGGATCGCATTGTCCTGCTAAGCAACTCCATCAAAATTTAGAAACCATGATAACCAAAACACAACAAAGATCATTAAAACAGATTATATAATGACCCTCAATATATATTATCAGTTTCCTCATGCGCAACAATTAAAATGCCTCACAAGCTTCATTGTTTGAATGCTGATCACGACATACAAACAAACAGAATAAGCTTGTAAAATCGTACTTCGCATTGGCTCATTAAGACTCAACATCATGTTTTGGCCCGGAGCAACAGCAACAAAACCATCTTCGGGCACAGGAGCTACGGCGACGCTTTGTACTTTGTCGTCCCTTGCCGTTCTGGTCTGCGAACGGGTTCTGTTCAGGTTCTTTCTTGAACACAGGAGAGTCCGGGTTGAACTTATGGCGATTGCCCTCCTTTTTAGCATTCCTTGCCTTTTCAAATATAACCGAAAACTCTGCTTGCCCGGGGTTCTTCAGATCCCATTCTCCGAATTTGGGTAATGCCACGGGTCCTCTATTGGCCATAGACAATGATATATATATACGTGATTCTATGTATGCTTGTTCCTGTTTTGCTAGCTAGGAAAGATTTTTCTTTTTTCCGGTGCGCGTCTTCCTAACCAGGATTCCCTGGTTTCCCCCTCTATCTCTCTCGTTTCCAGGAGAACAGAGCAAAGGAGAAATAGGGAATGAAAGGGGGATGATGAAGAAAGGGAAGGAAATAAGAGAAGTTAATGCTAATTATGGCTTGTGTTTCTGATCCTTTGCTTTTTGTTACTTGAGAAATGATATCAAACGTTCTTTAAATCTGTGTTTGTGATGTATTTAGTTTTCCCACCTATGTTTTACTTGCATGGCATGTCACCCTCCCATATTGCCTTAAATCAATATCAGAAAAATATAATCTTTAAAAAAAAATTGATATTTATAAAATAAAAAAAAATCTTATCTGTACTGTCATCATTTCAACATCAAAATGTTCTGTACCTCTTTAACAGAACTTTATATATGGAGTAAAATTAATTAAAAATCTAACAAGCAACTACTACACAAACAATTTACTAAAAAAAACTACAAGGCAGATGCACATTCCTCAGAAATATTGTGTATTGGTATAAAGATAAGCTATAGGATTTAATGAGGTCTCGAAAGCTACAAAATGCAATCCCCGTGTGCAGGATTTTTATAGCTTATTATCTATCAGGACAAATCAGATAGTGGCCAATGAGGTGGTGCGCCACAATATAAAATACTATTTGGAGTAAATTCTCACGATTTAATGCCATTTTGTCATTACAAAGGGCAACTGAAAAACAAAAAATGATAGATTTTCCCGTATTGTATGGTGTATACTACCCTCCCCCAAATTCGCCTGATGTATTGTATCCAAGCCTCATTGCACTTGGCTTTCATCTCTTAATAGTTTCATTCGGTACAAATAGGCACCAACTCTGCCTGCAACAAAACACGAAGTAGACAGATTCATTGTTGAATGTCTTTAGAATTTAATATGGCCTTTACCACTAAAAGCACATATCTACCTTTTACTGTTTGGAGCGTTTCAAGTAAACCAAAACCCCCATTCCAGTCAAAACCACTGCACTGGCCAAAACCCCTGACTCGAGATATCCCCATCGTCTTCTTTCTACTGTGCTCTGAGCTGTGGTTGTGCTCGTCTGTTCAAATTTCTGTTGCTTTGACTCGGAGTAATCTAGATGCAATCTTAGTACCTGAAATACATAAGAAAATTAGTATAAGATTACCTTAATGGCAAACAAACTACAGTAGTACACTTGCAATATACTATGCTTCTTTAAAGAATATATATGCTTACTTGAAAAATGATTTAAACTCTACACTCTACAGTCGTCTTGAGTTAATGTAACCATTTAATAGATTTGAAAATATAGTCAAGTCAGAGAATAAAGAATTAAAAGCAGGGGAACGAAAGTCCTAATAAACCAATTAAACCCAACTTTTCATTAAAACATTGTCTTCCAATTCCTTGACAATATCGTTGCAATTATATTGGACCCTGTGCAGTGATACACTTTCAGAAGTACCAGTGACATTAGGCAATCAAAAGTTAAGTGTTATTTGACAGCAAGGACTTTCATATTGTACTATCATTTGTATTAGGCCCTACTGCATATCCCTTAAGAAGTGCTCAGGAAGTTTGACATGTAAAAAGACAAGCTATAGTAGACAGATGTTGACACCTTTAGTCCCAATGATCTGGCATGGCTGACAGCACCGACAAGATCACCATCTGCTGTAAGCAAGACCCTATCACCTTCATCATCTTCGTACTGCAATACATTTATAATTAAAATCAGATACTTATGTTCAACACTTACATACACCATGGTCACCAAAATCTTACTCACCAGAAGCTGAGGGTAATTTTTCTCATCAGCAGCAACACCTATCCTTCGCATAACAGATGAAACAAGCTCATCTAAACTTTCCGCACCTGAAGCAAATTGAGAAAATGATTTAACACATTATGAAGCTATATATTGAGAAGGATAGATTACATATATGTAACAGTTGCTCCAATCTACCATGTGATAAAAAAGATATTAAAACAGAAATTTTAATTAATTATATTTCTTAATTAATGTCTGCACAAAGGACATGTATACGACATGTTTGGTGGATCTAAAATATAAGTTTTGAAGCCTGGGTGATTATTGCTGGACATAGACTGTAGCAGGCATAGTTTTATATTGCATATACAATCGCTTATAATTATTTATTACATGAAGCTTGGGGTGGTAGTAAGAACACACTAAGGTGAAAAATACTGGAAGGGGGAATGATGGGGAACAATTAGGATCAAAGAGACCAAATGTATTAACTAGAGATTGGGGTCTGTGGATCTCAAATGGTACTGACTAATAAAATTAGGGTAGAGAAAATCATAAATATAATTTATGTTAACTAATAATATGACTCACCAAGATTAAATCGATGTACACGCCCCTTATGATCCTCAAATTTAAATGCAAATGAATTACCAATACCCAGAGATGGATATGTTGTCTTCCCGAGTTCTACTGCATCTGATGCGTTCAATACAGACATAGACATTTCGCTATTGACAAGAACATCAGACCTTAGTTGATAACTTAAAAGCTGCATCACTTACATATTCAAGAAAGAAATGATATACCTCTGGGTGTCATAATCATCTGGTGGCTCTAGGTTAAGTGCTGAATCCCAGAACTTCTGCATCACGGTGTTTGTCGCATCATTTACAGCACCAGAGCCATTCTCAACCTGAAACATTGCAGATATATACTGAGGCATACATAATATGCTCCATTCCCATGCAGTGTCTGGTGTACTTATTCAGTAAAGCATTCTCAGTTCTCCTGGGTCCTTACAAGTAGTGGGCCTAGTGGCCAAGTAATATTTCATATGTAACAACTCACAATGCAAAAGATCAAAATAAATTTGAGTTCTAGAATTAGCTTATATACTAGAACTCTAGAAGGCATAAGAAATGATAATATTTGTGTGGATTCAAGTGCCTATCTCATATTAATATATTCTTGTTCAAGATGCAAAAGCAAGAAGTAACAATCACAAAAGATGAACAACGATGACAGAAGTTTTACCATGGAAATTGCAGCATGAGTTATTTGTAGAACATCCAAACATGCCACAACGCTTCCATCTGCCATATTAATGCTGTCAAGGGTGTCGCTTCGAGCAGTGTATATGAATTTATAAAGAAAAGCTTACCTCTGTCAACAACAGGAAGATGTAAAAATTTTCCATCATGCATTGTATGCAGTGCCTCAAGTATGGAAGTGTCAATTGTAGCATATTCAGGGTTGGGAGTCATTACCTACAGAAACAACATATGAAAACGAGTCATTCAGCAGCAAGCAACTTGAGATTTATGGATCTTTTTTATCAGAATGATATACAATGAAAACATGGATAGACCAAAAAGTTTTAGAGGCACATGGGTGACTTGATTTACATAGTAACTGATAACAGAATGGGTTAACCAGATCTTCCCTACACTGGAGAACCAAAAAGAAACTGAGACACGTAGGTGACTACAAACAATGTAGTTAACAACAGATCAGGGTAACCAAATCTTCCCTCCTTCCAGAAAGTATCACAACCAAAAGTCCAAAACTTACATACTGATGCATTCTGTAGATATAATTATATCATAGTTTTTGATTCTGATACTTTCAGAAAGACGTCTGTAGTAATAGTGGTAGGCATTATCTACACACAGTTACATGTATAGAATACCCCAAATTTTAGTTGCAGCACCGAGGCAACAGATTGTAACAATTGATTTCTTCCTATAGAAATCAGGATAGAGATGCTTTGGACCAATAAATTTGGCCTTCCAAGGCCCATTGCAAGCCTAAATATTGAGATGATTGTGACCCACCAGCCATCACTTTAAGATAAATTCCTACAGGTAGGAGAAACGAAGGGTTGGCGTTGGCTACAAAAATCCGGTCATTCAGCAATGTTACTAAAAAGAGCTTGGGTTTACAACGTCATTAGAGGTGGAACTCACTCTACTTGCAAAAAAGTTGTCCCAAGATGCATACTGAAGTCCAAAGTTATTAAGCTCTTAAGCCTGGAAGGCGTAATGATGAAGTGCAGCAAATTTGATGATCTCCTACGATGGAGGGACAGTCAGAGTTACTCTAAAACTGCCACTCTACTAGCTTTAATCCATTGACATTTCAGTCACTTGTTATTTTATGTTTATCAATAGAGCGACAGGCCGACAGCTCTGTAACTACTAACTACAGAAAATAAAATGCATTTCTGATAGTAGATACAGATTGTGATGGTTATCAGAACCTTTTCAACATGAGTCAGCTCTGTAACTACACTACAGAACCTTTTCAGTCACTTGTTATTTTATGTTTATCAATAGAGCGACAGCTCTGTAACTACTAACTACAGAAAATAAAATGCATTTCTGATAGTAGATACAGATTGTGATGGTTATCAGAACCTTTTCAACATGAGTCAGCTCTGTAACTACACTACAGAACCTTTTCAACATTTAAGTCGCTTGTTATATTATGTTTATTAGCAGAGCGACAGCTCTGTAACTACTGACTATGGTAAATAAAATGCATTGCTGAAAGTAGAATCAGATTTTGATGGTTATCAGAACCTTTTCAACGTGAGTCAGCTCGGGAGAGAGATTTTGAGCCACAACTCGCATAAGAACGTCCTTTGAACTGCAGTTCAGCATCCCAACCAAAAATAAAATATCAATTACAAGCAAATATGTAACAGTAACCCAAAAATGCTTGCACAAAAGGGAAAGGCCGGAAGCAAAAGAAGGATAGTTGCGAGTAAAGAACAGTACGTTAGTATCCCCTGGATCTTGTTTCCAGTCATAACTATGACAGAACTAACCCGCAACTCCTGCATACTTTTAGCAGCAAGATTAACAGGATCTGATGGTGATACTACAGCAACCCTGAGTATAACATGTGCAACACTAATTAGAGAAGAAAACAGTTTATTGAGACAGATGCATACTTTCAGGAAGTTGAGAATACTTGGCATTTTCGGCAATGATTGTTGACAAAGAAGGCTTGAACATCCGCTCTCTAAGTGTTTCTATGAAGGCAGATGGAGCTGAAACATTGGATGAACACCAGAAAATAAATTAAATGAATACGCCATTAGGTTCAAGGCAGAAAACATATTACAGTGAAATTGAATTGCAAAACAACATGAATGTGATTCACTTAAAAGTTAAAAGCAAGCATGTCATTATAAAAAGACAGATTACTCTTATAATATCACATAACTAAAGTGTCCTGCACTCTAATTACATATAATATTCAGCTTACCAGAGTAGTTACTTCCCCATTGTCGTTCAACTCCTTCAACAGCTGCAGCAATAGCACTTCCTTGCTCTGCAGCTTTCTCCATCCTAGATATGGCATCATACAGGCATTTTGTAATATCCAACAATGCAATTACTTCACCATTCTCAACAACAGGGAGATGCCTAAATTTTCCTGTTGAAAAGCAAATGAGTAGTTTTGTGAAAAATGGCACAATACAAAATGCAACTGATATCTTTCTCGAATTAAAGATAAAAATGACTAAACAAACCTGATGTAACATGAAATACAGTAACATACAGAGAATAAGAATATACCAAAAGACTACAATTTGCATCAAGAAAGACAAAAACAACCACCAACATTCCTCGCAAAAACAATGAGAAACCTAATATAGACTACAGTTTTCCTATATATAAGACCTTGATGAGTTTAATTCACTATAATTTAGGATTCAGGAGGGGAACACGGTTTAAGTTTATAGAGCAAGCGCTTTTCCCGACCTATTTTAATGTGGACGGGGTAGAAGTGCTAGAATTACATGTTGGCATTAAATCAACTACTTGCCCAGTTATTGTTGTCATGTGCAAAATACAATTTTGTTACATTTTATGTTGCTATAGGAGGAAATTCGATGGCACGACCCTGGCCCTTAAGGAATGGTCCAATAACTGGTTGTTTTGTGTTTACCACAACCACTTCCATTGCACTAATGTTATTCACTTGCAACGGAAAGTTTCATAAATAAAAGCAAGTAAAATAATAGACAAACATCTTGAAGAATATATACCAAATTACCTTATCTAATATGAACAGATATACATGGACACACACATATATTTTACTTTTCTTTAGGTCCCTTCAAAGTATCGATAATGATAATAAGAATTTTTAAATAAAACAGATAACATAAATTCAAAAATACCTTGGACCATCTTCTGAAGTGCCTCAATCGCCAATGAATCTGAATTAACAAAAATGGGATTTCTTGTCATTACTTTCGATACTATTGTCTGGTCTGGCCTCAAATCTTCTGCAATAACTCTGGTCGCGATATCCTACGGAGAAACACTCTTTTATGATACAACAAAGAAAAAGAACTTAAAACTTTAAGCAATCCTAGTTACTACTACTAGAGATAAACAACATCCATTAATGAGTTTGCATTTAAATGTTTTAAATTCTTAGTAGAAAGGAACACGCTTGTTTAAATCCTTCTACCTTCTAATGACCAGAGTAGGAAAACCATGCAACAAGTAATTTTCCGCTTTATTATCTACAAAGATTGGAAAATATTTACGATAATCAATTACACCAACAATAAAGCAAAAACACCTGACAAAAAAACAGAAGGGGGGGGGGGGATAGGGAGAACATCAAAGAATCTAGGGGAACAAGGATTTTTATTACAAATTAACTTATATTCTCCACACAATCACTTCTCTACATTAATATAACTAGAATAGCATTTTAATCCAAACAAACCAAAAATTAATTTCTCAAGTTGGTAAACAAAAAATTTCACTTGGTAAACAAAACCAAATAGTAATTCCTAAAGTTAGTAAGAGCAAATCCGATGGAGGTGCTAAAAGCTATGTTACCCGGACTCTCCATTTTTGTGCCTATACCCGTGTCCACCGGACATGACATGGGTGTGGGTATGGGATCTGTGTCGGATCCTTCTTATTACAACCGGACACCTCACCTTGTAACATCCCATGTCAAAATGAAAACTTAGGTCTTGTTCCAACTTGTTTATAGAGATCAAGATCCATGAATGACTTGTTTCTATGTTGTTCTATTGATTTTATGCTTCAATTTTCAGCATATGTGATTTATGTGCAATAGACACTATTTTTATGAATGTACCATAAATCAGGCTATATTAAGTTTGACTTGCATGGAGCTTAAGTGCCAAGTCCCCGTACCCGAGTCTAATTCCGGATCCACATCCACGAATCCTAATTATCCTAAAACTACGAATCTGACTCTTGGATCTGTACCCGTGTCCGATACCCATACCCGTGTCCGGGTAACTTAGGCTAAAAGTGGTGTTATATATATAATATAGCACCCAAGCAAAAAACTTCACTCCAATGGATGCTAAACATGGATGCAAATTAGCAAAATGCTATACTTGGTGCTCAATATAGAACCAAGTATAGATGTTGCTATAATTGACACATGAGCATGCAAGTGGGAAAATCAATATGTAAAGTAATGTTGACAAATAAAGTAGTGTATTTAAAGATCGGGTGAGTAAATATAGCTATATTTAGATAATTTGATACCATTTAAAAACTATCATTGGAGTATAAGTTCTATATTGACATCAAAAATCACATTCTGATTTCATAATATAGCTAGCTATATGTATTTTAGCACCACCATTGGACTTGCTCTAACAGTAACCAAAAATCTATTCCTCAAGTCACTAGACAAAACAAAAGAATTCATTCCTTAAGTAGACACCAGACCTTGTCGGTAACAATTCCCGAAAGCAAAGCATTGGCATCAGTCAAAAGCACAGCATCGATCCGCCTCGCAGCCATCCTCCGACACGCATCATAGACAGTAGTCCCCTCGGGAATCGTAAGCGCTTTCGACAATCTCAGCTTCTTCACCGTCCTCTCACTACTATCACCAAACAATCATCAAAATCAAAGCTCTATCATGTGATTAAACAATAAATTAATCTATTAAACTAAATTAAAACACAGTAATCAGAATTATAAAAAACAAAGAAGAATAAAACCGACGTGGAGTGAACAGGAGAAGGCGGCTTCAAGAAGCTTCCATTCGTCGCCGCCGTCGCGGAAGTGCCGTTCTCCGATTGAGTAGCCGATTTTTTAGGGTTACGCTTCTGTACAAGACTGTTACGGCGAGAACCTAGGGGACCTTGTGTACTCATTTTAATTAATATTTAAATTAGTATTTTAATGCCTGCTAGGGTTTGTAAGATGCCGCTGCTCCTCTCTTTCTCTAACGAGAGAGAGAGAGCACGAGAGAGATGCTCTGACTTAGGAGAGAGATGAGAGAAAGATGAGAGTTAGGAACAGTTGGTCGTGGTATTTGTTTGGTTAAGTGAGGGTTTATCTAAAGGGAGCTAACAACCACCGTTACATTTCCCAATGTGTTTTTTTAGAGGGAAATTTTGGTGTTTGGCTGTTTGCTTTGGGAAGTTCCTGTTGTAATTTGGAAACAAAGATTTCTGGTCGAATTATGATTTTCATAAGGGAGAATAGTAAATATGAGAATGATTTTTAATATCTAAGTTCAATGGAGACCACATTTTTTCTGGAGACTTGGAGACCACATATGTTCTGCAAGTAAAATATTTCATAAAAACATTGCAAAACGTATAATTTTACAAATCATGTTCTCCGAAATCATTATTACATTTAAAATCTTGAATATCATATAAGTTTTACATGTAGAACATTACAAAATGTTTTGTTCTATGAAATATGTTTAATTTGCAGAACATTTGTTCAACTTGCAAAACATGCATTATCTACTTATTAAACATTGATGATCTTCAACAATTTTAATGAATACATGATATTTGTAGAACATATTTTACAAAATAATGTATTTTACAGTGTTTTGATTGCAGAATATACGTGGTCTCCGAGGTCTCCGATAAAAATGCGGTCTCCATAGAACTTTCCTCTGATTTTTAATATATTTTTAATAAAAAAGTATATTTTTAATAATTGAATTGAATTTTATTATTTAGATAATTTTAAAAATATATGAGGATGAGATTTTAGTATATTTTTATATAAATTTATTCATATTGCTATTAACATGAATGTTATTGTTCAAATATAAGTGTTTTATAAAATTAATTTATTTTGAACTTTAGATAATATCTTTTTCATAGACATTCTTATAGATTCTAAGACGTGATAAATAATATTTATGAAAATGACATATTTTATTGATCAAAATATTTAGTTTCATGTGTTAATTTTAACTGATCTCCAAACACTTGTAAATAAAAATTTATTTCTTACAAAAAAATTAAATTTATTATATTTGTAATAATTTAAATAAAAAAATTATAAATATGAAATATAGGTTGGTAAATTTTATTAAATAATTTTATATTATTTTAATCAACTATCTATCAAGCTAATTTACTAAAATTGTTATTTCGTATTATTACGCTAATTAGGTCTATGTATAACTATTATTTACATTTAAGATATATTAATATAGTTTACGATGATAATATTTTGCTATTTCACAATTGTGTATTTATATATAATTTCAAGTTGATCATCCTGCTTAACTAATTAAGGATGAACGGAGTCTGTGATTATATTTATGATCGAGCTTTCTACAGGTACCATGTTAGCAATCATTGATTATAGCCTATGTTTTGATTATTTTATTTTTTAAATGCGGCAGCGATAGATTTTATTTTGCCACAAAATGTCTAATTAACTTGCATACGTCAGTCAATCACTGCAATGCTAGTAAAATTGACATCCCAAAAGAGCAAACCTTTCTGGTTTAGATCTCACTGGAATGTTTCTAAACATTGGGTTAACAATAGTTTTATGTAATATAGCCAATTGCGATGTCACTGTTTGGTGTAATTTGGATCGCTTGGGATGTTTTTGATTTCGTTTTTAACTTCAAATTTTTTTTAAATTTCATGTGTTAGACGATTACGACAGTTGACGTTTATCCCGGCTGTATTATATTCAAGTTAATGAAATCTTCTTGTATTTGTCAAAAAAAACTCAAAACTGAGAAAAACTCATCTGGATCATGGTAAGTTCATTGGATCATCGTACTTACAATCCGCCTCATTATTGACTAGATCATGGGTTCGTTTGGATCATGGGATTTGAATCCCGGAATGAGAACGAGATTCAAATAATAGTACATGTTTGCATGATAAACCCATTCTTCTTGGCGGTAACTGGATTCAAATCCCATGGTCCAAAACTTACATAGCCAAAACAGCTTCTAAATTAGTTTTGCTGTGTTGTTTCGCCTTTCTTCAAGCCTGAAAGCAGATCATAGTACACTTCAGGCTTCTTGTACTCCCCTGCACACAATCCCTAAAAACGAAGTAAAGAATCGAGTTAGTTATGCCTGCAGTCACTGTATCGACATATTAAAAGATCAGCAAGTAATATAAATGACACATATATCTTGCTTTGATACTTGGTACATGAATCAAAATTGCATGATTATTTAAGGATTGATATGATAATGGTTAAAGGACTTGCCTGGACTGCGTAAGCTATGTAGATCAATGAAGCTTCTGACCAAGGTTTTCCGATGATCTGAAGACCAATAGGCAAGCCATCTCTGTCGTATCCAACCTGAGGTGCACAAATATTTATTTTTAAGCAAAAGAAGAAGAAGAACAAGGTCCAGAGGTGATTTTTTTTTTTCGTGACTTGTGAGCTATATATCTGAAGTGAATTTTGCAACTCACAGGAACAGTAACTGCAGGCAATCCCAGAAAATTTCCTGCTATCATGTAGCGTACTAGTGAAGCTGAAACGACAACAATGTAATCAAAATCTTGGAGTGTTTGGCATGATCCGTGGATTATTAGGTTCAATGCAGTTGGAATATATAGGCTAGCCAGATTATAATTAACAAAATCCAAGATCATAGAAGTTATGTAAATAATGTACTTAACGAAGCATATCATACCGCCATTTATATAGTCTAGTTCGCCAGTCTTCTGAGCATCATCCTGTATTGTGTAGGCTGTTACACTGTAACAGCATCAACTGATTTTAAGGTTGGATTTTATGAAGGTAGATAGGTTTAAAAGGTAGATCTACGTACCCTGTTGTCGGAGTAACTATGACATCTGCTTGATCGAATATCTTCTGGTGAATCTGCAGCTGACGGTTCCTGCAGATGCATAGTTGGTATGTGATGAGATTTGATTCCATTACCTAATAATGCACTTTAATGCGCGTAGAATTGGAAACAAAAAATCGGGTTGCAAGGAATCAGTACCTGATTCTCTGAGCATTTAAATATTCCTTGCTGTCAAAAGCACCATACAGAGAAAGTGCTGCCCTTGCATCCCACCCGACTTCATCCATATCCCTGATGAGGAGTGTACAGATGATCATCGTCAACTAAATCACCTCGTTCTTAAGCTAATTAACAACCTGGAGCATGAAAAAACATACAGTTTTTCCAGATAGCGAGAAAGTGAAGCATTACACTCTGAACCAATGGTTATGTAATGTGCCAGGCGCATTGACTCTATCTCGGGTACATTTATGTCTACAGTCTTTATAACACACACAAGAAAAAGCCATTAGCAAGTTGGAACCCGATTATTGCAGCTGAAAGAATTCAGCATTAGCAAATGCTATCTAGGGACGAATAGGGGAACTCCCTAGTATTTTAGGCGATAAGATCTAGTATGAACTGAAAGTTTTAAAGCCACTGGATGATAATATGTACCTCCCATCCATAGATTTTCTGAAGCTGATCAAGAGCATTCGAGCAGCTAAGCTTTATGTCAGAAGAACAATCGTTGAACCACTGATTAAACAAAAGATAAACCATTGTGTTAAGAGCAATTCAGACACACAAACTTTCAGCACACTTAAGACCTATTTTTATGCAATTGCCACACAAGTCCACACTAAACTGAACCAAGCAAGACACACGAGGCGCAAGAAATCTGACAAAACATTGCAGACCTTATCATATCTTGCCAGCTTGATTTTCGGCATGCAGTTTGGTGAGTTTAGGAGTGGTAGATGTACTTCTGGATGCTGTAGTTTCAGAAGAAAGCACTGGAATTAGTATATACTTAATTGATGCTATTGCGCAACAACAAATTATTTAACTGACATTGTTCAGTACGATGAAATTAAGGTCAGAAAGAGAGAGAGAAAAAAAAAGATTTACCCTCTGTTCAACGTGTTGATGGGATAGGATCTGACCGCTGATAGCTGAGTAACTGGAAAAGGCAAATATCGACTTTTGTGATATGTTTTACTCTATTTTCTTTACTAAACATACTGTTAAGAGTTTAAGTCACAGAGGTTAAAACAATTTTTAGGGAACTCACACTATCATAGCATCCTCAACTGTGCCTGCAAGTACACCAACCATCCCAACTGTCCAATTTAGGGGAAGGACCCTGCAATCGGAAAATGAGAAGTTATTATAAGAGAATACGGAGAATACCTGTCATGACTTGGCAACTTCTTTATAGGACAGTAGCAGAAATGGCTACTTACCCAGAATGTGACACACGACTGAAAGTTGGCTTAAGCCCCACTACGCCACATAGAGAAGCAGGAATTCGGACAGATCCTGCGACCATGACAGGAAACAAGTAAAATCATACTCACAATTTTATAGCAATTGCCAATCCGGATACACCAGTAACCATGACATCTTTATAATACATCTGCAGAATACTCGGTTAAGTTCATATCCAGTTAAAAATTAGAGACTCAATAGAATTAATGACTGTTACCATGGAATTAAGATTACAGAATTTTTTTTATGTACCTCCCCCATCAACACCAAGGGCAGCAGGGCATAATCCTGCAGAAACTACAGCAGCAGATCCACTAGAAGAGCCTCCTGTGATCTTATTGGTATCATATGGATTTCGAGGGGCCCTTCAGTAGTCCAATAAAAAGGGGAAACAATATATATCAAACAGATATCAACCAGACATTCCGTATTTGCATTGCCAAGTTCCAAAAATAATCATGTTCTTACCCGTAATGAGGATTTATGCCACTTGTTCCAGCCCCGAGCTCATGCATATTAGTCTTTCCAACAATAATTGCACCGCACAGCTTCAGGCGCTTAACACAGTCAGCGTCGTCTGTACAAGGTCGTACTTTGTGCAACCACTTTGTACCACCTAACCAAATCATTGTCCACTTCATATTAAAGATATGGTGATAACAAAATACAACTTACCAGGAACTACGACAAGACTTACCTGTAGTTGGATAAGGCATACAATCTATTTCATCTTTGACAGCAAATGGTACTCCATCAAGAGCTGATAGCGGTTCTCCTGCAGAATTTGCAGTAAATGTGAATGTTTCTTTATATAACAAGAGTCGTGTTTCCTTTACTTGAAGCAGATATAGTATTGAAGTGTGGCAAATACCTCTTTCATATCTAAGAGTCGCCTCATTAGCTTGACGTAAAATTTCTTGATCATCACAACTGATAAAGAATGACATTTGAAGTGCAGGATCATTTGACTGATGGACAGATGCTATAAATTTATCTGCAACCTATAGAATGACCAAAACACGCCTTGTCAACAAGATTGAAGAACTGAGCCTATAGTATAAAGTCTAAACCAATAAAATCTTCAAAGGAAAATCAAGCAGAACTACAGGAAATCCTTAAAACAATAACTGAGATTCAGAGCTTCAAAATTCCTGTCAAAGTAAAAGACTTGACAATTCAGATATAATTACGTAGTATTAACAGAAAATGGCATACCATGTTGGGAGTGATTTGTCGAGATAAATAGGCTCTTGAATAGTCCAAAATTGTCCAGTGCCTGAAACTTATCTTTTCATTTTCCCCTATATTTTCTGAAAATTCTATACATTCAGTCGCCTGTTGAACTTGTTCTGAAGGAGAGAGACCGGATTCTAGATACTTGGTTTCTGGTTCTCTGTGCTCTGGCATGAAATGTAAACCTTATAATTACAGAATTATCACTAGTTAAGCAAGAAATTCATCCATCATCTTAGCTCATTCTGATACCATAATGTATCAACAGTTAAGTCCAGATTTAGTAATCAAGAGACAAGTAGAGGCTTGTGCAAGACCATTTTAATACATTAAACTTAAAAGCGAAAATTTACCTTCATAAGGGTGCAAAGGGACATATAGAGGGGGATCTTCCAACTCCACAAATGAGACAAACTGCAACAAAGGCGGGTCACGATAAATATACTGTAATGATATCATATTCTTAAGCTGATAGTATAATTTGATCATCTTCATCAATCTAACTTAACTGTAAATTATGTAGAACGTGTACTTGGCTGGCTGAATTATGTTTTAAACCGCGTTTAGCAAAAACAGGATACTACATAGTATCTAACGAGCAATGACCAGGAAACTATAGCAATGCAGTATAATGGCGAAGCACCAGTGTTATCACAGCCTCAAGATATGAAAGTACCTTGTGCACTTGGTTTTCTCTCTTCAACATGTATAGTAACAGGGGTTTGAGTATCCTCAGCTCCAAGAGCCAGACAAACAGTTTGACAAGAAGTCCAGCCATCCGAGGAGCTATAACACACAAATAACGCGTATGATAAGACTAAATTAGCAGTCACTTAGCTATATACACATGCCTGGCACAGTGAATTCACCCAAAAATTTCATTTGTCATGCTCATTATGCTCATATGTTACAAAATTTGTTTACATCAGACTGAAAAATCGAGACTTTAAGTATCATTCCCTAGATTAAGTCCTAATTTCCGTGCAAGGAAAAATAAATCCCCGGATTTAATTAAAAAAATGTAGCTTCTTCATATCGACGTCTGATTTGATTAGAAGTCATCCATTTGCACAAGATGCTAAAATTAAAAACATTTACCAATGATCTGCAGCTTAGTATTTTGCTTCTGAAAAAATTATGGAATCTCGAAAGTTGAAAATAAAAATTCATCAATAAAAAAACAAAGAAAAAGGGAAAAACAGAAAGCTGATACCCTTGACATTGGCACTGATATAAACCTCATCACTACTGGAGCTAACATCAACTTCTGCAACAGGCTTGTAAACCACCCTTTTACAAAACCCCATATTCGCAAACAAATCTACTCTGATCTCTCAATATATTTATGTGTGCTTATGCAGAAGAAGCACAAAATATTAACCCAACAACTACAAGGCAACAACAAAAGCTAATATATAGAGAGATTTAAATGGGCGGAGATGTCTAAGAAATTATGAGAACATATAATATTCTGTAAATTAATACCATAAATAAAGGTGATGTTGGATGAACAAGAGAGTTGTAAAGGAGAAGCAAGTAATGAACTGGGTATTTTATGAAAGCAAAAGAGAACAGAATGACAGTACTTAAAGAACAACAAGAAATCAAACAGGATTGCAATGTCGTTTTCAAAAGAAGAATGTGGTATGATGACGATGATTGTTTATTAGTAGAAGCTTTCAGTTTTCCCGGGAAGCTTATGATCTGTGACATGCCCACCAACTATTCAAAATTATATATTCGTCCAATTACATAAATTTAAATATTCACGCACATGTCTTATTGATTTTCAAGTTCTCGATATCTTGACATGGAGATGTGCATCTTTAAAATGCACCGTAAAATGTGGTTTGTTTATATTTTTTTAAATTAGAATTACATATATTAATTTGAGCCTACGCCCCACTACAAGAAACAGGGCTATAACCAACCGCTAAAAAGGTCATTTATGGCCCGAAATCAGTCGGTATTCAAGATTTACTACCGCTAATGGTCTCATTGTTTATGGCCATGTTTCGTGTGGTGCTGGCGGTGTTCTATCTACGAATGATAGTGTTGATGTGATGATTTTGTATACAATATGATGCTTCCCATGTAACTTTGGAATCATATCCAATAGCAGTATTATACTGAAGTAGAACATACTTAAAACAAGGATTAGTGGGATCAGGATTCATATTACACAATATAATACTAACAGCCTGGTTTAGATTAAGATGCAGTTTTTTGTTTGTTTGGGATGTGATGTTCCAATTTGTCATAGTTAGGCAGCTGGACAGTTGGTTTCTAGTACTATGTTCATTATTTAATTCTCGGGATGACCCTGGCTATAGGCGCACAATCCCTGTGTTGACTAGGCCCCGTGAACTTAAGGACCGCCCTTATAACGTACAAACACATGCCTGCATGACTGTTAGCATGAAATCCTCCAGCCAATGAGCCAAATCACAAAGCAAACCTATTTAACACTTCTACTCTGCAGTTTCAAACCATCTGCAAAAACTAAAATCAGATAATGTAGTATATATAAATGCAGAAACCTTTCATCGATGCTGTCAGATTATGCAGCAAAGACGCATATTTAGCTGCCTGATATCCGAATGCAAGATTTAAAAGGGCGCGCCACGCTTCTGCTGACAGTAACCAATTGCCTCATGGCACTGCATTTTACTTGGATCTCAACCACGACATTCAGTATAGTTTAAGATTTGTCTGTGAATTGATCAATTCCGTAAGTGAAGCTCATTCTTTGGTACAAGTTAGTCCGATCAAAATTCGGGACAATTGCCAGCACACTGATTGCTTGCCTTGCATTCGGAAGGCATCCAGCCAACAAGACAAAGATTCCGTATCACCGCCACTCAAGACAAGTGGTTAAACAACATGGTCCGCAGAGCTTGAGCAACCTGATCCGATCACTGGTTCCTTGCTCAAACCATCCTCCTCCTTCCTTAAATGATCTCCAACCTCGAAATTTAAAAGCAAAACCACAACTTTAAGATCAGATGTCCAACATGGAGGGCAACAATGCTGAGAACAAGTTCATCTAAGATCTTAAAATATTTAAAAAACCTAAATTTTAGATTATATTTTAACACTCACCCAGAATCGAAATCCCGCTTTTTGGATTCACGTTGAAAACCGGAACATTCAAGTTCTGTGAGCTTAAATTGTACTCCAACCTTTTTTCATTCTTCTACCCTCACACATCTCCAAGATATACAAACACTTGTCTGTGACCGAGCTGGTGTATTCAATTGAAATTTCAAAAGAATTTTTTCTAATTTATGAATTTTTAGAATATTCAACTCTATATTTCAAAAATATGGATATTTAATCAAATTTTAAATTATATTATAAATTTTGGTGATATTCAATAAGATTTTAAATTAAATTTTAAAATAAGATGGTATTTGATTGTAATTATTTAAAATTCATTAAAATATGATTGGTGCATTTTAACCGATTCTGTGATATTTTTATTAAGAATCCGTATAAAATTAAATATAATCTATTAAAATGCATAAATTATATAAAATTTATTAAAATCTCCTTACATTTTGCTTGGATGTTTGATCTACCATCTGCGAATCTAATTATTGCTAGCCGAATTCCCTCCGATTTGATTATAAATTTCCGTTCTATCCTGTTTACCCTCCACAGAACACAAGCTGCAAAAAAAATCTAGGGATCTTTTTAAAAATACCCATCTGTAAACTTATTTTTTTTAAAATACTACCATCTTTTTCATTGTTTTTAAAAATACCTTTTCATAAAAAAAAAATTCAAAAATACGATTTGCAACTTTTGCAACCTCATTTGCAACCTTGGGCGGCGTAGCCGTAAAAGTTGCAAATGAGGTTGCAAAAGTTGCAAATGAGTTTGCAAAAGTTGCAAATGAGGTTGCAAAAGTTGCAAATAAAAATGGAAAGGTGCAACTGTTGCAACTGCAATTGCAACTAGTTCAACTGAAAACTGTAAGTTGCAAAAGTTGCAAATGAGGTTGCAAAAGTTGCAAATGAGGTTGCAAATGAAGTTGCAACTGCAGTTGCAACTTCATTTGCAACCTCAGTTGCAACTAAATGCAACTGAAAACTATATATAGTTGTAAATGAGGTTGCAAAAGTTGCAAATGAGGTTGCAACTGCAGTTGCAACTTTTGCAACCTCAGTTGCAACTAAATGCAACTGAAAACTGTAAGTAACAACAGATGTATGGTGTGCCCCTGGCGGGGCCATTAGATTACAATAGAATCAACTGAATGCAACCATATGCAACTGAATACAACCATATGTAACCATATATGCAATTACAAATCCTGATTTCAAGTTCCAGTTTTCAAATGTCATTTTCGACCTCATTTTCGGAATCGATATATATATATATATATATATATATATATATATATATATATATATATAGGGGGAGGTTCAAAAGAGACCGGTGCTCAGGGAGAGACCCGAGAGACCATATATCCCGAGAGACCATATATCTAACCGTCGGATATTATTCAATCTTGTGGTCATGAATATGAACAAGTATTTGGTAATTAATACATGATTTACAGTATAAGGATAGTATGTGGAATGAAAATAATACAATTTCTACATACACATTAAACACAAATCTTCTATTACCATATTTAACAAGATTGCAATAAATCTTGTCTGCATAACATACGTTACCATCTTTAAGTGGTTTAGATTTTGGATATATCATTTTCTTAACAAAGTTTATATCTTCATTAATGTCATTGATTACTTACCTTATAATTTGTTTCAGTTCCATTTTCTAATAAGTTGATGCGACATGACTAAAGTTAAATTGTTCAGTTAAGTGATCGTGTTCTTAAGATGGTCATTGAATCCAAAATATGTCTCTGTAAGTTACACCAAAGAGAGTATTAGTGTTCCGATTAATGTTCTCCGTTGAGTTCATAAGTAGACCCATAATTGAATATTGTACTACAATTTTTTTTAAGGCTTATACTATAATATTTAAATGAATTTTTACGGTTGAACACCAAAATAAGTCTTTTATAAGATAAGTGAAAATGTAAAGAAATATAAAAAAAAAGTATAAAACTGAAAAATAATAATATTGATCGGAAAAATACATAAATTTTATATCAAAACGATTAATAATGTAATATGCAAGTTAAATTTATCTAAAATATACCATAATATATATTGTATCGTACAAAAATTATATAAAATATAAAATATTGATATTTTAATTTAATTGTCCTTCTTTTATTTGTTATAATAAAGATACATAGCGAAACACCTAAGAGAATCTTAAATTTTAAATCCACATTATTAAATATTATTATGTGAAGTAGTCACAATTATAAAATATTCTCATAAGGCGAGTGAAACACTTAAACGAATCTTATTATAAAATATTTTTTTAGAGATTCTTTAAGATGTTACGTAGTCATATAATAAAAATACGTGTTTTTTTTAAAAAAAATTACATTAAGGAGATTCTTTAAGGTGATTAATATGGAGATTCATTATGGAGTTCTCAAATACTAAGGTTCTAATAAGAGATCTAGCAACATTTGTATTGCTCATAAATATTTATACGAAATATTCTATAAATTGTTGGTGAAGGTAATAAGAACAATTACATATTATTATTTAAAAAAATTAAAATTACAATGATACCAACAAAGTTCTACTAGTAATATTTGCAAAACCTCTTGTATTTATTACCATATTTTATTTACTAATTTATACTTTTTTCATATCAAATTATTAATTTAATTTTACAAGATTTTTCAAGGTGTTCCTTGAACACATGATGAAAATTTCATGATTAAATCTCTTGTATTATTTTTAATAAAATAGAAAAGTGGTTGAAAGGTGGGAAGATATTATTGAGAGATTCCTTAATGTGTTCTTGAAGGCAGTGTTGTGAATTAAATTTTTTTGTTTAATTTAAGTTTAATTCCTAGTTTTAATAATTTTCAATACATAATAAAATCAACAATGTCTTTTACCATCAATTAAAAGTTGTCAATATTTTTATAAAATTTTAGATATTGATGTTAAAAAATATAAATAAATAAATATTTCAATAGAGATTCAAACTAATGTTTCATAAATTTATTATTATTAAAAATGTGAGAAAATTTATCTGGAGTTTTCGGGAAGGTGAAAAGAGTTTTTAAAAGTTTCTATTAAAGATTTAACGTTTTTATTTATATGAAAATTTTATAACGTGTTCATGTCACTGATAAGAATAATTTTTTTTAATATTAAAATAAAAATTATAATAATATCAATAAGGTTCTACTTGTAGTATCAGCAAAATATCCTGTATTATTGATTTAAAGTAGAAAATCTCATTCGTTCGTTACCGTTATAGTATATTTTACTCACTAATTAATACCTTTTTTATATTACACTACTAATTATTTTCATAAGATTCGTAAAGGTGTTCCTGAGACGGGCGATAAAGAATTCCGCGTTCAAAAATCTTGTTTTATTAAGATGGTTGAAGATGGCAAGATTTGATTAGAAGATTCCTTAAGGTGTTCTTGAAAATAACATAATCTTCTAGGACAAATACAAATTTATATGAGTGTTCTTTAAGAAATTTATATGAGTGCTTTTAATATTATTCTGGCAAGTGTTCTATTAATTTTTAATATTATCATGTTTGCTATATAAAGTGATCCAAGCTATAGTATTGAGTAAATATATTCTTTCCAAATCTGAAAAGATAATTCAATCTCAAAAATAAGAGCACAATATCTCATTTCCAAAAATAAGAAGATTATTCAATCTATACAAAAATGCACAAAATATTCTTTCCGAATCAGAAAAGATCATTAAATCGCTACATAAAAGCATATTAATAGCTTCCATAAATACACAGCTAAGAGAGATTTGAAATATAAAATATTGCCTCCATTAATACGAATAATTACCGTATTGCCATTGTGAGATGTATTCAAGATAGTATAAAAATACTAACTAACGGATGGTCCAGATGGAGTCTCTTAGGTCTCTCAATACGAAGAGTCTCCCTAGAACTCGACCCTATATATATATATATATATATATATATATATATATATATATATATATATATATAGGCTCATGATCAAATAGAAACCACTCTTAAAATGAAAACTAGAAATCAATACAAGTTAGTGATATTCTCAGTACTATTTAGTGATATTCTCTTTAGGATTTAGTGATATGCGTTGTAAGAATTAGTGAAAACTTGCAGAAACAGCCCAGAATCTCTAGATTTGTTACATAAACTGCTCTGAATCTCCAGATCTGTTCACGTTTTCGATTCAGATGATGGTGACGGTGGTGGAGATGGTGGAGGTGAAGGTGGAGATGGAGGAAGGATGATTGTAGCGGAGGTTTGGGCGGCTTGAAGTAGGGGGTTAGAGCGTTGCCGGAATAGTGGCGGCTCCGCCACGTTTTGAAGTTGAGCCGAGGTGGAGAAAGAAGTATGAACAGGGCTGAAGGAGGTTGAAGTAGCAACCAAGATGGGGATGGTGAAGATGGAGGTGGAAATTGTGTTGTTAGAGAAATAATGGAGGTGGAGATGGAGGTGGTGGATATGGAGGGGGCGGGCGGCAATGAGGTGGTGGTGGTTATGGAAGAGGCGACGACGAAGGTGGTGGCAGTGGCGGATGTGGAGGTGGGGTTGGTGAAGATGAAGGTGGGGTTGGTGAAGATGGAGATGGAGATGGGGTTGTTTATGAATTTAGTGATATTTTCTTTAGGATTTAGTGATATTCCAGCTTGGTTTTTAGTTTCTAGAATAAGGAGGTTTCTATTAGAGTAAGACTCTCTATATATATATATATATATATATCGATTCCGAAAATGAGGTCGAAAATGATATTTGAAAACTGGAACTTGAAATCAGGTTGCAACACGGCTGGCGCCGCCTGGAGTTGCAGATGAAGTTGCAAAAGTTGCAAACAGTATTTTTGAATTTTTTTTTTATGAAAAGGTATTTTTAAAAATAATTCTGGAAGGTAGTATTTTTGAAAACAATAAAAGAAAAGGTAGGTAGTTTTATAGATTTCCCAAAAATCAATATTTATAAAATTTCGAATGAAAGTCAAATATTGCATTCGCGGGGAATTGGGATCCGGTTTCAATGACTTCGTACGTAACCGAAGTCATTTTCGGCATAGACGATTTACAACCTAGATTAAAAAATATCAGAATAGGGAGGTTACAAGAGAGAATCATAAACCAAACTAGAGGGCCCCAGCTTTTAGTTTTGCAGAATTCTTAATTCTTATTTTATTTATTTATTTATACTACAAAAATAAGGACAGTCAACATCAAGCCATTTCAATTCACGTCTCTCTACAAAATTCTAAATTTTAACATATCACCCATGTTCTAGATCTTGGAGTCTTGGACTACTTCTATATAAATAAATACACTTCAAAATCAATTTCCACTTTAAGTACATTTTAATTTTAATACTTAAATATCTTTGATATAAATATAATTTTGAATTGTTATGACAATTCCTCGCTCACACGTTTAGGAAATGATTTCCGTTATAAAAATCAAAATTAATTATAAAAAATAAAAAAGAGACCAATCTATATGCTCAGATATTTTTAAAAAAAATATTCAATATTAATAATTTGTTTTAAATTTTTTATTACCTAAAATTTTTTATTAAATCAAAATTGATAAATTTTTGGTTTTAAACACGGGTCGAAACGTATTAAATTCATAAATAAACCTAATAATTTCATTTAAAACCCGAGATAAACCCCTAATTAAACTACACCACACGAAATTACCAAACTACCCTCCGAACGTTACAAAATCCTAACTCATGTGCTGGCCCAGCCAGTAACCGCCCGCCACGTCACTCCTCATGACACGCCATCCCACATCTCCCCCTATAAGAAAACATCCTCGTCTTTCAGACCCGTGAACACAGACTTCTCTTCCTCTTCAACACACACACAAACACACACACTCACGGTGTGTTCTTGAGTTCTTGCAGCAATGGCGGCTAGGTCTAGGGTTGTGATAAGCGGCTTTGTAGTGCTGATGAGCCTGGCTTTATTGAGCGGATCGATTTGCTCGGCCGAGGAGGAGAGCAAGGAGAGCGTGGTTGACCATGTGTTGACTCTGGATCATTCCAATTTCAGCGAGATTGTCGGGAAGCATGAGTTTATCGTTGTGGAATTCTACGCTCCTTGGTGAGTTTTTCTTGTGTTTGATTTTTGTTAGTTTTGATTATTTAGATCTGTTCTTGAATAAAAGCTTATAATCTTGATTATGAGCGAGAGTCGAATCCAGAATCCGATGAATTATGTGATTTATGCAATCTCTGTTCTTGAATAAAAGCTTATAATCTTGATTATAGTCGAATCCAGAATCCGAGGAATTATGTGATTTATGTGATTGTGTTTTGATAGCATGATGGTGTGTTTAATGTCGAGGTTTTTTTTTTTTTTGCATTTGTTAATTGTTTATAGATCTGGATTTTTTTATTGATATTTTAGAAAAAATTGTTTTGGAACATGTGGTTTTTCCTTTTTAAAAAAATAAAATTTAACATATATATTTTTCTTTTACACCCTTTAGTCGGGCCCATTGATATCTCAAAATTCATACAGTACTACTAACTACTAAAAAGTTAGGTAGAATTATGTAGATAGCTGGTTGTATTTGATTATGTTTTTTTTTGTTTGGGTAAATAATTCTTTTTAAGAGAATGGTCAGATGTGATTTAAAAATTGTTTTTGGAAAACGACTGTTATTAATTGATAAAGCTTCAGTTACTTGGTCTTTGAATACTTGGGGTTAATAAATGAGATGTAGGCTAATAAATCTTGTTCAGCTTAATTATATTTTCACTTTGCTTTTAACTATCACTTGATCACCAGGTTTGTTCAGTTGAGATTAGATTCAACATCTGCTATGTTTGACAATCATATTAATGTTAAATCTTGATGTTTTCTCTCTTAATTACAGGTGTGGACATTGTAAAAGTCTTGCCCCGGAGGTATGATTTCGAATCTTGAATGAAGGGCAGTCACCTTTTATTTATGTAATACGTTTTGTGATGATTTGCCTGATGTTTTTGTTTGATTTGTAGTATGAGAAAGCTGCATCAGTGTTGAGCAGTCATGACCCTGCGATCGTTCTAGCAAAAGTTGATGCAAATGAGGAAGCAAACAAGGAGCTTGCAACTCAATTCGGTGTTCAAGGTTTCCCCACTCTTAAGATTTTAAGAAATGGAGGGAAACTGTCACAAGAATACAAGGGTCCTCGTGAAGCTGAAGGCATAGTTTCTTATTTGAAGAAACAAGTGGGACCTGCCTCTGCCGAGATCAAATCTGCTGAAGATGCCAGCAGTCTTATCGATGAAAAAAAGATCACCCTTGTAAGCGCTCCTCGTGGTTATTATCTTTATCTTTATTTGATTCATCCCTGTTATTCTGGTATAATTGAAGCGAGCGTTTTGTTCTAGATTGGGCTGTTTCCGGTCCTGTCAGGTGAGGAATTTGAAAACTTCACTGCGCTAGCTGAGAAATTGCGTTCTGACTATGACTTTGGTCACACTGTGGATGCCAAATTCATTCCCAAGGGTGATTCCTCAATCAGCAAACCAACACTTAGGTTGCTCAAGCCATTTGATGAACTCTTTGTTGATTCTCAGGTTTTACACTAATCCCTTAAATTTGAAGACTTATAAAAGCTGTATAATCCCATTCTTAAAACTAATCGTTACTTTTGAGCTTGCAGGATTTCCATGTTGATGCTATGGAGAAGTTTATCGCAGAAAGTGGTGTGCCCACTGTGACTCTTTTCAACCAAGACCCAAGTAACCATCCATTCCTCGTCAAATTCTTTGACAGCCCTGATGCCAAGGTACATCCATTTTCAGCTTTCTGCAGTAAGATGACATAAAGTTTTGCAATCTTTAGTCTTTGCACCTTCCTATCTTGGGACAAAATTTAGGTAAAACAGCACACGGACATTTGGATATATACTTCAACACTAAGAGTAATGTATATGGTAATATTGGTTTATGGATATGAAACCTAGTTGCCTGCTTCTGCCAAACTAGTTGGGGGATGCTTATTTAATCTCTTAAGAAGAGAAACTGGTAAAAATGCGAAGCCACACACAAGAGCCCATGCACATATGTGAATACATCTATGTACATATGTGTTTAACTTGTTACATCTTGAGGTTTGTTGTTTTCTTAATTGCAGAGTTCACTTAAAATTTCATTTTTTGTGCTGCAGGCAATGCTATTTTTGAACTTCAGTACAGACAAGTTTGATGATTTCAAGAAAAATTATAATGATGTTGCTGTTCTCTACAAAGGAAAGGGACTAAACTTTCTTTTGGGTGATCTTGAGGCCAGTAAAGGCGCTTTCCAGGTCATTAGCTCATTATCGATTTTTCAGCTTTGTACTCCCCCTGCCCCATAATCACCAACCTTGTACCTGATTAGCATTTTTGACTGGATATATAAAGTGACATGCTATTGTTGTTTTTGAACTAGCAGTATTTTGGGCTGAGTGAAGATCAGGCACCTGTCATTCTTGTACAGACTAGTGATAGTCAGAAATATCTCAAAGGAAATGTGGAAGCTGATCAAATTGCACCCTGGTTGAAGGAATACATGGTATGTCTTAGTTTCATAGTTATATGTTCCTCCTTTTTAGGGCAAAAAGGGTGTCTGTCATCTTTTATTGTCCAACTGCTCTATCCTTGAGCAGAAGCTTTTTTGTCTTGGGTCAATTTATCTGTTTCTCTGCCATGTTTTATATTTTATTCTTGCTTATCCAACAACTGCACCAACATTCTAGGATGGAAAACTGAAGCCATATGTGAAGTCAGATCCTATCCCTGAAGTTAACAATGAACCTGTGAAGGTGGTTGTTCGTGACAGCATTCAAGATGTGGTTTTTAACTCCGGAAAGAATGGTATGTGTTTTGTGGATATATCATCGTTGCGTGCCTTCTTTTTTCTCTCGTTACCATTTTTTATGAGATATAAATTGAGCTTGTGCCTAAGACCCTGGAGCTGGCTGTTCCCGGTATTTTTTATGATTGTTTCCAAAACATGTCTACCTGTAGTTGATGTTTAGTGTCCCATACTTGCTTTTTTACCCTTATCAAGTTTTTCGCATATCATCATCAATATCTTTCCAAGTCAGCTTCAAGTTCAAGTTGGTGCAGAAAAAATATTTTTGCTATAGCACATGTATACTGTCTTAACCTGATCTTTTTCTGAATCCCTTCCAAATAGTTTTGAGTTATAAAATTGGTATTGACCAATACCATTATACACCACCTCTGGCTTGCTGACAGTTGTATGTTTTATTTTATTTTTTGCTCAATTCACTTTTTCTTCTCCTTTTTATTTTACTTGCCTTGCCATTTGTATAGATCTACTCCGTATTTAAATTTTATGTGCATTGAAACTTACCTTTTTACTGTTTCTATGTTCTTACAAATATCAATAATTATATTTTATGAAAATTTTGCAGTTCTGATAGAGTTCTATGCACCTTGGTGCGGACACTGCAAAAAACTGGCTCCTATATTGGATGAAGTTGCGGTCTCTTTTGAAAATGACGCTGATGTTATAATTGCGAAATTCGTAAGCTTGCCTTCTGCACTGAAGCTTATTTAGCTGCTTAACAGTGATTGCCTACTCTAGTCTCCATCCAATCATCACTTCCTGATATGCAATTCTTTCTTGCCTTTGTAGGATGCGACGACAAACGATGTTCCCAGTGAAGTTTTTGATGTTCAGGGCTTCCCCACTTTGTACTTCAGGTCAGCAAGTGGAACAGTGGTGCCATACGAAGGAGATAGAACAAAAGATGACTTTATTGAATTCATCCAAAAGAATAGGGATACCAATGCCAAGCCAGTCTCAGTTAAATCAGAAGAGTCAGCTGCTAAATCAGAGTCTCCGAGAGATGAGCTATGAAGAATGCAAGTGAGTTTCAAATATTGCAACATTCGTTTACTAATGAAAATTACTGCATTATTATTACCTTTGTGATTAGCTACCAGAAGTTGAATAATACCGCACCCTCTCACTAAGAAATACACTGATACACTGTTAAAATTGCGGGGAATGGTTAAGATGCTCAATTGTTCTGTTACTTGAGGAATTTGACCAATTTGTCACAATATATGATAACTGTTTTTTTTCTTTTGGATAATGCAGTTATACCTTGATGAGGTGAAACAGAGGAAGAACATAGCGCAACATGAAGGATTAAGATATTTAGAGTTCAGTAGAATGTATTTCTTTTCCCTTGATGAAATAATGTAGTAAGCCTTGTAACTTTTTGTAATGGTATTAGCCTTAATTTAATACACATCACTTTGGTTAGTTTTTTGCCTTTCTTTCGCCGTAATGCCTAACGTCGGTTCTTCCTTTTTGCCGTAACGTTAAACGTATAGTAATGTCTAATTGCATTAATTAAACGTATTAGTTTTGGTTTAAGTAGTGTCTGATTGCATTGTTATATTAATTTGAAGTTGTCGCGTTTTCTGATTGAATCAAGAATTATGTACTATATATATTATTATTATTATTATATATAAAGGAATGATATAAGAGCTTTTAGGAGATGCTTCCTCCTTTGAGAAGCTCGACTACCGCGAGTGATACAAATTGTGATAGATTAGTTAAGTTATGCTCTATATTCATTTGCAAATGATAAATGAGTTAAATTATGTTTTGCTTCATTTAAAGACTCGAGTTATCACAAGTGAGGCAAACTATCACAACTGATGCAAACTATGATAAATTACGAAAATTATGCTCTACCTAATTTGAGGAGCTCGATCTATCGCGGGTAATGTAAATTCACTTGCAAATTGTAAAGGAGTTAAATTATTACTCTACTAAATTTGAGAAGCTCCATTTATCACAAGTTATGCAAATTATCATAAATGAGTTGAATTGTTCACTATTCATGCAAGTATCAATTTAGTAGTTTGAATGTAAAATACTTGGATTTATATATGAAAATCATGATTACAGAAATTAGGAATCGGAACTAATCGATTGAATTGCCGATTCAGGATTTATCAGGAATTTATCAGAGATTTTTAATCAAATCTGAATATAGTCTGTAAAATGATAAAATACTTTTTAAGAATTAATCAAAGATTTTGAAAACACTGCTAAAATAGTCAAATCTAATTACATACAGATTTATTCAATATTTCGTTAGGCATTACAGATGATGCTTACAGACAGATGTAAAAACTCTGTAAAAAGCTGAGCTTCAGAGCCATATTAGTCAAAAAATTACTCGGATCCGGAGTAACTCTGCTGCCTTGTTTGTACTGGAACTTCAAATTCTCAAGTAGATTCCGCCTTTAAAGTCATAGCAAATTCCACTACAGATGTCTAAACAATATTTCCTTTCGGCTTTGATCATATAACAAAAACAATATTTTTATAAAAAAAAATCCTGAATAAAAAATAACATGAATTTTTATCTTTCGGACAAAAAACCAAATTTTAGATATGTGGTCAACCCTTCAAAAGACCATTTATACAATCTAGTGCACAGCTTATTTCCTCACCCTTTTTTCTTTTCTTTCTTTTTTTTGAAGAGCTACTTGTCATCATCTCTTGCATCAACTTATTTACTTATTTCCATCGTTCCATGCAAATGCAAAAAACAAACACATACCAATAATATTATGAGAATCAAATATAAATTACTAAAAATGGGGAACTAAGGCCACAACATTTGTGTGTATGTGTGTATGCATGTAAACAATCAATTTTTGTACCTATTACCCTGATGTAACACGACACTAAAATAAACGAAAATCATGAACAATAAGCATTATATTTTAGAGTATTAATCTGCATATAATCAATCAATTTCACTCTATAATTCGACATATGAACAACTAACTTTTACATGATAATTATACATGTATAAATAATGGAAAAATCAATTGTTCACATGCAGAACAATAACGTAACATAATACATGGAACAACAGAATGATCAATCCAGAATGACATAATAGTATTGTAGTGCCATATATTACATAGAGATGTGGGAGAAATGTATTTGATGTGCACTCTTCTTTCGGTGAATTCTAAAATTTGAATATGGTTTACTCAGAAAAACTGCCCATATGTATCAGTTTTTAAAATTCAGATAAAAAAATCTGGACCATTCATATGTGTCCTCAGCGTTCTCCAATTTTTTTGTGTTCTCATTAAAATCATGCCCAACACACACACACACACACACACATGTGTGCGTAGGGTCGCGCTTAAGAGGGAACCAATCTTTAAAATGGAACCTTAGAACCACTAACGTTCTGCTACAGAACCCTAAATTTTAAATAGGTTTCCAGGATCCAAATCTAAATGCATGTTTTTTGCATCGTTGTGTATGTTCAGAATTTTTTTAAAAATATAATACATAAACACGACACTTTTTACATGTACAGTTATGTTGCAGAACCCTTATTAATACTAAAAGGTTCTATGGGTTCTAAGAAGAACATGACCCATATTAAAAATTATTTCAGCAACTACAATGTAACGATATGGCCAATCTTTTTAAGCATATACATAAAAAAAAAATATATATATACTGTACATGTGTCTAGTTATGAGTAGAAGACTAGCAGGCAGTACAATGCAAATTAAATAATGAAATGACGATATCATAAACTCACAACATGGATTATTGTTTCTCTAGTTACTGGCAAAAACAGTTAAATTAAATGACATTCCAAATCTGCTTACAAGGATAAATTAATTCAGAAAACGTAAACTCATATGCAGAATACAAGAATACATAGGATACATCATACATTGATTAG
Organism: Daucus carota subsp. sativus; assembly: GCF_001625215.2. Lineage (NCBI taxonomy): Eukaryota > Viridiplantae > Streptophyta > Magnoliopsida > Apiales > Apiaceae > Daucus > Daucus carota. The sequence continues at coordinate 39,398,399 of NC_030386.2, read as the reverse complement.
AAAAGCTTCACGTTTCATATTTGAGTTGTTACTTTAGAAAAATTGCATATACTACAACAAGAGAAAGAAGGAAAGTGGTACTTGCATATACTATCACAAAGTTGAAGCACACCAGCTCCTTAAGATTAATCAGGGATCCTGCTTACAAATTGAAGTCAGGCTGCATGCTGTGTCAATGGAATGATCACACTCATTGGAATCTGCAATAGAACAGACACTTGGAACAATACAATTATTTTCTGATGAGAGCAAAAACAAACTAATGTAATCATTATTTTTATTGCAGGAAATTTTCAAACAAGAACTTATACAAACTCCGGAGAAGCACGGAAGATGATAGAAACATATACAGAACAATGAGTGCTGCCAGGTGGAAAGCCACTCAAGAAACATCTTCTGTACTGTGTGTTATGAATTGTTTCAATGTATAGAAGATTTTTATAAGAGAATCACGGTCTTATAATTCAAAATATATATCTGCAAGTAACAGCTGACCAGAGCTATTATATACTAACTAAAACATAAAATACAACATAAATAAGCGCACAACACATGCCACCGTGACTACGATATTGTTCAGATCATGTCAAACAAAACTATAATTACAATCAGAGAATTCTAGTCCAGAAAGATAGGAGGTCTCAATGCCTTTTCAGATCATTTAGACAGTGCCAAACAGTTTTGCAACGTCATGGAATGTATTTGATTTACTGATTTGTTAGATTGCAATTATTATACGAATCACCATCCTACTGTTCAACCAAAAAGAAATCAAAACGAAGCTATTACAGGACATGAGGACAGGAAAAAGATCCAAACTTCTTAATTACTAATAATTATACTATACCACCTAACAATTACATATAACTACACAACAATCCTGGTTTCATCCGTTCTAGACACAAGCATGTACACAACATTAGCGAAAATATTAGGCGAAAAGGACTCCAAAAAAAAAATTACTTTGTTATTACCACTTCTAGGTGATGCAAAGCTTCAAAATCACCGGTACAAGATACTAGATCAAAAAGTTTACAGAATGTTATAAAAAATATGTATGTTCTCCACCTGTTCCTTGTAATATATTGTTTGACAAAGATGTGTCAAAGTAATAATTTAGTACAGCTTGTGTGTTCAAACCCTCTCCTCATCATCTCTTCTGACCATCTTCTAGCTTCAGATTCCATACCGAACTTGGCAAAACCATGTACTATACAATCATAAGTCATTCTATTGGGCTCAAGCCCTTTCTGACGTAACCTCCTAAATAATGTGCAAGCATTTTCCATTCTGCGACCACTGGGTATTCTTTTAGCCATAATTACCCTTCTAATTAATAAATTGTAGGTGAAGGTGTCCAGTGGAAACAACTGCTGAGTAACTTCTTCCAAGTCCTCGATATCTGGAACATCACTGATGTAAGGGGAAAATGCACGAATCAGCCCACCAAGTGCCCAACTGAAACTGGTGGTGTTATGTCTTGATCGAATCCAGTAATAATAGAGATTTTCAGCCTTGAAAGAATGTAACAGGAGCAAATTACCGATAAAAGTTGAAAGAGGTCTTCCATCTCTGATTGTGTCATCCACAATATTTACCACTTCATCATATTTACTGTTATTGCAAAGGACTAGCACAAGCTCCTCATAACATCGCAGACTGGGTGTTTCTTTGTTTCTCCTCATTTCCTCAACATAGCTCAATGCCATTTCTACCTTATTCATCCTGCAAAGACCAATAATCAAGCATTGACCCAACTTTTTCCCAGCCTTCCCTTCTACTTTCAATTCATTAAATAATTTGACAGCGGAAGCAGTCCTTTCATTCTTAAGATAGCTCAAAAGCATATGAGTATTTGTCTTCACATCAGGAGGAATATTACTAGCTGACATCATGTCATACACTGCCCTAGCCAGATCAGGTTTTCTGGCATGTCCAGCTGCAAAAATAAACATCCTGTAAACATGACGATTCTGCCCCTGACGGGAGAGTTGAATCTCCAACATTCTGAGAAATTTCTGCTCTGGATTTTCCATATCAAATAGAAGCTCAATGACATGTTTAAATGTTGTGGGTGTCGGGTCATGGCCTTTTTCCTGCATCTCTATGAGTAATCTAACTGCAATATCTCCCCTATTCATCTTTTTAAAAGCATCTATCAAGCTCATGTACGCATGCCTACTAGTCACTTTATTTAATTGGTTGAGCTGCCCATGAAGCATATAACCATCTTCCACTCTGTTGTTCTTGCTCATAGCTGATATGACTTTGTTGTATATAGAACTAGAGGGCGCGAAATTTCGCTCAAGAGCTAGAAGAACCAAGTCTTTCATTTCATCAACTTTACCCTCTCGGCAAAGAGCATCAGAAACAATAGAGAAGGAGTTCTGCCCTGGTAAATAACCTTGAGTAAGAGAGTTCCTTAAAACTCTGTATGCTTCATTGGTATTCCCTTCAGCACATAAAGTACTTATAAGGAAATTATGCGTCGTATTACTCGTAGACAACCCAAACTCCACCTTTGAATCATACAAATGTACTGCATCGTCAACCATCCCAGCCTTGCAAAAGAGGCACAGTACAGAATTCATCGTCTCCTCATTCGGACATAACTGTTTCTCCATCATTTCCATCAACAAATCATAAACCTCCACAAGTCGATTCTTCTTTAAAAGTTTGTTTATCAACATGTTGTAACGGAACACATCAGGTCCATCCATCCCCTTCATTTTCTTCAAGATCTCCAGAGCCCCTTCCAACTCCCCAGCTCGAACAAGTTCTCTAATCCACATATTATAAGCAGCCTGCAAAGGCACCTTACTCCCCCCGAATTCTTCAACCACCTCTGCCGCTCTCTCAAACATTTTATCCCTACAGAGACCCGCCACTAAAGTCCCGATCACCGCCTCACTCAACCCCGTCCCACTCGTCACCAAATCCCTTGTATAACTCTCCGCCCTATCCCACTCCTTCTTCTTACACAAGCCTTTCACCAAAACCGCATGTGTAACATTATTCTGGTACCCCCTAAACACAATCTGCTTAGCAACCATATCAAATGCATCAAAACACCCCTGCTCAGCCAACGCATTCAACAGCACATGATAACAATACTCATCCAAATCCATCCCATGAAACCTCATTTTCGCAAACAACCTCAACGCAACATCCGGCTTCCCCGCAACCGCATACCCCATAACCAACGTATTATAGAACCTCGTCTTACAAACCCCGCTCTGCCTCCTATAACTATCCAAAAAATCCGTCATCAAAGTCATCAACTTCGCCTTACTCAAAATCTTAAAAATAGCATAAAACGTCGCCCTTGTATGCTCAAACCCCCGTTGCCTCCCCGCCCAATCAAAAAACTTCAAACACGACAAAACATCCTCCCCGCAACTCAACACATCCAACACAAACCTCTCATTCAACCTCAAATCAAGCTTCATAAGCTCCGAATCAATCACAACCGCATCATCAGTATTCTTCAAAATCACATAAATTCGATCCATCGAAGGCCTAACATACCTCTCCCTACTCCTAAACCACTCCTTAAACGCTAACACGACGTCGTGAGCTCGCAATTGATGCACATTATCATCACTACCTAAAGGACTCAAAAATGAACTGAATCTATAATTAGCATAACTAAGATCAATACAAGGCAGAGGGGATATAAAAACCCTAATTCTATTCATGCTCCTTAAAGTTAACATCACTGTAATAAATCAAACCAATCAATCTGATAAGAAATCTAGGAATAAGTCTAAGAACAAATAACCTCGGAGTCTTGAATACAGATGTTGTAAGTAAGGATTAGATTGAATTGAATGAAATTGTTTGGGCAAGAACAACTGACCTCGGAATCTGTGCAGAGATGTTTAAGGTTTAATGGAAAAATGGGTTAAGATGTTGTAAGAAAATGGAAGCGCCAAGCAGCCATGGCTAGGGTGTTGCGATGTCTGTTTACAGTTTAATTGACTATTTTTTTAGCCTTTCATTTTCGCATTTTGACGTTTAGAACTCGATAAAATGATGCACAAGTAAAATACATTTCCGGGAAAAAATATCATGTACTTATTTATTTTAAAAAGATATGTTTATGTAAATGAATTACTTCATAGATGTATTAATAATTAATAGATATGGATTTGAAATGAAGATAAAATTAAATAAATAGAAAAATTGAGTGCCTCTTTTAATACTAAAATCCACGTTACACTCAGATTCATTATACAAATATAGATCAATATCATCTCGACAAAATATATTTCGTATGATACGGAATTGATCTAAATTTTATAATAAATATTATTCTTGTTCTATAAAAAAAATATAAATTATTCTTAGATAAAAATAGTGTGTGGTATAGTGTATATAGTATATACACGTGTCTTTTTTTTATATCAATTTTGGATGTGCAGTGATCATATCCGTAAAAAGGAAAATTATTTATTGAATAATAATTGATACTTGAAGTTGAGATATATATTGTCCGTCAATTCTTTTGGTTCTTTATGTTTTGGTTTCGGTTATATCTTAATATCCTTATAAATTATTTTTAAAAGAATCTTTTATGAATTAATTTTTGATTTTTATAAAAAAATGTAAATTCATATTTTATATACACGTTAAATGTGTTACAAGTGGTGAAAATAAACTTCAGAAAAATGAAATGTGTTTCATATTTTCACAGAATATAAATATTTTTCGAACTTTTTTTTGATAAATGAGTTAATTCAATAATTAAAAAACCATACGGCAACTACATAAACAGTCGCGTCGAACAAACAAAATAAAGAAACAATCACTGATTAATTCATTTTTTTTAAAAAATAAAATCACGTGATTTGTTGAAGATGATATATACACATACTTATTTGACAATTTCTAAATATTAGCTAAATCAAGCCAATCCTCGGATCTGGAGAAATAAAGTACCGGGAAGAACGAGAAATCTGTAGTTTCGTTGAATTAGATCTACGAAAAAGAAGTCCAACTCGGAAAAAGCTTTGAATACTTAGATCCAAAAAAATAAACTAATGTAAAAAAAAATTTTATTGAAAAAAGGAAGAAAACACAAAAGAAAAGAAATAAAAAATTTCAGAGCTTTCCCCCGATAGAGATCAGGTCGAAGCCCCTACCGCTGATAAGCAAAAGAAAAACATAGATGAGAGAAAACTAGGGTTAAGGTAGAAAACTTATATTTTTTGACTTAAGTAATCATGTATGTAACTGAATAGTGGAGATTAATATATGTTTCTGGCTTATAAAAAAAAATAAAATAGCGGAGCTTATTCTACAATCCGCAAAGGTACTTTCTATCAATTTATTGATAAATTGAAAATCAATCGGAGCATTATCTTTAATTTATTGATATTGATTATACATGAATGATCGACCCATTGTTTTAAAAACCGTCTAATTTACTGTATATAGTAAATTAAATACTGTAATGATAATGAATAAAATACCGTAGTGAAAAATGAATAAAATATTGTAGTAAAAAATGAATTAATAAAAAGATCTACCTGTCAAACATAATAGGAATAAGGGATATATTATAATACAAAATATAATTTTATTTGATAGTTTGTGAATATATTAATATATATTCTATATTTAAATATTATATATAAATATAATTTTATGATGTAATATTATCTGTTTATCAATGATACCTATCGGTTAGAATTTATTTTGAAATCTTACAACAAATAATCAAATTATCCTTTTTATACTTATTATATAAACAAAAATAAAAACATATAATTGAAAATATATCAATCCAATCTTATACCTTTAAATAGTTATATTTTAAAATTTTTATAACTAAAAAAGTTATTATAAGATAAAAGTAATAATATTATTATTTAGCCAAAACAAACAGAGCCACAGCCACGGATCTGAATCATCTGATACACGCAGATAATAAACCGCACACACAAATCTTAAATCCAGAAGCACGTCGTGAAATAAACGCCGTTAATCATATCATCCAACTCTCCGATCTCGCCCAATTTGATCCGTAAGCTACCTCTCCTTCCGATTTTTTCGCGACTGCCGAAAACTTCGCTGTTCTTATTATTTAATCCTGTTAATTTGAGTGATTACTTGTGATTTCATGTTTATTTTTGTTTTGATCTGTAAGCAACTTCTCCTTTTGATTTTTACACGAGTTCCGAAAAATTCGCTATTGCGATTTGAAGTTCAAATATGTTTTAATTGTTTGTTATGTGGAGCAGGGTGATATTAAGATGAATAGATTGGGAGTGTTGTTAGTGGTGATTGTGGCTCAGTTTTCGATGGGATGGAGCTTCCAGTCTACTGCTCCTGCGTTTATGTGGTCTTCTCATCAGGATAGGTATAGTTTTTTTTTTCTGATTTGTCGTAAATTTTATTTTGCTGTTAGTATGAATTATGCGCGTGGTGGATGGTTTGACTGTGGTTGCTGTGAGAAAAAATGTTTTGATTTTAAGTCTAGTTGTGAGCAGTGTTTGTGTTGATAATTGATATGTTGGAAGAAAATTGCGGTGTGTATCTGATAATGACAAGGTTATGTTTGTTTGTGAGGATTAGTATACGATTTTGTTTTTGGGTTTGTTTAGTCACGCCTCTCACCATGTAAATGTAAGTTGGCCTTTCACTCGAAAAATGAATTAAAATGTGACTAATAGAGTAAATAAGCTACAAGTTGGGGGATTTTGTGGCGTATGTGGTGTTGTGATTGTGACTCAGTTTTCGATGGGACTGAGCTTCCAATCTACTGCACCTGCTTTTCTGTGGTCGTTTCATCAGGATAGGTATTGTTTGTTTTATTATGCTGTCTCGTAAATTTGATTTTGCGGGACTGTGACTGTGCGGATGCTTTGATTGCGTATGTTATGATAAGAATGTTAGACTTTAACTCTGTCAGGGTGTAGTATGTTTTCAGTATACGTGATAAACTGATAGGTAGCAACGGAAATTGTGGTATGTATCTGAGAACTGTAAGGCAATGTTTGTCTGCATGGATAACTTATTTTGGTCCGTTAAATTGATACTATGAACAAGTTTTGAGCAGCTTTGTTTATTGTAGGTATCATATAGCCACGTCTCTTGCCTGTTATTATAATTCAACTGGAACGAATTAAAATGTAATTGGAGATTGGTCTTCTAAATATAGTAAAAGGAAATAGAGTAAATAAGCTTCAAGTTTGGGGATAACAAGGCCAAGAAACAAAAATCTCCTGAAGGTGTTTGCTACCCATGTCAATTAAATTGGATGCAGCTGTTACTACTTACTAGTAACAATATAGATCATCTGAGAAGTGAAAGGTTGACTATTATGCATTTGATGTCCTTAATACACTGGAACAACGAAATTTGAGATGCTGCTTAGGATGTTAAATCAAGTCTATAGGTTAAAATTTTAATTTCCTTACTTCAGTTTATGCCAAATTTCCCACATATATGTGCCTGCACAAATTTTATTGTTGCTTACCTGAACTTGGGTCATTTCATGATATATTGTTTGTGTTGTGTCTCTTATATATCAGTGATGGTGTTTAATATTAAACATGCAAATGATTATATACATGTTCTGCCTTCTTTTAAGGATATTCTGTCATGTCGGGGTCCAATAGGCAGTAATTGGTTTATATCTCCATTTATTTGTAGAGCTTGTAATCTTCCACTGAACTAAAACATCACTGGATTAACAGATATTGCTGATCTGATGCATGGTGATCATTCTTTTTATTGTATTTTGTTTAGTTTTATACTATTGTACTTAATTTTGTGAAAATAGACTGCTGTGTTATATTGTGATCAGTTTCTGTGTCTATGGTTGTGTAGGATTTTTCTTCATGCATCTCTCTCTCTCTCTCTCTCTCACATTGTTATTACCGCTTCTTGTTTTTGCCTCATTCTGCTTCTTTGCACGTATTTTCTAAGTGGTTATATGGATTTGTTTATAAGAAACCAACAGGCACTTTCGTTGATGTGAAGTGAAAGGAAGATATATCATGTACTTTATATATCTCTGGTATTTCATACTTCTAATATGCAAGCATCTTGGTTTTTTTTTTTTTGGCAGAACGTTGGATGGAATAAATTACCAAACTTTATCACCCAAGGACTTGGCCAAGTCTGTCATGTCTCTAGGTGGCTGGTCTGAATATTTGGTAAATAAATCTAACCCTGTTGTGTGTATTTTATTCTTTTTTCACTCATCTAGTTACACGGTTTCTTGTATTAGAAATGGCTAAGAAGAAAAAAGATGTTATTAATCTTATCCGTGTATTACTTACTCCTTTTTCATCTCTTCAGTGCTCAAGGAAGGAATCTCATCCATCTGTAGATATTGCGCTGCTTTTTGTTGGGAGAGAGGTATTTCATGATTTTAAGAATAAATCTGATGTTTGACAACTTAGATGTCTTAAAAAAATGAACAAGTCCATTGCAAAGATGCTGTGGACTCTTTTCCCCCCCTACATATTCTGACAAGTTGTTCAGAAATCCAATAAAGATTGATATCCAGTTAATTTTCCATATGAGCAAACCAGAATTGTAGATAACCCAGAGCTTCCAGTTTAATTTATACCTAGCTTATTGCAAATGCTGATGTGATTTAAGATGTAAGAGAACAAGTGTTGTGATTTCTCTAAGCAACCTGTTAGCAGGATATTGCTGTCAGTACTATCTTTCTGTGGTTTTCTATGAGTAGGCTTTAGCAGCAGTTCCTTACTCATACCGTTGACTGTTAATTATTGGATTTCTATGTGCAGTTACAATCTTTGGATATATCGACTGCAAGTAAACATTCAGATGTTGCACTGCTTAAACTGCTCAAGGTATTAGTCGTTGAACTACACAGAGATAAATTTGTAGCTTAAAATGATGGTTAAAGATTTAGTACTGCTCCTGTACCGTTTTAAATGTTTAGTAAGTATCTATGTATGAACAGGATTCTTTCACAAAATCCAATCACTCTCTAGCATTTCCATATGTTGTTGCATCAGAGGATGAAGACACAATGGCAAGCTCTTTAGTTTCAGAGTTCGCGGAAACTTGTGGACATGCTTTAGGAGCCAGCAATGTTGCTTTCACCGAGTCTTGTTCTGTGAAGGGTGAAAACTATGAAAAGCTTGCAAACATCCAGTCAATTCATGTAACGTGATTTTGCTGTAGATTTCATATTTAATTTTTATGGTGGTCTGCTTTCGAGTAAAATGTATGTTTCTTTATTTGAATGCACAGGACTTTTTGGCTTTGAAGATGGAAACAAGATCCAAGGAACAAGCAAACTTGGTTGTTGTATGCAATGATGGATCCAGTTCCTTGAACGGACTTGACAAGTCATCAGAGAGTATGCCGTTCTAAATTATTGAAGGCTTTAGCAATACAACTACTAATGGGGTCCATTAGGACTTAACTATATGTTACTTTAGATGTATGATTTTAGTCAAAACAAATTCTCTGGCTTTATAATTATAGGTTGATTGTGCATGCAGGCCAGGTTTTTTCAGAGGTGATTAGTTCTGTGGAGCATTCTGGTGCCAAATTTTCAGCTCTCTATGTTTCAGATCCGTTTAAGGCAATCCGTTATCCTTCAGAGCGTGACCTACAAAGGTTTCTTGCTGAAGGTCCTTCAGGAAGCAAGTTATTAAATTCAACTTCATGTGATGAAGTCTGCCGATTAAAGGCATCTCTCTTGGAGGGACTTTTTGTGGTACGTTTTTTTTTTCCTTTTGCTGTTATACCTCCTGCATCAGTGGTCGGTCTACTTTTTGTGTATCAGCTGTTTTCTGGGTCATATGGTGAAATATCTTACACCACAGTTATTATCCATTGTCTATTGAATGATCTTGAATTATAGAAGTAGATTTGATAACAACAGTTAGTACTTCGTAGTTTTCCATATTTGCATACATGGTTTTTAATATATGTGATAATGACCGGTAATACATTTAAAGTTGTCAATTGCGATGATAAAGAAACTTCAGACAAACATTTTAATGAGATAGCTAACATGTCAAATGCATAGCCAAGTTGTCTAAAGGTTTAAAGGCTTGTTTGTTTACATTTTGTTTTTCTTCTGCCAACTAAGACCTTAAGACTTATATACTTGATTCAGTTTCATTTGAAGTTCTATTGCATTTATTACAATCTTAAGCTGATGGATGAAGATGCAGGAGGCACCCTTCTTCATTTCCATCTTTTCACCATTGTTCTAAGGCGAGAATCGAGATTATGATTGAACTAATTAAATGATCTCCCAATAATATGATACTCCCTCTGTCTCACTCATTTCTTAACATATTTTTTACACTGCTCGACACACACTTTAATGCGCCTACCAAACATAGTTCTATAACTTTTTTTAAAAAAATTTCTTTTTTTGAATAAAAATATAAACATTAAATCTTTATTCGGAAAAATAAAAATTTTAAAAGGTTTTGGAACTATACTTTACAGAAGCATTAAAGTGCGTGCTACGCCCCCGTCCCCCAATGTTAAGAATTGAGAGGGACGGAGGGAGTAATATCTTGATAAATTTTCAGATACACTGTCTGCACAAGTAATTCATGGAATTCTTGGGAACTCTACATAGAAAATGAACAAAATATTTGCCTTTATTAAAATTGGTCCCCATGTTCTTCAATTATGTGATAATTATAGATTTTGTCGACCTTTTTCTGGATATTGTGATCTACATTCCCTATAAGGCCCTATATTGTATATTATAAATGAGGAAAAACCAACAATGCTGATTTTTCATCCCAGTATATCCAGCATGTATTGAGAATACAAAAAATAAATCATTGTCCATTTTATATCTCTATCTAATATTTATAGGCCGGATTCCAGGGAAAGGCTTTTGTTATCTTGTAAAACTGTCTCCTGAATGATGGGATACCAAAATATATATCTTATAGAGTTGAAGACTTTAGGAAATATCTCATAAGTTAAAATATAACCTAACCGCTTCTTGGTTTGTCTTTTCAGGGGATTGTTTTGCTTATAATCTTAATATCCGGCCTTTGCTGTATGGCGGGTATTGATACTCCAACCAGGTTTGAGGCAGCGCAAGATTCTTAATCTATTGTTTCTACAAGTGGAATCCTTGTTTGGGGGCATGATCTATGCAATCTTCCAAAAAATAGTTTCGGAAGCCAGATATAAAGCTTGTAATATTAGTCCGCGTCTTTTTTGACGTGCTGTGCGAGGCTGAATTGTGATGTATATGACGAAACATTGTCATTCTTTTAATTGTCTTCCCTGCATATTTCCCGCCTTGTGGTATTGGAATTGCAGTTGCGTTTGTTGGGAACCTGGGTTCTGCTGCCTGTTGCATATTAGTGAAATAAAAGGTAGTTATAATGCTTGTTGTAGTAACTTCTATCCCAAAACCAAGTTATCTGAATTATTATCACACTTATTGTTGACCAAAGACCAAAGTAGAGGTTACAAATCTAATGTTATTACTTATTAGTGTTATTTTAGCAATTTGTTTATTGCCTCCGTTAAAAGTCCCATTTTTTTTTCTTTCAAAAGCAGCTCCTTTAAAGTCTAAACTGAAAGTTTCAAGAGAACTATTTCAAAATATAATCTCTTAAACAGACTTGCAGTGACCAATCAATTCTAACTAAATATTTTAAAATATAACTGAATAATAATAAAAAAAAATCTTATAGAATAAAATATCTATTTCAGTTCTACTTAGACATTATACTTTTAATCTCGATGAATAAATGAATATTTTCACTGCTGAGAGTAAAATTATCAGAATTTAATTAGATCTTATTTAGGGCATGTTTGGAGACATAAAAAGTTCATAAATTAAGGGTTTAAAAAAATATTAATTTTTATAATTTTTTTGGATATAAATAATGTTGAGGAGTGTTTCGTATTTATATCTCATATTATGTGTCCTCTTTGACTATTAGATGGTCAATTTGACCAAACTTTGACCATTAATTAAATAAAATTTATTAATTATTTTAAAAATCTGAAAAATGGATTTTGAAGGGTATTAGATATATTTTCAATTAAAGTAAGTTTTTTAATCTTTTGAAGTCGGATTATATGTGTAATTTGCGGTCAAAGTCTAGTCAATTTGACTCTTCAATAGTCAAACAAGACACATAACATGAGATGGAGGGAGTATGTGACCAGAAGTAAATATATTTCAAACAAAAGTATAATTTCATCATTCATGCATTTTTTTTTAAAATAAACTTTTATTACAGAAAAATAAGGTTAATCAATTCCGCTGCAAAATATCTTATTTCCGGTTTCCAGTAACTTTCCACATTCAAACCCTACCAAAATAAATCAGGCCCATACTTACCAGACCCAAACAGAAAATCAAAAAGGCCCAAAACGCAGCCCAAAGATATAAGACCACAAATATATATATACGCACACTATACACACAACTCAGATATACAAATCTTCCCCAAAGTGAATTAGGTCGAGACGAGTGTAGCGATGGCGGATCTCGAAGTAGAAGCTGTTAATTTTGAGCCGGAGGATGATGATCTCATGGACGAAGATAACGCTGCTGATATCGATGCGGCGCCTATGCCGCGCCTCAAGTCGGCTATCACTGGGTCCAATATGAGGACCAAAGGGCGTGGTTTTCGTACTGAGACTGATGAGGAACGGAGTATGAGGATGTCTGGGAGGTTCGATTCGCTTGATTCTGAGGGCGGTCCTGGTCCTGAACGATGTAAACTCTCTCTCTCTCTCTCTCTCTCTCTCTCCCCCTCCCCCCTCCTCCCTCCTCCCTCTTCTCTCTCTATCTCTCTCTCTCTCTCTCTCTCTCTCTCCCCCTCCCCCTCTTCTCCTCTCTCCTCTCTCCTCTCTCCTCTCTCTCTCTCTCTCTCTCTCTCTCCTCCCCCTCTCTCTCCTTCTCTCTCTCCCTCCCCTGTCCCCCCTCTCTTTGCATTATATGTGTAATTGTGTGATTAGTGTTATAGAGTTGTTTGTGTTTATTGTATGGTTGGTTAGATTTATGATGATACTGTGTATTGAGTTTGAATAATTTAACCAGAAGATGGAATGTATATTATACAATTTGCATATGACATATTGACATGAGTAAAGAAGGTGAATGGGGAATACTTTGTCAAAATGGTGGGTAGGAAAGTTCACTAATACTTTTCCTTGAATTAGGACTATTTTTATCACACAATTCTGTTTTCACAAATTAGGATTAAGAATTTGAAATTTCACGACTTCTAACTGAGTTGAGTGTTAATGAAAATTTGTTTTAATAATTTTATGGGACGGTGATTATGAAAATAATTTTTTGGGACGGAGATTTCTATTATTCAAAATTAGATTATGAAATAATAAGACATAATGGATAAAATGAAAGTGCAGTTGCAGCATTTTCTGTAAGTTCTGGGTTTCTTGCTGCTGTAAGATGCACCTCTTTGTTCCAATATAATCTTTTTCAAATTCGTTGTACCTTTCCTATATACAGTTGTCATTAGTTAATAATAATCTCCCTAATTTAATTGAAGTTCTTTGCTTCTGAATTTCTTCTCAAAACTGTATGAACCATTCTTGAATTTTGTTATAATTGGAGCATATAAAATTATTGCGCACACTTGCCAATCTAGTATTTTAGTGCCTTTTTTGACCAATGTCATCTTACAGCTATTGAAGGATGGATCATTCTGGTTACTGGAGTTCATGAAGAAGCACAAGAGGATGACCTTCATAATGCATTTGGTGGATATGGGCAGATTAAGAATTTGCACTTGAATCTTGATCGTCGTACTGGTTTTGTTAAGGTTAGCAAGTTTCCAACATCTGTTTGTATAAAGATAACATGCCTGTTTTAAGTAAAAAAAATTGGAGTCTTTGTATATGAACACATGCTTAAGTCATTCACACATGCTTAACTGAGCTTAATTTAAGAATTTTGGTACTATTTTTAGTTTAACAGCTCAATTTTGCTAAAGCAGTAAAGCTATCTGATAATGTCACTATTTACAGGCTCCTTGGGGATGGATCACCCCTTTTAGTTCTTACTATATGTTATATATATATGACATTAATTATAATATTATAGTACTTGATGCATAGCTTTCTCAACTTGCTGGCATCTTTTTCTCTCCCCTGTAATGGGTTTATTTGTGTCTTCCCGAATACTTGGAGGAACAAATGATGTAAAACAATATAAATCTAGATTGTAAAAACTGGAATTGAGTGATATACCCATCTACTTGTAGAATAGGATGCACGTGCGGGTGTGGAAGTGGTACAGTGAATTTCTATGTTAGTTATACTGGTTTTCTTAGCTTGTTATATTGCTTTCCAGGGGTATGCTCTGATTGAATATGAGACTTTTGAAGACGCGCAGAAAGCCATAGCAGAAATGGATGGCGGTGAATTGCTTACTCAAACTATTGCAGTTGACTGGGCTTTTAGCAAAGGTCCCTACAAACGAAGGAATGCAAGGAGGAGGTACATTTCCTTACACCCTGCTCCCGAGTTTTAAAAAGGGAGGAAAGCAAGTGAAGAGGAAGTAAAGTTATCTAACTTTCACTCCTACTCGTGCTCCCGAGTTTTTTAAAGGGAGGAAAGCGAGTGAAAGTGAGTGAAAATATAGCATAGTTTCACTCCAAAACTTTCACTCCAAAAGTGGGATGAAAGTGAAAGCACACTTTCTTTCACTTGCTTTCACTTACATTCACTTGCTTTCTTCCCTAAAAAAACTCGGGAGCAAGGCCTTAGTTCTTCTCTTTGTATTGTTTAAGTTGCCTATATTTTCCGTTCTCCAACATGTTTCTTGTGTAAACTTTTTGTAAGAGGATTGAGGGGTAGATGACCTTAGCTTTAAACCTAATATTTGGTAGTGTCTATGTTTTATCATATAAAGTATTGAGCTATAACATGATAGGAGGGAGAAATGAATATGTAACTTGTAACCCTGCATATTGTAGAAGATGATTCTATTTGGGTAAAACTTATATTTGAACTTTAGTTTCCCTCATTTGGTTTTCTACTAAGCTTTATAGATGTGGTCATTTATCTTCTGGTCAAATAACCTTTTGCCTAATATGCATTGCAGATCACCACGTGGGCGTCGTTCAAGAAGTCCCAGGCGGAGATTTTAATGTGCTGTGGTGTACTAAATGATGCCTGCATGTGTATTACCTTATAACTGAGATTGAAGTTTTTTCTGAGTGGGTGGTGATTGTTATTCATCATTTGTCAGTAGCAAAGCTAGTTCTTCTGAAGAATTCTTCTGGTGTACTCTTATCCATCTTATTGACTGAATTGTAGGTTGGGTGCTTTTAGTTTATGTAAACATGCTACCTTATTTTAACATGGTGTTTTCATTTTCGATTATGATATTCAGTTTTTGTGCATTATTTTAGTACTATAGTACCAAGTTATATCATATATGTATAACTAAGCAATATAAGTGGGTTGGCGGATTGGGGGTTTTGCCAATACCATCATATTTGTACATTTTCTCTTTGCAGTGGTTATTACTTTTTCTTTCCCTCTATGTTGGATAGTAGGCCTTAATTCTTCGATAGGGCTTTTGCATTCGTAACTGTCGTGGTTTGGCTTGTAGTCTTGATGTCAGGCTCACTAGTGCTCTTTCTAAGTGTGGTTTCTCCAATGTTTATTTCAAGAAATTCACTGGTATGCACAGTTGGTGCATATTCATACCAAAATAATTCTGTAGGAGCGGGCTTGTGTGCAATGCTAATCATAGTTTTGTACTGTTGACACTGAATAACAAAAGAAATGCTATATATATTATGTTCATGGTTTTTTCTTGGTTCCCTGCAGAGTAAATCATTCAGGCAAAAATAGAAAATTTTATGCATCTCAAAAATCAGTTTCCCCCTCAACTTCTAGTCAGTGTTACAGAAATCGGGGATCAGACCTAATCGGCTGAGCTACCGATTCAGAGATTAATCGAAAATCGGGGATTAATCGGAAGGATTAATCGGAGTGAAAATCGGATTTATTTTAATATTAAAATATTATTTAATATTTAGTTATTATTATATTGGCTATTTAGTAACTAATATATTTACTATATTCATAAACTCTATAATTATTCATATTTAAAGTAATATAATATTTTAATTTCAATATTTTATTATATATACTTCGATTAAGAAATATATATAAAGATTAATCGGATTTCAAAAATCGAATCGGTGACCAACTTTGCAGTAGATTAATCGGGGATTAATCGGTTAAATCGGGGATTTTTAGAACACTGCTTCTAGTTGATAATATTTGATTTGTTCCGCTCATATTAATAATAATGTCGTCATATCAATAACGCAACTCCCTATATTCACATTTCACATAAACCGTTTAACTAAAATCAGTTATGAATTTGTCATGTCGTTTGGAAAAAAAATTGAGATAATACATGGGATGTGTCGCATTACTCAACAAAAATAGGTCATTTCCCCCTCCCCTCGTTTGCAGGGGAAATGTCAATCAAGAAGAATTCATAACAAAACATAAATCAGCGGTCTACCTCCAGGCGTACTATGAAAAACCTACAAACTACTACAACATTTCTCTAAGATTGATAAGAATCTTAAGCGGGTGTAATGAACAACTTAGAATATACTTAAAACACATGTATAATTACCAGAGTCAATCTACCTCTAGTACTGTGAACTACAAGAGAGAGCATTCTCCAAAATTGATAATAATCGAGATATATTTGTGTACAAATAGTAGTATTAATGTCAAGTTGGTAGAACAAACATTGAGTAATGATGTGTGGAACTTGTATGTTGCCAATGTTGGTAAGAGACTGTAGCTAATAATATAAAGGGCATCAAAAAACAGAACAAAATCGCATACTCTGATGAATAACGTAAACCATAGGAATCA
This sequence comes from Daucus carota subsp. sativus, assembly GCF_001625215.2. Classification (NCBI taxonomy): domain Eukaryota; kingdom Viridiplantae; phylum Streptophyta; class Magnoliopsida; order Apiales; family Apiaceae; genus Daucus; species Daucus carota. The sequence goes on along the minus strand of NC_030386.2, from coordinate 39,381,521 downwards.
TCTAAACAAACTAGTGTAAGTGAATTGTATGTAAACTAGTATAGATTCCTTCTGTATCACTACTCTCCGTCCTATATATTACAACACACACTGCTTCTCCCGCAACTTACAACTCGGAAAACAAGAGTGAAAATAATAATAAGAAAAGGGTATGGACAATCACGCTTGTTGGCAAAATTTGAGTAGGTCGAGGAAATGATGAGATGAAAATCTGTGCTACCTAAAGGATAAGTGAAATCAAGAAAGCTGAAGGGCAATTTCCTGGAGAAGTAATTTCTTTTGAGATGCATTAATAACACCTTTACACTCTGCATCAACCAAAACGTCCGTCATAATAGCAGCAGCATGGCCTCTTGGCTCCTGTGAACCTGAAGCCCTTCTCAACATAAACACCTGATGAGGAATAAATAAACAGTAAAGTTGCTGGCATATCTTTTGTACAAAAATCAGAAAATTTTTCTATGCAATTATATAAATTTGTGTTTATAGCGAAATTACACCACATTTTAAGCAGAGCATAGTGACCCCTCTAACTAGGTGATTTTTCTCTCCAGAATTAACATACTATATACAATATACCTGAAGCACTACCAGCAACAAATTATTACCATATCTACCAGTATAATAACCACGGCTTCTTCAAATAAAGCTAAAGTGTTGATACCCTAAGCCCCAGTGATCTATATATTGAATATTCCCAATTAGAATTCCCATTATGTTCAATTGACTTTCACTGACAGCTTTCAAAGAACAGCCAATTAGTGGTGCAAGCTATCAAGCATGCAGGGGATGGTGCATTAACATTTTAAAGCTTTATGTACATCAAAATCCATAACTGAAGATCAATGGTACCTGCCCATGATGTGTTATTTCTAAACATCCTGGCTGCTTTATAAAAGGTTCCCCGTCTATCTGAACTGGAAAAGGACTTGAAAGATGTATTCTAATGATTTTTCCTTGTGCTAGCCTCCTAGCCTGGGAAAGTCCAACCTGATAGAGAAACAAGTGCATATGTTAATTGCATGGTTAATACTGTGTGATGGCATTTTCAAGCAAAAATATTACGCTGTTTTCTTATTCTCATTCATGATACTCATAGGTGTATAATCCTTCATCTAATTCAATTGTTAAGAGTAGGTGTAGGAGATCTGTAAATCAGGCAAAAATCTTATATTTCATAAAGAGCTTCTGTGCATATTGGCAAGTAGATCACTGTCTAGTGAATAATATATTAGATGCACCTTTATATAGCGATCAATATGCACTTCAGATGCAAGGTGAACACTACGTTAAATGCAAATAAGATATATTTATGATTACTAGCAACATTTAAGCATATGCTAAGTTTTTTATGAAAGCAATATATTAGTTTGAGTCATTGGTACACGATTGCAAGTCAAGACATCAGAGTGAGAGCAACTGAAAGGCAAAATGAAACAATTAATTGATAACAGAAAACCTTGAGCTATAAAATTGTAACGAGAAGCGGAATAAAAACTATTTTCGATAAATTGCTAATATGCTAAGCCATACCATTTACACATTGCAAACTTTTGGTTTGTTATCTAGTATACGTTTTTCTCTGGTTCTATGTAAATGAATGTCCTCCTATATATGATGGTCAAACAATCAACAACTCAGCCTACAAATTAACTAGCAGCAGATAAAAAAGATTTAATACCTGAAGCTTGCCAAGATGCCATGCTCCAGAAATGCATACAACCTCTAACATTTTATCATGCATGTACTGATGACTAAAATGATCATCATGCTCATATTCGTTTTGCCAAAGATCTACCCCTCCCATATAACTGCCAATATTTAGCACAATTAAACCTTCCGCATCCTGAAATAGGAAATATATAAAAGGTTGACCAAACACATTTAAAAACTATATTATAGAAACAGTTCTTTAATATATAATCAATTACTTGTTGATTATACCTTTGGAATCTGAATGTCATTTCCATCAACTTCAAGCCACACTTGCCATGGTAAGTCGGCGCATGTTCTGTCCATTATATCCCTGGCCCCTTCTTTTGCATACCGCAATTTGTTCACAAACTAGCAAAAAGTTAAGACACCATAAAAGCGTATTAAAACATATACAGTGAGCACGACAATGTAACAATTTGCACGTGGGTATTGGTAGAGAGCTACAAGTTGAAACTTGATGTATGAGAATGAGATGCATGAGTCTGATACTTATTTAGACAATTGCATAAGAATTTCAGCTCCAACGACCTGTACATGTATTTACATATTATTCCGTAATCAATACTTGAAGTTACCATTCACACCATTTCTCATTTGAGGATCCCAGACAAATCAATATCAATTTATAGGTAACCTCTATTTATTTTGTTACAAACAATATTCTCCATTTCAATTATTTTATATTTTATTATTTTAACAGAAAAGGAAAGAGAAAAGATGAGGGGAAAAAAAGACAGATTATAAGATGCATGAGAACTAGATAGGTCATGAATCATGATGAGCAAATCATACACGCTGTCAATTAAATGGAAGCAGATGACAAACTTATAAGGAGTAACTGGAGTAACGATGTTTTATAATACAAATTGCATAGCTACCTGACTGTAAAACTTCCCCGGGTTTTCTTCCCTGGTAACGTGGAATTCATATGCAACCTTGGCATCACATCCAATACCTATTCAATAGAGATTTATTAAACTATAAAACTTAAAAAGAAAAAAAAGAAGAAACAAAGGTCTAGACAAAACATCCAAGGTTTTTAGTAAAGGTTCAATACAAAGAGAAGCCAAGTGTTGCAGAGAGGTAAAAATAACAGCTTCCTGGGGAATGGAAATAAGCTTTTACCTAAATAATTCATCATGTACTTGAATTGTACTTTATCCGAAGCATCATCACAGTTTTCGTCTATAATGTTAACCTTCCAGCGATCTAGCATTGTAACTGCTGCATGATCTATGTCATACAGAAGAGAGCTTACACCACCTTGTCCTTCCACTGTCGAGTATCCACCACCCCATCTCAAAACCCTGGACAGATCATTTCCAGTCCCCAGTGGTAAAACTGCAACAGGCGGTGGTGACTCGAAGTTATGCTTTTCAATTGCATCAAGAACCCAAGCAACGGTTCCATCTCCGCCACAAACCAAAACTCTAAAATATTGCACATTACTGAACAACTTTAAACCAGCCTCAGGCCCTTGCGATGAACTGAGCTCAAACACCTGACAGGAAGTGGCTTTACTTAAATACCTTGAGAAAAAAAATTAAATGTAAAGTAGTACACATTGGCACTGAGTTATAGACAAAACTTAGAAGTTCCAAAAACCTTCTTTAATTCAATACACAAAAGACACCTTTGATAAGAAATTGTTAAGCAAAAAGGCCAGTCCTTCTATCTGGTATAGAAACTATGAGGTGTGTCTGACTTATATTTTTGTTTGGCACACTTCACTATAAAACTCTTGGCATGCAAACTTGCAAAATTTTCCAATAGAGATATGCAATGCAAGTAGAAATCACCAAAATGTTCTAAATATAAAACATAGAAAAATACTTTGTTCACCAAAACGCAACTACAAGTCTACAATTCACAAAGTATTTTAATACTGTTCCCATAAGTGTGTTGTAACTAAGATAGTTTGCATTTGTAGACAAGCCCGTCCGCTAAAGGGTAATCCAATTAGATACTTAAGATATGCGGTATTTAAGTCAGTAATGACAAGGCAATAAGCATCAACAATATGTGCAACACAAAAGGAAAATTGTAAGACATGGATAAATCACAACAAAATAATGCATTTGAGGCTCAAAACTAGCAAGTACCTTTAGTTGTTTCTGTAACAATTTACCGACTAGAACTTGAAGCATATAGGTATGCTGAATCAAGTGCACAAATAATTGTAATTACTAGTAAAATGTTTTTAAAACTTAACACCCTTTGAAAATCATGAAACCTCATGTTTACTTGCAAAGGCATAAAAAAAAATAAATGCTATAGGCTATAAAAAAGGAACTCCTGACGAGTAAAATAAGCTCTTGAGTTCACCATGAGAAAATCGAAAATATTCAAGTTTTTAATCCTCTCTCTCTTCTCTATGCAATGATGGTAAAATTGTTCATAAATTTCCTCAGCAATGTAGATTACACTTTCTGCTTATTACAATAAAGGTTAATAATAGGAAATATTATATTAAAATAATACTGACAATGAAACATTTACCTGCACAGGGTTTAATAGTGTGTTCAATCTCCTTTTAAGAGCTGGTCCATTTTGAGCCCCACTCTTAGTATTGATGAAGACCAGAAGAGGCCTTGCATCTGTAGGCAAGTCCACTAATTCATAACGTCTTAGGCGACCTTGGACAACAATTTCTTGATTGTTATGGATGACATCATTCTGGACACCTTTCTTTCCAAGCACCCCGCTATCCTTCAAACCAGCAATGCCACTGAGCACATACTGCAATGCTGTATTTGCAGCTGAGTTATCCTGCAGCTTGCTGTTTATAGAACGACCGGCTCCATTTTTGTTTCTGTGGCGCCGCCTTCTAATTTGACCACGGACAGAGGAAGCAATGATTTCTTCTGTGATAGAGTTTAGCATTCCACCTCTACTCTTTTCATAGTCAACTTCTTTGACACATATCGGAGAAAGTATGACCCTTCGAAGAGAACCCAAGTCACAAACGTTGCCTGACTCTTCAGACATTTTAACATGACACTTGACATGTATAAGACGCTGACACCACAGGCAGTGCCATGTTGGGGAGGCATCAATAAAAGGCACACCACAAGGTTCATCACAATAAGAACAGAAAGCAGACATCTCAGAATTTTCATCCATGGTATTCCACCTTTCTGACCAGTGATGTAGCACATGGCTAAAACTAGCTTGCGCTACACACTTGCAATCCTTTCTTGCAAACTGGTGGCAATTGAAATGAGCTGATACACCACAAACAGAGCAACGCTGAAGGGCAGAATGAGTCGTGGGTTTTGTACCTGTGTGCTGTGGGGATGCCACAGATGTTAGGCAAACACAGCATGTTGATGGCCGTTTTCCGTGAGAAAAATCTTCCACCCATGTGTGGTGTGATAACGGAAGTTTCAGCTTTTTCCATGCCTTCTGTTTCTCTCTTGCAGAAGCCTTAACCCAATTAAGAGATGTCTTTTTCTGCCATCTAAGAAATGCATATAGAACAGCTATAAATCCAAATGAAGCTGTAACTAACCATCCAAAATTTGGAGGAAAAGAATTGGAGCTACTCAGCAATCTATTCAATATACTAAAATCAATCATTGTGAAACTAGTCCGTCATTATCTATCTAATCTCTTTTGGCAGCCTACAAGGCTGATGATATCCAAATCCAAGCCGATTCTGGATGACCCTAAGCCACGGAAAACGTTATCATCAGTCTAAAGAAAAAATGAGGAAAGAAAGATATAAAGAAATATATGAACATGCATCCATGTATACCACATGACAAAAAATGATATGAAAAATATCACATACAGTCGCAGTTGAAATTTCTACAATCTTAAAGCAGACAATTGCATAACCAATATGCTACATGCTCATATTGCCACAATAAATAGTGTTTAATCTCCTGTATAAGGATTTGAATTATTAACCATTCCTCAAGCATAAAGAGTTAAAGACTATCCATAGGCCAATCTAAGTCTTTATTAAGATCTTACAATAATTTTACAATCACATCATTCTTGTACGCCATTTCGAAATTGTTTGCACTACCAAACATTTATACCCGACAGACTGTTGTTAGATTAAGCTATATTTCTGATCACACTAAGAAATTTTGTGAATTAATTTCGGATATTGATGTTTCCTTTCTAATGTAAACTATGCTAAAGAATAAATAATAAATAATTGTTGGGTTGTAGAAGCCTAAATGGTTCTATTTATCAACCATCTTCTTGGTTAAATGTTATTCTTGCTAGGAATTTGTTTGGGAACTGATACAACAAAATCACTCGACCTTCGAGTGGAAATTGAGCAAACATTGTTATGGAAGCTCTAATGTCAGAGATAAATGTTTAAAAGCCTCTTTCACCCATTATCATCATCTCCTTCTCACTAGATCTTTGTCTAACCACAGAAACCTTGCCACATTCAGTCATAATTATATTCAGCAAGAAGATTTAAATGTTCAATTATGACAAAGATAGATTCAATTTTCAAACCAATTTTCACTTAATCCTGCTGCAGCTGGAACTTGGTTTGATGTAACAGGGACTTAAATGATTCAGCCAAGTCAATGTTGGAAATTTCTCCAAAATTATCCAAGCGCTTAGAGTCATATGCATCTAAACATGCGATAATAAAGGCATAAAATGTAAAAACAATTATATATATAGTATTACAGTTACAAATATAAATATACACATAAAATTATATCACCTAGCAATGAGGTTCTTTAATCAACATTGTTAATAAGTATAAACATGGCCATGTGGTAAATAATAGGCAAACAAATGACGAATCGAACTATTGAAGTCTTTTCATCATTGAGACGCATACATAAAGGTCACGAAAGTTACAAAACATAGTTGATAGTTAATTTATATCACACAAGCTGTCAATGATCTAATCTAGTAGTTTACCAGCTTCAATGGCCACAAATTTCAATAGATAGGATTATAGGAAACCTAATATAGACTAGTCAACACAAGACATATATGCTTGATCACTCTGGTAGTTATCACAATTCTAATTTCCGTGCTCATATTAGGCAGATCACACAAGATTAACGGCAGACTATAATTACACTATCCACAGGTAACATCAATTTCTTTCGTCGAATATGAGCTAAGAAAAATTGTACAATAGCTCACCTATTGCATAACCTCCTACTTGTTAATGTCATAAAATCAGCTCACAAATCTAATCCTTCTTTTTCCGCAATTTCAACATTAACAGCGTTTCACAATCTAATTGCACAAATCAATTAAAATTATCTCAATTCCACATCTAAAACAACCTAAGCAACACAAATTCTTCAATATCATCTATAAAAAGACGATTACGCAATTATACGCAAGTTATCACAATAAAAAGCAATAAAAATATTAATAAAAGCATACAACGACGATTACAACAAAGTAACAAATCGATCTAACTAATCAGGGTCAAATTGAGCGATAAACACAATAAAAACGAATAAATACACAGAAAACACAAGAGATCTAGAACACAAACCGGTAGATTCGAGAAAAACAATCGCCGAGAGCCGTCGCAATCGCGAATCAAAGAGCGCTGATCTTCAAATTTGCGTAGCGATATCAAAAACATAATTTAATCGAAAATTGATGCGTAGAATACGAGTTAATTGCGTGTATGTATAGGTGTATGTATAGGTTGTACGGATGATGATGGAGTTGTGGGAGAGGAAGGAGACTTGGAGGGGAGGGAAAGGGGAATAGGAAAAAGAAAAGGTGGCGGGATAGTATTTTATTTTTATTTTATTTTAGGAATATGTTAATGAAATAAAACACGCCGGTCTTTTGGGAATAAGGAGAGGAGACTGCGTGTTTACGCGTGTATATGCACATCAGACTTTGTGGTTCCCGAGCATCAAATTCAATGGAGTATTTGAAGCTCATTAATGTTTCCGTTATAATCCCGTCGTTCGGTTTTGAATTTTAAAACTCTTAAAAAATTATAATTTTATAATTTTTTTAGACGTCAAATTTTTATTTATAAAAAATATTATGAAATTATATTTTATAAGAGTATCGTATATAAAAATTAAAGTAATTATTTTTATAAGAGTTTTGTGTATAAAAAAATAACATAAAGAAACTGTGGGGAGTGATCTGTTTTTTTCTTGATTAAAAACAGAAATAAGTGAAGTGAAATTTTTAGCAAAACAAAATGGAATTTTTTTTATTTCAGTGTAAATCAAAATAAGTGAAGTGAAATGTTGTTACTCAGAATTTCCTCCCCCTGTATCTGTTGTCGACCTCCCCTTATATACTCCTTTAGTCACGTGCTTCTCCCGTGTTCTAGTCTGGACATCCTCGAGTGGGCTAGAGTGTTTAGTGGGCTGCTTTCTTTAAGGGCCAAGGCCCAACAGTTAGTTTAACTCACTCGCTCTGGAATTTAAATAATTAAATCATTAAAAATAACTTGTTTCATCAATGCGTTCTGAGTGGGAAGGAAAATATTTAATTAATTAGTATTGACTTATTTTAATAAGTGTGAATTTTATTTGTGTAATTTTATATTAAAAGTGACTTATGACCGGATAAAAATAAATTTGACGGATTAGTAATTTGAGTGATAAAATTAATTTTTATTATAAAATATTATGTTATTTGAGAAAGTACATCTACCAACTTATAAGTTAGTTTCTGACGATTAATTTATAAATTTATATGTTCCTCTTAGAGCAGCCCAGGCTAAAAGCATGCATCAACAAAGTTTGAGTACATCAATATTATTAAAAACCAGAAAGCTAAATTTAGTGGAGGCTGGAAGCCAGGAACCAGACCGGTGTTAATCTAAACTACAGTTCCGGCTGGACCTAAAAAATTAAAAGTTTCTTGTCCAGAAAAGCTTCGCATTGTCTCTCACTGTTCATGATAGCTAGAATATGTAAACCGTATCTAGAAGGCTGGTTATTTAAATTTGAGAAACTTATAGATTTGTAATCTTTTGTCAGTGGAGCAATTTAGTTGTCTGAAGCTTAGATATAAACAAAAGTACTTAGTGCAACCACTATCCCCTGGATACAGATGCAATGAGTATTCCTGATATAAAATGCTGGATACCAGTCGAATATAGATTACTATTAAGCAGACACTTAATTCTTCAGGTGTGGGCTTGAATAATCCATATTCTATACTTTAATTAAATCACAAACATATAAAATTTCATTCTTAAGAGGAAAGTACCATGTTTCATGTTCTATAAGTAGCTCGGATCCCTTCTATGAAACTCGTCAATTAAGTGGAAGCAAGATATTTAGAATTTTCACACACAATACTAGCCTTATTAGCATGAAGTCGATTTTGGCCTTGTTTGCTGTTCTTGCCCTCCTCTTGGTATGTTATACAATTCTGTGACTTTTTTATATGTGTTCAATTTATTTTGTCATAATACTTAAACATTTCTGCAGATTGCAAACACTTCACATGCAAGGCCTGTTAGCGGAGAGTACTGGCATGTTATGAACGACGAGGCAATGCCAATGATTCAAGACCTTGTGGATATAAGGAATTCTGCTGATTTCGTTCTCTCTGAAAGGAAGGGTGACACGAAAGTTACTGAGGAAATTGTGTATGAGAAGCTGACTGTGAATGAGTCTGATCCCATACCAGATACCACCATGGCATGGTAATTCTCCATTTGAAGGAAAGGAGTACTTGATGTGCATGGATGAGCTAGTCTGGTGAACGATTACCAGATCTTACAAGCTTCTATCATGCATGACAAAAGCAATATATGTAATATAAGAATAAGATGCTCCCATGTCTTTGTTTTCATTTGTCTTCACCTAGCTAGTTAAGAATGAAAGATGTGTCTTTAAGTTTAGTTCTGGTTTGCTTGTATTGAATACGTAATTATCTCTAGGATGTGTACGCACTGGTGCTGAATAAAATGTATTACTTGTTTGGTTTAGTTATGTTGCCATTTCTTTCATGGATTTGAGTGAATATATATTAATAACAGTGATGAATCAGTTTTTTTCCTCTCTGAAAATCTAAAATTTCAAATAAATGAAGTTATAATTAGCAGGGTTATGGGCTTACAGCAGACTGTCCAAGGAAAGGAGAAATAGAAAAGACATTCGAAAACCTGCTAAACTACTTGCTAGACTACTAGACCATAACATCAGCTGACACCGGAAACTACTAGACTAGACATGCTGAAGCGCATACGGAGGGACTCGATCATCACTCATGACAAGAACCTGGATAACTAAAACAAGAAATCTGATTCTTGCATCAGGACTGGCTCTTAGACAAGGTCTGCTACTGGGAACTCACCTAATTAAGATAGCTTTTTCTTAATCGTGACAAAACATGAAGTCTTTAAGCGCCACTTCATGGAGTTCTGATTCTTCATTCATGAACTCTCACCAGCATTGAACTCCTCATGGAAGCTTCAACACGTAGATTTCATGTAGGCCTTGAACTCTAGCTGTCACTAGCTAACAAACACTGTATTCTACCTCTACTCTTTCCAATCATTATGTATGTAAATCCTTATAACAATATAAACCATGCAAGCTGTTAGAATATAATATGATCCTCATAAGCCCTTCTCCCAATACCTCGAGGTTTCAGTGTTCAGGCTCACGAGAGACTTGAGTATGAAGCACTGGGGCTCAGTTCAGGATCAGCATATCCCACAAAGATTTATTGTCTTCGACTATTAATGCTGTGGGGGCGCCTTGGCGGGCTGTGGTTCAATATGTTTATCCTTCAATTAAAACGTTATTAGTTTGAGCTCCTCTCCTTTTTTAGACAGGATCAGTAAAATTATAAATTAGTATTATCATTAGCAGAAGAGTCATGTTCTTTGAGATTCTGTGCTGAGTCATCGGCCCTTGCACATTATCTTTCATTAAAAAAAATTCTTTTCCTTGTAGAGCAGCTTACAGCAAAGCATGTCTGAAGAAAATTTAGCCCAAAGATACATTATGTCGTAGACTAATTAATTGATAGTACATAATAGGCACCAAGGAGAGCCAACAAGGTGTTGGTGTGGTGGTAGAGCTCTTGTACCCCTTTGCGGGAGGTCGGGAGTTTGACTTCCCATGTGTGCGTGTGTAATCAACTAGCAAAAAAAATAGGCACCAAGGAGAAAAAAGCTGTTTACAAAGTCTTTACCCAAGCTTGCCCCAGATTAATACCTATGCAGATCGCTTAATTTCTAATTTCTCTTGTTTTAAGATAGGTTTTTCCTGCTGCAAGTTCTGTATTTGGTTCAAGTCTACAGAAAAGGTTTGTAATATTGTCTTGGTTCCTTCATTGTTTATGAAGGCTAGTATTTGTGTTGAAATATAGCATAAGATCCAGTTGGGTTTTCTTCTAATATCTTAAGGTTTTAAATGGACTGGTTCTCAACAATTTGAAAGCAATATCTGGACGACTGATATATACTGAATTCGACTGAACATAATTTGTAACCTTTGTCAGTGGAGCAATTCATCCAAAGATCTTTGGATATCCTATTTATGAACAAAATTATCTAAGCTTCTGTAGCGGATCAATCATAGGAGGCTAAGCCAGGCCAAGCGTACCTGAACTTCAAAAACAGTACAAAAATTTCAAACCTTGATTTTGAGGTAAAAATATTTAAAATCTCAGGCTGAATTTCTTAAAAAAATAACAAAAAACATATTTTCTCTCCCGCCTTTCTCATAATTCTCGTTCCACCACCTAATACACTTCCAGGTGATTGGAATGCTGGACCAAAGCTACATTATATTTTATCAAGCAGACAATCCATGCTGTTTGCATGGTTTTCATAGAATTATTGGATATATTAAAAAAAGAATTGGATATTGAAAAGCTGAGCCCTTCAATATTCAATTATATTCATAAATACGTACTGTATATAAACGCCCATTTTTTTTGAAGAAAACTACCAGATACAGTGGCCTTTTTATGCTATAAGTAGCTATCTTTCCTTCTAGCATTGGAACTCATTCAGTAGAGAATAAGATATACAGGATTCTCATACAAAATTTTAAAATAAACATGAATTCAGTGTTAGCCTTATTTGCTGTGCTTGTCTTCCTCTTGGTATGTTAAACAACCCTCTGGCTTTTAATATTAGTTGTTATCATTTTAATTTCTTTTAGTGATTATACTACTTTAACATTGTGCATGCAGGGTGCAAACACTTCACAGGCCTGGTAAGGGAACGTACTGGCATGTTAAGAACGGCGAGGCAATGCTAATGACTCAAGGCCTTAAGGACGTACGGATTTCTGTTGATTCCACTCTCCCCAACAGAAAGAGTGCCACAAATGTTGTTGAGGACATTGTGCATGAGAAACTAAGTGTTGATGAGTCTGATCCGATACCAGATTTGACCATATACCATGGTGATTCTCACTTGAAAGGAAAGGACTCATGTGAAGATAAGTCTGATCATGTGCCAGATTTGACCATATATCATGGTGATTCTCATTTGAAAGGAAAGAAGAATTTATATGAAGATGAGTCGTCTGATCCTCTACCAGATTTGACCATATATCATGGTGATTCCCATTTGAGAGGAAAGAATTCGTATGTTGATGAGTCAGATCCTATACCGGATTTGACCATATACCATGGTGATTCTCATTTGAAAGGAAAGAACTCAAAAGTAGATGAGTCTGATCCTATACCAGACTTCCCATCTCACACGAAAAAACTCAAATTCAGATGAGTCTGATCCCATACCAGACTTGACCATATACCATGGTGACTCTCATTTGAAAGGAAAGAACTCAAAAGTAGATGAGTCTGATCCTATACCAGACTTAACCATATACCATGGTGACTCCCATCTCACAGGGAAGAACTCAAATTCAGATGAGTCTGATCCTATACCAGATTTAACCATCTACCACGGTGATTCTCATTTAAATGGAAAGAACATAGATATGGCCGAGTTCCATCCTATACCAGATTTGACCATCTACCATGGCGATTCCAATTTAAAAGGAAAGGAATAATCTGTGCATGGATGTGCATGGTCTGGTGATCCAGTACCAGATCTTACAAGCTACACACTGCATGACAAAAGCAATATATGTAACACAAGAATAAAATTGTTCCCTTGTCTTTGTTTCATTTGTCTGTCACCTTGTTAGTTGAGAACAAGAAGTGTATGTGTCTTTAAGTTTTCTACTGGTTTGCATGTACTGAGCTAGTGCGAGCGAGATCGAGTATTACTGTTTGGTTTTTATTTCATGCAGTTTCACGTTTTATCATTTCTGCATGTATCAATATTGTAATCAAAGGAGGTCAAACCAACAAGGCAGCTCGACTCGTATGAAATCTAGTTTATAAATTGACACGGAATGAGGCGAATTTAACTTGTTTAATTTTTTTAAATCTAAATGCGGCTTATTCCCCCTTTTTTTTAGAGAAGAGCTAGTTTTCTCAAATTATTTATATTTTTTCTATCAATTAATAATGATTAATAGAGTTAACATCCTCTTTTATTTATTACATAATAAATAAATAAAAACTAATTAATATCACATTATTTAAAAATAAAAGAAATAAATAGTAACTCGTTCGACTCGTAGAGTACTATGTACATGAGTTGAGTTAGTGAGATTTAGCTCGCCTCGCCTCTCGAGGTTTAGACAGGCTGTATGTGAATCTAATCATGAGCAACTCGAACTAGATTTGAGGAAATTTTAGGAATTTTTTTGGGTACATCATTTTTCATGTGTAAAGTGTAAACTATATCTAAAACACCGGTTATTTTCCTGATTAGTGGACTTAATTGGAAATTTTTTAAATTATGTTTCTGTATGTATGTGTAAACTGTAGACTGTATCTGAAAAACGGGTTATATCCTGATTATATAGTATACTTAATTGGAAAATTTCTGTTTAAATATCCACATTTGAGTAAGATATTTTGATCTCAATTTTTTAGACAGTTATAATTCTTCAGGCGTGGGCTTGTATATTAAAATATAAAAATTGTCAAGAAGAAAAAGTGCTGATATTCTATAAGTACTAAGTTTCATTCTGTGGAAGTCATCAGTGAAAGTAAGGTATCTATAGCTTCTCATGCAAAATTCGAAAATTAACATGCAGTCAGTATTAACCTTATCTGCTGTTCTTGCCCTCCTCTTGGTATCTTATAAAACAATCCTCTAGTTTTGTAATATTAGCTCTTTAATTATTTTGTTGTTATATATAAAACTTTATGATTTGTGCAGATTGCAAACACTTCCCATGCAAGGCCTGGTGTGGGAGGATATTGGCATGTTGCGAACGACGAGGCAATGTCAATATTGATTCGAGCTCGTAAGGATGTGAGCAATGCTGCAGATTCCGCTCTCTCTAACGACAGAAAGAGTGATCCTGTACCCGATGTCACCATATACCATGGTGATTCTCGTTTGAAAGGAAAGAAATCACACGAAGACGAGTCCGACCCAATGGCCGATATTAAAATATATCACGGTGATTTTCATCTGAAAGGAAAGAACTCATGTGAAAATGAGTATGATCCTATACCCGATGTTACCATATATCATGGGGATTCTCATCATTTGAAAGAACAGAAGACGTACATAGATGAGTCTGATCCGGTACCAGATGTGACTATATACCATGATAATTCTCACTTGAAAGGAAAAAACTCATACATGGAGAAGTCCGATCCTATACCAGATGTCACAATATACCATGATGATTCTCATAACTTGAAGGAGAAGAATATCTATATAGATGATGAGTCCGATCTTGTACCAGATGTTACCATATATCATGGGGATTCTCATTTGAAAGAAAAGAACGCGTACATGGATGAATCTGATCCGGTACCAGATGTGACTATATACCATGATAATTCTCATTTGAATGGAAAGAACTCGTACATGGAGAAGTCCGATCCTGTACCAGATGTCACAATATACCATGATGATTCTCATAACTTGAAGGAGAAGAATATAGATGAGTCCGATCTTGTACCAGATGTTACCATATATCATGGTGATTCTCGTTTGAATGAGAATTAAGGACCGACAAGTACTGCATGGATGAGCTAGTCTGGTGATCCTGTACCAGATGTTACAACTTACAAGCTGCTGCATGACAAAAGCAATATATGTAACATATGAATAAGATTGTTCCCTTGTCTGATCTGTTTCATCATTTGTCTTCACCTTGTTACTGTTAGTTAAGAACAAGTGCATGTGTCTTTAAGTTTCTACTGGTTTGCTTGTACTTAATGCGAGATTATTGTCATGTTTACTACTCCCTCCGTTTCAAATTAGATGTCCACTTTAAAAAAAGCACACACTTTATAAAAATGGATGTTCACAAATTTATTCCATTAAATGATCAAAATAGGAAATATAAATAAGAGATATGTGGAGGAGAATTGACTTTGGAAATATGATTTTGCATTGAAATTTGAAGTGGACAACTAATTTGAAACAAATTTTTTTTTTTGAAAATGAACATGTAAATTGAAAGGAGGAAGTTTCTTTGCATGAATCTAGAAGCCTAATTGCTTGGATTGTTCCATGGGGTATATGTTTTTACTTTTAACATTAATGAACAGATTAACACATAAAACAGAAGTACAACGAAAATACTATGCAAAGAAATGTTCGAGAGAGTAATGTCAAGGCTCGCAAAACATGAAAATACAGGTTTAACGCTGGACTCGAAACTTTATTCAACAGATAATCTAGCAAGTATAAAAATAAGTGAAAACCTAATTTAAAACTTTATGTCAAGGCTGGCATTCCAGAATTTGAATCCGTTTGATTAATTTTTATTTTATAAAAATAGATTATTCAAAAAATATGAAAAACATATATTTTATATTTTTATGTGCTTTTTTTTCTAAAAATAAATAATCCTAAACATGTCTTAAAAACTTAATTCTATGAAATATATATGTAATGAATGTGTAATATTAGATCCCAAATATAATCCTCGAGTCTAAACCCTAATTAATTATAGGAAACAAAAATTAATAGTTTTTAATATTTTAGGGTTCACATTTGGGTTTTGAAATGATTTAGTTATACTTGAAATTAAATTGATTTTAAAAAAATTACTTATATTTTAAATAATTAATAATCAAAACGCAATTAATTTTAAGTTGTCTTTTTCTTGTAAAACACAACTCAAATGGCTTTTTAGAAGTAAAATAAAATTTAAAATTACGTTCTTAGTATAATTTTATTAAAAATAATAATAAACGGCAACCAAACAACCAAAGTTGTCCTAAACACATGTCAAGTTTTAGAGCGACACAGAGTCATTTTGGTGATCACGACAGTGGGACTTGAGAGGATATTTTCCTCTCCCAAATGTAGTCGGCAAACACCCTCTGAAGTCTGAAGACCGCTTTTTTTAATGAATTACTCTCTCCGTCCCTACTCTTCAGACTTTTTTATTTTGATTTACCTTTCAAAATTTACTGATGATCCTATTATTTTTACTCCAATATTTTTCTTTTATATAAGTCCAACATTTCACCCACTTTTATTTCTATGGAGAGAGACGACGGAGCGAGTACTAATCTTAATCTTAATTAGAAATTTTTTGTTTAAAACTCCAAATTTGAATAGGTTTTTGACTAAAATATTCTACATAATTAATTCTTCAGGTGTGGGCCAGTATAGACCCTTCAGCTTATATTAAAATATAAAAATTTTCAAGAAGAAAGTTATCATATTCTATAAGCAGCTAAGTTTCGTTCCGTAAAACTTATTAACAGTCCTTTTGGCTAAACTTAAAATTATGATTTATGATTTGATATAATTTATTATCTATTATATTAATTTATGAATAATTTGTATGAGAAAATTTTAATAAAATTAAATCACGAAAAAAAAGTATGTAAAACTAACTTCTTGAGGTGACATTTTACTTATTGAAATAAACATATATTTTCCATTTTGAAATTAAAAATAGCTTAAAACTCTTTTCCAAAAAAAAAAGATATCTATAACTCAGAGTTCCAGAGATTCTGGAGAAGTACAAAATTGCAAACATATAATTACATCCTTGCAGTAGAAAAAGAACTGAAGCATCAGGCTTTAGTTCTCAGTTCAGTGATCAGTGTCTATCAAAGAGATTCATTGTTTTTGACTACTTATGCTCTGTTGGCGGGCTGTGGTTCAATCAAGATTATTAGTCTGAGCTCCTCTTATCTTTGGTGAAGACACTATTCATTAATTTATTTTTCCTTGTACAACAGCTTATCCCAAGAACATGTATCAAGAAAGTTTAGCACCAAGATTCCCTATGTCGTTAACTGTATCATCCCACTAATGCATTCCAATGATAAACTGTGGTGGGTCGTTGGTCTGGTGATCCAGTACCAGATCTTACAAGCTGCTGCATGACAAAAGCAATATATGTAACTACATATAGGGATAAGATTGTTCTCTTCTCTGTTTCATTTGTCTTCACCTTGTTAGTTAAGAACTGCCGAGCATGAGTGCGGTCCGTGGCATGGGATATGGAAATTCGGTAAATTTAAAAATAGGGGGATACGTGTGTGGAGGGATTTCCTAATTATTAATATAGTAAAAATATATATTACACATGTATTTAAGAGTTATATGTATATTTAAACCAAATATAATCATTTAAATAAGTTCAATATCCTTAATAATTTATAATATAATTATTTAATAATATATAAGGTTTTGTCTGGTGTACACTAAAATCTATAAATTTGGTGTATTTTGAATTTGGTGTGAGGGGTCTATTGCAAGCCAATCAAAACAAAGTAAAATTGTCAATTTTTGTGCTTATTGTGTGTTCACGCCATAAAAAAACGGATGATGTAATTATTATATCATAACATAGTTAAGTGACAGAATATTAAACTAATCACAAAATTAATTATTAACAAAAAATTTTAAGAATCCTCGAGCACCTAATAACCCAAAAATCGAATGCACGGTGTGACAGATGAGTAAAGAATTTCTTATATTTTTGGGTCAAGAATAGGAAGAAGTGCATGTGTCTTTAAGTTTTCTACTGTTTGCTAGCTTGTACAGTTGTACTAAATGCGAGATCGTCATGTTTGATGTTTACCACTTCTTTCATTCTAATTTCCTTGCATGAATCTGAAAGCCTGATTGCTTGAATTTTTACATGGAGAGTATGTTTTTACTTTTTAACATTAATTACGAACAGATTAACATAAAACAGAAGTAAAGTGAAAATACTAATACACGTTTAACGTTGAACTCAGAACTCTATTCAACAGATAATCTACTATATAGGAACAAAAATAAGTGAACATATATAAACTTAAAACGTCAAGCCTCTTGCATTTACTTGTATTTGAAATATTGGTCTGATTTATCTTATTTTATAAAAATAAATATTGAAAAAAATACGAACAAATATATTTTATCTTTTCAAGTACTTATATTCTGAAAATAAATAATCCTAAACACGTCTTAAAACTTAATTATATAAAATATATGTAAATTTGTAATATTTTATCAGAAATAATTTGAGCGGTGCATATATGAACCAGGGCATGAAGTGATTATATAAAGTGAACTTCAGTAATTGCTACTCCGGAGGAGAGACACTCAGGAGACGTCATGTTCTAAAATGTAATTCTATAATTTATTTTTAAAACTTTTTTATGAATAAAATTTTACCAAAAAAATAGCTATAAAATAAGAAATAAAATCATATTTTATAAAAGTATTAAAATACACGACGCTCTCTTATTAAATTAATAATATATTCAGATTATTATTACAGAAAATAAAATATCAATAGAAAGAGTTTGTTTAAAAAAAAGAGAAAGAAGAATGGTGGGAATTATTGAACGAATGAAAATCTAATATTTTATGTAACATACCGCAAATATTTCAATATTTAAGGATAGTACAGATTTAGATTTTTATTCGGTATTGGCCAGTAAATTAGATTTAGTTGTGTATTAGTAGAACCAGAATAATTGTTGGTAGACGTAAAGTTTTAGGGTACGATCAAGAAATTTATAAATATTACGGGTTAGCTAGAGTAAATATTTTGTTATATTTATAAATTTCGAAATATTTAATATATATATATATATATATTAGAATAATTATTTAATTAATTATTATTTTTATAGTTCCGAAAACTGTTAGAATAATTAACGTTAAATGAGCCGGGAGCAGATTATACAAGAATAAACGAAACAATCTAAATTTTTTTGCGAAGCGTAACTTGGTGCGCAAGAAAAGAAATAAATAAATAATAAATAAATAAAATATATTTATAATAACTTGGCGACCAAGTTCCTTAAATTAGGGCCCAAGTAATCACCTAATTAAGGGTTGATTAAAGAGATTTTTAAATGTTAATTGCGATTAAAGAAGTAGTATAAAAACCGAAGAAAATTGAGTTTGGTGTTTGGTCTGCAAAACAAAAAAATGGGGAAGTAGAGGAAGTGAGCCAGGAGGATTTTTGGAAGAATTCACCGAGAAGAAAGAAAAAGAAAAAGAAAATATATATCCCTTTAATTAAGGTAATAACCTTTTTTTTTTAGGAAATTTTTATGTATATTCTTTATTCAAGAAATGGGTACCCAGCAGTATGTATAATTTATGTTTCATCTGTGATACTTATCCTATTATGTTCCTTTTAGCATGAATCTTTGCATATTTATTTTGTAATTTTAATTAATTTACTTTCTTTATTATGGTTTATGGGAGTATATACATAAAGTGGGGTTTGGTTTCAAGCTTGAAATTGTTGATTAATTGTGTTGGGTATTGGAAGTTGAAGGTTCGGGGGTTGAAGGTGGGCAGGAGAGGGGCGGAGCTCTCGCGTCGGTACGGCCGACGGAGTCTCGCGGCGGAGTAAGCAGGGGGAGAAGGGGGTGAGCAAGGCAGAGAGATGGTGAGGAAAGGAGACACGGGGAGAGAGAGGCGAGTTATGTGCGTACGGTGGTATCCTTTCTGTGTGTGTGTTCTGGGTATGTGTGTGTATGCCTGAGCCGGGGACGGGTGTATGTTGGTGGTGGTGTTGCGGCAGAGAGAGAGAGAGAGAGATGTGGTGAGGGAGAGAGGTGAGTTGGGGGAGATAAAGATAGATTATTAAATTCATAAATGGGAGAACTAATAGTAATAAAATGGAAATAAGGTAATTTGGGAATATTTAATGTTGAATTTGGACTAATATTGTAGATTTTAATAAGTGGATGGTGTAAGATTATAATTTAATGATTAGTGTGGAAATATTATAATATTAATTAATTTTGGGAGAGAATTTAGTTGGATTTAAAGTATAATAAAAGTTGTGAATAACTTGAAAATGAAAGAATAATCTTGGATATAGTTTATTAAATAATTGTTGAATATTCAATGCTAATTGGATAGCCTGACCTACATAAAGAGAGTGAGATCACGTATTAAGTGGATAAATAAATATTTGTTATTGATATGTAAGAATTTATAAAATCAAATAGGTTGTTTGGGTTGGTGGAAAGGAAATGAGGGAATTATAAAACACGGGCTTGGTGATAACTTATTATGTTAGAATTTTAATTATAGAAAAGTTAGACGTTGGGGAAATTAGATATTATAAAGTGGAAATACTGAAATCGCTATTCGTGGGGGATAAACCTTATATTCTTAAATTGAACAAACCACAAAAAATGGAGTGAAATATTTAAAGAAAGAGAATAAGATAATCATATATCTATTCGAGATTAAATATATACTAGAATAAATTAAATAATTTTTAGTGATCTTTCGAGATCATTATTTTGTGATGAATATTACTAAATCAATTATTTTTGTGGCGTAGAATGTTTTTATTCGGAAAAGGCAAAGCTTGATTAATCGATTTGATTCAGAAGTATTTTTATAAGCTAAGGACATCAGGCAAGTTTACTATCCCTCTCTTAACGTGAAGTTTTCGTGCCTATTCGATAATTATGTGAAAAGTGTTGATTGTGAGATATTACATTTCGTACCAATGTAAATTGAGAAACTATTTCCGTTTCATTTTGAAGGCTCTAAAGATATTGTTCATATATTACTTTCTATAATTCGAGCATTCTCATTGTACGGGAATGAGCCGATCCCAATAACGATAATATTTTGAATCTTCGAAACTTGAAGTGAATACATGCAGCGATGATCTCACCACAATTAACTTACTCCCTTTTTGGAGATCATCTCATTCTTTGGAATCTAGTCATTTTGATTATCATTCACTTCTACCTTCGGGTAATCTTTGTTGAAAGGGTGCATTGTTCGCACTTCTTTGGTAGAGATGATTGAGAAGTGTTTGTTTGGGAGAATTTCCTTGTATTCGGAGGAATCTGTTCAAGCTGGTCAACACGAATTTATTAAATTCGTGGTAGAGTTGAGAATTTACTATCTGGTAAGGCAGATAGTTTAGGGTTACAAATGTTAACCCTTATGCTAGCAAATGAGAGTGGTAGGTGTGTCTTGTGCGGTTACGATCAGACTGCAAAGATCACACAGGAGAACGGTATTCACGAAATGGTGCTGATCGAGCCATGTAGTGATACCGAAAGGTGGAAGACCAGCGTTTTCTTTACTTGAACTTGTGTTGTCATTTGACAGTAGCTGCTTTATGTTGCTTTGAATTAAATTGTTTTCTATGCCTTACGTGCATATTCTGTTGATTGTTGTTTTGTTCTGTGTGGACTTGCTGAGCAATTTGATTGCTCATTCTTGCATCTATTTTATTCCTTTTTGAGCAGTAAATAGTGAGTATGGCACAACTCAAGAGAAACCGCCCGGAAATGGGTTTTTGGCAAAAGCAGGGAAAAGGGCATCATCCAAGCTGAGACTGCTAGACTACGCCGCTTGGTAGTACGAGCTATAGTTATTATAATGGTTTGAAATCAGACTTCCCTTTATGTAATAAAGTTAGACTCAGTAGTAATGTTGCAAGACGATCGACCCTGGACTTGTGGGGAAAGAGTTGGATTGTGTAATATTAATAGGTAATGCAAGTGTTGTTTTGAGCCAGATGTTTAGTGGCGGACCAGATCTGCGGAATGTGGATCTGGGGGCGTCACAGATTTGGTATCAGAGCTGTAGTTATATCCTTAGGATTTGAGAAACCCTAGGAATATAACGAGTGAGAATGACACGAAATATAAGATAGGTATCCTAGATGAACCTATCTCCATATGTTAGAGAACATATACGTCAAATAAACTTTTAGTAGAGGGTTAGATACCCTACAAATATAAACATTTATAGTTACGAGCAATAGTAGTAGTAACTATTGATGATGATGTTTGTTGTATTACGTAGATATCAGCTTATGAGGATGACTATGATCCATCAATGGAGATTGAGATGATAAATAACGATTATGAGGATTTTCCTATACAGCTACTAGAGCCACGGGCACCTGAGATCATTAATTTAGTATCTGAAGAGATCAAGAATAGAGAATCTTTTGAGTTCACTAAGAAAGATGGGATGATTATTTTTTTCCATCTTCACCTTAGTTGACTTCTGATCCTACTTTGACCATTTCCTTTTTGGTTACCATTCTACTGTTCTTCCACTTGATTCTAAGAGTGAAGACCCTTCCATTCTGGACTTGCCTCGGCATTTCGAGCCTACACCTCTTTCTTATAATCCTATTACCACACATACTTCTGATTGTTATCATTTTGGGACTGCTATGTCATCTTTGATTGGAAATGCTCCTATACCACCTTTGGGTAGCCATACCCCTGTTTATACCATATTTGAACCTCGAGTTCGAGTTTCACCCCTTGTTACTACCATATAAGAGACTTTTGTACCATTCACTTGTATATCCATTGTTTCTGTTCTGTGTCTTAGACCACTCCTTGTCAGATTAATTGATTTTTCTCTACACCAGTTTATGTATTATCAGGTGGCGACTATGTGCCACTTTCTGGTTACATGTCATTGGTCTATCAGTACCAGCTGTTGAGAAGAGTCTTCTTACGACTCTAGATTTGTGATTCCAGGATCTTACGATCCTATGTTTGTTCTACAGATTCAGATTTTATTTTATTTTATTTTGGCTGAGAGTTTGGTATGGAGATTGTGTATCAGATTTTGGATTCTGTAATTGAGGGAGATGTAAATGTTACACTTGTTACAAAATAAACCTTTTCTGAGTTCTAGTATAGGGTCTCAAAGATATTTGGTTGATAAATTGTTGTATAGTTTGATTTTCGGGAGTTTACGGATGTAGTCTATGTGTATCTCGGTTTTAGTATATGATGTATTTGGAGAATATTAGACATTATATATCGGACTAGAGGATCGTGCACATCCTTTTTATCCAGAGGCTATAATTTCGATCAATAGATCATTCTGGCAGTAGAGATGTGTATAGATGATCTTTTATATAGTGATGTCCAGATGTAGCAGGATGATAACCAGATGTACTTTCTATATTATGACTTGTACCCTTAAAAGCTTCGGATATTATGACCATCTTGGGAAGGATGATCAATCTTTATGACATATTAGTATCTCTTTCTTTGACTATACCTTCCCTATGCTTCTTACACTTGTCAACTACTTTTGACGTGTCTCATTTCTGTCAACTATCTTGCAATTGCTACATCAATGATCCAATGTGGAAATTTTGTATTTATTCAAACTTTTAAAGTTTTTTTTTTTTGAGGTTTTCAAAAAAAGAGAAACGTTCAAGTTTCTAAAGTTTTAGAGTTTTCAAAAGAAAAGGTGCAACCTTTAAAGTTTTCAAAAATATGCAACTTTTGTACAACTTGTATTTTCAACCAAAATGTGGAACCTGTTTTCAAAAGTTATACACTGTGTATTTTACAAAATTGCACCTTGTTGTATCTTTGGATAAACCTTGTATTTTGTACAATGATGAGACCTATTAAACTGTTTCGTCTACTCTTATATATTGAGACGGATTCAAACCTCAATGACAACTCTTTTGATGAATCAATACCAAATGCTCCACCTGGATTTCAACCCAGAACAAATCATGTTCAATTACTTGTTGATTTTTTTTCAACAACATACCCATAATTTTGAAAACAATCCTGAGAGAAGTTCTTCAAGTCAACTTATCGAACTTACCTTTCCAATCAATTCTTTCAACCCCAAGAGTTTAAAGGGATTGTGGATTCCGTTGAGGCCAAGATATGGCTAAGAGAAATAGAGAAGACTTTTGAAATAGTTGGAGTAGAAGAATATAAGAAAACGAATTTTGATACTTATATGCTTAATGGAGAGGCTAATTATTAGTGGGAAGATAAGAGAGTTCTAGAAGAATCTAGTGGGATATCATTGACTAGGTCTACAAAGTTATTCCTAGAGAAGTATGTTCTTAAACACCTAGAGAATCAAATGGAGCTCAAATATCTAGAGCTTAAGCAAGAGAATATGTTAGTAACTGAACATGAAGCTAAGTTTATCGAACTTTCGAAATTTATTCCACATCAAGTAAATATGGACAAAAAAAAAAAGAGAAGAGAGATAGACGTTATCAGTCGGGCTTAAAGCCCTGGATTCAGAATAGGGTTACTGTTCTCGAGATTGCTAGCTATGCGACGTGAGTGCACAAATTTTGTATGGTTGAGTCAAGCAGTGAGTTGTTTAACAAAGCGAAAGTCAATAAGAATCGGAAACCCCTGCAAAATAATCAAAATGTTGAAAAGAAACCTTGGACTCATAGTGTGAAGAAACTTTTGTGAAGTAAGAGATATCGCGAGCAGAGAATATAGGTAAAATAGAAGGAAATCAAAGGTTTAGAACTTTGCAGACTGCAAATATGTTATAAGGAGACCCATACTGCCTGAGTGTAAGATCTGTGGAATACGTTTTTTTTATGAATAATATTACGTTTCACACTGTTTCGGCTCAAGTTGACATCGAATCTCATTTTGAAAACTGAGAAGTTTATAGTGTATCTTGAGTCCTTCCTTTGTTCGGAAGTGACTGCTCCTAATAATCAATATTTCTTTGATGTTAAAAAAAAAAAAAAAAATCTTTTGAGATTCATGATCTAATATTCGAGAATCTGAATAAATATATACCACAATGATGATCTCAATCTAATAATTCTAAGAGATCATCCCATATTTGATCCTATCTTCGATGCTATCCACTGAAAATCCTTGATTTGTGATTAAAGGATGCATTGCTCGCATTCCTTGGAAGAAGTGTGTTGAGAAATAATTATGGTAGATCAAGGTTGTCCAAATTGTGAAATAACGATTCAAAAGCAAATCTTTGAAATAAATCTTCCTTGATATTTCTTCAATCTGATTGGGATGAACAACCCTAATTATAGGGGACACAAGGTATACCTATCTGTGTGATAGGAGTTGGATGGGACGCCATCACTTGTGTGTGTTGTGCTTACAAGAAGGTTAACAACCTTTAGTAGTGTCTTAATTTAGACACGCAACACTTAGTTCATTTGGTCATATTGGTCTCCCAATCATCCTTTTATTTCAAATGAAAACTATCTTGAAAAAAAAAAAAAAAAATCATTGATCGGTGATTACCACCGTGAAAGACTTCTTTATATCCAAGAAAGTTTTAAAATTCTTATTTCTTTTGAGTTCTCTTCAAAATGATCAGATTTCAAATTCTTTAATTTTGTTCTTTTAAAAAAATACAATTTTTCTTTTAAAGGTGTTTCAAGAAGGTCTTGTATGGAGACATCAAATCCAGACCCTCAGATTTGAGGATTGTTGCATTGATTATCGGAAGTTAAATAAGATGACCTTTCACCTAATACTGATGATTTGTTTGATCAATCTATGGGAGCATCATATTTTTCTAAGATAGACTTGAGATTTGGATACTATCAGTTAAATATCAGACCTGAAAATGTACGTAAGATAGTCTTTAGAACCCGATATGGACATTGTGAGTTTTTAGTGATGCCTTTTGGATTGGCTAATGCACCTACAAAATTTATAGATATTATGAATAGAGTATGTAAAAAAAAATATTTGGATAAGTTCACTGTTATTTATCAATGATATTTTGATTTATTCGAAGATGAAAGAAGAGCATGCTGAGCATCTTAGGATAACTTTAGAAACCCTGAGGAAAGAAAAGTTATATGCAAAATTTTCGAAATGTAAAATTTTGATTGAGCAAGTACAGTTTTTAAGGACATATAGTTAGACCCGCAAGGATTGAGGCAGTATCGAATTGGGAAAGACTAAGGATCCCAACAAAAGTGAGAAGTTTTCTTGATTTAGCAGTATATAATAGAAGATTTGTTAAAGATTTCTTTAAGCTTGCTACTCCTTTGACCAAGTTGACTAGAAAAGGAGAGAAGTTTGAATGGACCCTTAAGTGTGAAGAGAATTTCCAGGAATTAAAGAAGTGATTTACAAGAGCACTGTGTTAACATTACCTGACGAGACAGGAAATTTTGTGATCTATAGTGATAAAGGACTAGAATGTCTCATTATGCAACACGGAGGTCAGAATTTAGATAATGACTCAGAGCACATGGAAAAGTGATAGCATCTGCTTCTAGACAACTTAAGGATTAAGAGTTGAGATATCCTACCCATAACTTAGAATTAGCTGCTACAATATTTGCCTTAAAGATTTGGCAACATTACTTGTATGGTGAGAAATGTGAGACATTTACGGATCATAAGAGTTTAAACTACATGTTCACACATAAAGAATTGAATATGAAACAGAGGAGATAGTTAGAATTGATAAAGGATTATGATTGTACGATTGACTATCACCTAGGGAAAGTGAATGTAGTTGCTGATGCTTTAATTAGAAAAGAAAGAATGAATGTGATGTTTCTACCAAAAGGAATTGATTAAGGAAATGGAAAATTTAGAATTGAAAATTAAGGATTTAGAGCATAAGGAAGGAAGGATTTATGAGATATTAGTGCAACGAGAATTATTAGAAAGAATCAAAAAGAGTCAAGAATTGATGATTGAAGAAAGACGATTGGAATTGACAGGTGATGAGGATTTAAGTGTAAAAGATGAGAAAGGAATTAGGAGATTTGCTAATAGAATTTGGATACTTAACATGTTATATCTTAAAAGAGATATCTTAAGTAAAGCTCACGAATCGAGATATTTGATACGCCGAGGAAGCACCAAATATGTATCAAGATTTGAAGAAGAATTATTGGTAGCCAACAGGATAAGAGAGATCACAGTTTAGGTAAGCAAATGTTTGACTTATCAGAAAGTAAAAGCAGAGTATCAAAGACCTAGTGGAGTATTGCACCCATTAAAAATCCCAGAATGGAAATGGGAACGTACCACCATGAATTTCATAATGGGTTTACCCAAAACCCGAGCTAATCATGATGCTATTTGGGTAGGTTGACAAGATATGCGCATTTTCCTCCAATTAGTGAGAAATAAATCCTTGAGAGATTAGTTAATATATATATGAATGAGGTTGTATTCAAGCATGGAATGCTAGTATCAATTGTTTCAAATAGAGATGCGAGATTTACATCGAGATGTTGGCAAGCATTTCAGGGATGTTTCGGTACTAAGTTTAACCTGAGCACTGCATATCACCCTCAGACTAATGGACAAAGTAAAAGAACAATTTAGACTATAGAAGATATACTAAGAGCATGTTCTTTGGATTTTAAAGGAAGTTGGGATGATCATCTACTGCTAGTAGAGTTCGCTTATAATAACAGCTATCATTCTAGCATTGTGATGGCACCTATTGAGGCACTGTATGGTAGGAAATGTAGATCACCTCTTTGTTGAGATGAAGTTGGAGAGGGAAAAAAATAATAATAAAAAAAAATAATAAAAAAATTCTATGGCCTGAATTGGTTCAACACACTAAACAATCAATTGAAAGAGGTTAATTGCAGCCCAAGATAGGCAAAAGAAATATGCAGCTTTAGAATAAAAAGAGAAAGTTTTTGATGTGGGAGAAAAAGTGCTTCTGAAAGTATCACCCTAGAAGGATATAATTAGATTCGAGAAAAGAAGTAAGTTGAATTCCATATATATAGGTCTATTTGAAATTTTAAGGAAAATGAGAAGTGTTTCTTATCAACGGGCCCTACCTCCAAATTTACAACATGTCCACAATGTTTTCATGTGTCTTTGTTAAAAGCCTACAAGACAGACAACTATCATATTTTTAAATTGTGAACCAGTAAACATTCAGTCTGATTTAACGTATGAAGAGAAGCCCGTAGAAATTGTAGATTCAAAATTTCAAGAGTTGAGGAACAAGAAAGTAAAATTAGTTAAAGTAATTTGACGAAATCAAGCTGTAGAAGAAGCCACATGGAAGCTGGAAGAAGCGATGAAAGAGAAGTATCCAGAATTGTTCATCAGCAGAATCTGATTCCGAGGTCGGAATCCTTTAAAGGAGGGAAGAATGTAACATACCGCAAATATTTCAATATTTAAGGATAGTACAGATTTAGATTTTTATTCGGTATTGGCCAGTAAATTAGATTTAGTTGTGTATTAGTAGAACCAGAATAATTGTTGGTAGACGTAAAGTTTTAGGGTACGATCAAGAAATTTATAAATATTACGGGTTAGCTAGAGTAAATATTTTGTTATATTTATAAATTTCGAAATATTTAATATATATATATATATATTAGAATAATTATTTAATTAATTATTATTTTTATAGTTCCGAAAACTGTTAGAATAATTAACGTTAAATGAGCCGGGAGCAGATTATACAAGAATAAACGAAACAATCTAAATTTTTTTGCGAAGCGTAACTTGGTGCGCAAGAAAAGAAATAAATAAATAATAAATAAATAAAATATATTTATAATAACTTGGCGACCAAGTTCCTTAAATTAGGGCCCAAGTAATCACCTAATTAAGGGTTGATTAAAGAGATTTTTAAATGTTAATTGCGATTAAAGAAGTAGTATAAAAACCGAAGAAAATTGAGTTTGGTGTTTGGTCTGCAAAACAAAAAAATGGGGAAGTAGAGGAAGTGAGCCAGGAGGATTTTTGGAAGAATTCACCGAGAAGAAAGAAAAAGAAAAAGAAAATATATATCCCTTTAATTAAGGTAATAACCTTTTTTTTTTAGGAAATTTTTATGTATATTCTTTATTCAAGAAATGGGTACCCAGCAGTATGTATAATTTATGTTTCATCTGTGATACTTATCCTATTATGTTCCTTTTAGCATGAATCTTTGCATATTTATTTTGTAATTTTAATTAATTTACTTTCTTTATTATGGTTTATGGGAGTATATACATAAAGTGGGGTTTGGTTTCAAGCTTGAAATTGTTGATTAATTGTGTTGGGTATTGGAAGTTGAAGGTTCGGGGGTTGAAGGTGGGCAGGAGAGGGGCGGAGCTCTCGCGTCGGTACGGCCGACGGAGTCTCGCGGCGGAGTAAGCAGGGGGAGAAGGGGGTGAGCAAGGCAGAGAGATGGTGAGGAAAGGAGACACGGGGAGAGAGAGGCGAGTTATGTGCGTACGGTGGTATCCTTTCTGTGTGTGTGTTCTGGGTATGTGTGTGTATGCCTGAGCCGGGGACGGGTGTATGTTGGTGGTGGTGTTGCGGCAGAGAGAGAGAGAGAGAGATGTGGTGAGGGAGAGAGGTGAGTTGGGGGAGATAAAGATAGATTATTAAATTCATAAATGGGAGAACTAATAGTAATAAAATGGAAATAAGGTAATTTGGGAATATTTAATGTTGAATTTGGACTAATATTGTAGATTTTAATAAGTGGATGGTGTAAGATTATAATTTAATGATTAGTGTGGAAATATTATAATATTAATTAATTTTGGGAGAGAATTTAGTTGGATTTAAAGTATAATAAAAGTTGTGAATAACTTGAAAATGAAAGAATAATCTTGGATATAGTTTATTAAATAATTGTTGAATATTCAATGCTAATTGGATAGCCTGACCTACATAAAGAGAGTGAGATCACGTATTAAGTGGATAAATAAATATTTGTTATTGATATGTAAGAATTTATAAAATCAAATAGGTTGTTTGGGTTGGTGGAAAGGAAATGAGGGAATTATAAAACACGGGCTTGGTGATAACTTATTATGTTAGAATTTTAATTATAGAAAAGTTAGACGTTGGGGAAATTAGATATTATAAAGTGGAAATACTGAAATCGCTATTCGTGGGGGATAAACCTTATATTCTTAAATTGAACAAACCACAAAAAATGGAGTGAAATATTTAAAGAAAGAGAATAAGATAATCATATATCTATTCGAGATTAAATATATACTAGAATAAATTAAATAATTTTTAGTGATCTTTCGAGATCATTATTTTGTGATGAATATTACTAAATCAATTATTTTTGTGGCGTAGAATGTTTTTATTCGGAAAAGGCAAAGCTTGATTAATCGATTTGATTCAGAAGTATTTTTATAAGCTAAGGACATCAGGCAAGTTTACTATCCCTCTCTTAACGTGAAGTTTTCGTGCCTATTCGATAATTATGTGAAAAGTGTTGATTGTGAGATATTACATTTCGTACCAATGTAAATTGAGAAACTATTTCCGTTTCATTTTGAAGGCTCTAAAGATATTGTTCATATATTACTTTCTATAATTCGAGCATTCTCATTGTACGGGAATGAGCCGATCCCAATAACGATAATATTTTGAATCTTCGAAACTTGAAGTGAATACATGCAGCGATGATCTCACCACAATTAACTTACTCCCTTTTTGGAGATCATCTCATTCTTTGGAATCTAGTCATTTTGATTATCATTCACTTCTACCTTCGGGTAATCTTTGTTGAAAGGGTGCATTGTTCGCACTTCTTTGGTAGAGATGATTGAGAAGTGTTTGTTTGGGAGAATTTCCTTGTATTCGGAGGAATCTGTTCAAGCTGGTCAACACGAATTTATTAAATTCGTGGTAGAGTTGAGAATTTACTATCTGGTAAGGCAGATAGTTTAGGGTTACAAATGTTAACCCTTATGCTAGCAAATGAGAGTGGTAGGTGTGTCTTGTGCGGTTACGATCAGACTGCAAAGATCACACAGGAGAACGGTATTCACGAAATGGTGCTGATCGAGCCATGTAGTGATACCGAAAGGTGGAAGACCAGCGTTTTCTTTACTTGAACTTGTGTTGTCATTTGACAGTAGCTGCTTTATGTTGCTTTGAATTAAATTGTTTTCTATGCCTTACGTGCATATTCTGTTGATTGTTGTTTTGTTCTGTGTGGACTTGCTGAGCAATTTGATTGCTCATTCTTGCATCTATTTTATTCCTTTTTGAGCAGTAAATAGTGAGTATGGCACAACTCAAGAGAAACCGCCCGGAAATGGGTTTTTGGCAAAAGCAGGGAAAAGGGCATCATCCAAGCTGAGACTGCTAGACTACGCCGCTTGGTAGTACGAGCTATAGTTATTATAATGGTTTGAAATCAGACTTCCCTTTATGTAATAAAGTTAGACTCAGTAGTAATGTTGCAAGACGATCGACCCTGGACTTGTGGGGAAAGAGTTGGATTGTGTAATATTAATAGGTAATGCAAGTGTTGTTTTGAGCCAGATGTTTAGTGGCGGACCAGATCTGCGGAATGTGGATCTGGGGGCGTCACATTTTATCACTGAAACATTGTTGAATTATTATTTCTTCAAATATATTAAAATTTTAATTTATAACGTAAATCGAGAACTTGCTCTCTTCACTCAATTTCCCAAATTTTAATTAAAAATTTATAACCAAACTAAATACGCCCAAATTTAATTTCCTACCAAAATGGCAAAAAACAACAGTTTCATCAACTAACTAATTAGCATGACTACAAAAAGCACCGCCGGAGAAATCGACGAAACCACATCTCCGGCCACCGGAATTGACGAGTCCGACGAGTCTACACCGTTATTACCGTTACGGAGTACCGATTGGAGGCCTCGTTGGTCGCAAACGAAGGTTCCTGAAATTGAGATCAACCTTTTTCGGCGCGGTAGAGGTCCGATCGACTCTTTTAAATCGAGTCTCGGCGGTTACGAACAAGATCAAATCAAAGTTCGAGAGATTCTGGAGAAGTACAATTTTAAAGCTATTTATGCGTTTAATTCGGCGACTGGACGTGGCGCTCCGATTAGGTTTTATCCGAGAAATGGATTGTCGATGATTCCGTACACTGATGGTGCTGTTATTGCAATTGACGGAGAACCTAAGGTACTTATTCTTAATTAAGTAAGAGAGAGAGAGAGATAGGGGGAGAGGGAGAGGGATGGAGAGGGTGGAGGTGGAAGAGATACTCATGTGTGTGTGAGAGAGGGAGAGGGGGAGGGAGAGAGAGAGCACTGACATTTGTAGCTAATTGTTAAGTGCTTAGACTTGAAATTGAATTCTATTAAGTTTTTAAAATGTGAATGCTGATCGTCATGATTCGTAATTCGATTGTGATGTCTATGTCAGTGTCTAGCAGTTTTTGTCTACACACTGAATTGCTCATTATGTTTCTAGTAGTTTTGTGGATAAACAAAAATACTGTTGTCTTTGTATATGAAGTGAATGAGGTACATGAATTAGTTCAGTGTTATGCATGAACAAGGCGCTTTTATAATATGGGAGGGTGTAATATTGAAGGTTAGTTGGACTGTAATTTGGTTATATATAATGCGATTCTAATTAGATATCTTCGAGTGTAATTTTGAGGGTGTAATTTGGTTATATATAATGCTGACATAGGTTACTACATAAATAGTATGTGTACACATATATGGCTGAAATAGGTGAAATTGGGTGGATTTGTAAGTAATTGGACATTTCAAGCTAATTTATTTGTTTAATTATCGACAGCAAAAATTATATACTGGGTAAAAAAAATTGGATTTTAGTTGCAATTGTTTGTGTATTGAATGCTTTCATGAAGTTTGTGCTGAAAATTTGATGATTATTATTATATTATGTAAGGTAGTAGATTGTTGCTTAATAGAGTTTATTTATTTATTCTGAAGATTTGATGTTCTGAATGATTTCAGGACTCCTTGGTCAATCCAATCAGCAGAATAGTACTAGGAGTGGCAGTTATAACGCTTCTAATAGTATTTGTTATGAAGGAGACTCCACAATGGGCGCAAAAGTTGAACTTCTCAGGTGGTTATCTCCCTTCGTGGATCTTAGCTTTAGTAATCATCATCCTTACTCGCTTTAGAAAGAGAACTAAGGACTTTCTGGCAAAATATGGCTGGTGAAAAGTTGCAGTAGTCCTGTGAGAGCATAATTACCCAGCAGTTCTGACTCGATGGGAATATTAATGGTATGCAACCGCATAAGATCTTCTTTTTATGCCTGTAATGTTGGGTTTGATTAATTTATGCCTGGTAGCTTACCTCACATATATGTAATCATAAGCGCTGCAGCTGCAGATGGTTAATTTATCTTTATTTGCCGGTTCATATTTTGGTTGTGGCACTTTTTTTTGTATTATAGGAAAGCTTTTAAATTTTGTGACAATACTTTCCCTTTTGTTATTCCCTTTCTATTGCAAAAGCTGTATCTTAAAATTACATTCACCCTTAGGCAAATCCCCCCCCCCCCCTCCCTCTGGCCGCCTTATCACATCTTTATGCTGGCCTCGTTATCACATTTTTTTTATTTTACATTTTCTTATGTTAAAGGATCATTTCATCTTACAATATCATGAAGTTTGGTAAGTAGCCCACTTTAAGTTATCTTCCTGTATCAGGTCCTTGTTCTTATACGTGGAAGTTATTGTCCATGGCTTGTATTTTCGTCTTGCAGCTAAGAATAGTCTTATTTTTACTAAGAAATTAAATTTGTTGGCAATTTTGACATTAGTGAAGTCATGGTTCTGTTCAATGTGTCCAACTAAATTTTGTTATTGCATGATTACTAATGTAGTATGGAACATAGTGAATCTTGTGTCATGTTGAGGCTACTAAATGAGTACAAAAACACTTGATCATGTGTCACAGCAAAGCGACCTGAAGCCTTGGTACAAACTACGTTAGCAAGTTCTACCTATGAAAATCTTATTTACGTATTAGAATCTAATTTAAGAGATGATAACTGTTAAACTTGACCTGCGGGCTAACACATTTGTTACCAACATTTATGAGTGTCGTATGCAGATACTCGATTTGAAGTTTTGAAGGTATCACAATCACTCTAAACTTGGTATTGTTCAGGTTAAGAGAGTTTAAGAATGATATTTAGGGCCCAAATTCTCAAACTGTAGCCTGCATGATTGTGGGAATTCTGGACTTCAGATAATAATGAACTCATAAATGACCTAGATAATTCTAAGAAATTCTTATGAGGCTGCTTGTAATTTGGGGGCAGTGTTATATCTGTTCATTAAATTCCAGTTATTGCTTTGCTTTGAATTTTCAACTTTTGGGAATTTTGTGGAACTTAAATCCAATTTTCTCTTTGCTGTGAATTTTCAACTTTTGGGAATTTGTGGAAGTTCAATTTTTGGCTTGGTTTGCATTCTGCTGTTATGTAGCATGAATACTTAAGAATATTTTACGAGACAGAGTATTATGAAATGATTAAAGGAGCAGGCATGCATTCTTTGTATGTGCGTTTTTACTTAAGTTTCTCTCTTTAATATGGGAAGTTGGTTTAGAATGCAAAACTTATGGAACTGGGTGCCTATATGTGCTGTAGAATGTTTTATGGTAGTATTTTGGAATAGCCAACGACTTTGTTTTCTTATTATCTATATACATACATTCTGGAAGACAGAATACTATTCTAAGCTCTTACACATGTTCCTTTTTTGAGTTATACAATAGTGCAGTTCAAAGATAAGATTAGAAGGTCTGAAAGTATAGTTGTATATCCTGGATTTTACATGACATAGGCTGATCAGACCACATAAGACTACTTGAGTAGAGAAAGATATACTGATTTTCAGGCAGGGGAGTAAGCAAGGGCAATTTTTAGGCAGGAAAGTAAGTGACTTTGGCTCCGTTTCAATTGTTTGAAAGGTCTACCAGGGTGGTAGTAATCATGCTCCCCACCAACAATTTTTTGTGTCGTTGAAAGTTTAAATATTTTAGAGGCGTCGAATACCAAACTACAGTGGTCAAGGATCAGTTCATCCCTCAGACATGTGTGTTTATATATCTAAATATTCCAACAAGTCCTTTTTAAGTCTATATACGAATCAAATTCTACATGGAGCACCTGGAACAGAGTTTCCGTCTCCCATTAGATCGCTGAATCCCTGGTGCATGAAATCTTCTAAGTAGAGGAAGTTGTGATTCAAACTGCGTCTGGGTTTAGAAATAGAATAGAGAATGAGGGGTTTCATGATTGTGAATGCCTTCATAAGTAGTGATGACATAGCTGGTGTCTTTTATTTCTCTTTCTATTCGTTTCTTCACTTTGCACCCTACAGCTGAGCACTTGTAGTAATTCCTGTAATATAATAAATTAACATATTAGCAAGACTGTTTTTACATCGATTTTCTATATTTGCCTATGTATATTGTATATATATAATGCATTAATTTAAGTATTTGTATACATCTCTTTTAGATATTATAGACAAATTTGTATCTGAAGTATCGGTATATGTTATTACAACACTGTCTCTTTTTAGTTTTTAGCAACAAGTAGGATTGCAAGGATTATATAATTGTGGATAGATCGGCCAATGACAGAGGGTGCCAAATGTTTGTGACTTTGTGCTAAAGCATCTTTGCTTGCGGGCAAGCTCGAAAGGACTAGGGGTTGACTTGAACGTGCAAGTCTTCTTCATAGGCTTTGAAAGATAAGTAATAATTTTATCCCCATTAAAAAGTCTATAATCAAATTATAACTATTCAGTATTTACAGTTATATAGATGCAGAAGTATTTACACTAAATAGAGATTTGTCAAGTGTAGAACTAGCTTCAAAATCATTTTGATTACTGCAATTCGCAATTTTCACTCAAATATAAACTATTATGGGGCTTATGGGAAATTACATATTAAAATTGAGTAAATGAATTCCTTCTCACTGGTCTTAATATGGCAGAGACAATTATTTTATCTCGATAACGAGTCTATTTAGTTGTCGATATTTTATACCATTCTTCTGAAAAGGTGGTACAAAATAATATCTGAAAACTGAAAAGTTATTTCTTAACATTATTTTACCTTTTATAAATCCACAAAAATGCTTTTAGTTGAAATTAAATCCAAATCAATTTTTTAAGTTTATTTTTTACATATGTTTAATAATTAAATAACCTAACAAAGTAGCATCCAATTCGATAAAACATTAAAGTCAATAAAATATACATTAAACTCGCTAAAATATGAAACTCGGAATGGACGTAAATCAAGACAACTTATTAGCTCATTTATTCCAAAATCGAATTTGATTGAATTCTAACATACAAACTAAGGGGCTGTTTGGGAAGCAGAAGTAATTTCTGCTTCTGGCTTCTGCTTTTCTTGACCCGTTTGTGTAGAGAAGCAGAAGCACTTTTAAGAAGCTGAGAATGCTAGCTTCTTTCTCACAGCTTCTGCTTCTTTTCCAAACATTTTATTAACTTTTTTACTTCTCACTTCTACTCTACTTCTTTACTTTAAGTATGGAAGCACTTTTTTTAAGCTTGGCCAAACGGCCCCTAAGTCATTAATTATTCATGAAAACTTCCGACACACAAGTGTAATGCAATGAATTTTAAAAACAAAATAAAAGGAGGGAAATAAATTTTTTTTTAAAAAATGAGTGATGTGCAAATATTTTATGACAAAAATCGGAAAAAGTCGGGGAAGAATGAATCTTCTTTTCAAAATGGAAGTTTAGTAAAAACTATAAATATTATAAATGTCATTTGATTTTATCCAAATTAATCATTTTCATTCAAACATATGGTTAATACATATCCTAATGGTATGTTTGCCTAAGTTTCATAAACATTCAAAGGCAGAGATTCTTTTAAATTTATCTATTCATATTATAATAATTAGCTTCTATAGTATTCGTATGTGTCCACATACCCGCGTCAAGAAAGAGTGATAGAAAATAAAGCTACGTGTTCTCGTATATATATACTTAGATATGTACTTTCAATGTTGGCGACTATTAAATAAACAAAATGCTTAAAAACCAACTGCAAAGGAGATTACATGGTCTATAGATATGCATTTCAATGGGTATAATCAATTAATTAATTAGTTGATTTATTATATATACTGATTAGAAAATTAAAAAAAAAGATATCGCTTTCTGTTATATATTAGATTAAAGTTCACTAAAATTGATTATATAGGAGATGACGAGGAGTTTATAAAACTTGCCTTGGATTAGGGTTACTTTTAACCATCTTCTTCCCATACTTTCTCCACTTGTATCCATCATCTAAAACCTCGAGCTCAGTCTTCATTCTAAATGCAATCCTAGAACCCTTGTCACCTCCTGTGCACTTCATCCTTTTACTGCATTTTTTTCTGCACAAATCCAATATTATTATATTAAAACATATACAGTACTAATTTGTAAAGTGATAAGTTGACTCATGTTAACGTTATAAAATTCTTTTGAAGTATTTCCGTAAAACGTCGAGATTTTAGATGGATTGGTTATTAACATAAGTGATTTGACGAAGGTATTGAGAAAGTAACCAAAATTTACCCCTCTATTCTTAAAAAAGGTAGAATTATTTAAATTACCGCAACTGATCAAAAAACAAATCAAATCAACATAAATATCAATATCGAAAGGAATTAATATTCACTAACATTTGCAACAGATGATGATCATGAGAGTTATCCACATCATCAGGATTAGAATTCATAGAACTCTCAGCACTAGTCTGCAAATTATCTTGCAAGATCACCGGAGCACTATCCGATAGAAATGAGCTCAAGTTGCATGAATAATCGTCCTCCAACGCAAGATAATCCGAAAAATCAAACCCCAAATCATCGCGATTATCGTTGACACAACTGTTAATCATGCTAGGGTTAGGGTTTGAGCCAGGAGTTTGGATTAGTGGTACAAGTAAAGTGGACATGGACATGGTGGTATGAGGAGAAGACTTGAGAGTTGAGAAAGACTTGAATGATATTGCAGTACTTATATTTGATTTATTTATGTGTGGGTATATATAAGCCACTTGCTTATGTGACCATGCAGCTTCCTGGTAAGAGCAAAATGTTGTGTAGTATATTGCTCAACTAGTGAAATTTGGTACGTCATTTGCTGACGTAATGTGCTTGTGTCTTAACATGGAACTTTCCTAGAAGGGTATATATCGTTTGATTTTTCTTTTTGATTTGTCTGGGCCACGTGCCCACTTCACCAAGTAACGAGCATGTACGCCTAACTAATTCAACGAACTGAAAACAAGTTTAACTATTGGTCGGAAATAACTCATGACTCATTTCCATAAAATCTGGTGAAATTAATAGTTTTTCATATAAAATTAAATATGGTATGGGTTGGTTGGTTGTATGAAAAGTATAGTGAATTAGGTGTTTTTGGTTGATTCATCTTATTTCAGGATAAGTGAATCGGTTCACTACAAAGAAATAGCGTAATTTCGTCCGATTTTTTTTTTTATCAAAATTATCTATTTTCTTATAATGAAGAAATATTTTCAAAAAATTGATTCGAACTTCTTACAAAATAAAATCATATAATAATAGACACGACATAGATCTTCCAATAACAAGACATTTGTTAATTTCTCTAAAATCATGTTGATAAAAAAAAAAAAAAAAACGGTTTTCTATATTATTAGAGCTTCCGGTGATATATAAAAAGTGGTCTTAGTTTTACGATTTATGTTAAAAACATAATGTAATCAATAACCCCCTAGAGCTAAGAAATTGTCAGGAAAACGTATTCATTGACTCAATTTGTTAGGCCCATTTACAACGCAGAAAAGTCCTCCACTCGCACACTGCACTTACCTTAGAGTGAGATTTTCATGTTTGCTATTAAGCTGGAATACAATGATACATAGGTAGCTCCGCACCACACAACTGCACACCCCTGTCCCCATCCCCGCATAAACAGAGAACTAAACTCCTTAAAGCTATCAACACAACCCAAGTAAAATTTGTGGCATACGTAGCTGCATACAGGGACGTAGCTAGAATTTGGAAGTAGTGGGGGCAAAAATAGGAGAGAAGAAAAAGTAAAATATAGCATAGAGGAAATGGAAAGGTAGAGGGGCAAAAGATCTGCTGAAGGAAAGGAGCCGAGGCAAAAAATCATAAAATCAACTAGAATTGTCATAAGAAATCGAACTTGCATCTACAATGAGAACTCACAACACCCTAACCTTGGGGGCAACTAAAACATTTGATTAATTTGATAGTAGAGATATGGATTTACTTTGAAAATCAGTGGGGGCGAGTACCCCCACTGCCCTCACCCTGGATACGTCCCTGCATAACAGATCATATGATTTAATAGCCTCGGAAATTAGAAAAATAATACTCCCTCCGTCCCTCCCATTTCTTATCGAATGGGTTGGGCACGGAGGTTAAGAATTATATATAAAGTAGTTGAAAAGAGGAAGAAAAGTGGGTAAAGTGGTGGGACCCATTGACTTTTAATATATAAAAAGAAGATATTGGAGTGAAAATAGTGTGAAAAGGAAAGAAAAGTGGAGAAGTTGTGGGACCCATCGACTATTTTTGTTTTGAAATGTAAAGAATTGAATAGGACAACCTAAAAAAAAAGTGTAAAAAAATGGGAGAGACGGAAGGAGCAGTTGTTTATACGTAACTGGAATACTTGCTTAAATGTACTTGTGTAAACCATGCAACGTATTAACTAACAAATCTTATAATGTAGAAACCAAGAAAACGATCACTGAGCAGCATTTGAACTTTCTCATAGTGAGTAGGTAAATACCCATGAGGACTAACTCCATACAAATAGCCTGCAATTCGAGTCCGCAGATCCGCAATGCATATGAATTTTTTTAAAATATATTTTTGCATAATATACGTGTAGCCTGTTTCCTGCACCAAAATTACACCAAGGGTAAGCCTTGATGTAAATCACACCTTGCATAGACAACATGAGAAGGTACAAGCAGGATATTAACATATATATGCTTCACTCGAAGATAAAGGTCATTTATCGCAGAAATTGCTCTCACACGACAATCAGTCTTAGACCCAAATGCAGCCTGTTCGTAAGGGCTTGTGGTAGTGACAATTACTTCATCACCACAAGCACGCTGCACTCGTTTGGAAACACTTTCAATTACCTATAACTTTCGTTCATGTTGTCTCCTCATATTATGTTTCGAAATATTTTGAAATAATAATATATATTTACAACTCATGTTTTTAGTTTAAAATTCAACTCATGTTTTTAGTTTAAAATTCAATTTTTCAAAAATATTTCGAAACATAATATGAGGACACAACATGAACGAAAGTTAAAGACGATTGGAAGTGTTTTTCGAATCATCAAAATCCGAAATTAATTGAATTTATTACAAATTTTTACAAGATCTCTAATTTTTATAATCTATTAAAAAATTACAAAAAAGATTTCAATAATTTTGAATTTTATTATTTTAAAAAGATCTTTTCGTTTGCTACAACTTTCATTCTTTAAGAATTTTCAAAAAATATCGTTTAGAGGGTCAAAAAAATTAAATAAAGATCTATCTATAATTAATATTTTAATATTGCCCAAACTACCCCTGAGTCTTTTAACGGAAAGAGTGCAAAGTGAGGCGCTAAAAAAAATAAAGAGATGCATAGTGGAATTATAGAAAGTAAGTATAAGTAATAAAGTGATTTTGGCCAAAACCAATGGGGTGCAAAAAGGAATAAACTCTTATATAACTATCCCACTTATACAAACAAGAAAGGCAAGGTCAGGAACGCATATAAATGGAATCTGCATTCTTCGAAATGAAAGTTAACGGATAACTTGCGGTCCCAGATTACTGAAAGCTGGGAGCCCAACAATCATTGCTAAAGCAAGGACAAAGCTTATGACCCAATTAAAATACAAATGAACTCTACAAGCATACTTTTATTTTTGACATTGCAATTCTCTCATGATATCTTAGAGATGACATAATCTTCAACCCTGATGAAACAAAACACTGCTTGGGGAATTTATGCTCAAATAAAACAGTTGTCCCAGCAAAACTAATATCTAGAGGAAATTTCGAATGTCCAAAGACTTGACTTCAGGCATTTCTTCATCCTTGAATTCCTCCCTAATCATAACAAATGACAATTTATGTTTAAACAGAAAATGATAATTAAAAATGATAAGAGATGCAGCCTAAAACAATGCATACCTTTTCGCTTGAGTTTCCATAGCTTCAAGAGCATCCTTCTTCAGCTCTTCTAGTTGTGCTTTTGCAATTTTAAGCTCCAACTCCTCTTCATATTTGGGTAGCTGTTCGTGACTAATGCCAAGCCTGCCATGACACATGAAAATTTAGAACTTGCGACAGTCAGCACAATAGTATGCAAGAGGGTGTCACAAAAGAAGTCCATCAATTGGCATGAAATACCCAACTTCAGCTGATAAAGAAAATAAAAGAAAAAAAAATCAGAGCCACCAAGTATGAGAAGACTGTGCACTCTGAAATTTGATACTTTAAAATTATGGGGGTGTTTGGAAGTTAGAGGTTTGGGGTAAAATTAGAGGTTTGGGGTGTTTTAGAGGTTTGACCATTTCAATCCGCTAATATTAGTGTTTGGTAGTTAGCGGATTAAAATAGAGGTTTGGGCTCAAAAAGCTAGTTTGAGGAGCTTTTTGGGTTAGAGGTTTTGGTATGTGTCATAAAAAGCTAATAAAACAGCTATTTACCAAACAGTTTTACAAGAAACCGCTAATTCAATCCGCTAGTCAAACATCTATTTCAATCAGCTGGTCAAAACATCTAATTCAATCCATTAACAGCTAACCGCTAACAGCTAATTCCCCAAACAGGGCCTATATTAAACAGGTACTAAAATGATGTGAACAATAATAAAGTCCTCTTAAAATAAAAGTGTAGTTCCATCTATCTAAAAACCAAAATATAATTGTCGTTAAATTATTTAAACACCATTTGCATAAAAAGTAAACCATCCTTTCTGAGTGGACAAGGTGCTCCTGTGTGATTACCAAAAAAACTATTTGCTTCAGAGATGTAAAGCAAAACTAGAAGGCATGGTTTACCTCTTCTACTTATGCAAGCTGTTGCAAAGCTACATCCTTTGGTGCATTGACATTAAAACGGTGTTTTCATAGAAACATGTGCCAACCTTACCTAACTATTTACTTTTTCCATTTCCAATAGTCAAGAATTTTCTTAATATGTTTAAAAGGGAACATAATATCGTGGTTAGTTAATCATAAGTGGGGTTATTTATATACCCGAAATTTGTACAATTGTTTATTTACTTGGATTTAACAACATCCACAAGTCGAGAGTGTGAGTTAATAATCTTTTAGAATGTGAACTTACTTCTTGTTGATCTTTTCAAACTCAGCAAGTAGCATAGCCATTCCTTCTTTATCAGCCTTCATAAGCGGCTTTTTCAACTGTTTTTCAATTTTGTCTACTGCATCCATCATCATAGCTTCTGCACCAAGTTCATCAGTGAGACCTCTCCTGCAGAAAGCAATTCACGTTCAACATGTGAAGAAGCAAACAAAAGAGGAACAACGAT
This sequence comes from Daucus carota subsp. sativus, assembly GCF_001625215.2. Classification (NCBI taxonomy): domain Eukaryota; kingdom Viridiplantae; phylum Streptophyta; class Magnoliopsida; order Apiales; family Apiaceae; genus Daucus; species Daucus carota. The sequence goes on along the minus strand of NC_030386.2, from coordinate 39,339,234 downwards.
GATTCCAGGCTAAACGAAAACGATGCACTAAACTCCTATATTTCAATTGAAGATGTTACAGAGCATACGAGTTGTATAATACCACTTAAAATGTAGCTCCAATTGCTGAAGACAAGTGAAAGTATTATTAAAACTTATAACATTATTAGTCACGAAAACTTGGTCAATAATATTAAGGATATGTATATCACAAGGAGATGGTCATTTCAGGGGGGAAACAACACAATCATAGCATGAGGTAGAGGTACTTTCCAAAAGAAATGAGAGGCATAATGTTCATTTCTTCTAGTGAAAACAAGTGGAGAATACAGTTGTCAACTGCTTTATTTAAAAAAAAATAACTTCAGATTAAAGGATAAGCATAACTGTTGCTTCGCTTATTATGGACATGGCATATAACCAGTGTTGTGAAAAGCGCGCCTAGGCGAGCAAAGCGAAGCAAAGCGCACCCTTAGCGCCTCATATATGTCGAGGCGAAGCAACTTCAATGAAGCGCACGCTTTTAGCCTTGAAGCAAAAAAGCGCTTAAGCACGAAGCGGTAGAAAAGCGCGCTTTGGTGAAGCTAAGCGCATAATAAGTTATTTAATGTTATTGGGCCACTTTTAAGGCCCAAAAGTACTAACCCATAACAAAAAAAAAAAAATTGGGACACTTTTAAAGCCTAAAAGTACTAACCCATAACAAAAAAAAGAATTTTAGGCCCAAATAAAAAGGCTATATCAGGCTCTCAGCTTTCATCTTCTCCGATGATGATGGACTAAATTGGTCAATAGTTGAAAAAGCTTCAGGTGCTAGAGAGCCTGCATATAACTCCAGGTCGCAATCAAAATCAGCCTCTAAGTCTAATAGGGTTCAAAATAACCCCAATCCTTCAAGTTCAAATTAGAGCAAAGGTAAGAGGCCTCGACGTTTATTAGAGGAGGAGGAGGGGACTTGCTTTTCTTAGGATTGAATTTTAATATTTAATTTTAGGATAGTTTTTCCCTCTAAAAGTATCAATTAATATATTATAAAGGATAAATTAAGTTATTTTTGGCTTATAGTGTGATTTAATATATTATCAAGTATAAATAATGTTATAAACCTATATACATATATCCTAAATAATAAATAAAAAAATTCGTAAAACATGCGCCTAGCTTCAAAGAAGCGCGCGCCTCGCTTTTGCGCTTTGCGCCTAGGCTCCAGAGAGTTTTTCGCCTTGGTGCGCTTAATGCTTTCGATAACACTGCATATAACTAAGAAATATTAAAAGGCTACGTAAGAGTAAATACATCAAATTGCCGGTCAGGGTTACACAGCCTTTTGCTCTGCTGGCTTCTTCATATAAATCTTTGGGAGAATATACCTGATTATCATTGGCACTTTACAGATGAGGAGTTCTATGTTGTTAGGTCGTAGGCACGGCTGTGTGCGACAGATGATTTATCATAAGAAGCCGGCACATTTAGCAATAAATACTATTACAGGTTGAGCTGGCAGTAAAATATTATAATTACAGGCGACCAATATATATGGCCTAATTGCATACGAACATATTGGCATATTTAAACCACTATGATGCTTAATGCTCTCCAACTCATGACATATAGCTACTTTGAGTAATCACTGCCTTAACGGATATGAACCATTAGCTCGTATTAGAACATAATAATTAAAACCTTATGTAATTTAACTTCAAAAAGAAATTACTCGGGGTGTTTATAACCAAGAGTAAGCAACCACATACAAACAAATCATATATGACAAATTTATGTTGTGCTACACACAGATATTATGCAAATTTTACATACAAGTTACGATAAGTAGAAATATGTACCAGAAATTATTCCAAAGATTGATGAATAACATTTAACATCTTCATAGCAATAAGATTCATGTGAAACTTAAGGTTACATTTCAAACGTGATTCGCATGTAAGCGCCATAAACATTTATTTATACAAATGTTTAAGAAATGGAAAATGCAGAAATAAATTATTCACTTCAGTCTGCCTCATTATTTTTTAAGAAATACAAAGAATAAACTACCACATTCAAAAGAAAAAACTTCATTGAGAGATATGTAGACTCAAAACATTAAGAATTTATGTTCTTACGTACTTGATTCTTATCTCCTTTAACGCCAACATATGTGAACGAGCATCTTCAATACCTGCTGTTCGGGATGCTATGGTGTATTCAATTCTTTGAGACTCTGAGAATAATTTTGCTCTGCAGATAGAGAACAAATGACAGATAAATGTAGCTCAGGTAAATAGATTAAGTTCAAATAAGCATTACTGTAAATAATTAAACTTCAGCAAGAGATGCACAATTAGCAGTAAGTGATACCTCAATGAGCTAAATATAAAAAGTACAAAATTTACAATTGATTGCATAAGATTAGAAGCTGAAGTACTACATACTTGAGGAAACACCACGATTCCTGATTAAAGATAACACTGAACAAAGAGATATATTTAAAGTATGCAAATTTCTGAGCTCAGGTAGTTTGTCAAAATCAAGTTACAGATTGGAGGCGGCAACAACAGACCTGAATGACACATCAGATCCAAGAACATCACGCCAGTGAAAGAGTAGAAAATAAAAGCTAATGTTTCATGACTTCATGTACAACCATCTGACCGATGAAGCATGACTTAGTTTTGATAATAGTATATAATGATATATCTGCTGCATTGAGAATTTCTCATAAAAAATATAGTGGTGATGTAATTTTAGATAATATTTAACTAAAATTTCTGGTTTACTTTGTTAATAGAATCAAAAATATTATAGGACTAAAAAGATGTGATAGAATATTCAGAAAATAAGTATAGAAACGTAGTTATGTAAATGGTAATTTAAAAAAAAATCAATTTTGAAGGTCTAATCTAAGTATCATACCACAAAATCTTCACTTCAGATAGTGTAATAGATATGGGCACATATCATGAGTTAGCACGCCCAAAACACGTGCACAATCACACACACATAATAGTGTATTATAATCTTATCATCCTCAATTATGTTATTTTGTTATTATGTTTGCACGATAGATACTATTGGAAACAAGAGAAGTTAAGCTAACTAAAGAAATAAAGTCTCACTCTTCTCTAACAGTCTTCATGACATTTGCATATTGAGCCACAGCAGATTGATCCTCAGGATCTATGGTGATCTTCTCTCTCCGAAGCACCCCCATGGCTTTCTCAAATTTATTTTTAACATCAAGAAAAATGTTCTTGAGCAACTCTGCACATAAAAGGGTGAAATTTATATATTAAAATTACAATATGTACATATAAATACATATATAACTAGTTCAATTTTTAACAAATAATGTGCTGAAAGATAGTCATACAAATCTTAACCATACAGGTGAATACATTTCCGAGTAAACTCAGTCAGCACATTCTCCCCATAAAACCCCATTAAACATGGGCAAGATGTTCAATTGCAAAAAATCTATATATATTTAAGATTCTTAAAGTAACCAAAAAGTAACTATACCCTTCAGTTAAGCCTAATTACGGTAATTACATTAATAACAAAGGTTATCTGCGTCCTCTTGACATCTGATTTTCAAGATTGTGAGGGAATACTATTAAAGGTAATGCCTAACATAAAAACTGAATGCGGAAAACTTTTTGGGCGTCTCCTCACTTATAGGTCAAAAGCAACTTATTTATACCGTTTGTATAATAAACTTTGATATTAGTTAACTTATGTCTTATAAGAAGAAATCTGAGAAATTGAAAATGACTTATTTTGATTTACCAAATTTGATATAAAAATTTATATGATCATTTTAAGAGATAATTTGCAATATTTCATTATTATATCACTAGTTTTCTAGTAAATAAATTGTAAATTACTAAAATTTATCCAAAAAAATAAATTAAAAGTTACTTTTCCCATTTAAGTAAGTTCTTACTTAAAAGCAATAAGTGACTTTTATTAATCAAGCCAAAAGGACCCAATAATTCCACAAGTACCTTTAATGTTTTGGGATTCTAATATATATGACAGATTCTCCAGCCCCCGCAATTATCTTTATCATTTCCAATCATATTATCCATACAACACATCTGGAAAAAACTAAGCACCGTTCTGTCTTACTAGTTTCAATTCCTTTGGGTTAAAATATTCTTAATTACATGATTGAAATTCTATTTTGGTGCCGAATTTAGAAATGCAAATGTAGTTTAGTAGTCCTGGTCAAATCATGGATCTAACTGTAGTACAGGTTTAGCAGATTAAAAAAACCCTGTCGAAAATATAAGTTTCAGTAAAGGGTAACTCTGGTATTCTACTCACCATCTCCCTTTGAAGGAGGACGAGCACCACCTTCCGTGGCTTTCGTGGCAGGAGGAGCAGTGGCAAAAAGCCGAACCGAAGCTGCATACTCTGATTGCAGGATAGCAGGACCAGTGTATACCTGAAACATAATAATTTTATATGCACAAATTACTCTCAGGTCTCTATTGTCAAATCTACAGTAATATCTTCCATAGTCCTATAAATCAAATAGCAAACGATAAAATGATAAAGGAAAGTTATCAAGCCAACATCGCAAAGACCATCAACATACAAATATCATTTTTTCATAGAATAACTATGTTAAAAAATTTATAAAAAACAAGCAATATAATTTTTAAATATCACAGATTAGTAGTATATTTAGAAAATTAACAGACATTTGACATAGCATAACAGTCTGATAAGCAACAGAAATGAACAATTTGAATCGAATTGACAAAAATTAAGAGAGAAATAGGGAGAGAGAGAGAGGGAGAGAGAGAGAGAGAGAGAGAGAGAGAGAGAGAGAGAGAGAGAGAGAGAGAGAGAGACCTGACGAGTGGATCTGGAGAGGAGACGAGAAGAGAGTGCCATTTCGATTTGATCGGAGACTACCTCGAACGAAATTAGGGATTGCAAAGTGGCGAGAGGATGCTCTGATGTACAGCGAAATCGGAGTGGTTGACGACGACGTTTTATGCTGTTTATAGCTGAGGATGGGCTTTGGGGTTTGGGTTAAGTGACTGGCCCATATTTCTGTTTGGTTTGTGAGCCCGGTTTATTCTTCTTTAGTCTTGTTGTCAACCCAGTGTGATATTCACAGCCGCACCCGGCCTGTTTTCAGTTTTTTTTTGACAGAATACCTGTTTCTAGAATAAATTTTCGTTTTTTCTTGAGAACTAGCTTTTTAACCCGTGCAAAGCATATATTGCTTTAAATTATTTTTTTGGTATATATCATATACTTATATCTTTTGTTCATTTTTTTAAAATTGAGATTATATGTATTATAAAAATAATTTATAATTTATATTTTAAGTCATATTATCTTGATGTCTGAATGTGCATATATCCTCACTATGATGATATTTATTAAAATATAAATATAAAAAATATGCACTATTCAAAATTTATTATATAATTAAATTATCACTCGCCTAAATATACTGAAAATTCGATATAAAAAATGAGATTCTTGTCGCATCGGAGTCTTTGTCGTATAGTTAAAAAATATATATATATAATTTTATTAAATCATAATAATTAAATATTCTAAAAATCGGCCGATTAACCGAATAATCGATAATCAGACATATATTTAATACGGTTTGATAAAATTCGGTTAAATCGATGATTAATTGGTCAAAACTGGATTAATCAGTCAAAAATCAGGTAAAATATAAAAATTTACAAATTTTGTGGGAAAAATATAAAATTTTAATATGATTAGATATATATTATTTATATGTATAATATTATGTTATCTGGACTTTTCATTTGTATTGGTGTAGTGCGCTGAACTTTTGTTTGTATGTTACCTGTGTGTTATGTATTGAATGCTGAACCAGCGTTACTTAAATTATCTGAATTTTTCATTTTCATTGTGCCATGGACTGAGTTTTTGTTTGTGTTGTGACCCGTGTGTTATGTATATAATAATATATTTTTATGTTATTCGATCAAGATGCCAAGAATTCATTATGTCACTTGAAGAATATAGTAAAGTAATCCAAAATCACACATCAATCAATAGGAGATAAATCAATAGTTGCCTACAAAGATCTGTTTCAGTTGAGTACGAGATAAATTTGACATATATATGAGAACTTCGTATTTTCGGCATCGTTTGCAGAAAATCGACCATCGCCATCAGAATCAACAAAATTAAACTAGTTTTCGTAGATTTTGTGATTTTGTTTAGAACAAGGGAGAATCAAAACTGATATATTTTTCATTTAAACAGACTAAAGTTTGAGAGGGATAGCAATTAGCAGTAAGAGGAACATAAAGACAAAAGTATAGCGATTAGCAGGAGGAGTAAGATATAGACAAAAGAGTATTTGGATTTGGGGTTTTCAAATTTAGAAATTTAGATAAAGGGAGGTCTGGTATCGAAATCTTTAATTCTTTATATTATGCTCTAAGTATGTGGGTTTAAAAACAACTCCAAATCAAATATAGATACTCATCTAAAACTTGAATTAAATTCAAATTTTAAGCTGAATAACGTTTTATTATGAATGATAATAGTATCCACCATGTTTAATAATAAATATTTATTAAAAATAACATGATTCTGTGTAAAATAATCGTGCAAAAAATATATTTATATGATTCTATTCTGGATTCTATTATGGCTTCTATTCTGGATTCTACAATATTTCATATCAATAATTTGGATGAGTTTGGATGCTAGATTTCATATATTAAGTTTAATTAGTGTTTAGCTATGTAGTTATAACTTTTACAAATAATTATTTGTGAAAAATGAAGTGTTAATTATTTGTGAAAAATGAAGTGTTATGACAGTGTTCTGTGTTGTTCTTTTTTTAAAATGTTCTGTGTGAAGTGCAACCCTATATATATATATATATATTTCCAGATAACTTGCATGAAAAAAAATCAATATATGAACAGACCTGATAATTAGTCTGTGTTGCTGGCTTGCTGCATGATCAGACCAATAGCGTGCACTAAGCATTAACCTTCTTTAAAATTTATGCAGGTTGCACTAATTTATATTTACAATGTACATTTTGAAATGCGTCATCGATTTTTTTTCAATATCAACTAACATTTTATGGTTTCAACGTACAAAAGTAACAGAACTATATTTATATAAAAAAAAAACTCTTTAACCAATCAGAATTACATATGATCAAATTTATCAAAAAATCCCTTCTTGGAGTTGCCTACAAGGTTCATCACGTCCAAGACTACAAGTAAATGTTACCTACATTTTTTTTTAACTATCTTGTCCTATAAGCAAGGATATTCTGTATCCAGCCACAGAAATATCACCCCTTTGATTTGGCCCTAGCAGTAGCAGGCTGGCACAAGTCATCCAGTTAAGTCTTTATCTAATGAATTCACTTGGAGGTGCTTCTTCTGGGATCTGTACAAGAAATACAAACACGAGTATTGCATATAAGTATTACATTGACGTACTCTTTTAATTATTCATGTAAATTCTACCACAAATAGGAGATATCAATCGTTAAATAATACAAACATGTTTGTATCAAGAGCTGCTTTTTTTTTTCTTTTATCAGTTGCATGGATGGCATATAAATTAATGAAACATAAATACTCTTTATAGGTGTCCGGATTCCAACTTATAGTAAGCATAATTTAGCAAAATGGCTTTTACCTCTCCAGGGAACCATTCTTCTTTTAACCAGATGCTATTATCCCCTCCACCATTACCTTTTGGCATCTCAACCCTGCATGAAGAAAACCAATGATGAGAAAAGCTTACTAGTAATACAGTGTCTATCAGCAGTATGTGCTATATTTTGTCCAACAATATGGCAATTTACACCCAGAAGGGTCCAGGAATCAGAAATATTTCATTTCAGGGGCACTTGAAATCATTTTCAAGTTGGATTTTACAACCAACTACATTTTTTTTAGTTTTCGAAGTTTGACCATGACACAAATCTAAGAAGGTAAACAAAGATATTGTCTGAATAATTTGTGAATGTATAAATTATAAAACCTCTCCATTCATTGTGGGCACAGAGTCCTAAAATACTGAAAATGAAAAAAAAAAAATCACAGATTACCATAAATTTTTCAATTTTTCCTAGTGCACCCTTGGGCCATTACTTAGACTCAGCCCATGGAAAAAGCAAGACTTGCAGAAAAATAAACAAGCAAACTATCAGGTGAACCAACCTATTTGATTTTAGAGACCTTAAGGACACGTGCGAACGTAAGAGTATGATGGTTTGCATAATTTGGATCACGTCAATTACAGAACTCAGAATATACAGCACCAGTTGTCTAACTAATCTTGCAAGTTATTCTTTTAGATGCTTTAACAGTGACATACATATTAAAAAGGCATATTGGGACACAGCTTAAAACAGGATCACTGTCTCAGATACAAACAGACCCAAATGTTTGACTCGGGTTGCCATTTTTCTATCCACTTTACTTAAATCAGAAGAAGGTTATAAAGTGTACTGAGCTATTATTGACTTTGTTAACTACCTACAAGAACTTACATTAAGCTTTGGCTAGCGTTTGATCCTGTCATTGCAAAAGACGCAGCATTCATCCCATTGGAGAATATGGAAGACTGACTATTAGCCAAATTGGTAACTGGTGGCATAATCCCTGAAGTAGGAAATGTATTTCGTTCTGGAACTGTCCCAGTAGCGCTGATATTTGCTGCAACGGTAGGAAAGGACCCTCCTAGTGGCTGTGTTGGAAATTGACTTCCAAATATACCTGCATCCTATGTAAAATGTAAAAACACATGCGTAAAGTTTGTCAATGTTTTATTTCAGCAGTACCTTTACTTTCGGATGTGATGTTGACTGTCCCAGGGACACTTGAAGGTGGAGCATTAAGTTGGAAAGGATTAGTTTGTGCCATAGCATTAACAGGAGCACTGGGTCTGAAGAAAATATTCCAACAAGAACTCCAAATGTTAATAAAAAAACTGAAGAATTTGAGAGTCTAAATCAAGAGATTGTTAAAAAATCCTTACGTCATCCTAAGCTGACTGAAACTAGAGAATGCAGGAGGGTTACTGTTTTGAGCAGCGGGTGGAAATACATTTGGACTGGGTCCAGGAAATTGATTATTAGTATCAAGTGTCGAGCGTGGTGGAAAAGTATTAGAATTTCGTAATAGGCCATCAAATTCAAGCAATTTGGCCTTCAGTAAATTCCTTTCTTTGTCGACCTAAATTAAAATGAGACAAGTTAAACAGACAGAGCTAGACTATATATGCCACCAATTATAACAATATAACACAGGTTAACATAAGAACCCTTGAAATAGTCTATAAATGGTGACATGCTTATGTTATGTGAAGAGTAATCTTACATAAATATTATTCTTATTTGAATGATCATAAGGATTAAGCAAGACATCTTACTATTGACTGTAGACTCAGTCCACTCTTTGCATCTTCATATGCTAATGCTCGCAACTCTTCATAGCTGATATCACCAAGAATGTCACACGGACCACTACACAAAAGGCAATTGTAACATATAATAGCTCAAACACCCAAACAAAATGGACTTACAGTCGACATAAAGAATAAGTACTAAAAATTAAACATTGTTTAGCATACATTTCTAATGTATATGACATCATACGTTTTGGGTGACTATTTTACTCCTGACCAAAATCACAAATCCTTAGAGATATAATTTTGGAAACAGTATCAGGCAGTATATATTAATCGCAGTTCTACAAAAGAATAGAACCAGTATCGAGATACTTTAGGCAGTTCTTAACTTCTTGTCAGCTGTCCCTCCAGTTTAAAACCTTTTTGGCAAGTATTATAACGTTCTTTAATCTTTGTCAAAATATTACTTAAACAATGATTACCAAAGTTGAATTTCAGCGGAGAACTTCAACATTCAAGTGAATTCTAATTTTAGAAAGCTAATTTGTATTGATAGGTAATACTCCATAATCAGCCAGGGAACTCCAGAAGTTTATTCCTTTCTGACTTAAAACTTTAAAAACCAAGCACCAGAGTTCCTGCTTCGTAATAGATTGCCCAAATTTTTCATAGCATGCAGTTACAATGGTAGGAACTTAAACTACCAATATGCAAAGAATGCTTAGGAAAGTAAACATACTTTTTCACGTGCCCGTAGCATGTCAGGTTCCAAAGCGGTTTTTCTTTCTCAAAGTCCTCCTTCATTTGACGTTTGCATGACTCCGGATCTGTGCACCTTCAAAATTAAACATGATTAATCAACTTAAAATTAGATAAATAATAGAAAAAGGACGGGTAAAGAAATAGATTAATGTATCCTAACCAGGAAATTGCAAATTATTCACCAACTATCAAAACTTACTTATGTTCAGGTGCTGGAGGCTGATTAGCAGATTTCTGTGGTGCATTAGAAGCAGCAGCAGTTGTAGAGGATGAGCGGGACCACTTGTTTTCAAATGGCTGGCAACATGAAAATCACACACAACAAATATGTGTCACAACTTGTGGGATAAATTAATCCGTGTAGCTCTAGTATCGATTCTTATGAAATTATCGCTGAATAAAAGAAAGTTTTGACAGAGCATTCTATCTGTAAGTGACAATTTAAGATTAACTAATTATTTTTGTAAAGCGTAACAAACTACACACCTTAAACTGGTTCTGTTTAGATCCAAAATCATTAGCGCCTCTTGCCTGAGAGCTGTTCTGTACACCAAACCCAAACGGATTAGGCTGCTGCGGCTGTGCATTGTTGCGTGGAAATTGACTAGCATTCTGAGAGCCAAAGCCAAAGGCGTTGTTAGGTTTGGGTTGTTGCTGAGTGGTGTGAAGGAACTTGCAACGATCACCATACTGACAGCTGGAAGAGACCACGAAAACACACTTAATCATCCAGGAACCAACATTATTGTTTTAAATTACAACTGGTATTTTAGTTATAATAAAGATTTTGAATAATCCAATTCACGAAACTTGAAAATCATAAAGCCGGATACAATTTATGTTACGATTCAACACTAGAACATTGCATCAACTGAAATACAAAGGAATTTAAGTGGAATGATGTTCCAATAGGAAAGCGAAACAATCGAAAAGTAACACTCAAGTATAAGATTAACTACTACTCCCTTCGTCTCAGCAGGTTGTTTACGTTCACTGTTTGCACGTATTCTCTGTCACAGGATACAAACAACTAAACAAGGCATTCTAGGTTTGTAAATTGCAGTATCATTTAATTGATTACAGGGACTTGAGCAACAACATAAAATAAAATCAAACCCTAAAAACTTATTAACAAGAAAATTAGAGAAAAATAGAGTACCTGCCACGCTGGAAATTCCTGCAGGCTTCTTTTCTGGGAGGCATGTTGTATGTATATATGTATATGTGTATGTATACGTGTTGCCGGAGTAGACTAGGCGGTCTCGTCGCCGTCCAAACAAATTTACATGACCGTTGATTACCAAACTCGACCCTGACTTTAACATATGGGCCTAGCCTAGCCAAGCCCAATTTCAAGAATGCAATGGATTACGTCTACCTACGTTCTCGGCCCCTGTTTAGCCCAAGTAAAATCCCCCTACCTTTTTTTTATGATTATTATTATTTTAACTAGGTGTGTAGTGTAATTTTAATTATAATTTTTTGCAATATTATCCATTGTTATTAATTTTTTCTAATTGAAATTTTTAGTATTGTAGTAGCTTTTTGAGGCTTTTAAAAAGATTTTTAGCTTTTTTTTCAAATATAACAATTAAAATTTTAATATTACTATGACTATTCGAAAATCATACTTCTTCATCCTGTGAGTTGTATAACCAGGAAAACGGCACGCACTTCAATGCTTCTCTAAAGTATAGTCTTATAACTTAATTTTTTAGTTTATTTTTGTAAACAAAAATTTAATTGTTAAATTTTTATTCAAGAAAAAAAATTAAAAATAAATCATAAAATCATATTTTATAAAAACATGAAAGTACGTGCCAAATAGTCAACGTGTAGAATTAATTGAGATGGAAGTATTAATTATGAACTACTATTTTTTAAATATAAAAAAATAATGGGACAAACTAAAAATAAATTGTATTGAAATGAATACGAACGTATACTCCCAGGCCCGGCCCAGGGGGAGGGCAACCAGGTCATCCGCCCTGGGCCCAAAAATTCTGGGGGCCCAAAATTTTTAAAACCCCTGTAGTACTCTTAGTATACATAGGCCAGGTCCAATTTACACGCGCAAAAGATTTGCGGCCTCTCAGCTTCTTGATACTCTGTTTTTGAGTTTTTGTTTATCCCTGTTCCACTGTTCCATATTCCAGGCCTCCGTGATCGTGCTCCCAACTCGCCACTTAGGTATATAATATATTTTCTTTTTCAAACTTTGCACATATATTATATTAAATATATAATATGATCCATCATCCATGTCATTGATTCACTGCCATCCGTTGCCTTATACACACAAATTAGTACATATTATTAGGTTTATTAGAAAATTGATTAAGCTTTGATAATTTTTGTCCCCTTCGATTTTTCCATGTGTTTTTTTAGAATTATTGTTTCTTAATCTGATTTTTGTCTCTTCTTAACTTCATTAATAATTTTTCTATTTTTTTTATGTTTGTAACAGGTTCAATTATTGAAGAATAGGAATTTTGGATATTGCAAGTTTGACGTACTTTCTTACTTCATTTAAAGGTGCCATTATTCATTTATCTCAAGTAGTTGCAATTTATTATTGTAGAATAATATGTTGAACAAAAAACACCCATCTGGAAGCGAAAAAAGAAAAAAAAGAAAACGAGCTGATGATTTGATAGAGTCACAGAGAGGAGCTATTGAGAATTTTGTTATTAAGAAGACAGACACTTCAAGAAAAGAACAAAAAAACATAAATTTGGAGGGTTCTGCAACGGGTAATGATGAAAATTTGGTGGATTTAGGTCTAGAAAAAGAAGATGTTAACATCTTAAGCGAGAATGAAAAGGAACCCGGTTTGTCTGACAATGAAAATACAATAGCAGAAGAGTCACTTCCTCGTTCAAAGGATATTTATGATCCTAGAAATTGGGATAGTTTAAACAACAAAGAAAGGGATATTGTAGTTGAGAAGGGACCCATAAGAGAATTAAATCTTGTATTTCCACTGGATAGTGTTTCTAGACATTTCTCTTATGCTTATTATTCTAGGAAGTTGAGTAATGGAGAGGTTGTTGATAGAAAATGGTTGATTTACTGTAAACCAGTGGATAAATTGTACTGCTTTTGTTGTAAGTTACTCAGTGCTCATCATATGAAAAGTTCCTTGGCAAATGAAGGATTAAGAGATTGGAAACATTTAAGTGAGAAACTTAAACAACATGAAAATAGTGTTGACCATATGTCTAATATGAATAAGTGGAGTGAACTAAAAATGAGATTGGCTACAAATCAAACCATTGACAAAGATCTTCAACAGGAAATATCAAAGGAAAAGGAACGGTGGAAACAAGTGTTAATAAGAATAGTTTCTGTTGTGAAATGTCTGGCTAAAAATAACTTGGCTTTTAGAGGATCGAATGAGAAGCTTTTTCAAGATAGTAATGGTAATTTTTTGGGATTGATTGAGATGATTTCAGAATTTGATTTGGTCATGCAAGATCATGTTAGACGCATTCAAAATCATATGATACATCATCATTATCTCGGCCATAAAATACAGAATGAGTTGATTTCTCTTTTGGCTAGTAGTGTTAGAACTTCTATTTTGTCTATCATTAAAGAGGCTAAATATTTCTCCATTATTCTTGATTGTACACCTGATGTGAGTCATCAAGAACAAATGACTCTAATTGTACGATGTGTAAGCATGTCAAGTAAAAAGATAAAAATAACAGAGGGAGTATAATACTCCCTCTGTTATTTTAAACTTTGCTCGTTTGAAATGTCGGGACTGTTCATAACATGAGACAAATGATTAATTTACGTCAAATCTACAAGACCAAATACAATCTTGAGTGATCTTTTTCAATTCGTATTTATGAGTATTTTAATACAATAAAGATTTTATACTTAATATTAATATGAAATTAAATATATTAACGATAAAAAGTATGTGTTGGCAAGCGTGTCCAAAGCAAACAAGAAAAATAATAAGAGACGGATGGAATAGTGCTTATTTAAATACTGGTGCAGGCCTAATGGTGTGAGACTGTGAGTAACATAGGAGTATTACAATAGTACTGTACTATGTTAAAATTATAATAATATTGTATGAAATTATGTTTAACTTATTTAAATTTCGCTTGCACTCGGCTCAACTCAATTACGGATGTAAATTAACACTACATAATCTATACTATACTATAAAAAGCCAACATGGGTATATTTTGTAGTCCTACTTTTCCTTCACAATTTTTGGTTTGGTCGTTGTTTTTTGGTCTTTTTTTATGTTACTTCGTATCCTGTTAGTAATAAACAACGGCTCTTCTCAAACTTCTACTTTCTCCTGGACATTGATTGTACAGACTAAAGCAAATAGGACACACCACATACACCTCCTCTCCGTCTCTACCACAGCCACCTCCTCTCCATCTCTGAACCACCGCCCTCTCCGTCTCTGAACCACCGCCCTCTGTCTTCCTCTCCGTCTCGGCGAACTCCGTAACTGGACATTTATTCTACTTATCATTCCATCTCTTAAGAACTTCATCTTCGGTGAAGGTTTGTTCTTCATACACATATAATCAATTATATTTCAAGTTTCTCTTCTGAAAATATATGGATATGGGTTTGTTATCCATTGATTATTTATCTTAAATTTCAGTAATTTATATTTAAAAAAAAAAACACAACATAATATATACTGTGATATGCCGACCAATATATAAAATATACACAAAGTTGTGCACTTTGTCCTGCTGGTCCCAAAGCTCTTTGAAACATCCTTTGTGAGTCTGTGACCGACTCCACTTGCCGCAGCGAATAGCGATAAAGAGAAAAGAGCCGCTCGGTGGATGTCGTGCTCAAGCTTTAGTTTAGGTTCTAATTTTTATTTTATTTTATCTGGCCCAGAGTTTTAACGTTAGGTGGTGGTGACTCTCGTCATAATCGTACCGGTAATAATCGTACCTTATACGGGTTGGTGTACAAACATTATTTAATTGTGGTTTAATTATTAATTTCGAAGATTAGTGCGCGACTAGTAATTTTTAATTAAATTTAGAGAAAGCTACTTTAGAAATATGTATATTGAATTATATTCGAGAAATCATTATGTTTTTTAACAATATTATACCGGCTAGTGGAACGATTCTCGACAGAGACACCCGCCCTATCTTTTCATAAACCACTTTTATCCACATATATATGTTCATTCTCAAAAAAAATCCACATATATATGTTAAAGTTTCTGACCATAGGTTAAAAGAATAATTGTTTTGATTTTTCAAAAAAATAAGTTAGTTTAATTTTTCTATAAATTTTTTTTAAATATTTGTGTCAACAATTCATAACTTAATCGGTAAAAATACAAAATAAGGATTAATTATCGGAAGCTAATCAAGTAATAAAAATTTCAATCAATTTAATAAATCAAGTAATAAATAATTAAAATTATTCACCCATTTTACATTAATAATTGTAAAAAAAATCTGCTCGATGATAGTGATCCTGAATTTTGAAATGGCTATATTTTTTTTAGTACGGATCAACATTATTTTCGAAAAAAGATTTGGAAAAATTGGTCAATGACAGGCCGACAGCCGAAAGAGAATCCCGCATGTAGTTGAAAATATCGGTCTCATCATCAATTGTCAAGTACAAAGTACAAGAAGCATCTGTACCCTACTTAACAATTTTTTATTTTATCAAAACCACAAAATTTAGTGCCATAACAAAAATCTTTCTCGATCAGATTCTTTCCTCGAAATTCGAGCCTGCCTATACTTATCCCTATCGTATTCTCTTTTCGTCCTACCTGCCCCGTGAACCTAAAACAAGATTATTACATCTCAACCAGCTTAATTATTATTAATTAAATAAAAGTTAAATAAAACTTTCTACCTATATAAACACACCTCCCCCTCCATCTAACATTAACTCACAAACTCCTAACCTCTCTTCTCCGCACACAAATAATAATTCCGAGGTCTCCGTAGAACTTAACTCTATATTTTTCGAGATGTTGCTCGAAAAAAAGACGAAGGTAAAGAAAGGGTGGATGGCGGTGGAAGTAGGGCTCGAAGAAGAAGGCGGAGCCACGAAATTCGTGATTCCGATATCGTATCTTTATCACTCTCTCTTTAACCAGCTTCTTGACTTGGCTCACGAGGTGTACGGTGTTGCAATTTTAAACTTAAACTTGCTGTTTTTCTTATTATTCTGTTAATAAATGCGTGTGATTTGCCTAGAGACAAAATCATATGCAGTTAGAGTAATTCTAGGAGTGAGAGTTAATTTCTCCTATTTTGTAGCCAATCCTGTTCTGGCGTTTCTATATATTTGTTTGCAGTACTCAAATAAAAGTCAAGCCGTTTGTGCATGAATAAGAGCTCAGTATTTGCATTATCAAACAAGTATATATATTTATATATACTGTGAGGTTATTTGCAGGTACAAGATTTGGTATCAGAGCGACAGAGTACTGTGTGTCGTGTGTAATTCATGTCAAAGACGACGGCCATGGATGCAAGCAAGATGAAAGGTGGATCGATGGGGCTCAGTTATCCAATGCTTACCAAGAGCAATTATACTGTATGGGCACTTAAAATGAAAGTGTTCATGCAGGCTCACGGAGTATGGGAAGCAGTAGAAAGCAGTGACTCAAAAACAGTGATTGACGATCGTACAGACAAGATCGCCTTGGCTATGATTTACCAGGGCATCCCTGAAGAAATGCTACTTTCGCTTGCAGAGAAGAAAAAGGCTAAGGAGGCCTGGGAGGCCATTAAAACTTTATGTCAAGGAGCTGATAAGGTGAAGAAGGCCCGGGTTCAAACACTAAAAACGGAGTTTGAGTCTCTGACGATGAAAGAAAACGAGCAAATTGATGATTTTTGTATGAAACTTTCAGGCTTAGTAACCAATATTAGAGCACTTGGAGAAAAAGTAGAAGAGTCCTATGTGGTGAAGAAACTCCTGCGAGCTGTTCCGTCAAAGTTCTTACAGATAGCATCGACCATAGAACAATTTGGCAATATAGAGACCATGACTATTGAAGAAACTGTGGGCTCACTAAAGGCTCATGAAGAAAGGATGAAAGGCCAAACTGATAATGCTGTTGGTCAGTTATTGCTAACAGAAGAGGAGTGGTGCAAAAAGGAGAATGATGAAGGAAAACTCTTGATGACAAGAGAGGAGTGGCTGAAACGTTCGAATAAAGGAGGAGGTGATAGTTCATCAAATGTGAGAGGTAAAGGAGGACGTGACAAGAGATTAATCAAGTGTTATAATTGCAAAATTTACGGTCACTATGCAGCTGAGTGTAGGAGGCCACGACGTGCGTCAGATACAAAGCACGAGGCTCACATGGCACAAACAGATGACGAGGAATCAGCATTGTTACTGGCAAAACTTGTGAAGGAAGAGGATGAATTGATGCTTCTTAATGAAAAGGGAATTGTGCCAAAATTGAACAAAACTGTAAATGACAGACAAGAGGAATCGAATGTCTGGTACTTGGATAATGGAGCTTCAAATCATATGACTGGGCAAATATCAAAATTCAAAGAACTGAATAAAGAAATCACAGGACTTGTCCGTTTTGGTGATGGATCCACGGTGACAATAAAAGGGAGAGGCTCAATTGTTTTCCGATGCAAAAATGGTGAAGAAAAGGTCTTACACGAGGTATATTACATACCCTCTCTTTGTAGTAATATTATTAGTATCGGACAACTAGCTGAGGAAGGAAACAGAGTTGAGATTAAAGGAAGTTTTTTGAGAGTATATGACATAAAAGAAAATTTGCTTATGAAAGTCCAGAGGTCACCAAACAGGCTCTACAAATTACTTCTCGAATCTAGTACTGGTAATTGCTTGTTGTCTAAATCAAATAATGAGTCATGGCTTTGGCACGTGCGTATGGGTCATGTGAATTTTCAGTCACTTATGCTGTTAAATAAACATCAGATGGTGCAAGGTTTACCTAAGATTGCACAGCCTGACAACGTTTGTGGTGGTTGTTTGATGTCCAAACAAACAAGGAGGCCATTCCCTTCAAAGGCTACTTATAGTGCTGACAAGGTACTGCAACTAGTTCACGGGGATCTTTGTGGGCCTATAACTCCTGCAACATCAGGGGGAAATAAGTATTTCTTATTGTTGGTGGATGATTTCAGTCGAGCCATGTGGGTTTACATGATAAGAAATAAGAATGATGCACTTGATGCATTTAAGAAGTTTTGCTTGCTTGTTGAAGATGGATTAGAGAAGAAGATTCGAATTTTGAGAACCGATAGGGGTGGGGAGTTCACTTCTAAGGAGTTTGAAAAATACTGTGAAGAGGCAAGAATAGCACGACATTATACCGCACCTTATTCACCTCAGCAGAACGGTGTCGTTGAAAGAAGGAACCGAACTGTAGTGGAGATGGCGAGAAGCTTTCTTAAAGAAATGAAGATGCCAGCTGAGATGTGGGGGGAGGCTGTTCGACACTCGGTTTACATTCTCAATAGACTTCCAACTAGAGCTGTGTCAGGTAAGACTCCGTATGAGGCATGGACAGGAAAAAGGCCAAATGTGAGTCACATTCGAGTCTTTGGCTGTGTAGCTCACATGAAGATCCCAAGTGTGCACGTTACAAAACTTGATGATAGAAGCAAGAGAGTTGTAAATCTGGGCAAAGAAACTGGCACCAAAGCTTACCGCTTATATGACCCTGTAAGTAATCGTGTTCTAGTAAGTCGTGATGTGGTGTTTGAAGAGATGAAACCATGGCCTTGGAGTGAACGTGACGAGACAGAAGAGAACATCGAAAGTATATTCTCGATCTTGGATACTACTGCAACAAGCGCTGATGTAGAGGAGGCTGAACCAGAAAAAGAGACTGAACCAAACACTCCAAGGACACCAGGTGCTCAATCCTCAACTGCACAGATATCTGATACAGAAGAAAATTCTGACAACTATGATGACAGCAATTCAAGACGAAAATACAGGCCACTTAGTGAAATCTATGATAATACAGAAGTAGTGGAACTGGAAGAAGAGCTATATCTTATGGGAACAGAAGAACCAAGCACTTACAGGCAAGCTGCTAATGACAAGGAATGGAGGTTAGCTATGGAAAAAGAGATGGACTCGATTGAACGAAATGGTACCTGGAAGTTGACAGAACCACCTAAGGAGCAGAAAATAATTGGACTTAAATGGATTTACAAGCTGAAAAAGGATGCAAGTGGTAACGTTGTAAAGTACAAGGCTCGATTAGTTGCCAAGGGATACTCACAAGAGCAAGGAGTGGATTTTGAGGAGAACTTTGCCCCGGTAACTCGTTTAGAGACAGTTCGACTTTTGTTGGCTCTAGCAGCTCAGAATAATTGGGAGGTTCACCATCTTGATGTGAAGACTGCTTTCTTGAATGGTGAAATCAAGGAGGATGTCTACGTTGCTCAACCAGAGGGTTATGTTCAGAAAGGAAAGGAACATATGGTTTACAAGTTAGTGAAAGCACTGTACGGGCTTAAACAAGCACCGCGTGCCTGGTATTTTAAGCTCGCTAAATGTCTCGAAGGACTGGGATTTACCAGGTGTCCATACGAGCATGCGGTATTCACTAAACAGATTGGTCAGGAACAATTAATAATAAGTGTTTATGTTGATGACCTGTTGGTTACAGGCACCAACATATCGATCATTAATGAGTTTAAAGCACAGATGGGCAACATTTTCGAAATGAGTGACCTGGGGAAGTTGAACTACTATTTGGGCATTGAAGTGGATCAAAGGCATGGATGCATTGAACTCAAACAGACTGGGTATGCAAAGAAACTACTCGAGCGAGCAGGAATGGCACAGTGTAATTCGACAAAGTACCCGATGGATCCCAAAGAACCAATCGTGAAGGATGAACAAGGAAAGCAAGTAAACAGCACTCAGTACAAAAGCATGATCGGAGGCTTACGATATTTGGTGCACACAAGGCCTGACATAGCCTATGCTGTAGGAATTGTGAGCCGCTATATGGAGCGACCAACTGAAATGCACCAGAATGCTGTGAAGAAGATTCTACGATATGTTAAGGGAACTTTGGACTATGGGCTGGTGTACGCAAAGGACAGTGGTAATAATGTATTGACAGGCTTCTCTGATAGTGATCTAGCTGGGCAGTTGGATGATAGGCGGAGCACTGGAGGTGTTGTGTTCTACTTAAACGAAAGCATCATCACATGGTTTTCTCAAAAACAAAGATGTGTGGCACTCTCTTCGTGTGAGGCCGAGTTTATGGCTGCAACTGCAGCGGCATGTCAAGGGATTTGGCTCCGTAATGTACTCAGTCAGGTAAGCAATAAGAAACTTGGTCCAGTTGTTATATTTGTAGACAACAAATCTGCTATTGACTTGACCAAAAATCCGGTATTCCATGGAAGAAGTAAACATATTGATATTCGATACCATTTTATCCGGGAGTGTGTGGAAAGGGGAGAAGTAATTGTCAAACATGTTCGTGGAGATCTTCAGCGTGCAGACATACTTACTAAAGCCTTAACAACGGTGCAGTTTGAAAGAATGAGAAGTTTGATGGGTGTGAAGAATCTAGCCAATCAAGTTCAAGTTTAAGGGGGAGATTGTTGCAATTTTAAACTTAAACTTGCTGTTTTTCTTATTATTCTGTTAATAAATGCGTGTGATTTGCCTAGAGACAAAATCATATGCAGTTAGAGTAATTCTAGGAGTGAGAGTTAATTTCTCCTATTTTGTAGCCAATCCTGTTCTGGCGTTTCTATATATTTGTTTGCAGTACTCAAATAAAAGTCAAGCCGTTTGTGCATGAATAAGAGCTCAGTATTTGCATTATCAAACAAGTATATATATTTATATATACTGTGAGGTTATTTGCAGGTACAAGATACGGCTACCACACCTCCGGGCCGCTCCGGCTGCCGTGCTCCACCGACGAGTTTCTGCATCTCCGGTGGCAAATCGAGAGGGAGAACAATAAGCATCATCACCTGCATCTTTAGCATCTTCCTACTAGCTTGTCATTTCATACTTGTTGAAGGATTGCTTATATTTAAGCATGATTGTTATTATGTGTATTGTCGAGTAGGGTTTTGTAACTTCTCCCACTCCGTTTGGAGTTGTGGAGTGAAATTGTTGCAAGTAATGAGATCTTTCTTCTTCCAGTTCTTGGTTACGGTGATTAATCACGATTATTTTTTGTTTGGTCAATATTATTATTATTATCATTTAGTATGATTGTGAAAATAATATTATTATTTTAAGAAAATTTTTAAATTTCAGCATGATCATAAAAATCATGAATTAGAATTAACCGGCGACTTGCCGATTAACAATTTGCAGAAATTTTTTTTGAAAAATTTAAACAATCAAAAATTTTCAGCCAAGTCAAATTAAATTGTAATCGATAATCATTAAATATTTTAATATCGGTAAAATGGTGAACCTGTCTACAAATTTATAATTGTATAATTTTAATATCAAAATCTTCAGTCCAAAACAAAATGATAACATACGATCATATCTCCGAATTATAAATTATATATTTTAAACTTCCACTCAATTTGAATATTTTATTTAAAGTTGATGGGTTATAAACTTGCATAGAGTTGAGCAATTGAGAATAACATATTCCAATAGCATATTCCGTTAGTGGAAGCATCAGAATAAATAAATGTATGGAGCAGTGCAGCTTGGTTTGGTGGGGTTGATTCGTGTTTGACTCTTCAAAATCGAGTTGAGCACGGCTCTGAAGCCCCACGCCACTACAAAAGATAAGTTGTTACGTGTGGCCATAAACTAAAGTTCATTATATGTGGAAATTATATTATAGTGCGCCCTTTCGAATTCTTTTGAGGACAGGCTTACAACTAAAATTAATAAAAAAGACCGAATGATATTTAGATATATTGGATTTATTTCAATGGACGAGATTTGCTTAAGTGGGCATGATAATTTATCCCTCTCAGACATCCTTAGTTTGATTCTCCAATAATTTATTAAGAGGAAATAATTTATAATATAATATGAGAAAATAATTCTGAAAATACATTTTCCTTTTTCCTAATTTGTAAAATATTCATAATTTAATAGTTAGAATTGTTTTAAGCTCAGAGTCTAACTTTCAGGCACCCTCGGGTATGTAAATATTCCTATTTTTTATATTTATAAAAATTGTGTTTGATATTAAAAAAAATCTTTTGATTTGTAATCAGGACATATTCTCGTGCACTCAAACTACAAACCCAATCGACATTATTTCTTCTTACATTTACTCTGCTCAATTATTGATGTACAGAACTGTTGGAATAGATTGAACACTTGTTTATCATCATTATACCTCGACTCGGAGAGATTTTTCTGAAATGATACTCTAAGATTCTATGCAGAAAATGGATGGCCCACCTTTTGTGGTGGACATTATTGTGCACAAATTTTATTTGCTTGATTTTTTAAAAAGTATTTCAACAGAGTTCTTTAATATCATAATCTATTTGCAGGGTTTGTTTACTATGTTTCTCAATCTTAGTTTACAAATTATATAGTTTAATTGTTAGAGTAATACATTAATGATATTTTAAATTTTATAATTCCATTTTAATAATAAAATAAAGATTCATTATAGCAAAAAAAATTATATTTATACATTATTTATAATATTAATTATCTAATATATATTTTACCAATATATACTTGTTATCAATCTCATGCGTGTTAAGGGATCAATTTTTCCACAATATTAAGATGTTGGGATATGTTTATCAAAATCATACGTTCCAATGTCAATTTTTTTTGAATCGCGAGTATGAGCACTAATATTAATATTATACTAAGGGACTAATTTTTCTAGAATCTCAAGACAGTGGAATATTATGGGCTTGCAAAAATCATATTATACTCGGATAATAAAATATTTATGTGTACATACTAATTTCTAGATCTAATTTTTTTAGGAAGAGTTAAATTTTATTTATTTTCATAAACAAGTATTAATTTTAGAAAAAGTCATATTTATATACTTCCCTTGTGAAAATAAATGATTAAACAAGGTAAAGAGACTTTGCGTATTATGTATTATCACTTAAGATTCCTCATTTCTCTTTGAATTAAGTTCCATGGTTGTGGGACTTAATTGATGGTGGATAAAATGCTAACAAGATGCTTACAGATATTCGATATTTTTTGATTGCAGAAAGGAAACCAGACTGTATACAAATTATCTTCCACCTCCTCTTTATTCTCAACCTTTAATGGTGGACACCGGTCGGTGTTAGAAGATTTAGCATCCGCAACTAATGTTGACATTTTAGTAGCCTAGAGGTGCTTCACTAGAAAAGCCTACTTTTTAAAGTTAACAGGTACGCTTTCTTCGACATAAGTCAAACAGACCCCAGACCAGTACAGTTGAGAATGCATGTCACTTGTCAGTGTTGAAAAACTATAATTACGCTCGTTCAAAATTATGCATCTTGATTCTGTAAAAAAAAAAAAATCATGTATCTTGATTAATTTTTTATTAATTTATTAATTATTTTTAATTAGTTAAGCATGATATTGAAATTTACATATTATTTTCATATCAATAATTTGTTTATCATTTATAAATTTTATATATTTTTAATTTTTATAATTCTGAATTATGCAAAATAATATATCTAAATAATATAAAATTAATTAAAACATCTATTTACATCCACTTCATATATTTATCACTCAAATATAATTTAATAACTTATATTTGAAAAGTTTATTTTTGAGTATTAAAATTTAAATATTATATTTTTGTTTGAAGAAAAAATTTAACAAAATTATATTTTTTGTAAAATTTTAAAATCTTAAAGACACAGAAAATCTATGTATATATAACATATAAGATAATGCATTTGAATTGATTATGTTATCAATCTTAAAGTAATATTTTTGATTATGTCATTCTATAATTTGAATGTATATGAATTTTCTTTCTTAACCATTTTCGAATTCGCCCAAGGCATCCAAATTTATTGAACTAGCCATGTCATTATGTATATTAATAATTTATATTTTATATACATTCTTGATAACTTTTAACCTTAACCATGTAAATTATTAATTTTGATATAAGAAAAAGAAAAACGGGATGAAATATAAAATATAATCAGTGTTTCATTCAAATGTAAATTTCCATATAAGAAAGGGAACATAGAGAAGTGAACTCTATAGTTGAAAACATTGCCAAGAATTCCTAAATGAAATACTCACATGTTACGTATTCTTTTTCCTTTTCGACGAGCACATGTTATGCATCATGTACACCCCAAGTCCATAACACATGCTCACTTTACACGTCACAGAGTGCAAAACCTAAATATTCGGCTTCCAGAAATGCGTATCTTGCCGTACACCGGTACAGGATGATCCAGCCAGCCAGTCTGCTGGGTCAAACGGTCAACGTTAAGAAACAAATCACTTATGTACCCAGTGTACAAGTACCGAACAAAAGTAGACGACCGGAAGTAAACCCGTACGTGTGGTTTACTGCACCACAATTCTTAGTCTTTCGCACGTGTGGTTGCATAACTTCGGTCATCTGAAATCAAAATTTAGTCCATTTGAATTATCGGATAATTTGGTTGAGTAATATTATGGCCTGTTTGGTTTAGAGAAGCAGAAGCAGCTTCTGCTTCTCCTGACCCGTTTGTGTAAAGAAGTATAAAAAGTGAGAAAGCTAGCTGTTGGGGTGCCCAGCATCTCCCCAGCTCGGTTGAGCTCGAACCGTGGTGCTGGCTGCTACAATTAAAAGACTACCGTGGTGCTGGCTGCTACAATTAAAAGACTTAGTTGCGCCATCTCCAACAAGTAGCTGCTTTTGGTGTAGTGGTTAGCGCTGAGGGTCCTAAAACTAGATTCTCTCCCACAGCTTCTACTTTTTTTCCAAACACTTTATTAACTTATTTACTTCGCATTTCTACTCCACTTCTTTACTATAAGCAAGAAGTCACTTCTTCTATGTTAACCCAAACGGCCTCTATAACTTTAGACTGGTTTGAATATTTAGAATATTTTGAATGGACGAGAATGGAATCCAGACATTCGGAATAAAAGAAGATAAGTTTATTATTTGAGCTTTCTAAAAAAATTTGGTTTATCTTTGTCAAAAAAAAAATAAAAAATTTGGTTTATCAAAAAAATCTTTGATAAATCTTGAATATACAGGTCAATTGATTAGGCGATTTATACACCCATACCTATTATCAAGAATAAATTATGACCAAATAATTTCTTTATTACTGTAATGCAATACCTGATTGTTAGTCTTGTCTAATTCTATCCCTAATTTAATACCGTAGCCGTTCGTATCAGGTTGGGTGGAGATCGCGAGGGGGTTATGTGTGTGTTACCACAAAGATAAAGAACGTATGTGGAATGTGTCACCATTCAAATACATACATCACTTTAACTTTACTTCCTAGTGCTTATTGCCAAGTACAACCTCAATTTATTCGTACGGTAGATACACGTCACTTCCAATTTATTTATCCTTTTTATAGATAAAGTATAGTATTTCCCCTCTTCGAGATTCTATATATAGCCAACACATCTCCAGTTCAAAAAACAAACGTAAAATTTCCTCTCTCTTAAGAAAATCACAATTATTTCTCTCGTAAATATTCGATCAAATGGAGAACAAGACGAAGGTGAAGAAAGGATGGATCGCGGTCCAAGTCGGATTAGAAGACGAAGACGAAATCGCTTCGAGATTTCACATTCCGATATTTTACCTCAACAATCCGCTTTTTCGAGAACTTCTTGATAAAGCTCATGAAGTTTATGGATACCACATTTCTGGCCCTCTTAGGCTGCCTTGTTCGGTCGATGAATTCGTTCATCTCCGGTGGCAAATCGAAAGAAAAGAGCGATAATTAATGTCTGACGATTATTGATTAGACGGATCCTAAGTGTCGAATAATTAAGAAGATGGGACTTTGTTAAGACGGTGATTGACTTATAAGTTAAATTAAACGGACATGATGTTAGGGATGCATGAAAGCTTGTATGGAGGGACATTAGGTTTTTTTGTGATGCAACTCTGTAGGTGCAGCTGTTCAAGTGCTGTGAGTTTTTGACTTGTAACGGAAGAAATGTTCGTGAATGATGCTTTTGTAATGGAATACTAGTCAATGAAACGAGCATAGACAATTGCGTAATGGAATTCATTTTGCACATGATAAACGTATCGGGAAGTTTTAACACGTAAATTGTTCTGTTTTCGGTGAATTATATACATACGAGGCTTCTTCCAAAATATTTTATCTTATTATTTACTCCAAATGATACATAGCTAGTCTACCAGTGATTTTTATAATATAATGCCTCTCATTTTTAACACTTTTTACATTATTTATGTATTTTAATATATATATTTTCATAAATGATTTTAAAATCTTCTTTTTATATAAAAATTTTAATATTATATTTTTATTTTTAAAATAAATTATCAAATCACATCTTATAGAAATTTTAAAATATGTACTAAGATCCTGTCTTCTAAAAATAAACAACGTAGAATGACGGATAGAGTATATGATATATTCACTATATATTTATAAAAAAAAATTAGTTAAGTACTCATGTCCTCCATTGTGAAGCTGAAGGTTAAATTTCGAATAAAATTTTGAAATTATTTAAAGATGTTCATAAGCCGTTTTGTGAGCATACTTTTTTTACCTCTGCTAGATTTAAATCCCATCTCAGTCCTATACATCCTGAATTCAAATGCAAGAATATTCGGCCGAAAGTTTAGGAGTAAGAAACACGATAGAAACCTGCAATCCGACTCTTGGTTTCTTTTTGACTCTTCGTTTCTTTTTAACGACATTACAGATATGTTCTATTTAACGAAATTACGGATGGAGTGCAAGAGTGCAAGTTGCCGTCAGCGGCAAAAGCATGTTGCAGTGGTGATACGAATGTACAATTTGTACAAACCGCAAAAGTCGAATTTGTACAACTAATAGTACGGGTACGACAATTGTTAATTGCATAATCAGCTCAAAAAAGTCATCGACAAATGGATGACATTGACCCCCACTAGTTTTATTGCTAATGACATGTATCTAAACTGTTCTTGATTAGCATTATCGCGTTAAAGTTCTTAAAAGCCATTTTAGTGGAGTGGAGGGCGTCTTATTTAACCAAAAGACAAAGCATCGAGTTCTTTGGTTAGCGCCGCTAATTTTACTCTTTCTGTTTCATTTTTATTATAATTTTCTGAAAATTATTAATTATCGAAGATTAACACGAAATGTTATTATTTAAAACAGAGTAAATGAAAGAGAGAAAATGTTATTTTTTTGATGAGTTTAATCATAAAAAATAACAAAAACATACTTATAATGGTAAATATATATTTTGTTTTTTATTAATATATAATAACAAATTACACCATCTTCCACCTGCAATAAGAAATTTTATTTACTAAATAAATAAATCGATCAATGAACGTACTCTTCATCCCACTAACTAGTACCTTCGCATAAAGCTTATAGATACGCAATACGCCAGCTTTATGACCACTGACCAGTCCATCAGCTAGTGGCACGAACAAAAAGTTTAGGTATTTCATTGATACTAAATTTTTCGAGATACGAATCATATTTTATGCAATTTTTTCGAATCCACTGAATTTAACAATTCTATCGCGACCGCAATCCACGCCCAATAGTCATATACTATCCCAATCCCCTTCTAAAGTTTGTTTTACGGAATAACTAATTTTTCTTCTGTAAGGAACGGTATAACTAAATTTTTTGATATCAATTTTATTAGCCAGTTTACACGCATCTCGATTAATTTAAAAATAATAATTATATTATTAAATCACAAGTGTTGTAAAAATTTATTTATTTTAAATATTTTGATTAATTTTTTAAATAAATTTACTGATTAATTTCAGTTTGATTGAAATTTTAATTTTGTCAATAATATCTTCAATAAGTCTCAAATAAATTCTGAATTGGTAGGTCAACCGATTAATTCTAATTCATAATTTCTGCAATCATATATATCATTAATAATTCCTCATTTAAATGTGTACCAGGTTTTTGAAGAATTTTACTATTGTATATGTATGTTTAGCTTTATATATTCGGATTTTCTAGTGTGTGCCGATGACCGATGAGCACACACTAACAACCACTTTTTGAATGGGTGGAGGATTTCTATTGGTTAAAATTACTCATTAATAATCATGATCCCACTGCATATGCACAAAAAACATGATCAGTAAAAATCCTCCACCTCACCAAAAAGTAGTTGTTAGTGTGTGCCCATGGCACACACTAGAAATACCCTTATATATTTTAGAAAATATACATATATATCACCACAAGTGGGAAGCGAGTATATAATTATGACCCGTACCTGCGCATCTAAACCAAGAAGAACCCCGCACTACACACTTCCACCTAAATCTCCATACTTCCTGCTTTTTCTTCTCCTTCACTTCTTCATATCACTTGTCAGTGGCGGAACCAGGACTAAAAGTTAGGGGGGGCTGAAATATTTTTTCATCTATACTTGCATAAATAGCTTTCTCAATATATATCATTATACTATCATTCAGTCATGCATCTCCCATCCTATCACGCTGATAAGTCTTGATTTTTTTTATAGCAAAAAAAACTCTCTCAACAATAGCAATGACAACGGGTAAAACTAGAGCTAACTCAACCAGAAGATAAACTATGGGATAAACAGTGTGTCTGTGTGTCTTAACCGTCATGACAGATTGATTTCCTATACTTTAAAGTCCAGATTAATCCTTATCCGCTCTTACATCATAGATAAACTTGTCTAACTCATTTGATAACAACTCTAGGTCTAGTGAAGAGATATCCTTTGGATAAAATTGTGCAAGGCAGAAAATTAATTCCTAGGATCCAAAGAGCAATATAAAGTAGCAGCTCTATGTTTCCTTCTGTAAACGGTTATCCATCTCTTGGGAAATAAGATCAATAAACTGTTAAATAGACTCTCTTTATACTACGTGCCTTTTCTTTTCCTTTTTTTTCCAATAAGTCCCTCTCTATGACATTTATAATTCAGCGGGGGCAAAAAAAAATTATACAGACATCACACTAATTCAGCGGGGGCTGAAAAAAAAATATACATTGTTTTTCCGAGGTTAGGGGGGGCTCTAGCATCCCCTAGCCCCCCTCTGGTTCCGCCACTGTCACTTGTACTACACACAAGCTACACAATTAATATATGGGATAAATATCAAGTTGGTGACTCGTTTCGTCTAAATGTATCAATTGAGTGACTGATTCCTAAATTGACTCAAATGAGCCACTCATTAGAAAAATTTGTATCAAAAATATCACTCTATCATTAATCGAAATTTTGAAAGTACTATATATTGAGTTTCGCACATTTTTTATGAATGGTATTACATCTAAATGAAAGATTCCGAGTTCTAGTATTTTAGATAACATTTTTAGATTTTTAAAAGTTTATCTCCTATTTATTTTTATTTAAATCAAATAAAACAATCAAAAAATTAAAAATAAATAGTTGATAAAATTTTAAAAATCTAAAAATATTAGCAAAAATAGTAGGACTCGGAATCTTTCATTTGGATGTAATACCATTCATAAAAAATGTGTGAAACTCAATATATAATATTTTCAAAATTTCTACTAACGATAGAGTAATATTTTTGATACAAATTTTTCTAATGAGTGTCAAATTTGAGTCAATTTGGAAATTAGTCACTCAATTGATACATTTAGATGAAACGAGTCACCAACTTGATATTTATCCCATTAATATATTATTCATAATAATATAGTTATAAACATGGTGATGGAGAAGAAGATGAAGGTCAAGAAAGGCTGGATAGCCGTGGAAGTAGGCCAGGAACAAGAAAACGGACGTCTCGCGAGATTTGCGATACCGATATCGTATCTTTATCACCCGCTTTTCAAACAACTTCTTGATTCGGCTCATGAAGTTTACGGCTACCAGGCCACCGGGCCGCTTCGTCTGCCCTGTTCGACTGATGAATTTCTTTTTCTCCAGCGACGGATCGAGAAAAAATAACAATCATCATTATCGTCATCATCATCGTGTTTTTAAATTAATCAGAGCGGCTATAAATTAAATCCTCTGCCCCTCATAAATTGTACATGACCTTGTCGTAAGAGACCGGAGCGGTCAGAGGATAAACCTTTATTACTAGACTATTTCTCGGATCTTAACGGATCAGCATCATCAGAAACTCCTTGTACTTTTTTCTGATGTTGTATATGTAAATAACCATTAGTCCATTACTATGTAATTAGGAGTAATTAGTGTTTTCTTCTACTTTTTGGGTAAGTTTAGTTTTTTGCATGTAATAGCGAGATTGAGGTTGTGTTTCGTTGCTTTGGTGACTCTCCCGCCCTTCAATTGTATGTATAATAATCGTTCATGCATATGGTATGGGGATGTTGTGCAGAGAGATTGTTGCAGTTAACAATTTACCTTTTAATGAAGCATGTTTGATTGAAATTCAGCTTGTCAATTTTCTTTTTTCTTTTGTTTGAGTTAGAATTTTGCAAGCGGTTGTTATAACTTTTATCAGCGATTTTTTACAAGGAAGTATGAAGTTCAAATTTTGATCTCATAAAGCATGTCAGAAAAGCGTCTCGTTTTTGAGAAAATTAAATTTACTCTTTAGGTAAAAAAAAACGCATTGCCTTTTTTCATGTATTATCCAAGATTTTTAGGAGAAAGGGCTTTATATATCGTGATTTCTCAAAAAAGTGATTGAGTTAACATCTTTGGACAGTAGAAATTTTGATACTTGGCTTTCACTTTTAGTTAAATTTACTTACCAAAAGTTTAACAGAGATTTATAGTGACTGACTTTAGAGAAAACAAGATTCGATCTAAAATTAGCCAGGTCTGAAAAAGTAGTCCGCTTTTGCTTTTCTTTGCCTTGACAGCACAATATCCGGTCTGAAAATTTTATAAAAAAGAAACCGGTTGAAGTACTTCTAATCAGAAATTAAATGAAGTACAGTGCCTCTGGATCCAGCAACTAAAAGAGCAGGTCCAATATGTTTCCTATCCTATTATTTATAAATAATATAAAATAATGAGTGCTAGTATTTCTTAGTGATTTAGGTAGTCTATTTTTAGTAACTCCAATAGTAATCTTTATATTTGTTCTCCTAAGATTATTTTAATAATAAATTTGAGAGAGAAGGGAAAAGGAGAAAATGGACAAAGAAAGAAAAAGAGAGATGATTATTTTATTCATAAATTTTAAATAGATAATGGCTAGGGGTTACTTATAAATAGGTAATGACTTGAAAAATTAAAGTTGGGCTAATGATTTAGGATAACACTAGGATAGTGTTGGAGTGCATTTTCTTAACATATTACCTAAATCTGAGTTTAAGACATCTAATTTATTGGACTTGCTCCAACAACAGAACGCTGTCATATGAGTCAGACGCCATAGTAAATGATCCATTGTGAAAGCATTTGTAACGAGATACTAATCATAAGTTAAATTGGATTTATAAGAAATTATGTAAAAAAATTGGTTAGAATTTAAAAATAATATGTTATTAATATTTTAAATTGTTATAAATAAAATATAATAGTTAAATATTATCATAAATGATGTGTAATCTTTTCATAAAAGTTTGATAAATATATTCATTCAACAGAGGTTGTCTAAAATTATAAACAAAGAATTGATTGAAGTGTGATATTTTTAAAAGAATTACCATATTCTTTATTTTTTAATATGTAAAACTCACATTTTAATTAAAGAGTTTTTCATAATCAAAGTAGTGCTTACATATTCATGTTGGAATAGAGGAGATCTGAATGATCTCGAATCCAATTAGCTGTGATCAGCAAATATTTTGTATGCTTGAAACGTAATCTCACATTAGCCGCAGAAAAGTTGTTTAGCAAACCACTTAAGAAAGTAATCTGTAAAATATATCGAAGTTAACACTATATTTAAATGATAAATTTATATAATTATAATATTTCCTTTTCCTGATATTTGTCAGATTTAAAATTTCGAAAACAAATTACATAACTAATTTTAGAGAAGTAGTAGGGTGTGTCCCGTTCCTCAGGAGGGCGAAAAGAATACAACTTACATATATTTAAATAATAATTTTTGAAATGTGAAAATTCAAATTATAAAAGATAAACTCATATCCAGCTCTACCAAATACTTTTTGTTATATTTATTTTGACAATAATGCATGGAATCATGGAATCCAACAGCAGCCCCATTATTGTGGAAAATAACACTGATTTATCATCATTACAGCTGACCCTAGAAATCGATATCTATCTCGTTGTGCCGAGATTTAACGATATCAGAGTTGCAGGCCAACACAAGACTCTCTTTTTTTTTTCTTTTTTTTTTTTAACTTAACACAAGATTGTTGACATTTGTTCGATATATTTATTCTATTTTGTGAATATAATTTTATTATAACCTGTTTAATGAAAAATAAATTTTGCAGATTTTACTTGCTAAGAAAAGTTGTAATTTATTTTTTCGTAAATAAGTGTGAAATCATTTTTCATATCTTCTATTTAATTAAGTATATAATTTATGAAAAAAATATATGTAACACTTTTATATTTTCTTTAAAAAAAGGATAAGTACTCAAATCTTCAAAACAAGATTAATTAAACACTCCACATATTTTTCAACTACGACTCTTGTATTATTCTAATTTTAGCATGAAATAACAATTTTCTAACGCAGATAAATTTATATATTATCATCATTATTTGAAAGTTAGAAAATATATATAACATTTTTATATATATTTTTTTGGAAAGTAACGCTTGAATATTTGAATCTAACAAAAATATAACATGTAACAAATTTAAATTAACATGAAATGAGTTTTTATCTCGGATTCATTTATTTATACTAATAATCAGATATTTAAAATCAAAATTTGAACACAAATTACTTTAACCGTTATCCATACATACCATTTAATAAAATTCATAACTAAAAAAATAAATTTAAATTCTCGTAAGAAAAGAAAGATACGGTATACCCTACAAATTTTCTTTTTCTCCTTTCAGTTCCACGTTCGTGGGACTACCTATATGCTAGCGGAGTAACATGCGAAGATACTCAATAAAATCGTGCCCACATTATATACTCTTGAATGCCCATAAAAATTAGTCTTCCCAATCTAATTTCCTACTCTCTCTTCCCTTTTAGTTGTCACATTTCTATTTTTATGGGTCAAATTCACTAATTTTTGACCGAAAATTATAAGTCATTTTTTCATTATTTTAAAAAACTGAGAATTACATTTTAAAATAGATTACAAATTATATTATTGCTGGTGACATTTTTTTTTTTTTTTTCACTTGATAAATATTAATAAATTTCAGTCAAACTTTAATCAATTTGACCGACACAAATCCAAAAGTGACAACTAAAAAGGGACGGAAGGAGTATCTATCATCATTATCTTCTTCTTCTTCCATTTGGTTTTGAGCTTCTGATAGTGGAGAGAGTGCCGAAGTTGACATGCATTTCTTGGAGGTCAACTTGAAAGTCTCTCTCTAATGCTATAGATTTGTGAAATAATGAAATTGTAGATGCAAACACACCCAAGTTGTCGAACCCATGACAGCCTTACAATGAGCCCCAAAACCAGTATGATTGATGATTCTTGTGTTTCATGTAGTTTCGACCCTACGCACATTTAGCAACCTATACTCTGCTCTGTCAACGGTCATGTCGAAAAAGATAAGGATTTAACAGCTTCTGCAGTGCTTAATCATGATTAGTTATCATTACTCCTCCCAGATGAGCTTGTTGACTTCGGCCACACTCCATTCACCGCATAGCTACATTATCTATTTTTAAAATTTTGTTTTTACATATAAAAATTAAAATATAAAATTTTCGTTTGCAAAAAAAAATTTCGGAAGTAGACGATCAATGCACCTTAAGTTTCGTGCCCAAAGTCAACTAACTCATCTTATTTGGGATGGAGAGAGTATTTTCTAACCATGACAGAAATTCTGAATTTGTACCCGATTGTTAAATTTCAAATTAAATATTAAGAAATAATTTCGAGATTCATTTCGGTTCAAATAATTCAGTTTTATAGAGTGCACTCCTGATTATTCAAATTAACTATTTTCTTAATAAGAATATATTTTGATGTAATAAAAATATATTTTGATGTAGAATTGTAACACAGTGATATAGGTGTGTAAATTGTTGCATGTAGCCGTGTAAATAATACATAATATTGAGGTCTTACAAATTGATGCACCAACATTTAAACTATATTTATAGAATTATATATAATTTTTCTTTATATTATATATTTGTTTTTTTTTGAAACCATATATTATATATTTGTTATGTTAAAACTTATTATCCAATTCAGATCGATCCAAATTTCTTTGAATTACATTCGAATTATTTAGTTTATGAAGTGTGAGACCCTGAATAATTGAATCGCAGCAATTTCTCTCTTTTACAATTTTGTCACTGATTGAAATTATTATTATCCGGTTTAAAATCTGGCAGTTTGGATCAACACGCGTTCCTAACTGACGCCTAACTGGGAGAGAAAGTGGGAAGTTACAGAGAGTACATCTTTCCAGTAGGTACACGAAGTAGGAAGTACCCCTCCTTTTTTGTTATGGCTTTGACACCTGTGTCGTCGTATTAACGAGTAATTTTTATGTCCGTCAACTTTATATTACTACCTCCATCCCAAATTAGATATCCTCGTTGACTTTGGGCACGTAACTTTAGGTGCATTGTCTACTTCCGAAATTTATTTTTTTATTTTTTTTATAAATGAAAATTTCATATTTTAATTTTTATTTGCAAAAATAAAATTTTAAAAATAAGTCACGTATCTATGCGGTCAATGAACCTTAAATTGTGTGCCGAAAGTCAACGGAGCCATCTAATTTGGGATGGAGGGAGTAATACCAGCCTTAAACCCGTGCAAAGCACGGGCGGCTATATAATTTTAAACTAAATATTAATTATTATATAATAATAATAATATATATTAATGATAGTACATTTATTTTTTTTATTTTTAACTAATTATAAATTATAAATAATATTTAAAAGAATAATGGTGGAGTTTTTATCTTGTAGTATATCAAACTGTTTAGAGATTTAAGAGTATGAAAACTCTGCGTGTAGCAGACTTTTAGTTACAAAGTGAATCACCAAACCAACATGACCAAATCAAAATTTTGTACGACGACAAATTATACCCATGTTGGCTTATTACAGTATAGTGTAGATAGATGACGGTAAAATTTTTACATCACAAAATAATATATATAATTTTATATAAAATGACATGATAATTGAGTGAGAAGTTTCAACTGATGCTATCAATCATCAATGAATATACTTATATACAGGAGAAATAAGATTAAAACTATTTTTTTTAGTCCTGATATATTGGAAGCAAGTTTCAAAAATATTATGATTTATATTAATTTGATTTTGTTTCAGATTAATTGATATAGTATATATCATGGCACAATTAATATGATTCTTTTTCAGGTTAATTGATATAGTATATATCTTGGCATAATTAATATGATTCTGTTTCGGTTTATTCATGGAATATGACAGATTGAAAGTTTTAATCTGATTTTGTTTCAGATTATTTAATTATGGGAAGGAGTAGCAACACAAGTCTCTCTACATCTATCCAATTTTACAATTTTAAATATTAATATTGATATTGCATCGAGATGTTTATAATATAAAATTTATTTTATTACATAGAAAACTTAACATATATAGAAAATTCAATCAAAACTTAACATATAAAATTCTGTACAGAATTTTGTAGCTAAAATATTTTCTTATGCTTTATTAGGCTCGGTCCAACGTCCAAGTCCCTATATATATGGCCAACCTATCTCTTCAATTTCAAAACAAACTCTCTCTCTCTCACTCCCACACTCAAACTATCCGACCTAAACACCCATCATCAAATGGAAAAAAAGATGGAAGTGAAGAAAGGATGCATCGCGGTCCAAGTCGGCCTAGAGGAGGAACTCGAGGCCTCAAGATTCGTCATACCGATTTCGTATCTTTACAATCCACTGTTTCGACAACTTCTTGACAGAGCACACGAGGTCTACGGATACCACGTTTCTGGCCCCCTCAAGCTGCCATGTTCGGTAGACGAGTTCGTTCATCTCCGGTGGCAGATCGAGAAAGAAAGCGGTAGCTTTCGGCGTCTCCGCCACCACAACCACCACTACCTTTCGAATTCACTGTCGTTTCGCTCTTGCTAGATATGCAGAGATGATGGTGGTTTAGTTTTAGGTTATGCCAAAGGTCTTTTGTAACTTGGTATTATATATGATGTCATTAATTCTGCAATACCTTAATATACATATTTAGTATAAAAATTTTGTTACATTATCTCAAATTTTAAAGCGTTTGTTTCGATTTTACACAAGCCTGATTTTTATTTAATGAATAATTATAATTTAATATAATCCTTATTTTATATTTATAATAAATTATAATATTATTCTATTTTAACACAAGACATGTAGACAATAGAATGGTGAATTTTTTTATTTTATTTTATAACATGAAGATAACTTGTACAAGAGATAACACCATACTAAACTTTCTCTTATGTCACCTTGTTAAAAATATTCGTGCAAGACTTTATCTTGTCAAAGACATTATTCGTGTAATGAATATTTGCGTCAAATATAAAATCAAATACACAAAATCTATTCCCAAAACACTATTAAAAAAACTTTAAAAACTGTGGCATTATTAAATTTACTCTTTCTGGAACAAGTCCCTGACCCTGAGACTAGCTGTATCCGTCCCCGTAGACCTAACATTGTAATTGTAAGGCTCCACGTAAAGATGCACTTCACTTGCCAGCAGGAAAAGCAGAAGTGTGCGCTCTATAAAGTTTAACAAAAGTTCTTTTTTATATAAAAGGAATTAACGTATACCCTCCACTTTTGCAAAGTTTAATCCATGATAACTTTTTAGAATTTACTTTTGTCCCCTGTCTTTACATTACTTTTTAGCACGTTTATCCATGTTCATTTATACTAGTAGTATAGTTCCATGATATATTTTTTAATTTTTTTTTCTGAATAAAAGTTTGATGTTTAAACTTTTATTAAAAAAAGAAATTTTTTAAAAAAAGTTATGACACTATACTTTATACGAACCTCAAAATGCGTGTAAACAGTGTACGTAAAAAATTCAGGGATGGAGTGAGTACTTGGCAAAATAAAATAAAATAATAATGTTTAGATCTACAGAATTAACATATTGACCCATATAATTTGACCGTTAGCAGGCTTGTTACTGCAATCATATAACTGGCCTGAAAAGAAATATCAGTCAAGTCCAGCCCATCACATGTCCAGTCCAGTAAGAAAACGCGCTATTGAATTGAGATGATTCTGTAATGCCGTTATATACCAGTAAGGTCCAGCCCAGCAGACATCCAGTCCAGCATGAATACACGCTATTTAAATTTTATGGACAGGAACCCAAATAATCTAAAAACCAAACATTGTTTTGAAATGCTAATATTAAACAAATTCATATAAATATTATGGACAGGAGCCCAAATAATCTAAAAACCAAACATTGTTTTGAAATAATATATTAATATTAAAGAAATTCATATAAATATAATATTTTTAATATCAATTCTATAAAATCAATTTTTATAAAAATTAAATATACATAAAATTCTGCAATTAAATATATTAACATAATAAGCAAAATTATTAAAAAAAATCCCTGTTCTAAAAGTCGGTAATTAATCACGATTAATCACCGATTAATCCTGGTTCTGTAGCTTGCCGAACTGATTAAATCTCTGATCAATTCAATTAATCTTCGATTAATCTTTGTTCCGCAACTTCACCGATTAAATCTGATTCCCGCTTTTTACAACACGGAAAAAAAAAAATGTGTAATTAAGACGCGTGGCAACAAGCGAGTAACACTTCTTCGCTGTCAGTGTATACAGAAAACGTGTATATATTCGGACCGTTAATTACACGAATACGTGTATATATATCAAACTATCACCGTAATCGATGCTTTGATCTCTGATGAACTCCCCACGGATTCACAAATATGTTTCGAACCTACAAGATTCTTGTGCGCCACAGAAACCTAAGCGAAGGGTTCAAGATTTGGAGTGATTTGAGAAGCGTGTCGAGCCGAGCGGAGAAGAAGCCGAGGAGAGTCGCCGCGCTGTGGGGCAACGGCGATTACGGGAGGCTAGGGTTAGGTAGCTTGGAGTCGCAGTGGCGGCCTGTGTGTTGCTCGTCGTTCGGTGATCAAAGTGTTTGTCAGATTGCGTGTGGCGGTGCTCATACTCTGTTTCTCACAGGTTGGTGTTGTTAATTGGTTTGTTTTGTTTTGTGATAACATAATGATTTTGTTAAAAAGGGTTTTCGCGATGTCCCGAGGTTTTGGGAGAATTGGTGACTTGACGGGTTTAAGTTTGGTTGGTGGGGGGGGGGGGGGGGGGGGGGGGAGGGGTTAATTTTTGATGTGGAATTGAATTTTTTGATAATCTTGAAATTTGATGCATAAATTTTATTTTATGTGTTAATTTTGATTAAGATATGCTTGTTTTTATAAAAGTTTATACACAATTGTAAGTTCAGTGGTGTGATGGTCTGCCGGCTACTGGCTATACCCTAAGTGGAGTACTGAAATTGAATGGGCAAAATTCAGAATTACGAGGGATGTGTATGTATGGGCTGAGCTTATAGGAGAATTTTTTTAGTTAATGCGACAATATTTGTAGACGAAATTGACATTGATGTATCTACTATTGTGTTCTGGAAGTTTGGGTGGCGCAGTCTGAAATTATGATAGATAGCTTGGTTTAACCTAAATAGGTATTATTTGAGAGTTTGAACATCAATATTTTACTATTTGGACTGGCCACCGAGACTTTTCGAGTACAATAGTGGATGCAACAATGTCAGTTATTTTTAGCTGGGAACATGTGCGAACTATTGTTCTGCACTTTTTTGCATTATGTTCTTCATTACATTTGTGTGTGCTAGCACACTTTGAATTTGAGATTGGTTTTTGTCCATGGGGAAAAATATATATAGAAATTTGAGGAGATTGATAAATTTTGGTACCGCTGCCTGCTTAAAATTTATCCTTTCTTTTTTGACAGAATCTGGTAGTGTTTATTCCACTGGGCTCAATGATTTTGGACAGCTCGGCTCATCAGATGATAGAAGTTATACAACTGTATGTTGTCTATTTAAATGGCATGTCGTTATCCTCTGGTCTTTCAGTGTTTTGTTATTATTTCTATCGTGATCTGTTTCCTGGTTTGCTTCAAATTGTTTGGTCGATTGGTTTGACGTATTGTCTCATTTTCAGGAAATTGAGAGGTTATAATATATTGTTTTTTAATAATTCATGATTGGTTATTTGTGAGGCTTCACGCTCTTTTTATGCATTTGTCGTCGATACTTGTGGATATGTAAAGTGAGAGAATACAATGTACTTGAGCCAAGACGTGTAAGCAAGAAACACACATTCTGTCCAATGTTGCTGTTTCATTCAACGAGCTCATCTCTTCTTGTCCCTAGCTGTTGTGCACTAATACGAGAAGGATGTTTGACGCACCGTTGAATTGTTTATATGAAAAACATGAATTTGTAGTGTGGAACCCGGGTTTTCTTACAAGTAACGGAACGTCTTAAAGTTTTTGAAACATTTTTGGCTTTCATTTCTTACAAGTTACAACATCAATTTCAGTGTCAAGTGTGTGTGGTTGAGATGAATATAGTTTGTAATGTTCCAAAAATAGACTGTTAAATTGTTTGGTGTTTTTATTGCAGGATCCAATTGAAATTTCTGGACTTCCAAAGGATATTATCAAAGTATCAGCTGGTTATAGTCATTCATCAGCCATTACAGGTTTAAAGTAAAACCACCCTAGGATGTAGTTCACGTGTCACAATGATAGGTGACTAGAGCTGTGTTATCATTGTTATTACTTTTAAATATATTTAGTTTTGCAGGCATAAGTTAGTAGCTCTAATATTCCATATTTAGTTTGTCATATCACAGTTTCAATTTTTAATATTCCAAAATATGCATTTTCTGCCACTCAATTGGCTATTCAATTTGTCTCCTTAAGTTGCTACATTTTCTACAAATTGATTACTGGTAATACTGATACAAAGATTACTGCATTAGTTTTCCAGGATTTGGTTTCATTAGTAATATAAATATTTCTAAATTGATACCTATAGGCTGGAGAAGAATCTTATTGTCATGATAAAACTTTCATATTTATCCATGTAATATCTTTGATTAGGAAGACATTACTTGTAAGTCCGTTATTAACTTTGTAATTTCTTGCAGTGGATGGAGATCTTTATATGTGGGGTAAAAACTCAAGCGGACAACTTGGCCTTGGAAAAAGTATGGACTAAATTCATGTTTTAGTTTTCCATTACTGATCATGGCTTTTAGGGGGTTTCTCTTTCTTTTAATTCTTTGCATAGATCATTATAGCTTTTTAACAAGGGAACATGCCATTTTGCTGAATGTTCTAGAAACGTCAATTTTGCGGGTTCATTTATATACATTATATATAAGATGTGATATCCTTCAAAAGACATTTCAGTGTTTTTCATTCTCTCAGTTTATGATGATTGATTAATTAGTAACATGTTTCCCATCATTTTTAGATACATGGTATTACAATCTTTAATGTTGGGCAGTGGCACTACGCTGAACTACATGAAAGCTCATAAATTATTATATATCTGCAGAGGCCTCCAAAATAATTTCTTCACCAACTAAAGTTGAATGCTTGAATGGAGTTCATATTAAAATGGTAGCATTGGGCTGTGATCACTCAGTTGCTGTTACAGGTTTGCTATCCTTTTTCATCTATTTGCCTTACTATTATATACTAGCACATTTAACCCATGTTCAGCATGGGCAGAGTATGGCTTTATCTAAATGCTGTATGCACTAATCTGAAGTTTGTATGGTTATTTTTACCTGCATCATAGGTGTAAAACATTTTTCTGTAATGTGAGAACAAAAAAGACAGTTTGTATTGGTCTAGCAAATTATAATGTTTGATGCTTTACATTTGTGCAACTTGCAGTTTGTCACCTCTTAATTAATACACCTCCCCCCCAACACACACACACACACACACACACACACACACACTTTTGACCAGGTAACTCAAAAACTGTACACTTTGAGCACTGTCTTCTGAAGTGCAAAATGCAAATGGAAATAATTTTAAACAAACATGTAACCAAGGTAATCACATAATTACTCACCTTCTTGATTATAATCATCAATCATCACGTGGTAGGGGATATTATTCTTTCGGTTCTTTATTTAGCTTTTCAGAGGTCAGTCGCTCTCTATTCAGTACGTAGCTTTTTTAGTATTGTTCGTGGCCTATTCTGGGAGTTTCACATCAGAAGCTATTACTGTATCAGCATCCCTGCTGAGTAGGTGACCATCGATGAGTTAACACCTGCACATATTTTTGAAGTAATTAATTATTGAAAAATATGTTCTAAATTCGTTGAGAGTGCAATTTAGTCGATTGAATATTTAGTGGATTTCCATTGAACTGAACAACCTGGCAACACCGAGGAACACTAACTTCATTCTCTTTCTTGACTACCTCTACCATACATAGCTTAAACCACCCCCCACATTACTTTTAGTAGACATCTGTTTTTCAGGATAAATTCTTAGGGTTGAGATTTCATTATTGCAATCTTTAGGATATGGTTTAAGGTTCCTGGTGTCCTGCTTTCTAAGTTGGGGTTGTGTAATAATATCCAGTAAGTTAGTTCGATGCAATGCTCTCGAATATTTTTTAGGGAACAAACACTACACACACACACACCCCTCTGTATAAAAGCTTTGAATCACTTTGTCAGGTAAGTTTAAGCAAATAATAATCCCAGACAGGTGCTTTCTTTATTATTTTATACATGGTAAACCACTACCGACTAAACTTTCAGAGCTTTGTATTTTTGCTAATAATACTGGCTCGCTCTGTAAATACAAGTTTCTTTAAATAATCCAACCAACATGATCATCCGTAAGATTCATATAGATTATATTATAAAATTGGTAACTAATAAGTATCAGAAATTGAAGGTTGTGCTTACTGCGATTCCGAGATTGTCAACTGTCTACTTGCTATTTGAAAAAACACAGTTTCGTCCCATAAAAACAGCCTCTATGTAAAATAATATTATCTCCGAGTATATTAGGACCTTCTGCACATCCTGTCTTTGTTGACTGTTGTGCAGTGGGTAAGACCTATGACCTTTATATCATTTCATTTACGTAAAATTCCAATCTCACACTCATAAAATTATAAAATTAGATTCCTGATATTGAAAAAGAACAATTTTATTATTAAATGTAGCCTTTTTTTGGGGGGGGGGGGGGGGATGGTGAGCATAATAAAATTGTCATAGCAATAATAACAAATAGTCGCATAAATGATGCCAGAACCCGTAAAACACAGAAGTGGGGGTCAGACTGGTTTTTAGGTTAAATGAATATGGTGGTCGATTGTAATTTTATCTTCCATATCTTTTCAGACAAAGGTGAGGCTTTAAGTTGGGGAGGGGGAGGATCTGGCAGACTCGGGCATGGACATCAGTCGAGCATTTTTGGTTTTTTAAGGAGTAGCAGGTTTTATAGATGTCTATCATTAGTAATCTTGTTGGGGATATCAGTATTTACTTTTACTTTCACGTATGGTTCATTAGAACTCTTGTTAGAACACCTTACTTCTATTCATTAAGTGCTTTGTAAAACATGCTCTGTCCAGTTTGTCTACTAATAAATGGGACTAGTAAGTCCGTTACCTCGGCTAAGCATATTTATCTCTCCTTTCATTGTATTTCAGTGAATATACACCAAGGCTTATCAAGAAACTTGAGGGGGTCAAGGTAGTTATGACTAGTATTTACTCTTGTTTAGTTTGTTATCATATGCGATATTGTTCTGTTTAATTCTATAATAAAGTTCCTAAGCTAATATTGCGACGCACTGCTGCTATACAACCCAGGTAAAAGCTGTTGCTGCGGGGATGATGCATTCAGCATGTGTCGATGGTACTTCAGTTCTAGTCCTATATGTTTTGATTTTTTTATTAATTGATGTTTAGCCTGTATATGTGATCTATTAACTCGGTGATTGTGCCTATAACTACAGAAAATGGCTCTGTCTTCATTTTTGGAGAAGGATCAGTCAAGAAACTGGTAAGTTACAGATGATGCAAGTCTTGAAGATTTGATAGGCCATGTTCTTGGTTTCATGTTTATTTGCAATTGCCTATCATGAACTATAAAAATTGACATATAGGGATTTGAGGAATCCAAGGTTGCTACTACACCGTCTGCAATTAACGAAGTTCCACACTCTGATGAAGTTGCATGTGGGGGTTATCATACATGTGTAATTACAAGTGAGTTTAATTATATATTGCAGTTACTTCCATCCTGATATGTATATGTGATAGTTGGGAGGGAAAAATGGATAGCAGAAATTATATTTTTAACTATTAACAATGAAGGTATTAAAATATATTTTCTAGAAGTTGATTGAATTATTAAAGTTAAACTTCTTGTTGCTTGTGGATATGGTATGAATTCCAGGCTTCTGCGATT
Organism: Daucus carota subsp. sativus; assembly: GCF_001625215.2. NCBI lineage: Eukaryota > Viridiplantae > Streptophyta > Magnoliopsida > Apiales > Apiaceae > Daucus > Daucus carota. The sequence continues at coordinate 39,295,356 of NC_030386.2, read as the reverse complement.
TTTATCCACGTTTATTTCCTTTATCTTATTCTTGTTCTTCCTTTTGCCTTTTCTTTGTTCCTTCTTATAATCTTTAAATTCTGATCCTTAACCCATTCAATTTCCAAAAAAATTCATCTGTTCAGGGATATTAAAAGAGAAAAGGGGGTATTTTTTTGTTCCGTCCAAAGAAGAGAGGAATGAGCATTTGCTTTCAACAATTTTGAAATAACAGTTTTACGCCTTTGAACACGCATAGAAGCTTTGATGAATTCTCGATCTTCAAGAACCCACTATAATGTACAACAGATCCATATTGCTGTTGCTAACAAAACCAGAAAATCATTATTTTACATGTAAAGAAGCTTTTATATGCAGCTCAATATATTATTTATGAAGGTTCCTGTCTCAGTGTGTTATGGGCTAAATTTGAGAGTATTTAGCGAGGAAGGAGGGAGGACATTAGTTTCTTAAATGACATGTTTTCATTTTATTGTTTACTATTACAGTTCAGGTTTAAGTTATAAAAACTTGATGAGAAATCTCTTGGTCTTAATAAATTTGAGTATCGAACAGTTTTAAAGCCTGTTAATTCATACTGCTCAGTTGTTCCGTTTGGTGGATTTCAATTTTTTTTTTCTCTTGCTTGATTTAGTTCATTACAAATTATACTCAACATATTTGAAGTACAGAAAGTATGTTCTCTTCTTCAAACAACTTCTTTTAAAATATTTATTTTCCGGAATCCTATGTAATCTTTTTTGTGGTTTCTTATGTCAAATAGATGGCGGAGAGCTGTTTACGTGGGGCTCAAACGAGAACGGCTGCCTTGGCATTGGGTAGGTTTGTTTTGTGATATTTGTTTTAGCTTTTTTACATTCAGAGTCATATATGTGCTACGCTATAATATCTGCTGATGAATTCATTTTCTTTATCAGTTGCAGAGATGTTGCTCATTTACCTGAAAGAGTTGAGGGCCCACTAGTGAAATATCCAGTTTGGAAGGTTTGCAATGCTCACATACTGTGTATATCTTGGATTTTTTTATTATTGAATTCACTTTAAGAAAGGTCTAGACGTTAAAGGAGAAAATCAGTGGAACTTTTTATATGTACATACATTTGCATTAAGTTCTTTGTCTTCATGTTATAATTCTTGTGCAAATATCATTGGCAGGTATCTTGTGGTTGGAAGCATACAGCAGCAATTTCTGGTTCGTATGCCTGGATATTAATATACGCTTTATCATTTTCTACATGCAATAATTGTAGATATTTATGAAAATGGTTTACAAATTTCCTATTTTATTCAGAGAAAGGAACTTTGACCTCTATTTTATGAGATTTTTGTATAAAATACAACTAAAGGTACCTCAATTACTTGTATGCTCCCTGCATAACATGTCCAATCCTCTTACTAAATTTAGATTTTTCAATAAACTATTCAATTATATGATATTGATAATCCTGCTTCCTGGGATTTATGCTTTGAAAGGATTACTATGTTTGTCATTGTTCACATCAAATAATATTGGATAAGGCCTACCAACCTCCTTAGCCTAAAGTTTAGCGTTGCTTAGTAAAAGCTAGTGACTGAACTACAAGATTTATACATTTACTCATTCAATATCATCAATAATGGAGTTTAGTAAATAAAATGAAGATGTGGAGAACTTAAATTACTTATGTTTTGGGGCCAAGTACAAGATTCAGTGTCAAAAGTTCCAATAGTGTGGCTTATTCCATGAATACTGTCATTCGTATAAACTCAAATCTGCATTCTGAGTTGTGCCATATATTTTTGACAAGTCTGCTATACATATTTTTTGTATTCATAGTTTGCCAATAATCTCTACAGGAGGCAACATTTTCACTTGGGGCTGGGGAGGTTCACAAGGAACATTCTCAGTAGATGGTCATTCTTCTGGAGGACAATTGGTATGGTTCTACCTCTTTTTGACATACGCTGGAACATTATTGCCCACTTATGTACCAGTTGTATCAATATTTTCTAATCTACATCATCCACAAATATTTTGAAAGTCTTTTGAAGGCAGATTTTGTTGATAAATTAGGGCAATCAAGTAAGTCTAGGTGTTACTCAGTTTGGCAGAGATGTTTTAGTGTAGCATATTACTACTCATTGATGAAGTAAACAATAATATTATCTGTGCTGTTACCATAGTGCGTAGAACTGTAACTCAGGTCACGCGGGAAACTAGTAAATATCATCATGCAGTTTGCAGTTTCATTTTCTTCCATGTAAAAACAGCTATGTGGGTGAGAGAGTGGTGTTACGATTTGATTAATTACTCTGTCAATTATCAAGCCATCTTGTTACCCCAACTTATTTGTTTATATCACCCCCTGGATCAAGTGTTCTTATTTCTACTAATAAGCTTGGACCTGATAATAACAACTTCTCTTAACTTGCTAGACCCCTTGAATGTTATACCTGCTATTTAATCAACATTATTTTTTACTGCAGGGTTTGGGGGACGATATAGACTACATTGAACCCATGATGATTAGCTTCGGCACTAATGTAAAAGCATTGCAGGTATCATGTGGATTCAATCATACAGCTGCCATACTCGAGTATTTAAATTGACATAGCAGTTGTCGGCAAAAAAATCAGTTGATGGATTGGTGGTATATAAATATGTTGATATGAGTTACCGAGTTCTCTCACAATAGTGGTCACCTTATACATGAAGAACAGTCATTGTTGTATATTCGAGAAAGTTGTAAATGGCTAAAGCGTTATTTGTTCTATAGAGGAAGATGTAGGTTACAATGCCAATAATGAAGCCCTTTGGGAAGAAAAAATATTTTATGGCTGTTTCAAATATTTATGACAGCTTAAGCATTGCACATGTTAATACAAGTCGTTTTATTCTTAGTTCATTGCACATGTTAATACAAGTCGTTTTTTTCTTAGTTTATGCCATTAGATTTTAATGGATTTTAAGTAATCTGAGTTGAATACTATCGGATTTTGTAGTATAATTTATAGTTCTAATTAAATATTCCAAGATTTTGACACATTTTTTAAAATCGGAAGTGAATACACCCGGATTTCATACATGAAAAAAAATCCTCTAAAATCTCAATTGAACACAATCCTAAAAGTGGCTTAGATCCACAAGCTTGTTTTTCCGTTTACACTTTTAATTGGGTTCGTGATTGTAGTCATGTAAATTATGAACAATTTGCAGATAGAATCTATATATATGTTCTTCAAGCTGATTCAGTGATATATATAAACATAATTTTATTGATGTAGGTCAATTATTGTAATATTAACAGACAGACGAATCATATCAAGCTGGTAGTGTTGGAATACTCTGCTCATGCCAGAAAAAATTCTCTGGATCAGCCACAGTTTTCACCTGCATGAGTCTGCGAAAATTACTCTTGAAGTACCTCTTCCCCCAACTACTTGAAGTGTTGTTTCCTAGATCAAGATCAAGATAATTCACATATGCAGCCCTGGGATTCCTGGAAACATAAGGCCTTAAGTATTCATACAAGCTGTCGATCCATTTCAGACGCTGTGACGCATCTTTCTCCAGGAATACTCCTATATAAATCATGTACAATGTTCCAGCTCTATGAGGGAATGGAATTGCAGACTCCAGGATCTCATTCATTCTACCCCCATACGGTGTGAATTGCAGTAAAGCAGCTTCAGGAGCAACACTGAACAACATTTCCCACATCCCCTTTATGGCTTCTCTCGGAATTATGTTCCTTGCAAAGTCTGATTTGCCTTTGAAGTTAAACTTTGGCAAAGCAGTTCTGTTTAACATGATATCAGGTGATGTTCCAGCTGTGTGATTGGAAAAGAAAGGCCCTGACTCGATCCAACTCATCTCGGAACAATCTTCTGCCTCCAGTCCCAGCTCAGGAAATCTTTCGCGGATTAAGACAAGTAGTCTGTCTCTGGGACCAAGGTATAAAGACTCAAATGTTATCCTTATGGTTTTTCCATCTTGTCTAGTACTGGAATTACTCACTATGCTCTGCACATAACATTTCAGATCAAGATCTTTGGGAAATCGCGGAGCAACTTCTTGCCACCTGTGGAAAATATCTGCTGCATTTTCTTCTGAAGTCCTGACAATTCTGAAAACTGTAACAATTTCTGGAACAGAAACTAATTTGATCTTCCAGGAAAGGACTACTCCAAAACTCGAGCCTCCTCCGCCTCTTATAGCCCAGAAAAGATCTTCCCCCATTGTTTCTCTACTAAGAATTGTGCCATTAACATTTACAAAACGAGCATCAATCACATTATCAGCAGCAAGGCCATAATTTCGTGTCATCATGCCATAGCCTCCTCCACTGATGAATCCGCCAATACCTACATTGGTCCAAAGGCCAGCAGGAAAGCCAAGTGCACCACTCTTCTCCGCGATTCCACAGTAAAGTTCCCCAATTGTTGCACCAGATTCAACCCAAGCAGTGCCATCTTTCACATTCACCATGACTGTCCTAAGATTAGTCATGTCAAGTAACACAAACGGGACTCGTGCCACGTAAGATTGGCCCTCTGTTAACGGAGAAAACTGGTAGGTTAACAAAGATGAGGTTCGCAGCGTGGATCAAGATTCTTGTTGGCGAGAATGTAGGAAGTGGTTGGTTGTTTGTTATGGAGGCGGCTGCAATTGTAAGCAAAGGGTTCTAGATTGCTAACTGGAATAGCTCTCAAGAATGATCGATGCCCACAATCTGCCTACGTACCCCTATTTATAGGGGATCAAGCCGTTACGTAGTTCTTTCTCCTAAGAGACCCATGTGGGCCGGGCCTCCCCTTCTAGAATCTTCCTCCTGGAAGGGGCCCAGTACGATGAGGCCTAGCCCTTTGGGCTTACCCCAAATGCAAGGACACTCCCCTACTCCCCGACAGGGACAACCCGCCAGACTACAGAGATAGGACCTTCCAGGGCGTCTTCTTACTTATCCTCTACCTCCCAAGGAGGACAACTCCCCAGACTACAAGGTAGGGTCTTCATAGCATAACAATGAGATTCACTTCTGCTCAAGGGCGTCCCCCAAAACATAAAGTATCTCTCACTGCCCTTTGGAATTAGAATGAAATGATCCTTCCTCAGCAAGTGGGCGCGCCCAAAGATAGGGCGCGCCTTATCTTTTAACAAGGGTATTTTGAAGCTGGGTTGATCCTGACTTTCTTGGTCCAAGTAAGTCTTCTTTTGTGGGCCTGGCCCATGAAGTCGGTCTTCATATAAATCATTTTCTTATAAAGCTGAGATGTGTCTTCTCCCTCCAATCAGGGCGCGCCCTCATGGAGGTCCTTCTGGGTACAGTCAGATATGTAGTTGCTGTGAGATATGTGGACACGGCCTGATATGTGGACGCGGCCTGGCATGTGGACGCGGCGTGGCATGTGGGCGCGGCCTGACATCATGTGGACGCGGCCTGGCATGTGGCCACGGCCTGGCATGTGGGCGCGGCCTGACATCATGTGGACGCGGCCTGGGATGTGGGCGCAGCCAGACATTTGGGCGCGGCCTGATATGTGACCGCGGCCTGGGATATGGGCGTAGCCAGACATGTGGGAGCGGCCTGGCAAGTGGGCGCGGCCTGGCATGTGGGCGCGTCCTGGCAAGTGGGCGCGACCTGGCATGTGGACGCGCCCTGGCATTAAAGCGGCCTAGCATGTGGACGCGCCCTGGCAAGTGGGCGCGGCCTGGCTTGTGGACGCGCCCTGGCAAGTGGGCGCGGCCTATCATGTGATCCAGCCCAATCTTGAATATGTCGGCCCAAAATAGTTTTCCACCTAAAGCGCGCCCTTATTAAAGATTCTTCTGGACGTGGTCAGATATGTGGGCGCGCCTACATGTTGTCGAGCCCAATCTTCAGTGCGTAAGTCCATATCTTCATCTTTTATACGGGCCTAGCCCATCAATGAAGTTCATGTTGAATTTTGGGCATAACAACTACCCCCAGATCTTGGTGGCATTGAAGATGTCGACGAGATCTTGATAATCTTTACTCCCTACGACGTTCCATCTTGTTTATTCCTCTGTGACGACTGTCCTTCGCATGTGTAAAAGACGTAGAAGTTTCCTTACTCGGCGCGCCGTGTGGCGCCGACTGTTAGAACTTTCTTGATGTAGTATGACTGAGTTTTGAGTAATGTAGCCGAGTCAAATTGAGTAAGATTCCACTGAGAAGAATGAGTTAAGTTGACGAAGAAGATTCTGCCGAAGCCGATGCTGAAGAGGCTGAGTCGCGGAAGATGATGCCGAAGAGGGTGAGTCGAGGAAGACGATGATGGTAAAGCCGATGCTGAAGTGGTTGAGTCGAGGAAGACGATGCTGCTGAAGCTGATGCTCGTACCTTCTACCACGCCTTAGATGAGGATGAGGCGCACCCTGATGGTGAAGATAATTCTTCCAATTGTTGTTGAACAAGGATCTCAACTCTGCAGACGTTTGAGTTATAGGCTAATTGGGGGCGCCTCATGTTCCCTCCCGCTCTTCTAATCTTCATGTAAACCATATTTATGTAGAATCAGTCAAATATGTCTTCTTCCTACAACAGGGCGCGCCCTCAACAAGGGTCCCTCTGGACGCAGTCGGACAGATGGGCGCGGCCTGACAGGTGGCCGAGGCCTGAAATGTGGGCGTAGCCTGACAGGTGGCCGAGGCCTGACAGGTGGGCGCGGCCTGACATGCGGGCGCGACTTGACAGGTGACCGAGGCCTGACAAGTGTGCGCGGCCTGACATGTGGACGCGGCCTGGCATGTGGCCATGGCCTGACATCAAGTGGACGCGGCATGTAATGTGGACGCGCCCTGGCAAGTGGGCGCGGCCTGTCATGTGATCCAGCCCAATCTTGAATATGTCAGCCCAAAATAGTTTTCCACCTAAAGCGCGCCCTTACTAGAGGTTCTTCTGGACGTGGCCAGATATTTGGGCGCGCCTACATATGATTGGAGGCCTAACAACCGAGTGATTGGAGGTCTTTCATGGAGGCGCCTGTTAAGTTGGCGGCGCCAGTTAAGTGGGCGCGCCCACTTACTGAGCAGCCTAATTCTGACCATGTCCGGGCCCAAACAACATATCTCCGGTTTTCTAGTGGATTTGTCTCATTAGGCAATCTCATGTCTTCCTTCCATCAAGGCGCTCCCAGATTTTGGGTCTTCTTGGAGGAGCCAAATAAGTGGGCGCGACCACATTCTATGCGGCCTCCATCAAGTGCTTGTTGATTTTTTGGTAACTTTCTCTCCCGGCTAGTTGAATGCCTTGTAATGGTATTTTGAAGTTTTGATCATTTCTGAAGGCGCGCCTAGAACAAATGTCGTCTCCAAGATATTAAGCTCAAATTATACCTCTGGCCTCCAATATTTTACTCATAGCTCGTCTCAGGTTTCATAGTTTTGTCCAGGTCAACAACTTATATGTTGGTATTTGTCCTCGGTCTTCAACTTACATCCTGCGTCTTGTTCTAGGTCTTTGGGCTTCGACTTGCATTCTCGGTCTTGTTCTGGATCTTCGGTCTTCGACCTGTATCCTTGGGCTTGTCTTGCGCCTTCAACCTGTATCTAAGAGCATGTCCAGGGTTTCTGACCCGAACTCGGAACTTATCTTGTGTCTCCGACCTGCACTCGGAGCCTGTCCTGGATCTCTTGCCTATACTCGGAGCTTGTCCTGAGTCTCCGACCTATACCCCGGAGTGTGTTCGGGGACTTCAGCCTTCAACCTGTAACATGGAGCTTGCCCTAAGTCTTCTCTCACAATCCTCCACAATATATACCTCCGAGACGAGCTTTCCCTGTAAGTGCTCCAAGCAATGTGTCTCTACAAAGAGTCCACATCTGATTCGATAGGGTCCTTCCTAGTTAGCATCGAACACTCCATGATTTTGGCACTTTCATCCCTGACATCATCCTGCACTAGGTCTCCCCTATTCAAAGGATTGGCCTTGACCTTGCTATTGTAGAATCGAGTTGTTCTCTGTTAATATGCTGCTTCCTGAGCTGTGACTCGCTTCTGACTTCTTCCATCATATTGGGGGTGAAGCCTCTGATTAACTTCGTTTGCCTCCTACTCGAAGTTGTCTCTCCTTAAAGAACCTGCTTCAACCTTGACTGGAACCATTGCCTCAGGATCTTTAGAGCAAGTGAACTACCCCCCGAGTGATTGTCACACATTTCTTCATGAACTTCCATCATCTACCAGGATGATAATGGAGCTGGGCTTCGGAAGAGTCCTTTGTTGGTTGGCTTTAAAGATGCGTTCTATTGACGCAACCAAATGTGTCTAATGATTAGATCTTTCATCATAGTCCCGAGGTGGTGTGTAGTTTCTTCTATAGGTAATATTGTCTCTGCTTGGATGTTGACGTCTGCTTCTATGTTCCGGGCTGGAAGATTGTTCTCGTCTCCCGAGGTTGTGTTCTTGTAGTTGACGGGCGAAGGATCCTTGATGACTTCGGCAAAGAGTGATTCTTGACTGGAAGTGACGTTTTTCCTCCATCAAAGTGGTGTCGAGATAATCCTGAGGGTGTTGATGTCGATAGCCTCGATCCCTGGAATGTTCTTGATATTAGGTTGGACACGCGTCGTAGATGGGATTCTCCCTGTAGCTATGAGGTCGCTTGGCGGCGGAGCAAGGAGATTCGATGACATGGCAAGATTTGATGGAGCAAGGGGATTTGACGACGAAGCAAGATTTGATGATGAGTTGATGGTGGAACGAGAAGATTGCCGATGTCTGTTGTCGAGTTATGTGGTTGACTTGAGCATCTATGAGATTGAAGTGGAGCGTGTCTGTGCCTAAGGTGTGCCATGTTAGAAGGAGGTGCACCTTCTAACATACTTTTTCCCTGCAAGGGATACAACCAATACAACATATCGTATACAAGTGTTAGGAAGAGTATTTACCTCAGGGCGCTCCCAGTCAGGGGAAGGCGCGCCTAAACTAACATTCTTCCTCCCTGCAAAGGACCCGACTAACACAATATACCGTACACAAGTACAAGAAGAATATTTACCTTAGGCGCGCCCAGTCAGGGGGAGGCGCGCTCATCGATACATTGTGCCAGCCGTGGGACTTGCTTCCTTCCGAAACCCTGAGAAAGTCTCCAGATCCGAGAATCACGCTTCCCTCATGTGTTGGCTTCTGGAACCTTCACTCCGATCTTGCCTTCATCTTTCGCCCTCACAACCGTGCCTTGTTCAATATCGATAACAAACAACAATGCTTACCGTTGTCTTCCCCTTCTGAACATGCTTCTCCATCGAACCCGTCTTCTTTTCCTTCATAACGGGCTTCTCTTTCGATCCCGTCTTCTTCTCCTTCAAGACGGACTTCTCCTTCGATCCCGTCTTCTTCTCCTTCATAACGGAATTCTCCTTCGATCTTGTCTTCTTCTCCTTCATAACGTACTTCTCCTTCGATCCCATTATCTATCCCTTCCGAACAGACTTCTTAGATAATTCATCGGTACTCACCATGATTGGCGGCGACCAGGCGATCGGTGGTCGTAGACTGACGTTGTCTCCATCTGTTATCACAATTGCCTGTTCCTGGGGGGTGTCCCCGACCGTGATGTCGTCCGTCCATCGGTGTTGCTTGTCTTTCCAATGTTGTCTCCACTAGATCTAGGATCGGGGTGCTGGTTCCCGTCGGGCGTTCTCTCGCCGTGGTTCTACATCTTTCTCCTTGATGGAAAATCTTGAACTACCCCTCCTTCTAGCGCCAATTTGTTAACCTACCAGTTTTCTCCGTTAACAAATCCCTCAAAATCATGACCACCACTCCGGACTCTAACATGCATGTCAAATTTCTTTGAACAAAAAATGATGGTTTGGACCTGGGATTCTTCCACTGGTGTGAAAATGACAAGGGGCTTAGGAGTTTTCGCGGTCATGAACCGAAGATTGTTGATAGAAACCTGCAAAATGGGTGCATAGGAGGAGTTTTTAGGGGTGTAGATGAGTTCAGACATTGAGGTGGAGTTACTAGAATGGCTTATAAGGCATTGCATGAAGGCTTTTGGATATTCATCATTTGAAGCTGAAGCTGCCCATGCAAATGTTGCAAACAGAAAAATAAAAACACTACTACAAAGCAGTGAATAAGTCATCTTTTGTAAATTATAAGTCTTGAGATATGTTGCAGAGAAGAAGATCGTAGTTTGTACTTATAGTGCCTAAAAAATAGGATAAGTTTGATAGATTAGTATCGCTGAAATTGCCATGAAAGTTTAATAAATTGTAATGATATATGCCTTTATTTGTTATTTTTAGGATATGGAATTACATGGCCGGCTGAATGTGAGTGTGAAAAAAGTAATATGTGAAAAATATGTGAATATTATTTGAGCTAAATAACCTTTGCATATTGAATCATACCCAATAATTCTGGATACGTTGAGAAATTGTCATACACACCTTAAATCGAAAATGTACCAAAATAAATCATAAGCCAATGTAAAACTTTCCCGGAATACAAATCACAAGCAAAAGGTAATTGTAAAATTTTAGTTTTAGAGAATTGCTCCGAATACAAAACTTTTACTTAATTTTAATTTAAGAGAAGTGTTTGATGTTTGGATATGTTAGCTTTTTTACTTTATTTTACGTATTTTGACACTACATTTAAATATCTTATTTTTAAACTCTACACTTAAATATATTGCTTTAAAATTATTTTTTGAATAAAAATATGATACTAATATTTTATTAACAAAAAGAAAATTTTAAAAATAATAATTTTAATAATGCAGTCAAAACTCCTACCAGTACGTATAGAGAAGTCAAGAGTCCAAACTGAGAGAATATTTATAAATGAATAGTAATTTTTAATTTATGAATTTGAATAATTTTTTTGGTTTTACAAATTATTATTTATAAAATTATTAATATAATAATAAAATATTAATTATCTTCTAAATAATTTTATACCTTTTTGAAATAAAATTTAAAAATAAAAATAAATCGTTAGAATAAGTAAATATTTTTAGTTTCTCATATTCTTTTTTACAAAAAAGAACTTAAATAAGTTGATTGATGCTTAGATTTCTTGGACACCCTCGCTTGACTAGCCAGCCTAAAGGTGCTACGCTGCTTTACTAAGGATGAAGAACATATATTTAATGGAAACACCAAGCAGGTAAATTATGTGTAAATTTCATGTGTTTTTCTTGGTATTACAATAAACTCATTTAGTTCTACATTTGTCTCCTCCGCAGAAAGCAACAAAATAAAGCTCCTCCGCGCTTAAATAAATTCCGTTTAAGGTGTTGGGATCTTGCAAGACCAGTGTAAGGTAATTATGGGTAAGGTACTTGAAAATTTGTGTTCAGTTTTTATCAGATTTAATATGGAGTTTCCTAGATATGTGCATTCTAAATAGGATCTTTCTAGGGCACACATTATACACTAAATTTGAGGAGTTTAGTGGATTTTGATTGGTGGACTCGGTGTAAATGCAGGGGGCCAGGGGGCCATCCTTATTTATGATTAGATGACCAATAAGAATGCACCAAACTCATAAAATTTAGTGCTTATTCCATAGAAAAACCGTTCTAAATATATATATATATATGCTATGAAGTATATATATGCTATGTTTTAAATTATTTTCATCAAAAAAAATTTTATTTTCTGAAATATTTATATTATATATATATATTTATTTATTTTTATCATTAAATAAGATTAATTCAAATCAAAATACCAACAGAAAAACTAGCTGTATAAAACACTGACATGTAAACGGGTAAACTCTTAGTAGTAAGTGAATACTGTATATTAAGACCATTTTTTATTTGGCTACAACGGAAAAATATTAAGTACTAATCTAGGCCCGACCGTGACATAACTGCATAAGTGGATCCCCAGAACACACAAACGCCACTCATGAAATTCTATATCAAGTTCCTCTTCTTACCCCATCCGATAGCAATGAGGTATAAAGCCAAGCAACCTCCTACCGTACCAGAAACTGTTTCCCAGAATTGTTTGGGTTGGCCGTCGTAGAGCTCGATGTGAATGTTCATGCCAAACAAACCCACAACCACAATTCCGGCATTCAGTATCATGTTTCCCGTACTTAGCATTACTCCCATTTGTAGAAGCTGATTCTGCTTGTCATCCAGCATTATGTTGATAAAGTCCTCAGTGTCGTCTACATATTCGTTCATCTAAAACAAAAACAAAGAGAAGTTGTAAAAATCTTGGGAGTCACAGAGTTCAGAAAGTAAGTCAAAAAGAGAGAAGGAAAGTGAAATCTGAATAACTATTCCAATGGTAAGGTGGGTAGATATTCGCTAAGAATATTGATTGATTAGCATACGTCATACATATCATGTCACTCGAGATTACCCACCCGCATGTATCAATCTACCACATACCTCCTTATTTTACTTGTATAAAGTATATATATGCTATATCACTATTGAGTTGCAAATGTAATTCGAGATACCCAGCCTCGTCCACCAAGAAATATGATTGGCAGGACTAATAAGAACCATAGCTGATATATAACAGCTTTGCAAGAGCTGAACAGTTGGTCGAAATTGGAAGACTATGAACAGATAAACAATTTGTAAGTGCTTGTACAATCTTGTAAAAGAGTTAAGAGTTGGAAAAATTACATTAGCTAGCTTTTGGGAGATACCATCTATCTGTGCAAAATAGGCTTCTAGAAGACTCTCAAGTTCCTCAATATTTGGTTTAAAAACAGTAGAAATATCAGAGTTGTTTTCCGAGTGTTCAGCTTCAGATTCTTCATATCTGCAACAGTGAATACATAGTTACTCATTGCTTTATAAAAGGTCCTCAATACTAGTTGTATGAGACAGATATGATTAAATTTCAACTAGCTCAATGCCAATTCCAAGTCATGACCATCACTCAGTAGCACTGGTAATCACCTTTGATCGTCTACTTGAACTTCTTCAATGCCTGATTCCTCTCTTAATGATGCCTGTTCCCTTGAGCTTTCAACAAGCTTTTCAGTCAAGTACATTTCAGCCATATCGTTGTCATCATCTAAAAGGTGTTCAAGTTCATCCCTCACCTGAAATAAACAGGCTATTAACTTCTATAATACATTCAACTGACTCTCTTATAAGCTTAAAAACTGCCACAACAGCAAAAATTGTTTTAAGAATCAAATTTATAACTAAAAAAACATATATGGTGATGAACACTTTACAGACATGATTTCTGAGGATCATAAATTTCAAATTCATAAAGAATGAGTAGTCATATAAAAAGCAGGGAAAAGAATAATGTATTACTTGAACACCATAATGCATCTGCATAATCAACGAAACCTATTCATTGTCCATTTATAATCCTACACCAGAAACTTCTGTTGGTCTATATTAAAGTCTAAACATTTTGGTTGTCCTAACGACGACAGACATGAATTTAATTTATTTTTTTAACTTTGTTTTGGCTGATTGAAGCATTTAAAAAAAGTTTCGATTTTATATGTACATATACCATATGTATATCTATTCTGAGTACGGAAAGTAGTGATATTTTAATAGCTTAAAGTTGTAGAACAATTATATAATATATAGCTAAACATAAACCTCTTAATGAACTGAATACATTTCTGGACATAAATCATAATAACCTAAGCAAAAGCTTGTTTTGAGATTCAAACTCCATTTATCTGATTTCTATAGCAAATTGTCATTTACCTTCTGCACACGACCACTTATAGCAACTAGTCGACTCTTTATTTGTCTCACGCGCTCAAGATTTAGCGTGCTTATTTGCGAAGTCAATTCATCAAGTGCTGGATATGCTTCATCCTCCAGTGTTTGGGTCTGGCACAAATACAAATAGATCATATTGCTAATGATAAGCTGGTAACAAATTTAATCTGGTACGTGAAAGAATAAAAGAGAAGTCACTTTCAAGTCCGGCTCAATATTGAAGAAAAACCTAAAATCTGGATCCAAGTATTATGAAAAAGGGCCACCCACCCCCCCTCCTTTTTCTAGGTTACTAGAGGACAAAGGTCCGAGCCTGCATGAGAGTGAGTACTTAAATCTGAGTAACAGACTTTTACCCTCTCCCGATCCAAAAAAAGGGAACACAGAATATCAGATTCAGAAATTGCAAGTTATGCTGATAATTAGCCAAAGTAACGCGCTACGACTGAACAAAAGTTTATGTAAACATTTCCTGCTAGATTTTGATTTCAATTAGTTTTCTGACACAGTCATGCCACGTCAAACAACCATGGGGCATCCAGTAAGATCTTAGAACTATATCATGGTCTGTTCCAACTCCCAACTAATGACCAACCAAAATGACACAGAGAAAGAACAACTAACCAAAAAACTTCATACCTCTGACTCAAGACACCTGCAAGCAGACTCAAGACAAACCTCAAGTGCTTTGAACTCAAAAGGTAATATCTTTGGACCACCACCTACTGGTGACAGAACTGTTGCATTAGGATCATCCCTTCTGAAATTTGAAGCAAGAGCAGCATGATTTTTATCCTGCAAATCACCTTCAACTCGCTGCAGTATTGCATACAAACAAGATACATAAAAATTGAATATAATTCTGTACTCTAGATTTTTTACACCGTACTGCATTGACCGTACAAAAATGTCAATAATTCACTAATATACATGTCAACCAATAATATTTAACATCAATACATACATTTCTCTATAGTAATATACATATTATATACTTATATATAATAAGCGTAATAATAAGCGTAAGGGAGATAATTTGGTTGCATGGTCGTCTTATTACCATAAGCTTATCATCTGTTCGATCGTATACTGAACAAATAAGCACCGTTAGATTAGAATAAAATTATGTTCTATACTTCTACGCTATAAGGCAACTGATATCTACTTGCATATTTATGATTCATCTTCTTAGTCCAAAACAAATTTTACCTTTCACATGTTTATGATTTTTTTTTAATCTAAAATAAATATTTCCTATCAGTTTTTATTGTAGAAGCATATAAATCACACCGTCACAAATTTATTTTTATCTAATATATTTTCTTAAACAACATACTAAATAAAAATAATAATATGCACAATATTAAAATTAATAAGCCGAATATATGTGAGGAACAAACATAAAAACCTTTTCTTAATCCAAAACAAATTTTACCTTTTGCTTGCATGTTTATGATTCCTTTTCTTAATTCAAAACAAATTATGTTTACCAATTTTAATTCTAGAATCATATAATTTTTTTTAAAAAAAAATAAATCACAAGTATCATAATTCTAATATAAAATACATTTATAAATATAATCTAATAGAAGTTGACATCACATATACCTGCTACACAAATACATATCAACAAAAAAATTAAAGAGAAAAACATGAAATTATCATAATAGAAGTTGATATTCCATACAAAATTCTCCCATACAAATACAAATTAACCAAAAATATTATACATAGCAGAATCTTCAACATCTGGGACAACACTAAAATTTTTCAAATATAAAACTGGCCAAGATCTTGAATATAAATCACTCTACATAGGCTCACTAATTTCTCTTCTCATCTTTGTAAAAATCATTTTGTAAAATTTTGTTAATATCAAATATGAATATATTAGAGGAATAAAGATCAGCATACGATTTCATGAAAAATATTTTACGAGATACATAAAAAAATAACAAAGAGCTGATCATAATAAATGATGTTGTGAACGATATAACAATGCTACTTAACAAACAAGAAGACAAAGGTCAAAATTAAGACGTGATCAAAAAGACCAGACAAGAGGTTACACTGCACAAAGTTCTGCCTTAAAAAAATAATATAATTACATATTTAATTTAAAATTATGATTTATTATTAATAAACGATATTTTTCAATCATTTTAAATATATTAACAATAAAATTTTATAAACAATTAAAAAGGTCCCGTACATTGCACGGGCTATAAGCTAGTACATAACAAAGAGATCCACATTTGTTTATGCATACATGCAACCTAAGGAAGTAGATGACAGAAATCTGATTTTATTCTATCAAAAGTTGTTTTCTAAATGTTAATCATTAAACATATAGAATTGTTTATAGCTTCCTAAAAATGCTCATAGAATTGTCATACCCAGAACTTCATTTGTAATAGTTGTCATTTGGCAATCACACTTCATAAATAAAAAGCTTGATTTATCTTAATATCAAAATTCTCTACAAATGGTAGACTAAATAAACTATGAATTGGGGAAATAAATTTAAGACATGTAAAATTTTTTAACTGAACTTTGTAAATCTAGTTAGTTTAATTTGCACACTTTTTAGGACCTTGAAGCTTTAAGTGGGTACAATACAGTGCCTATAGGCCAAACTGTTTAAAAGGAGATGTATTGGTGACTTCACTAAGAATAAGAACCTTCACAATTCACTACTACTATGCAGTGCTATGAGCGAAGGCACAAAGACAGTTACATATATGCTTATACAGGTGGACTTATTTACACGTGATACACATGACACAGCCAGACAAAAAAAGAAAAAGAAAAAGCAACTCCATCAATTTCAAATCAGACTAAAAGTTCAATCTCCCAAGCCAAATCATCTATA